>NC_072495.1:9793000-10425000 GCF_027574615.1 Eptesicus fuscus | reverse complement strand
CTCTATTTATTCTTTACTTTTAGCAAACCATTGAGGAGAAAAAGGGTATATCTGGATATAGTTACACCCAAGAAGAGCTGGAGCGAGTGTCTGCACTGAAGAGTGAGGTTGACGAAATGAAAGGACGGACTCTGGATGACATGTCTGAAATGGTGATTACACATTTTTAGTGGTTTTTTATTGGGTATAAAAGGCAGATATTTTTGTTTGTCCAGTTTTCAGTGAAACATTCAGATTTTCATTTCTGCATATTATTTATATTTTTATCTGTATCAGTCTCTTGAATTTTTGCATTCTAGTAAGGTTGTTCAACTTGTAATAATTTATGCATTTTGTGGTTTTTGAAGTGTGTGAAAGTTATACAAAATTAAGGAAATATTTAAGATAAAAAATAAGTTTTCCCAATCATATCACCCTAGAAAATTATTTCGTTTTTGTGTGTATCCTAATAAAATTATTTTGTTTTTGTGTGTATTCCATATTTAGGCCAGCTGTTTAGCCAGAATGTACTGATACAGCCTCGCAAGGCATTAGAATGTTTAACTCTTTCCTTACTTATTGGTAAATAGCTGCTGCCCCAAACTCTCAGCCTGTCTTATCCACATTGGCCACTCGCCCAGAACCCCAGCATCTCATCACATTCTGACTCATAAAAAGATTAACATTGTCCTTACCGGTTTGGCTCAGAGGATAGAATGTCGGCCTGTGAACTGAAGGGTCCCAGGTTCGATTCCGGTAAAGGCACATACCTCGGTTGCAGGCTCAATCCCTGCCCCAGGTCGAGGTGCGTGCGGGAGGCAACCAATTGATGTGTCCCTCTCATATCAATGTTTCTCTCTCTCTCTCTGTCTCTCTTTCTCTCTTCCACTCTCTAAAAATCAACTTAAAAATATATCCTCAGGTGAGGATTAACAACAACAAAAAAAGATTAACATTGAGCACCATAGAGGTCTGCTAGACTGCCTTCATCTCTATGGCTGGTGTCCATTGTGATTGGTTATTACTTATGCCATTCAGGTTATTAAGTATTTTGAATATCACTTCATTTATGTTTATTTATATTTTATATAACCTACATAATTACATATGGTTTTACATAACAACATGATTGTAGCTGTATATAGGCAACTTTTAGTTTGTTTTAGTCATTACTTGTTAGATTATAAATATTTTGCCATATTGGTTTGCAGTGTTAATAATTGACATTTTGAACAATTCAGTGGTATCCCATCTTACGGAGGAATCAAGATTTACTAAATCACTTCCCTATTGTTTGGCATTGAAGTAATTTATAATCTTTTTACTCATGTATAACACTTCAATAAATATCTTTATGCATGTAGTATTTTTGTTCTTTTGAATTCTTTTTTTAGATGTCATGTATTTTTTTAAATGACAGGTAAGAAAACTGAATTCACTGGTATCTGAAAAGAAGTCAGCTCTAGCCCCAGTTATAAAAGAACTACGACAACTGCGTCAAAAATGTCAAGTAGGTGAATTTGATATTGTCATACTTTTACTATTTTATCTGGTTGAGATATAGTAATTAGAATCCTGAATATTTTACTTGGGTAATTTATAGGAAACACATTATTGTTATTATTACTATTATTATACTGATATGATTCTGCAAAAGAGAAGAAGAATGTGACCTAAAAAAGTTTCTCTTTAATTTATGCTACTTTGTTTGTCATAAATTATTAGAGGGAGGAGAGGAGAAAAAGGAGTTTAAGTTAAAATCACAAGTGCAGCCAGATGAGCTTTTGTCTTTAAATCATGTGAGAGCTATAAATATGAAGTCACATTCTTCTGTGGCCAGGTAGAAGCTCAAACTCTGCCGACAAGTGGTGACAAGTTAACTTAAATCAATAAACTTACTTTGCTGGGGGGCAAACTCTAATAGCTTATGATAAGTGAGGAAATGCCATTACTTGGAAGCTAATTCTAACCACTGCTTTAAAAGATAAACTATTAGGAGGTAAATGCCCTTCGCAAAGCCAGGTCAGGTGGCCTACACCATTAATCACCCTCCATGTAGTAATTTTAGATTTGAATGTGGGCCTGTATTGCATGTGCCTGAGATGGAACCATAAAACTCTTAGCAAGTGCCATACCTCAGAGTCAGAGAAGCAGAATGAAAAATCACACAGATTTGGCCCTAGCAGATTTGGCTCAGTGGATAGATCATCAGCCTTCGGACTGAAGGGTCCTGGGTTCGATTCCGGCCAAGGGCACATGGCCGGATTGTGGACTCGATCCCCAGTGAGGGGCGTGCAGGAGGCAGCTGATGAGTGATTCTCTCTCATCATTGATGTTTCTATCTCTCTCCCTCTCCCTTCCTCTCTGAAATCAATAAAGAAATACCTTTTTTAAAAAGAAAAGAAAAAATCACATAGATTCGGAAGTCAGATAGACATCATTTCCTCTTTATGAAACTACTACAGAGCCTGAGATAGGTTTAGTGACCTATCCAACTACAGGAGAAGGAAGTGGGAGAGTTGGGGCTTGACTTTGGCATCTATATTATCTTATTTCAAAACCCTTGCTTGTTCCACTGCACACTACTGCCATAACAAAAGGAATGGAAGAGACAGGTCTCTGTTCTCTGGAGTTGATGCTCTAATAGATGAGATGGGACATATACCATCTACTCCTATCTAACCAAGAGGGAATATGCTAATTGACCCTCACACTGTCACAAAGATGGCGGCGCCCACAGCCAATAAGGAGGAAACATGCTAATTGACTGTCACGCCCTCAAAGATGGTGGTACCCACAGCCACAAGATGGCGGTGCCCAGTCCCCTCAGACCCGCCAGGCGGCAGGCATGCAGCAAGGCTGGGTCCGCCCCCAGGCAGGCCCAGCAGCTCCGTGCACCTGCCTCCGGAGTCCCCTAGTCCCCTCAGCCCCCAGCTGCCCAGGGCCGACCCTAGGCACAGGCAAGCCTCGCATGGTGGCTGCCCAGCTGCCCAGGGCCGCCCGAGGCTCAGGTAACCATTGCCAGCCGAGGCTTGTGCTGCCGGCAGTGGCAGCAGCAGAGGTGTGATGGGGGCATCGCCTTCCCCTGATCGTCGGGTCGTCTCCCGCCCCTGAGGGTTCCCAGACTGTGAGAGGGGGCAGGCTAGGCTGAGGGACCCCCGCCGCCAGTGCATGAATTTTCATGTACTAGGCCTCTAGTGTCTCTCTGTCTCTCTGTCTCTCTCTGTCTCTCTCTCTCTCTCTCTCTCTCTCTCTCTATAAATATATATATATACATATATATATATATAAATAAAATATATATATATATATATATGCATGAGGCTAATATGCAAAGTGTTTCCGGCTGGCAGCTGGAAGGCCCTGATTGGTCCTGATGGCCGGCCAGGCCTAGAGACCCTACCCATGCACAAATTTCGTGCACCAGGCCTCTAGTTTGATGATAATATAAAAAATGTAATCAGATCATATATTTAACTGATTAAATAAAATAGTACATATAAGGCACTTTGCAACAATGACTAATCCATAAGAACTTATCATTTTAATTATTAAAAATAGTTTAAAAAGATGGAATATTATTCCTTTTCAACCTAATTGTTTTCTAAGTAAAACCATATACTAGATCTTAAATGCTGTAAAGTCCTTTATTATTTTATATAAAGTAACCAACACCTGAAATTCATTTTCATATGATTTAAGTACCGTATTTTCTGGCATATAAGACGGCTGGGCGTATAAGATTTTCCTGGGTTAAAAAGTCATCTTATACGCTGGAAAATACAGTAGTCCAATATATCTAATCCATTATATCTAATCCCATCAATATAGTCCAATATACCGTATTTTCCTGCATATAAAACAACTTTTTAATCCAGGAAAATCTTATACGCCCAGTCGCCTTATATGCCGGAAGTACGGTAGATTTCTCTGTATGTAAAGGACTGCCTGCCTCTCCTATTACAAAGAAATGTAGCTATCTCACTACCATCCCCAAATAGTACATCCCTCCATGTTTGTCAAGTCAGAGGGGTGCCTGAGTCATCTGAGCATTTTCATCTCTGTCTTCTGCCATGTTGAAAAGACAAATATTGTATTTTTTCTTTTTAATATATTTTTATTGATTTCAGAGGTGAAGGGAGAGAGAGAGAGAGATAGAAACATCCATGATGACAGAGAATCATCAATTGGTTACCTCCTGCATGCTTCCCACTGGGGATCGAGTCTGCAACCCGAGCATGTGCCCTTGATCAGAATCAAACACAGGACCCTTTAGTCCACAGGCCAACACTCTATCCATTAAGCCAAACCAGCTAGGGCTGTATTTTTTTATTTATATGAATTACCTAAAGTCACATTCATATAGATTTAGTTCTGTTTGCTCTGATGGAATTTGTGCTTTTTGTTTTCCATTAACTCCGGAAAAATTCTACATACATAATATCTTCAAATATTCTTTTCCTGGTCTTTCTTGCCTTCTCCAGCAATTCATACTAGATGAATGTTAGACACATGCTGTGCTCTATTGCTTAACCCCACTTTCATATTTTTATCTTTTTGTCTCTCTATGATGAATTTTGGATAATTTCTTGAGCTCTATTTTCTAGTTCAGTCTTTTATTTCCTGAGCTCGGTCTAATCTTAGGTTTATGCCACTACTTAGTTTTTCATGTCTGTGACAGTTATGCTCATTTTTGTCTTATTTTAGCTCACTGTCCCTTTTTAATCTTTTATTTTCAGTTCCACCTTTATTTTAAACATATTTACTAAATAGGCATATTTCTGGTATTCTGAGTTTCAGGAGGTATAGCCCTGCTGTTTTGTATATCTTCTGATTCTCACGCATAATGGATTGATTGTTTCCCTATATGTTTATACTTTGGGGTTGTGAGCTTCTCTTGAGGTTTTGTCTCTCTCTCTTTTTTTAATCTTTATTGTTGAGATTATTACAGATGTCGCTTTTTCTTCCCCCCATAGCTCTCCTCCACCTGGTTCCCACCCCACCCCAGGCCCTCACTACCCTATTGTCTGTGTCCATAAGTAATGCATATACGATCTTTATCTAATCTCTTCCCACACCCCCTTCCCTCTAAGAATCGTCATTCCACTCCCTTTCCATGCCCCTGATTCTATTCTATTCACCAGTTTATTCTGTTGATCAGATTTTTTATTCATTTGATTTTTAGATTCACTTGTTGATAGATAAGTATTTGGTGTCACTTTGTTGTTCATAATTTTTTATCTTTACCTTTATCTTCCTCTTCTTCTTCTTAAAGAATACCCTTCAGCATTTCATATAATACTAATTTGGTGGTGATGAACTCCTTTAGCTTTTTCTTGTCTATGAAGCTCTTTATCTGACCTCCAATTCTAAATGATAGCATTGCTGGGTAGAGTAATCTTGGTTGTAGGTTCTTGCTATTCATCACTTTGAATAGTTCTTGCCACTCCCGTCTGGCCTGCATAGTTTCTGTTGAAAAATCAGCTGATAGTCGTATGGGCACTCCCTTGTAGATAACTGTTTTCCTCTTGATGCTTTTAAGATTCTTTGTCTTTTGCCCTTGGCATTTTAATTATGATGTATCTTGATGTGGTCCTCTTGTTTGGGGTTCTTTGTGCTTCCTGGACTTGTAAGTCTATTTCTTTCACCAGATAGGGGAAGTTTTCTGTCATTATTTCTTCAAATAGGTTTTCAGTATCTTGCTCTCTCTCTTCTTCTGGCACCCCCATAATTTGGATATTGGTACGCTTGAAGTTGTCCCAGAGGCTCCTTACACTATCTTCATATTTTTGGATTCTTTTTTCTTTTTGCCCTTATGGTTGGGTGTTTTTGCTTTCTGATATTTCAAATCATTGACTTGATTCTCAGGATCTTCTAGTCTACTGTTGAATCCCTATATATTATTCTTTATTTCAGTCATTATATGCTTAATTTCTGATTGGTCCTTTTCCATCTTTTTGGCATTCTCACTAAGATCTTTGAAGGTCTCACTAAGTTCCTCGAAGGTTTCTAGAAGATTCTTCAATAACCTTATAACTGTGGTTTTGAACTCTATATCCAGTAGTTTGCTTTCTTCCATTTATTTCATTTGTGACTTGTTTCTTTGTCTCCACATTTTGGCTGCTTCCCTGTATTCGTTTCTATGTACTGGGTAGCTGCTAAGTCTCCTTGAATTGATAGAGTGGCCTTGTATAATAGGTGTCCTATAGGCCCCAGTGGCTCAGTGTCCTATAGCCTCCCCAATCACCTGAGGTGGACACCCTTGGTGCACCCCTTTGTGGGCTGTGTGCACAGTCTTCTTTTAGTTGAGCCTTGATTACTGTTAGTGTCACTGGGAGGAATTGACCTCCAGGCCAATTGGCTGTGGGGACCAGCAGTGACTACATTGGGAAAATCTGCTATGCAAGAGACACCCTATGGTGCAGGACTTGCTTCAGTGGGGCTTTGGTGCTCACTGAGTCTGTCCCTTGAGTGTGTCACTTATGGATATGAAGAGTTGTAATCTGGTATGGTCTCACACAGACCACTGGGTACACTGGCTCTTAGGTCTCCAGGGAGGTGCAAAGTCAGCCACTACCTGGGGCCACCCCGCAGGAGCTACAGAGAGATCTGTAGATTCCTCTTATTTATATTGGGTTTAGAAGTGTCCATGCAAGGCCCATCTGTGAAGCAAGGCAGGCTGGTGCTGGTGTGGGCCTTGGGCCTTTTATTGATAGCTTTGGGGCTCCCTGACCCAGCCGAAGCTAGTTTGACAGGTTTTAGGCCAAGAAAGGACAGGCCATTCATATGCAAAAGCCGCTGTGCAGGCTGGGTGGAGTTTTAATTGGGTGGGGTGGGGTCTCAGGGAATTACCAGGGCGGAGCAAACAGAAATGGCTGCCAGTCAGCTCTATACCAGGGAGGTCCCAGCAAGGGAACAATGACCACTGTGAGCACCTGCATCTGGAAGAAAGCCACCCTCAAGTTCCTGCCCTGATGCCAGACAGTTCAGTTTCTCCCCATATGTGTCTGGGTTCCCCAGAGCCTCACCCAGCACTGGAGCTCAGAGTAAGT
Organism: Eptesicus fuscus; assembly: GCF_027574615.1. Taxonomy (NCBI): domain Eukaryota; kingdom Metazoa; phylum Chordata; class Mammalia; order Chiroptera; family Vespertilionidae; genus Eptesicus; species Eptesicus fuscus. Next base: position 10,417,969 of record NC_072495.1, on the reverse strand, counting down.
GGGAGTTTGTAAATTCAGTTCATGGTGCTGGCCTTTTAAGAGGAGCAGCTGGGTCTCCAGCAGCCTATGTGTCACTCAGCCCCAATCCACACTGGTTTGGACTTCTTTCCCCAGCTCTGGAACCCTAGGCTGGGGGTCTGATGTGAGGCTGGGACCCCTTGCTCCTCCGCTCCTTCGGGAAGCCTCCGTAGAGGCAATCTCCCTCCTGATTCAAAAAGTGGCATACCAGGGTGCCGGGCCAGACCAGCCCATTCCGCGCCTCCACGCCTCCTACCATCTCAATGTGCTTTCTTCTTTATCTCTGTAGTTGTAGTACTTCCACTCAGCCAGCTTTCCCACGGTTCTCGATGATAGTTGTTCTGTATTTTAGTTGTAATTTTGATGTGGCTGTGGGAGGCAGCAAGTGCAAGCATTTACCTAGGCCACCATCTTGGTTTCTCCTCGAGGTTTTGTCTCTTGAATCCTGGCAGGTGGGAGGGAGGGTGTGCCTTTCAGACTGGTTTTTCGGTCGTTCTGCCAGGTGTTTTAGGAGGATCACAAACTGGGAGTTAATTTCGAGTTAATGTCTCAGCATGGGAGTTCTTAGACCATGCAGGTAGGGCCCATTCAAACCCCACACCTGCTTGGCCTTTTCCCATCCACCTCTGCAGCAGCACAGCCGCATTTATTTATTTATTTATTTATTTATTTATTTATTTATTTTTAAATATTTTTATTATTATTATTTTTTTTTTTTACAGAGAGGAAGGGAGAGGGATAGAGAGTCAGAAACATCGATGAGAGAGAAACATTGATCAGCTGCCTTCTGCACACCCCCTACTGGGGATGTGCCCGCAACCAAGGTACATGCCCTTGACCGGAATCGAACCTGGGACCCTTCAGTCCGCAGGCCGACGCTCTATCCACTGAGCCAAACCGGTCAGGGCAGAGCCGCATTTATTGATCAGCAGACTCACAGACAAAGCAAAGGCTTTCATCTACTAAAGTATCTTCATCTCATCCGGAGGCCACAGCAGCTGCCTGAGTACACAGCCTCTGTCACCCCGTCTTCTGTGAGAGTGGTATGACTGTGACCCATGAGAGCCTTTGGCGTCTGTAGGTCACTTCGATACATAAAAGCCACAGCTCCTTTTCCCACCAATCTTTTATACTTTGTTAGTCACCCTAAACTAGATGCAGTCCCACCCAACAAAGGAAGCACACACAACAGAAATGATCACTTATCATTTCCTCACTTATCATTTCTGTTAACTTGCCTGTTTCCAAGGAAACTGTGCAGTGTGAAACCAAGAACATTCTGAGGCTGGCCTACATCAGTCCAGGCCTAGGATTAACCTTTTTCTCATGGGAATCTGGATTGAAAAACAGTTTGGAGCCCTAGCCGGTTTGGCACAGGCTGCAGACTGAGGGTCCCAGGTTCGATTCTGGCCAAGGGCACATGCCTTGGTGGTGGGCTCTATCCCCAGTAGGGGGCGTGCAGGAGGCAGCCGATCCATGATTCTCTCTCATCATTGATGTTTCTATCTCTCTATCCTCCCTTCCTCTCTGAAATCAATAAAAATATATATTAAAAAACAACAACAATTTGGATTTACTATGGGATTCTCAGTTCTAACTTCGCACTCTGCACAGGCCTAGGACTTTGTCCGCTGCCCTGCCTGGACATTATAATCATTTTTGTTACCACCACTGACTGTTCCCAACTCCTTTCACCAAGGGTAGCTACCGGGTGTCATCTTCTGTTACTGGCCCTGGTAATTCCTCTTACTTCCTTGAGAGTTCCATTCAACTCTGGATTTGAAAGGATGTTTACTCTACCTTATCAAGCATTTATACTTTTAATATTTCTAGGTGTTTGTAGTATATTTTCAGATTGTCTAATTCAAAATACTGCGGTAGAAGAAATTTGAAACTACTCAAACAGCCTGAGTTCAAATTCTGACACCTCCCCAGCAATATAATCTTTGGCCAGATACTTAGCCCCCCTGAACTTTCTCCAGGCATGACATATGGAGATTAATACCTCAAGGACTTGTTGTGAGATTGCATTATTATCAAGGGTAAAGCTCAAACACCTTAATATGGTTTTCAAAGTTCTGAACAGACCCTGCCAAAGACTTCAGCCTGTTTTCACACTTCCCAGACACACTCCATTATAATATATTACATGTACATCCTAAATTGTTCCCCTCTCTAGCTTCTAAGCCTTTAGGCATAGTGTTCCTTTTTTCTGAATCTTCTCCTCCCCTGTCCACCCTCCCTGTAACTATGCTTACTAATCCTTCATACCTCAATTTAGATACCAATTTCTCTAGGAAGTTGTCCCCACTGATTCCCAAGCCTGGATTAGATCTACTGAGAGTCCCAGGTCACCTATGACATCTTGCATTTGCCCATCATAGCACTCAACAGCCTGTATACTTGTCGAAACATTACTTGAGGGGAAGATTTTTTGGCTATTTTGTTCACTGTTATGTCCCTAGCTCCTAACAAAGCCTGGCACTCAGCTCAGTACATGGTAGCTGTTGTGTTTATCAGCACCTCCATCTGTCATAATTCTCAAATGTCTAATTGTTGTATAAATAACCCTTAAGTATGCCAAGAAGCTTAGAGTTCAGTTACGAGACTAACAAGGGCATGCATTGTGTCAGAGCTACATTTCAGGCCTTTGATTTTCACTTGCTCAGTCATTTACCCTTTTTACACTAGGAACTAACCCAGGAGTGTGATGAAAAGAAATCGCAGTACGATAGCTGTGCAGCAGGCCTCGAAAGCAATCGGTCCAAATTGGAACAGGTAAGAAGACAGTTTTTAGTTGAAGAATAGCAAACACTGTCTGTGTGTGCATTATTTTCACTATACCAGTGTCAAAAGATTCCTGAGTCTTTTCCCTCATCCCCTGAGTCTGTCTCCTGGTTCCAGAGATCTTTATTTCTTCAGACTTGGTTTGTGCACCCTGAACTCTCCATCTGCACCGCTACCGCCACATCCAGGCCCCCATCCTGTCTTCCTAGATGCCCCAGTAACCCAGCGCCTGCTCTCCCACTTCCACTCCTGCATTCCTATGGTTTGTTCAGAGAGCATCCAAAGAGACCAGAGTAAAACTTAGGCCACCCTCCAGTGTCTTCCTGTTGCACTTAAAACCCAACTTCCAAATCCTTGTGCTCTGCTCCTCCGAGGGGATCCAGCCACATTGGGCAGTCTACTTGTTCTGCAAACAGGCCAGCCTTGTTTTCACCACCAGGCTTCTGCACACGCTCTTCTCTCTCTGCATCACTCCGCCCCCATCTCTTTGCTTTGATCTCTTTTTCATCATCCCAGTTTCACCTAAATATCACCTCCTTCTAGAGATCTCCCCTGATCACCCAATCTAACTTTGCCTGCTCAGTCACCCTGTCACATTCTGCTGAATTTTCTTCATCATGATCATTCCCATCAAAACAGACCTTCATTATGTGTCTCCTTGTTATATCTGTTTCCTCTTCTTCAATGAGAGCAGGGACTTATTTGTCTGTTCACTGCTGTGACCTAGCCACCTGACACAGAGCTGGGCACACAGTAGGTATATAATAAATGAATAACTGAACGTGCAGTGTTAGGGTCCTATGAGTCGTCTCTAGAAAGATTGCAGCCTTGTCTGTTACAGTAAACAGAGTTACAGTTGCAGAAGAGGAAACGACTGATGGCATTTCTTTTGTTGTGCATTCAGTCATCCTCTCTGCAGCCGACGATGCTTTCAGTAATGGTGACCATTTAAAATTATGTGTTTGTTGTAGGAAGTCAGAGGACTCCGTGAAGAATGTCTTCAAGAAGAAAGTAAATACCATTATACAAATTGTATGATTAAGGTGAGACAAAGAAAGGAAATCACAAACTTTCCTGAGGTTTTTCTGTATCAAGAACTTAACTGTCTTTCTACTTAGAACCTGGAAGTTCAACTTCATCGTGCTATTGATGAGATGAAGGCATATGTCTCTTCCGACCAACAAGAAAAAAGAAAGGCAATTAGGCAAGTAATTTTGTTGTTTTTTATATTGAGTTACATAATGTCTCACCTATAGAAGTTTTATAAATATAGTGGAACCTCGGTTCTTGAACTTAATTTGTTCCGGAAGGCTGTTTGAAAACCGAATCATTTTCCCCCATTAGAAATAATGTAAACTGAATTCATCCATTCCAGACCCCCAAATTATTCCCTGTTTTAACCTTTCTTTTATACAGTACATATCTAATGTACTATTTAATCTATAAATAAACTCTTCTTAAATTTGTAGAATCAACCCCTACTAGCCTTAAAAGAATTTTTCATATATCACTGCCTCCCAAATGCTATCTATCACCTGCTAACTGCTTTTCCTTTATCCAATTAACAACAGGTTTTCCACCTATTCATTTGCCTGTGATTGTTGTTTTCTGAGCACTTTGTTAGCACTCTTGACAGCCGCTTTATGTTTTAAAATTGTGCTAATCTTGGATTTATGCCAGCAACAAAAGCATTCTATCCTATATTTATTGCCTGAGAGATGCTTTTTGTCATGCTGAGGTATAGCATGAAAAGGTTGTCAGGTTGAAAAGTGAAGTTTTAGTCGACACCTGAGACATTTTTTTCCTGTGAGAACTGAATTGTTCACAATGGGAGACATTTAAGAAACGAGGTTTGACTGTAAAATGAAGTTATGAAATTTGGAGTACTTAAATAGTAGATAATAAGATATTGTTAAGGTTTATTTCTTGTTAAACATCTTTTGGAAAGTCTAGCCCTGTTAACTAAGTAAGAATATGTTTAATTTCCTTTCTTGCTTGCTTACTTTGTTTTTATTGTCATAAAAGATATATACGATAAAATTTGCCATTGTAACCATTTTAAGTATACAATTCAGTTGCATTGATTACATACACATTGTTGTGTAATCATCACAACTATATATTACCAAAATTTACATCAGCATAGACCCATAGACCCATAAACTCTTGTAATCATTAATAATTCCTCATTAGCCCTAGCTGGTTTGGCTCAGTGGATAGAGCGTCGGCCTGTGGACCAGAGGGTCCCAGGTTCGATTCCAGTCAAAGGCACGTGTCTGGGGTTGTAGGCTAGATCCCTCTCTCTCATCATTGATTTTTCTCTCTCTCTCTCCCTCTCCCTTCTTCTCTGAAATCAATAAAAATATATTTAAAAAGTAATTCCCCATTAATAATTCTCCCTTGTGAGGAATACATATACTTTGATAGTTGGGTTTTTTTTAATAAGCATTAAGGTTTGTCTGTTTTTAAAGTCCCCCGTGGCTTGGACTCTAGTCATCTGCCTGCTAATTGTGCAGTGTGAGTGACCGCGTTTCAGCTAGAAACTATGTGACTGCAGTGTGCCCGCCTTCAGAACAAGAAGCGGTGCCAGTACCACTAGTCCTTATATGGTGATTCTTTTGGTAATCATAGCTTGCAGCATACTGTAATAAATCAAATGCTGCCTTACAAATACATTTATAGTTGAATTGCTAGCTGGGATAAAATACAGTAATTGAACAAGATACACTTTCTTTGCCCCTTAGCACACTTCAGATGTTTTGCTTTTATCATCCAGTAAGAACTCAGAGTGTAGGATTCATATTTATTCTAGATTGCAGTTGAGATTTCTAGTGGCATATACATTAATGTTACAGTAAGGAATATAAGACCGAGAATGTCTTGGCAGAGTCTAAATTTTTTTATATATAATGTACTGGAATGCAAGCTAGACCGAAGATTTCCTATAAATAGAATATTTTTCTAATACTCCAACATACTACACATATTAAATGTACTTATTCAGATTCTTTCATTGAATATAAACTTAGCTCAAATAAATCTATGTGGTCAATGCTAATATTTCAAAAATGTGAGAAGTTAATCTTGTTCTTGAAAAATAAAAAGTTAGAAATTAAGTTCTCTTTCTTTCAAAATTACCAATATAAGTAATACAGAAGGAAATATTGCTCCTGAACTATTGGTTTCCTGATCAGTTTTCTAATCAGATATTCCTCATCATCATTTTAAAAATTATTATAACCTTTATCATTCCTTAGTTTCCCTATAGAAAAATATTAGGCCCTGACTAGAGTCATGCATGATAAGAATATTATTAATTTAATGAAGTTACTATACTCTTAAACTCACTGATACATGTTTAAAATATTATTACTATTATAGACAAAATATTTTTATTATTCCATTTTCTACTTTTGTTGTACTTTTTTGTTTTAAAAGATCGTGAATTTGAATTTTATTTAAAGAGACAGCATGTTTTATTTCAAAGTACTAGAGAGGAACTATAAAATTGGTTTCTAACCTAATTTTCCCAGTCCCTAGTTTAGTTACCTTGAGCACATCACTTCCTCATTATGTAAGATAAGGTAAACAATGTATACCACAGAATATCGAGTTGAATGTGTGTGCAGCAGTGCTTGGAAATTGCAAGGTAGAGTTCTTCTTGGAGAATAAGGACCGTTATCTGTCCTGTTTGCTTTTTTTTTTTTTTCCCAGTATGTTTTTATTGATTTTTTAGAGAAAGAGGAAAGGAGAGGGAGAGAGATAGAAACATTGATGATAAAAACACATTGATCAGCTGCCTCCTGCACGCCCCCTATTGGGGATTGAGCCTGCAACCTGGGTATGTGCCCTGACTGGGAATTGAACCCTGACCTCCTGGTTCATAGGTCAACACTTGCTAGGGCTGACCGGCAGACCGTGAGTGACAAATGAATGATTACTCTGACACACGGTTCTGTGAAAGAGAAGGTTAAGAGACTGCCTAGCTTGAGAAACCAAACGGCCCCATTCGCCTGCTTCCTTAGGCTTTTATTGTAACAAAAGCTTGATCTAAAATTAACTATTAGATACTATCAGTAGGTAAGCATCTTTGAGAAGACACATGCATCTGTAGTGTCCTTTAAGCAAGGACATTTAAAGACTAAACATAAAGATTCCAGTAAAACACCCGGGACTCAGACTTGTTTGGAAAAGTCAAGACAGGGGCTGCCACCTTCAGCAAGGTCCCCCTAAAAGCCCCCTGACCTCTTGGAGACTCCTCCTTACAGAGTCTCCAACCAAGTCCCGTGCTTCCCCACAGATACTCAACCACTGAGCCACACCTACTGGCCTGTTTGCTTCCTGAAGGCCCAGAGCATGCTTGGTACATAAACAGGTGCTGCGTAATAATCTCTCAAATAAATTAAAACTATGGATTAATGTCATTGGAAAAGAGTATGAGCCTGTTGATTTCTTGATAAAATATCAATGAAAATTCTAAAACAGTTGAGACATTTCTCAGGCCTAGGGTAATAAATGAAATATTTAAAGCAATTTGAACTATAACCGTATATTCTTCTTAAGCTAGTATGTCATTTACATCTTCCTGGCTGTTTTTTCACTGGAGAGCTGGAAAGGCAAACAGTTTGACATAGTATCTCATAAATTCTCAGAGCAAAATGAAGGCCCATCAAGATTGTGTTTATTCCCTCACTCCTGTGCGCAAATTCTACCTTCACTCAGCTCTGTGAGCACATGGGGTACTTTTGACTGACATTGTTTCTATTCTAGTCACATTCACCCCCTTTTTGCAGAAATGCGAATCTTCCTGTACTTAGACTGCTAGGGTTTCTCTTGTGGTCTGTGATTTCTTAGATTCTCAGTTTTGTGTTGTCTGATTTCTTCGTAAATACCTACTATAGTGTAGTTTACACAGAAACCTAGTCTTTTTTCCATCCAAATTTGAGGTCAAAAGTCTCTCTTCATCCTTTAATCTTTGTCCTTAACAGTTTAAATCTACTTTTTGTCTTATGTGGTATTAAGATATAATTATACTTTTGTTAAAAAATGTAATACAAAGTTATTTGTATTTTTATTTTTACATTAAATTTTTGCAGTTTTTGTTAGATTACAAAAGAAATACAAAAAGTAACCATTATGAAATATAGTACACAAAAATGGAATGTTGTTCACATTGCCATGCCTCAGAAATGTCTAATGTTAATATTTTGATGTACATTATTCCATATTCTTTTCCCATGCATTTGCTAGTGTGTGTGTGTGTGTGTGTGTGTGTGTGTGTGTGCATGTGTGCGTGCGTGCATGCTAGCAAGTGCATGGGAAATGTTTTTATGTGTATACAAAAATAAAATTAAACTACACATACAGTTTTTCTCTTCATAGTTTATCTAGAATTCTTTCCACTTTGGTATTTATAGAGCTACCTCATTCTTTTTTATAGCTCTCTATTATTCCTTTAAATGGAGTACTATAATTTATTTAAACATTCCCCCATCTATCAGCTTTAGTTTGTTTGCAGATTTTCACTGTTATAAACAGTTGTGAAGTAAATGGTTTTTGTTTTTATCTTTATTTTATGAGAGTTTTTCTGTAGGATGACTTCCTAGAATTGGAATTTCAGGGTTAGATACTATCTGGTGTATATTTTAATATGTATCCTTTCTCCCTTTTGCAAACCTCCTCAAAAACAAAGTAATTTAAGCAAATGTCTTGCCATTGTTTTAAGGATAGATTAGCCAGAAGTAGTACTTAACATTTTAATTCTCTTAATTTTATGTGATGTTTTGTCTTTTTTCCCCTTAAATTACTGTTTACTCTAGTTTACTTCTAAAAACTGACTAAGGATGAAGAAAGGAAATATTTGATAATGGGTTTTCTTCTAACTCCAGTACTCTAAATTACATTGTTTAATATATTTAGGTAGATATGTTAATGTTTTATGTATCAATTGAAGTTAAATTATTACGTTGACTCTCTAGGGAACAGTATACCAAAAATATTGCTGAACAAGAAAATCTTGGAAAGGTAAGAATTTATTATTTGTTTTATTTACTTATTTATTTTTAATATATTTTTATTGATATCAGAGAGGCAGTGAGAGAGAGAGAGAAACATCAAAGATAAGAGAGAATCATTGATCAGCTGCCTCCTGCATGCCCCACACTGGGGATCGAGCCTGTAACCCGGGTATATGCCCTTGACCAGAATAGAACCCGGGACCCTTCAGTCCGCCACTGAGCCAAACCAGCTAGGGCTATTTTTTTTTAATATGTCTAATTCACGTTTTCAGTATATGGTTATTACATTGTCATTAATTTTTAAAAGATTTAGTACAGTTTTCCTTTTGTTCATCCTCACTGGAGGATATTCTGCCATTGATTTCTAGAGAGAGTGGGAGGAAGGGGGAGAGACACATCAGTGTGATAGAGACATATCAATTGGTTGCCTCCTGCACAAGCCCTGGCCAGGGCCGAGGACCCAACCCACAACCAAGGTATATGCCTTTGACTGGACTCAAACCAGGAACCCTTCAGTCCTCAGGCCAAAGCCCCATCCACTGAGCCAAACTAGCCAGGGCTTTGTACAGTTTTCAAAGGGAAATAGGTTCCTTCTTAAGCCTTTTCAAAGATGCAGAAACTTCCTTGGTAATTTAGTTTTATAAAAGTGAAGGCACAGCCCTGGCTAGTGTGGCTCAGTTGGTTAGAGTATCATCTGTAGACTGAAAGGTTGTGGGTTCAAATCCTGGTCAGGGCACATACCCAGGTTGTGGGGTCGATCCCCGGTCAGGCATGTGTGGAAGGCAACCAATCAATGTGTCTCTCTCATATCAATGTGTCTCTCTCATATCAATGTCTCTCTCATCTCTCATCTCTCTCTCTCATCTCTCTCTCTCTCTCTCTCATCTCTCTCTCTCTCTCTTTCTCTCTCTCCCTTCCTCCCTCCCTCCCTCCTTCCTTCTTCCCTCCCTCTCACTCTTCCTCTCTTCCACTCTCTAGAAATCAATGGAAAAATACCCTCGGGTGAGGAATAACAAAAAAATAATTAATTAATTATATATGAAAGTCAGTTGCATTCATAAGTTAATGGTTTCAAATACATGTGGGTGTGAGGCAAACTAAATTTAATATTTCTGATACAGTACCCACATCCTGTCTTTGGTTCTTTAAATAACTTTAATAGATAGTTAGGATTTTGACAAGGAAATTATTCCAATAATATAAGAAAAGTTACAGTTTAAGTAGCAACTTAATCTTAAAATCATGCTCAGAACTTTTAAAATTCTTGATCTGACTCTTTTTGTTTTAGTTTATGAGAATAAAAATATTTTTTGTTTATGAGGATAAAAATATTTTTTGTAAGATACTTTATTTGTAACATAGACTTAAATAGTTTACATGCCAGGTATTGTGTCAAAAATTTGCTGGCTATATTTAAATTATATTTTCTTAATTCTGTTTTGTTTCCTATTGTTGCTTGCTATTTATTACCTTTGCTTTCATTAGCCATAGCTGAGAGGGCAGTTTTTAGTGAGTGGTTTGAATCTGGTCCTCAGCTTAGTTTAGCCTCTTATTTGGGCAAATATCAACTACCAGTCTTCTCATTGGTGTCCTTAGGTCAGCCAGTGGCTCACTTACATCCTAAAAGAGGGAAAGATGGGGATGCCTCTGTGTAGTCTGTTTGTGTCTTTGCTTGCTTTTCTGTCTTTCTTGATGATTTCCCACGCTCGGTGTCAGTGTATTTCTGTCACTGTTCCCTTGTGTGCGCTGCCATCTGCTCTGTTCCCTCTGCTCTCCTTCCTTCCTTTCTTGCCCCTTTGTCTCTGACTCCGTGCTACCCCTCCTTTCAGTCACCCTTCCTCAGTTGGTCACAATATAGACCCAAAGTACATTTTTGCAATTTACTGAAAAATGTTCTTATTCCTGTTTATAATTTTAGAGTCAGTGAGTAGAAGTTTCAGTAGGTGGAACCATATCAGTTATTAGTAACAAACATAATTCTAATAAGGATTTGGGCCAATTTAATAGTGTACTTTTTAAAAAAATCACTAAACCTTCTCCTTTAGAAATATATGCATACATAGAGCATATACTGAGTCAGGAAAGAATACACTATTTAATAATAACATAACACATGATAGTTTATCATGTATTTTTTATATCTATTATGTCATATGAAAAAACAACCCTATGAAGCAAATCCTATATAATAAAAGGCTAATATGCAAATTGTCCCCTTGACCAGGGGTTCGACCAGGGGGCGGGGCCATCTGGCCAACCGCCCACGGCCCTTCCTCCCAGCCTGCGGGCTAGCCGGACCCCACCTGTGCATGAATTCGTGCACCAGGCCTCTAGTACTTTCATAAGTATCCCCTCTTATTGGCCTTACCTGACCATTTAGAAAACTGAAGTTTATAGGCATTCAGTGCCTTACTTAGAGCTTATGGCAAAGCCAAGGTTGAAACTCAAGTCTTCCGATTCCCAAAATCTGCATTCTTTTTTGTGTTCCACTTTCCTGACTCCCTTTATTTCCCCCCTCCTTTTCTTTTATATTTCTTTGTGTTAGTTTTTTTAACTTCAGGTTGTCCTACGTCAGTGGTCGGCAAACTCATTAGTCAACAGAGCCAAATATCAACAGTACAATGATTGAAATTTCTTTTGAGAGCCAAATTTTTTAAACTTAAACTTCTTCTAACACCACTTCTTCAAAATAGACTTGCCCAGGCCATGGTATTTTGTGGAAGAGCCACACTCAAGGGGCCAAAGAGCCTCATGTGGCTCGCGAGCCGCAGTTTGCTGACCACAGTCCTATGTCAATGATAACTTTATTTAACTTGTATAACCTTAGTTTTCATACATCATAGAAGAACCTGATTCAATTGACTATTATTCATGAACTATAGGCTCGATGCACAAAATTAGTGCAAGAGTAGGCCTTCCTTCTCCTGACTGCCAGCACCGGCTTCCCTCTGGCACCCGGGACCCAGGCTTCCCTCACAGCCCTGGCTTCATCCAGAAGGTTGTCTGGAAGGACATCCGGTCTAATTAGCATAACATGCTTTTATTATTATAGATTGTACAAAGCATAGCATATTCTTCTGATTATGGCAATAGAAGTAAATCCCTGTAATTGAGACTTAATTATTCTTGATTTTTTTTTTTTTTTTTTTGACAATAGAAACTTCGGGAGAAACAAAAAGCTGTCCGAGAAAGTCACGGTCCAAATATGAAACAAGTGAAAATGTGGCGTGACTTTGAACAATTGATGGAATGTAAGAAACAGTGCTTTCTGAAACAACAAAACCAAACTTCCATCGGTCAGGTAATTCAGGAGGGAGGAGAGGATCGGCTGATACTCTGAATTCATGTGTCGTCACTCGGGGTTTTAGCCGACACGACTTCTATAAGCATGCTCCGTGGTGTATTTCTTTTCTTGAAAGTGGTTTGTGCAACGTTTTGCTTTCAGATTAGCCATTCCCTATTAAGCTTTTTTTGGAAAATAATGTTAAGATACATTTATGTTTTAAAGTATTTAATATGAAAAAAAAGGCTTTTATTTTTGCTTAGTTTATACATCAGGGGAGTCTTCTGAGTTTTATGAGATGGGAGACGAAGTTTACTATATGTAAATGTAAACATATGTCCATTAAGAAACATGTAGTGTTTTTTTAATGTAGTAACCCAATGGCTTAATGTTTTCTTAATCTTTTTTTAACTTTAGAAGAATCTTTTAGGAACTAATATCTCTTGTTTTGAAGAAACATTTATCTGAAGTTCAGCAATTCCTACAGTTTCACTTCAGTTTCTTTTTCTTCTGTCAAATTCAAGAAAATTTAACATTTTGAATAACATATTCGTATTACTTAAATGCAAATAAAATTTGATGTACATATCATGGCTATTTATTTAAAAATTATATAGTTGTGTCAAAATTTATTTTTTAATTAACAATTATAGTATGTATTAAATTTTAGGATTATCACTTATTTTCATCAAAAATCTAAAATAGTACTTAGGTCTTGGGAACAGTTATTTTAAATTTTAAAAAAAGTCGCAGAATATAGGTGTTATCATGTGCTAAAATGTTAGCACAGGATTCCAGGTGAAATTCAAGACTTCAAAGTTCTTCTAGTCTCTGCTTCATCTGGACAAGGTATTTGAAGATTCCTTTGATTTTTGCTTAAAGAAAGATATTAAATGTATATGCCACCATTTGTTTCATTTCAACTTTCAGATACTTTTCAGAATGTTTTTCCTTTAGGTTTGGACACTCAAATATGAAATTGTTAGTATGTCCATCATAGGTTAATTAGTTGTTTTTAAGCTATCTTTTTTTTTTGGTGGGGGGAATTAATGAAGAAAAAAATTGTTTCTACCCCTGCTCAAAATATACAACATTGATTATGGCTTTGCATCTTTGTTCCCAAATGTGTCCTACTTGTAATTTTTGTTTGAAAGCTTCTTTCTTGGTAATCAGAGAAACTTACTAGCATGGAGATTATTGGTAATTATAGAAGCTATCCCAAGAATCATTTACCAGGTAAGTGTAGAAGAAACTTCTAACAAGTTTTAAGAAACAAAGCATTTCTATGTTATTAAGTGGTTTGAGCTGGCCCTCAGCTTACTTGAGCCTCCTAGTTGGGCAGATATCAACCACCAGCCCCCTCCTTTGTGCCTTTAGCTCAGCTGTTAGATCAGCCACACTCTAAGAGAGTCATGGCTGGGTTTCAGTGTGTGAAACAAACCCTTCTTAATTCACTGGTCAGGTTTTGAACATTGAGGCAGACGTGTTTGTTCAGTGTTGGCTGCTGGCTTGTTATTGTTAAGTAGTAAGTGATTGATGTTCCTTGAACGAGAGCATGAATCCTTTGCATATATTTGGAAAAAAGACTAGATACCCCTTAGAGAAACAGCATTTTATTTCCCAAAGGAAAGTCCACTTATAAAATGATTAAGCCTTGTGTTTAATTTTTTAGCCTTTACTATCTTTTGGTGCTCTTCTCTTAATTTTTAAAATTGTTAACAACAGATACTCCAGGGAATGCTTTTAATTCTGACTTGATTATTGCTTGCCATTTTATTCCACACCAAAAGAGTATTTGGATTAAACACTAAAGCAGCTTCAAAATTACTTTAACTGAAACAGAACATCATTATTGCTTCAAGAAAAGCAAATTGGGGAAAAAACCTAACAGTACAAAGTTATTTATAGTTTTTATGTAACATTGGACATTTAGTAACACAGCTTAATGGGTTTGGTACAGTGACTTTCCCACTCATGTCCAGATTTGATTGTCACATTAAACAGCGTTGACTAACTCTAACAGTTTTGGACAGCTGGCACTAACAGAAGAAGAGCCTATTTCATTTTCCTTCAGGACGGATGCTCTAGCTGGCTGGTTGATGCGAGTACTTAATAGTTTTGGAAAATAATCTGTCTTCCACATGATGGCCCAAATAAAGGAGAAAAATGTAGCCTGCAAAACCTGCTTCTATGTTCACACATTTCCTTGTCCTGGGACTTAGTGTTGCCAACCATTGCAGGGGACTCACTGTATAAACTGTCAATCCCAAAAGGCCACTGCTTATCTTGCTTTCTGCGTCGGTTCAGGAAATAATCCAATTTTAAAGGTTGTCCTTTAAGAAGAATTTTATAATAGGATAGTATCTTATCAGTTCTAAATCTATTACCAACCAAATCCAAGATCATGGATTTTCCAAGTCCAGAGAATATACCAGCAAGGTCTTAGCACATTGTCTAAAGACCAGTGGAGCCCAGCCAGCATCAACCTATGAACCAGAAGGTTACAGTTTGATTCCCAGTCAGAGCACCTGGGCCCCTTTATTCCGCAGGCTGATGCTCTATCCACTGAGCCAAACCGGTTAGGGCTGTTTCTTACCTTTTTAAGCTAACATGATAAAAGGGCAATTTGAGTAAAATAAAGAGACTGAATATGTTGCTCAAACTAAAAATATATAAATTTGCCGATTTCTCCTGAATTGAACTTGAAACTATGCACAAATAGGTAGCTTGCCAAAGCTGCCTTTACAAAGACAGATCAAGTTTGTATTGGAAAATGAGTTCGTATGGAGATGTGTGTTTTATAGAAACCTCAATAAGACAAGCATTTTATTCACCCAATGTTAGTGACTAATGAGTGTGAATCAAAGACTTGTTTCTACAAAGGGTTCTAGGCGCTTACATCATTCCTCTTGCTTGGCAGGAAGGAGTGTTTAGCCTTAGGGAGTGGGTAACTTTTATTCAACTCAGTTATATCAATAACTTCTCCATTGTTGTAGCAAAGGTGAGATCTAGATTATTTATGCAACGAATCCTGTTTTTAAACAATCCGTGGCAGCTAGGAGAGAAATAAAGTTACATTTTTGTTGAATATATAATTGTTTCTCCTTCTCCTTTTCCTTTTAATGAGAGCAGTTTAATGAGAGCTGTGGGCTGTGTGGCAGCCGGGCATGAGGTGAGTGTTTTTACCTGAGGAAGATAGAAAGGGATCATTCAAAGTTAACTGTATATTTTCAATGTTTGTCTCTCCTGTCTTAAGACAATTTTACAAAGAGAAAGTTGGTCATACCTGTCATTTAGTCTCGTCCCATCCTTGCAAAAGAAATAAAAATTAAAACACAGAATCCAAACAAGACTTGGACACCTATGCTTTCTGCTCCGGTGCTCCCCCTTTTGGCAAATTGGAAGTACTTTCTCAACAATTTCGCAATTTCCTCTCTCGAATTGCTCAGAGACTTGAGTCACCAAACTTGGTTTGCTTCTGTGGAAATTCACTCTTCAGAACACAGGAGGAAATGAAAGATTCCTGTTTTTCAGTGAAAGCATGAGTTCCCACCCAGTTCAGAGTGTAACTGCAGGTTCCTGGCATGGCCACTTGCTAACACTGCACGTGAAACCTGGTAAACAGTCACAGGATCCAGAGCTTGAAAGGAACCCCTGGATGATTCATGTATCATTTATTAGATTGGGCACTTTGAAGCACCTCTTTCAACCTCTCCGCGGTGCAGGAATCAGTTCTGCAAGGTTAGTAGCAGATCTCTTCCCCACCTCAGTAGTGACCGCAGTGCGGCTCGCTCCTCACGGGGGACCCTGTCCCGTTGTTAAAGAACCCAGTCTGATTCGTTTCTTGGTCCTGAAAGAGCAGCACACTCACAGAGGAAGAAAAAACTTTTCAGAAAGCAGTTAGATAAACCAAGATCAAACAAATTTGACTTTCAGTAGCTCTGTGATCGTGATAATCCTAATCACAATCATGATGACGACAGTGTAGCAGCCAACCCATTGTTGAGCACTTAGTATGCGCCAAATAGTGTCCTAAGTGCTTTACCTATAAGGACTAATGTGACTCACAATCAGTCTACGAGGTATGTACTGTTATCCTCATTTTATAATGAGTAGACTGGGGCACAGAGAGGCGTCCACAGTATTTATTACACAGCTGACATCTGCAGCAGAGCCAGGGTCTAAGACCTGTACTCCCAACTGCTACACTGAACTGCAGCGTAACCCATGTCCATACTGGTTGCATATATGCAGACAAGTCAATGTCTATTTATTAACTAGAATATGTGTGAAATTATTTTTAATGCTTCTTATAATTATTTTTTTCTTTTAATGTGTTCACTTACTATACCTAAAGAACAAACTTTACTAAGTGATTAAAAATAAACTCAACCAACTAGATGAGGGAATCATACTGAAAATGAATGTCAAGTAAATGCATAAGAGAAGTGAATAATAGTGTTATATACAGAGCAAATGGAAGCTCTATAGGTCATAATTTAAATCTTTCTCTGTGAAAGTTTTTAAATCATATATGCCTCCTGTTGCTGGGCATTTAGATGGAGTCCAGTTTTTCCATATGACAATGCTGCAATGAAACATAAAGATTGAAATATAATAAAATATTAAGCAAAGACACAAAGTTAATTTTATTTGGTCAAAAGTAGAATCCATTGAACAGTTTTGTAGACATTTCTTGCCTGCCCCTATGAAAATGCCAAGGGTAGCCCTAGCCGGTTTGGCTCAGTGGACAGAGCATTGGCCTGGGGACTGAAGGATCCCTGGTTCAATTCTGATCAAGGGCACATGCTCAGGTTGTGGGCTTGATCCCCGGGGGGGAGAGGGGGCATGCAGGAAGCAGCCAATCATTGATTCTCTCTCATCATTGATGTTTCTCTCACTCCCTCTCCCTTCTCTCTGAAATCAATAAAAATATTTTTTTAAAAAAAGAAAGAAAGAAAATGCCAAGGGTAAACCAAGGAAATTAGTAAGATATTACCTGACTAATTTGAGAATGAAATGGTAAGTTCATTCACTTATATGTAGATATTGATTGTCTTCTGTGTGCCTGACACTGTGCTAAGTGCCAACTAGAAAATGAACATGACCTGGTTTTGCCCTGAAAGAGCTCCCTGTCTAAACGACTCCAATGTTAATGAGCAAAATATGTTCAAATTCTTGTTATGTAGAAAAGAACAGAGATCTCAGAGGAAGAAGCAGTTAATTCTGACATGGGGGATAAGGGTAGAGGGAAAAGGCAGGACTTAAGCTGGATTCATAAGGATGAAGTGGGATTTTGATGGGCCTGGGAGAGGTGAAGACATCAAGGCAGTTAAGGACCTGGCATGTTCAGGAAGTGATGGGAATCCTCATGAGGCACAGGTGTTCCCCAGTTGCATGGGGGAGGGAAAGGATTTACTATTGTGTGCCAAGCTCTCGTGCCCTGTAATTGGATGTGCTAGACTCTATGAAAAGGTACAGTAAAAGTGTAAGACAGGGTCCCTCTTAACTGGATTGAACAACAGCAAACATATCAAAACCTAATAGCCAAGTGCTAAATTTTGTGGTGCCATTGAACTTCCATCAAGACAGAGACCTAGGGAAAACTAAAGGATCAAAGGGGAGTCTTCATCGAAGAGGGAGAAGTGATCGGGGCCTGGAAAGATGAGGAAGTGTTGGTTAGGTGAGTGGGAGAGCATAAGGACAGACAGACAGAGGACAGACGGAGGGCAGACGACAGGAATGAAACCAGCACGCATTCACTGGCCTTCTCCTGCATCAAGTAAGAAAAGGCATGGCTCCTCCGTTCAGGGAACTCAGTCTAGTTATCAAGATGAGAAATGTAACCTACAATTGAAGCAGTTTACAGCACTGGATTATCTAGTAGGCAAACAAATGCACCTCAAATTTTCTGAAAGTACTTGGTATATTAAAAATCAAAGACGTTTTCATGGGAAAAATCAGAACTCAGACTTCCTTACATTCTTTTGGGGATTTAAGGGTCTCTAAGTGTTTCATTTCAGCCTTTTGGAATGGGACCAAGAGTTAAGAGATAATTCAAAGGAAAACAACAGCAAATCTGGGCAGGCTGGAGGAGGAGACAGTATAAGTTGAAACCCTCCTAGAAGCATGGGTAGAATTTGGCTCAGGGAGGGAGCAAGAGAGCCTTGGAGAAGAAGAAGGGAATGCCTCGGGTATGGGCCACAGTCTGGAGGGAATAAGGGAGTTGAAGCTGGGAAAGGAGGGACATTCAATTGCTGAAGGTTTTTAGTTGGTGCGATTATGAATCATTGTCTATTTGGTATCCAATAATCACAGTTGTGCTTAATATTCCTGCTGCACTTTGGACCCTTGACAAAATGAGGGATTCACTCCATTATAGAGAATGACAAACTGTTGTCTTCACAGGAGACTGCTATCATGGACTAAGTTTGGTTTGTTTTTTTAATGACAAAGGAGAGCAGTGTAGGCAATCAGCCAGTTACTTGTTTCATTGTATTGAGAGGGATGTGTGGTTTTTTTAAAATATATTTTTTATTGATTTCAGAGAGGAAGGGGGAGAGAGATAGAAACATCAATGATGAGAGAGAATCATTGATGGGCTGCCTCCTTCATGCCTCACACTGAGGAACGAGCCCACAACCCAGGCATGTGCCCTGACTGGGAATTGAACCATGACCTCCTGGTTCATAGGTCAACGTTCAACCACTGAGCCATGCCAGCTGGGCTGAGGGGTGTTTTTTACACTAACTCAAAAACTCAGCATTTAATTCTTTTATTCAGTTCTACAACTCTGTCCTCTATACCCTCACTTTTTTTGTTACATAGAACATTTTTCAGATAAGTAAAAAGAGCTGATCATTCCAAGGAATTTAGCTGGGAAAGAGAATATTTAAACTTATATTTTTATCGGGAGACATTTTTGTAAGTTTATATGATTTCCTATATATCAAAAAAATGTGAGAAAAAGATTCAGCTAGTGTTTAACTGTTCTTGATTTCTTTTTCTTGAGAGTAGGAGAAAGAACCTCTTTTTGTTGTAATAACTGCCAAGTCTCCGAGGCTAGCGCGCCCTGGCCGTTGAGGAGACCCACTTGCTAGGGACTTGGCAATGTCAAACAAATGTTCAACTTTTATTCTGACACTTCTTGAAGAATTTGATTGAAACTATATATGTCCAGATAACACTCAGCAAAGTGCCCTTCTTGCATTTGTTTCAAGATATATTTGGAAACAAGAGAGATGACCTTGGACTCAGCTGCTTTTCCAATTTAGGACTTCTCTCGGGTCTACTGAACAATATTCCTCAACACTGAAAAGTCAACTAATGGAGAAACATTTTAGTTACTATATGCCATAAGTCCTATGGTAGAGGTTTTGTTTTTCCCCCCTCGGCAATATGTTCTGCCTCTTAAAAGAATGATATATTTAGACCACAAACTCTATATTAGCTTTCTAACCATCTTGAAAATACATTTAGCAACACATTTGCTTTTCATCAGAGTGCCTTTTTGTAATCTAAATTGAGCTGTCCCTGCTTTTTAAAACATTTTAGCATCTAAGAAATAAAAAATAACAAGCACTTAACCCTTCACCTTTGCTTTCTGGCACTCAAAGTTTGTTTCTAAGCCAGGGTTCATTGTAGCTTGATGTAAGATCTAAAAGGAGACTTTGGAGGCTCTGACACCCCATCTAAGGTTATTGCCACCTGTCCCCATGACAATAGAAGTCCTCCTGGTCTAACCTCGAGCCTGAAAGCCAAGGTTAGCTTCCAGTTGTGTCCACATTTAGCCCATGGAGATGGATGGTTTTAACTGTCATCACAGTGACATTCTTTCAGTTACCATTTTGCATATTTTGAAGGTATAAGAAGCTCCATTTTTAATTTGTTTTCACAGTCACAGGACAGGATGTAGGTAACCTTTTTGATAAAGTGACTTTACTTTTAAGCAAATAAATGACTAAGAACTATAGTCTGATCCTTGTCTTAAATGACATATTACCAGGGATAGTAATATTTTGTTTTCATATTGTTTCCTAAGATGTTATAGTTAATCAGAGAATGTATAGAGATAATTATGTTGTTAGCAACAGTCTCCAGCATGCACAATACATTTATTTCCAATAATATGGTGTGTTACATGCATGCACACACACAAGCACATGGAGAGATAGAAAACACACCATATTAAAATACTTCAAAGGATCACTTGTTATCGAGGATTCCTTGTTCCTTGATTTGGAATTGAGCCACAAGATGAACAATTTAGAACAGGTGGTCAACAGATTTTAAAACTATTATTAAATTAAGATACTTTTAAAGATGATCTGCCCTAACAGCACTGATCTTAAATTTCTAATTGTTATATATCATTGTACCAGCATTACTTTAAAGTTTTCTAATTCAAAAACTGGTGACTTTTATTTTTAATCTGACATTTACGCCTATATAAAAACAGGTTTTGCATGGGCGTGGCTGTCCTGTGTACATTTCCATTATTTTATTGATGTTGAACTAGCACAATTGCCACAGTCACCGCACAGCCCTAATTAAGTAAATAAGAGCGCATAGGACCCAACCTAATCAATTTCCTGGTGCCAGGGACTCCTCTAGCTGCCCAACTTCTGAACTGTGCTTTTGAAAGATGGAAAAGGGGAGCAAGGTGATATTCTACAAAGCATTCCTAAGATTTATAATGCTCAAGGAAGATTTTAATAAGGGAAAGTCCCAGAGGAAATGTAATTTTACTTTACTTACAGATTAAGTGTGAGTTTTGCTGAATATTTTCATGAAACATTGTCTTTCAAATGTATGTTTTCTCATCCTTCTTCTAAAACATTCTGAGCCAGAGTCTAAATAGTCCTGCATGGTTTGTGCTTATTTGTCAGTATGTTTCAGGAGCCCCTTTCTCTCTATCCAGCTCTCCTTGTGGTCTCAGATATTCTTAACCAAATGTTGATGTCCAGGAAGTATTTGCTTGAGAATGAGCATCTCTGTCAACCTTCCTAAGACAGGAGAGATTTCTAGCAACTTCAAAGTAAATATATTTCTAAATTCTTTTTATCTGTATCTTCTGGAGATGGACTTAATATTCAGCTGTCTGCGGATTTACAAAGAATCTGGTTTATCCAAATATTGGCAATACCATCAAATCAAGAGCTGCTATTATTATTATTATTATTATTATTATTATTATTATTGGCCCAGTACACAAAATTCTTGCACTGGGTGGGGGAGGGATCCCTCAGCCCAGCCTGCACCCTCTCCAATCTGGGATCCCTCAGGGGATGTCTACCTGCCGGTTTCCGGCCTAAACTGGCAGTCGGACATCCCTCTCACAATCCAGGACTGCTGACTCCCAACAGCTCACCTGCCTGCCTGTCTGATCACCCCCTAACCACTTCCCCTGCCAGCCTGATCAACACCTAACTGCTCCCCTGCCAGCCCAATTGCCCCCAACTGCCCTCCCCTGCAAGCCTGACCGCCCACAACTGCCCTCCCCTGCTGGCCTGATCACCCACAACTGCCCTCCCCTGCCGGCCATCTTGTGGCGACCATCTTGTGTGGTCACATGGAGGCAGCCATCTTGTGCAAGGGCATGACAGTCAATTTGCATATTACTTCTTTATTATATAGGATGCCTGAGCATCTTACCTTGATCTGTTTGTTATGAAATCCAGATGTGCTTATTTAGCTGTTAACATAAAAACATTCAAGCCTGTAAAGAATTTTTGTGTTTATTTGAGCCAAACTGTTAACAATTGCCAGGAAGCAAAATCTCAATGGATTGGGATGATGCTCTGGAGAATGGCGGTTTTTCACCTATTTTTATACATTACAATCAGAAGAGATGTAAATGGGTTACATAAAATCCATAGTTTAGGAAGGCAGGAGAAAGCAAAGTGAGGGGGGACCTCTGGGATTGGATAAAAAGTAAAATGATAGACACCTACTTCTTTTACTTAGGGGGGGCAGGATAGTTAACAGTCAACAATTAACATGATAACAATAACAATTAAGGAATTTATGGTCTCTGTCCTGGCGCCCAGGCACATTTGGTTTTGCCCTGTGAGGTCCAGAAAAAAGGGAAGGTACAAGTTACCCTGACATTTCATAGGTATGTTATCTTAGATGCAAAAAGATAGGTTCAGTTAAGGTAAAGGTTGTCCTTGTGAGTGAAGAAACCGGCCTAGGACATGACTTACCCACCATAACTGCTTTTAGTTAAAGTTTTAATTTCAGACCAACCTTTGTGGTTACTTTAGGTCTTTGAGTTTGCAAGACTGCCTTGCAGGCCATCCCTGAGCTTGTCAGGTTAGCATGTGGCCCCTTTCATCCACATAGCAAGGCAGATCTGACCTATCCCTAGTTAAAACTCATTTTAACATCTTTCTTTTTTTTGTCTCTGACCCTCTCCATCTTCTTTCATTTTCTTTTTTTTCCTCCCTGTTTATGTGATCATTCTCTTACTGTTCAAACTTTTTCTGATCATGTCACATACACACATTCTCTTGCCACTCTTGGAGCATCTTTCAAGAAATATTAGTAGCTGAAACCGGTTTGGCTCAGTGGATAGAGCGTCGGCCTGCGGACTGAAAGGACCCAGGTTCAATTCTGGTCAAGGGCATGTACCTTGGTTGCGGGCACATCCCCAGTGGGGTTGTGCAGGAGGCAGCTGATTGATGTTTCTAACTCTCTATCCTTCTCCCTTCCTCTCTGTAAAAAATCAATAAAATAAAAAAAATTTTTAAAAGAAATATTAGTAGTTACCATTTTAAAAATTCATGCTGTGATGATGATGGTGGAACTCTATGAATACACTGAAAACATCAAATGTGTGAATACACTGGAAAACATTTTAAATTGATGTATTATATGTTATGAGAGTGATGTTAGAATAAAGCTGTTTAGACTAAAAACACATGTTCAATGTAACAAAATCCAAATAATATCAAGAAATATTAGTTTCGAAAAATGAAAAACCCTCACCTACCTCAGTCTTCTAACTTCTCAGAGGTATTTTCACAGTTAATTTTAGACTAGTCCCTCAGATATGTTAGTTGTACACACAAGCACATATATGTATTTACAGTCTCTTAAAATTATATACAAAAGTGGTTATATTCACCAATCTGCAACTTGCTTTTTGCACTAAACTAAATTATAATCGTATATATCGAGGTAGCTAATTCTTAACAATTGCAGAGTGGGTCACTATATAGATATAGTACAATTTCATTAACAAGTTCCTTATTGAACATCCTTCAACATATATCTTTGCACCGTTATGCAATATATCTATAAGAAAAAAAATCTTAGCCAAAACCGGTTTGGCTCAGTGGATAGAGCATCGGCCTGAGGACTGAAAAGTCCCAGGTTTGATTCTGGTCAAGGGCATGTACCTTGGTTGTGGGCACATCCCCAGAAGGGGATGTGCAGGAGGCAGCTGATCGATGTTTCTCTCTCATCGACGTTTCTAGCTTTCTATTCCTCTCCCTTCCTCTCTGTAATAAATCAATAAAATATATTTTTTAAAAAAAAATAAATAAATAAAAAAGAAAAAATCTTAGAAGTGCAATTATTGGATTCAGAAGTATGTGCATTTAAAATTTTGATGGATATTGTCAAATTGCCCTCCAAAAAGCTGGTGATAATTTGTAATCCCATTCGTCATGTATGACAGGGACTTGTTTGCTGTCCCCCGGCCTATACTAGGTACTTGTCAATATGATACGTTTAAAGAATTTTTTTAATTTCTATTTTTTAAATTATGAGTGAGGCCGAAACCGGTTTGGCTCAGTGGATAGAGCGTCGGCCTGTGGACTGAAAGGTCCCAGGTTCGATTCCGGTCAAGGGCATGTACCTTGGTTGCGGGCACATCCCCAGTAGGAGGTGTGCAAGAGGCAGCTGATTGATGTTACTCTCTCATCGATGTTTCTAACGCTCTATCCCTCTCCCTTCCTCTCTGTAAAAAAATCAATAAAGTATATATATTTTAAAAATTATGAGTGAGGTTGAGTTTTATGGCCTATTTTTAAATGTCTTATGTGATATTTTTCCTAATGGAAAAGTCTATAATGTTAACTATGGAATTTTTAAATAATACAGGAAATAATTTTTTACCTATAATCCCAGCACCCAGAGGTTATCGCCATTCACAATTTTACTTCTAGTCTTCTTTCTATGAAATGTAGCCTGTGATTATTCTTAAGAAATGATAAAGATTGGTAAAGAAGCTTGTTTTTGTATTTAAAATACGCTGTTTACAAAATGAGGTTACAGTTCAGCTACTTAGAATATTGCTCTGAGTTCTTTTGATCAAGGTGTTATATAAATATTCGATGGGCTCAGCTAGTGGAAAAATCATTAGCATTCTTTCCTTGGCACTGTCCCATCACTCGCAGGGCCCAGACTGGACTGGCTTTCCTCGGAGTCAGCAGGTCTTGTAGTCACGTGGAGACAGGAATTCTCTGCCTTAAAAAATGAACATGTTTCCTTTAAATATATATATATGTTTATGTAGATGTGCGCATGTATAATATTCTCACATGCACAGAACAAAAGATTAGTGAGCCAAGATAGGAACATGCAGAAACGGTGGTGGACACCTGGGAACAGTCAAATTATTCACATAGAAAGAAGGCCAGCCATTAGCCATTCGAAAACACAAGTCCTGTATGGCAATCAGATAGTTCCTTTTCTGATTCGCATTTTGGATTGAAAGAATGGAATGCAGGATTGTTTCTGTTAACTACTTAGGCACAGAGGCAACTTTGATCCATAAATACTAGAATAATGAATGAATGAATGTGAAAGTGAAAGAATGTGACCATGGGTAATCACTTAATTGCTTGAATAACTTTGAACCTCAGTTTCTTTCTCTGACAGCTTCAAAGAATTATTGAAAGTATGGACAAAAGGGGCCACATGCTAACCTGACAAGCTCAGGGAAGGTCTGCATGGCAATCTTGCAAACTCAAAGATCTAAAGTAACCACAAAGGATGGTATGAAATTAAACTTCACCTTAACTGAGTTTATTGTCTTTTTGCATCTATGAAATGTCAGTAACTTGTACCTTCCCTTTCTTCTGGACCCCTCAGGGCAAAACCAAATGCCCTGTGCACCAAGACAGATTACCACAAATTCCTTCTTATTATTGTTATCATGTTAATTGTTGACTATTAACTATCCTGTACCCATCTAAGTAAAAGAAGTATGTGTCTATCATTTTACTCTTTATCCAGTCCCAGAGGTCATCCTCCCCCCTCCCCCCCCTGCTTTCACCAGCCTCCCTAATTTATCACCAGTGGATTTCATGAACCTACCATTCCCCGGAGCAGTATCCCAATCCATTGAGAGTCTGCTTCCTGGCAATTATCAACAGTTTGGCTCAAATAAACTCACAAAAATTCTTTTTTTTTTTTTAATGTGTTTTATTGATTTTTTACAGAGAGGAAGAAAGAGGGAGGGAGAGTCAGAAACATTGACAAGTGAGAAACATCGACCAGCTGCCTCCTGCACACCTCTCACTGGGGATGTGCCCACAACCAAGGCACACGCCCTTGACCGGAATCGAACCTGGGACCCTTCAGTCCACAGGCCTACGCTCTATCCATTGAGCCAAACCGGTCAGGGCTCACAAAAATTCTTTACAGGTTTGAATGTTTTTATGTTAACAAAAGTTGCTGACGTGAACTATGTAGTTAGGCCTATGTTGGTTGCATCTGTAATGTACATACTTTTATTTCTTGTCAATATTCTCTCAACAATACAGGACAACTATTTACATAGCGTTTACATGGTATTTGGTATTATAAGTAATCTAAAGATAATTTAAATTATATAGGAAAATGTGCATAGGCTTTACGCAAATACTGTGCCATTTTACATAAGGGATGTGAGCATCCACAGATTTTGGTATCTGAGGGGGGTCCTGGGACCAATCCCCTTTGGACACCAAGGGGCAGCTGTAATGTACAAAGGTGGTGGGTGAGCCCGGGAGCCCTCTCCAAGCTGATTGTCTGTTTTTACAGAGCCAGGCTCTAGGCAAGGGGCGCCCTGCTAACCCAACTGCCCAAATATCATCTTCTTGGTTAACCAAGTAGAGAATAAAGTAAATATAATACAGCTTTATCATTAGAAATAATCACCAGTATATTCTGAAGGCTCTGACATCTTAGCTACTGACTCATTCTCAGTATTCAAGAATATCTCCTATAAATCTAATGTTAGAACACCCATCAGGCCAAGGGCAAAGTTTATAGAAAATAGGTATTATCATGCCTTTAACACACAAATGCATCTGTATGACTGTTGCTTAAAAACAGAGCTGATGGCCCAGGAAAGCCCAGAGAATATGTATGGAATAGTAGCTATTCTCAGAGATCCATGATTATAATGAACATCTGTTGTTGTTTGTGTGTGTGCGTGCGTGTGCGTGCGTGCGTGCGTGTGTGTGTGTGTGTGTGTGTGTGTGTGTGTGTTTTGGGGGTGGGTTATCTTATGTCTAATTGTCAGAGCCCATTTTAAGCAGTGGTTACACTTTGGAGTGAATCTGATGAAATCAAAATTTATGAAAGACTTGATGTATTACTCAAGATAATTTCTGTGACCTTTTAAGTTTGTTGAAAGAGGAAGCAAGTGCATATTGTAAGACCAGTTAAAATAAGAATACACTTGGAAATATAAAACAGGATCAGTTCCTAGACCTTAGGGAAGATACCTTACCTCATGACCTGGTCCCCCAAACTCCAATTTATTTAGAAGTAAGTTTTTATAAAAACTTGACGTAAATAGAACTATTTCTAGTCTAGTCCTTTGTAATGTAGTGCCATAAAAATAATAGACTAGCACATAAACTTGCGCTTTTTTTTTCTATTTGTAACCAGAAGCATTGCATAATCAGGCAGGAACCAGGAAGTAAAAATAATCACCCAATTAAACCAAGTGATCTGTTTTCATTACTCCTGCAGGAATAAAAAATAAGGATCAAACACAGCCAGCAAGTTTCTTTGTCAAATTTGAATAGTCTTCCCATGTAAGTCATATCTTAATAGAATAAAAATGAAATTTTTATTAAGGCTTTTAAGTCAATGCTGTCCTTTCAGTATTTTTAACTGTGGTGAAAACCACAATCTAAAATTTACCATCTTAACCATCGTTAAGTGCATAGTTCAGTAGTGTTAATATATTCACATTGTTGTGCAATGTATTTCCAGAACGTTTTCATCTTGCAAAACTGAAACTCTTTACCCATTAAACAACTTTCCATTCCCCCTCCCTCAGCCCCTGGCAACCAGGCTGCTTTCTGTCTCTATGAATTTGACTACTCCAGGTTCCTCATGTAAGTGGAATCATACGATATTTATCTTTTTGTGATCAGTGTGTTTCACTTAGCCTAACGTCCTCAAGGTTCATCCACGCTGTAGCATGTGACAGGATTGCCTTCCCTTTTTAAGGCTGAACAGTCTCTTTTAATGTCATTTTTATGGTACAATCTATTCTAATCTTAAACATCCTTGCCGGTATTGCCTATTAAAATGTCCCAGGAGCATGTTCAAATGCAGAATGATGAGAAGCAAGCTGAAATGCACATTTGACCTTCTCTTGTCAAGAAATCAAAAGAGGTGATAAAGCCGAAACCGGTTTGGCTCAGTGGATAGAGCATCAGTCTGCGGACTGAGGGGTCCCAGGTTCGATTCCAGTCAAGGGCATGTACATTGGTTGCGGGCACATCCCCGGTGGGGGCTGTGCAGGGGGCAGCTGGTCGATGTTTCTCTCTCATCGATGTTTCTAGCTCTCTATCCCTCTCCTTTCCTCTCTGTAAAAAATCAATAAAATATATTAAAAAAAAAAAAAAGAGGTGATAAAGTCATTGAATAATGTAGGACTTCCTCAGCATGAGAAAAACTAGTCAATGCTAAATTAGCAATCAGGCCTGAAAGACTTTGCAAGCCTCTAGTATGGAAGGTTTTGAGTTGTTTGTCTAGAAATGTATTTGACCCATTTCAACTTTTTTTGAAGAACTTTCTAATATATCTCTGCTGCCTGGGTACTTTTTTCCTTCAGGCCTGCAGACAGTCTTTCTAACTTCTTCAGATTGAGTCAGCTGTGTCCCTGTTTTCGAATAACATTCCTCCCCTATTCTGTCTTAGCAACAGGCCCATGTCCCACTGTTCATTAAGAGAGTGCAATTGTCAACTATAGATACTGTTAGGTCACACAACCTAACAATAGTCATATTTTATTTTATTTTTTAATTTATTTTTATTGATTTCAGAGAGTAAGTGACAGGGAGAGAGGGATAGAAGCATCAATGATGAGAGAGAATCATTGATCTACTGCCTCTTGCACGCCCCCCACTGGGGATGGAGCCCACAACCCAGACATGTGCCCAACCAGAAATCGAACCATGACCTCCTGGTTCATAGGTCAATGCTCAACCGCTGAGCCATGCTGGCTGGGCAATAGTCACGTTTTAAAAGAAGCAGAGTTCATTTTCATTCTTCCTGCTTTAACTTTTTAACAGCTGTATATGGAGATATAATTCACGTACCATTCAGTTCACCCATTTAAAAATGCAATGGTTTTTAGTGTATTCCCAGAATTGTGCAACTATCACCACATTGACTTTGTGGACATTTCACCATCCTCAAAAGATGCCCTTCACCCATTAGCAGTCACTCCTCATTTACACCAGGTTCCCCAGCCTTAGACAACCACTAATCTATTCCTACCTCCATAGATGTGCCTTCTGTAAATAAAACTATGCACTGTGTTGTCTTTTGTGTCTGACTTCCTTCCATGGTATAATGTTTCCAAGGTCATCCGTGTCATAGTATTATTACTTCATTCCTTTTTCAATTTTGGAAAATATATAACAAATTTACCATTTTTAAGTGTACATTTCAGTATTTTACATTCCCATTGTTGTGCAACCAATCTCCAGAACTCTCTTCATCTTGTAGAACTCAACTCTATTCCCATTAAACAACAAATTTCCCATTCTCCTCTCTCAGCCTTTGGCATCCATCATCCTACTTTGCCTCCATTAATTGGACTCCTGTAGGTATCTCATGTCAGTGGACTCATACAGCATCTGTCCCTTTGTCACTGGTTTGTTTCACGTAGCGTCATATCCTCAAGAACCTTGTCATTCATGTTGTGGCCCGTGTCAGCATTTCCTTCCTTCCTTCATTCTCTCTTATGACTGACTAATATTCCATTGTATGGATATACCACATTTTATCCACTCATCAGTTGATGGACATTTGGGTTATTTCTACTTTTTGGTTATTTTGAATCATGCTATTATGAACATTAATCTTCAGGTTTCTATGTAGATATGTTTCGGCTCTCTTAGGCATAAACCTTGGAGTAAAATCACTGAGTCATATGGCAACTCTGTTTAATTTTTTGTGGAATTTGCAAGACTTTTTTAATGCAACTGCACCATTTTACATATTCATGGAGGGGAGCCCCCAGCTGTCATGTATAAAAAGACCTCAAGGAGGGCTTAGGTTAGCCAGTAAGTGGAAGTTCACAGTCGCCTCAGGTATTCCTCTTCCATGATGTGTCTGCCTTGAAGTGGCAGTCATTATTATTTTTGGGTCCTTAGTAGTTTTCGTCCTAGAAATCATCCTTATAAAGAGGTTCCGGAGACACTCTGCCACCTGCTCCTTTGCCCTGGGGTCCCTGTCTTTTCCCACTTCTCACCAGGAAAACCCACTTTTCCCATCATGCCTTGCCAATAAAGGAAGGGGACTGCAAGTCAGGGGTTAGTTTTAGTTTAGGACTAGTACAAGATTGAGGGCTAGTCAACCAAACCCAAACCTGAGTCCACCGGTAGCTCAGATGTTAAAAAGCACTGACCAGTCTTGCCAAGTTCCCTGTCACCTAACTTTCATCTTGTCTTATCTTCAGACCCCCGTGATGATGTTTTATCACCTTCCTCCTCTCAGATGTTGAGGGTCATTGACTTTGCCTTTGTCAGCAGCTGTTTTCTGCCCTCTGCCCTACATTGCTGTGGCTCTGCCCACTCTAGGCCCTTAGGGAAGGCACCTACCAACATCAGCCTAATTTCCACATTCACTTTACATGCTACCCCATTAGGAACCTGTTACACTGTTACAATACTTAGACCAACACTCTCCATCCCCTTGAAGTGAGTTTTGGGAAGTCTATTAGTCTATTAGGGAGGGAGAGGACGAGGGATGAAGGAGAGAAGCTAGCAAAAGATTTGTATTGATGCTAGAAAAATAACTAAAGTTCGCCATTGGTTGACATGTGCAAGATTAAGAATAAATATCTTGACTTGGCTGTGGTTTGCACCCATAACTACCTTCCAGATTAACACACACACACACACACACACACACACACACACACACACACACAGCAGAGACACAGCAATTCAAAACCCTGGTCTGGAAAATCCTTCCATTGGGGCGTCGGGAGCTTGTCTCGAGATGACAGGCTTAATGGTCCCATATCTCCGCATTCCAGGGAGACCACCTACCCAGAGCCGCACCCTGCTGACCCTGTTAGCCAGGGCCTGGGGCCAAGCATGAGAGCGAGAAGGCGGTGCCAGTCTAGGAGTCAGGAGAGCGTGTTCTGGGTTGGGCGACTGGGTGCCCAACCCAGTCGACTTGCAGTGTGACTGCGTCCTCATGGCTCGCCCTCTCCATGGCTCAAGGTCCCAGATTATAAAACGGGACTCATGGTTCTCGTCTCCTGGAAATACGGTGAGAACCGAGTTAGCTGCGTCTTCAAGTGCTTGTGCTTCCAGGGGCCAGGAAAGAGGGAAGTCCTGTGTGTTCCTCCTTTTTTGTTGAGATGGGGTTTCCAAGGCTCTTCTATGCAAGCCCTTAGAAGACATTTAATCAGAAAATAGTCTGGGAGGGTAAAAAAAGCAAACCTGCTCTCTCTCTCTCTCTCTCTCTCTCTCTCTCTCTCTCTCTCTCTCTTTCTCTCTCTCACACACACACTCACACACACACACACAGCCTTATAGTCTCTTAAATGTTTCCAAGAGATTCTTCAGTAGTTTCTGGCTGGCAACCTGGAGGAGGAGGGTAGAGGTGATTTATTATTATTCTTCCAGTTTCACTCTCTGGTCTGGTCTCTCTTTGAGTGACACTAGTTGGGGTGGGGCCGCAGGTCATGAGAGAAAACATGGGCCCCGCTGCCTATCCTATAACACTTTGTTCTGCCTGCCTCGTCAGTGGGTAGGAAAAAGAACAGCCTTTTTATTTATTTTGCATTTACTAATTTGAGAAAGAGAGAGGAAGGGGGGCAGAGAGAGAAACATCCATTTGTTGTTCCACTTATTTATGCATTAATTGGTTACTTCTTGTATGTGCCGTGACCAGGGATCGAACTCGCAACCTTGGTGTATCAGGATGATGCTCTAACCAACTGAGCTGCCTGGTGAGGGCAGGAACAGCCTTTTTATTGATTTGTGTTTATGTGATTGTTTGCTTAAAGGGAGCCATGATGTATAATAATGAATCAGCCCAGCTAATTTTTGTTGTTGTCATTGTTCATCCTCACACGAGGATATTTTTTTCCATGGATTTTTTCTAGAGAGAGTGGAAGGGAGGGAGGGAGGGAGAGATGAAGAAAGAGAGAGGGAGAAACATGGATGTGAGAGACACACATCGATTGGTTGCCTCCCGTATGTGCTGTGACAGGTGCTGAGGATCGAACCTGTAACCCAGGTACATGCCCTTGACTGGGAATCGAACCGGAGACCCTTAACTGCATCGACTCTTAACTGCTGAGCACACTGGCTAGGGGCATTCAGCTGATTCAGCACCTTCTGGTGTCTGGTCATCTGTGGTACAAGGAAGGAAACACCTTGGTTTCCCACGTATCTGTCAGCAGTGCTAGAGCATGGAGCGCCCAAGAACTAAGCAAAAGCTGCTGCTGCTGCTGCTGCTTCTTCTTCTAACATTTTATTTATTCATTTATTTTAATATATTTTCATTGATTTCAGAGAGGAAGGAAGAGGGAGAGAGAGAGAAACATCCATGATGAGAGAGAATCATGGTGGATTGGCTGCCTCCTGCAAGTCCCCCACTGGGGATCGAGCCCACAACCCGGGCATGTGCCCTTGACTGGAATCAAAACTGGGACCTTTTAGTTCGCAGGTTGACGCTCTATCCACTGAGCCAAACCAACTAGGGTGACCGTAGGCTTCTTGTCCTTATAAAAGATCCTGGGGTTTCCAATTGCTGTGTTAGTCTCCTATTGTTGCTGTGACAAATCACCACAAACTTAAAACAACACAAATGTCTTTTCTTACATTTCTGGAGGTCAGAGTCTAGGAGTCTAAAATCAAGGTGTGGGCAGGGCTGGTTCCTGCTGGAGGCTCAAGGGAAGAAGCCAACTACTCATCCTGTCCAGCTTCTGGGGGCCACCACATCCCCTCGGCTTGTGGTCCCTTCATCTGTCTCTCCACCTGTTTCCATTGTCACATTTCTAACTTGGGCCCTCCTGCTTTCCTGGTACAAGACCCTTGTGACTAAGTTGGGCCCTAGCCCTCTCTTTTATTGGGTTTCTGAGGACTTCTCAGGAATAGGAGTTCCATCGCTGTCAGGGTTGGGGCCAGTGGGAAATTCATTGATTAAAGTCTGGAACTTTCCAACAGAAGAGGCCATTTGAGCTCATCCCATTCCCATCCCAAAGGTGTTGATTATAAGAAACTCGATTGCCCAACTGAGTGCTTGAGCATCGACCTATGAACCAGGAGGTCATGGTTTGATTCCTGGTCAGGACACATGCTGGATTGTGGGCTCAATCCCCAGTGTGGGGCATGCAGGAGGCAGCTGATCAATGATTCTCTCGCATCATTGATGTTTCTGTCTCTCCCTCTCCCTTCTTCTCTGAAGTCAATATAAATATGTTTAAAAATTGTTAAAAAGAAACTTGTTTAACAAAGGTAAAAGCAGCCTAGTGGACAACATTCTCCTTCACCCTGATCTTGGAATCACTCCACCAAAGCACTCCCCTCCCCCCTTCCACCCTCTAATGCCTTTATTTTTAGTTTAGACTATTTTCTATTGTTTGAAGGTTGCCTTGCAACCCATTCGCCTGGAGCATTTAAACAATATAGAGTTTCTTAGCTGAGCGGCAACAGTAGCCAAGAGAGACTGAACATAAACTTTTAGTCTATTTTCTCAGAGTTTGGACATCAGCGATGGCTTTAAACTGAATAGCTCGCACCCCCTGGCTTGCCTCTCCCCCGGGGAGAGGAGAAGGATGGCGGCGGAGAACATTTTGTGTTCTCTTATCTCCCATGCCGGTGGAAGGGGATAAGCACCAGAATAGGAAAACAAAATATCTGGCTATTAATATACCCTAAGTCCTCCAGCACATGGACGGGCTTGTTTATTTGTGAAAGACAAAGATGCATCTCTGTGGCCACGGGCTCCGCTGCCAGCTGGAAGGGAAGCGGCAGACATGGTGCCCTCGGTTAGCTGAAGAGGACCGGGCCCAGGGCCCAGCTTCCTGTTAAAGGAGAAGACCCTCGGACTTTTCTCAAGCAAAGTTGCTTTTCTGGCTCCACCTGCCTCAAGCTTCATTCAGTAAAATGAAGGGGGAGAAAAGACAGAAAGGAAAAAGAGGATTTACCATGAAAGAGCCAGAGGGTGGCCCCAAACTCCCCACCAGACACGAGTGTCCATCACAGTCCAGTGGCCCACCTGGGGAATCAGAGGATCGGAGAACCTCGCCGGCAGAGAGAACACCCGGGGCCCTCAGGACTGGCCCTCAGGACTGGCACTGAGCAAGGCGGAAGCAGGAGCCTTTGCCTCCCCAAAGGACACGCACTGCAAAGAGGACAGAACCCTGCTGAGCTCAGATCGGGCACACTGTCCCTTCATGCGTGCCCTTGGACCCTCATGGTTTGAATGCAGTGAGTGCCCCGAGTACATGAGTTTCCTAGAAAGGCAGGTGACTCGTTAATGATAAGCCATCCTGCTGGGACAAAACCAGAAGGGAAGAGATTTCTTTGGGGGCAGAAGTGCACACATGCCTTTGAGCCCCACACCTGCTGTGCCTTGAATGAGGTTCTGTGCACCCTTTGACTGCCTGAAGGGGTCTCTTTTTGCCACCCACCAGGGTCAGGCCTTCTCAGTCCCCAAAAACACATTGGTTAGCCAGGAGTCCCAGAGGGATGCCGAGAAAGGAGAGTAGCATTGGCAGTGCCCGCCCTCACCAAGAGCAAACAGGGACAAAGGTCGGTGTGCTCAAGGCTGCCTCTCCCAGCCTGCCTGCCAGGCCAGATGCCCAGGTTGTCCTGGCATTGCTACATGATCCATGAACCTGTCATCTGTGTGCCTGCCGGGTCACCCATTACCCCAGATCCAGTTCTCGGGCCGGGAAGGTGAAGACACCTGGGCAGAGCAAAGGCATTGGCATTGACTAGCTGTAAAATCGCAGGGCTGGCGTGTCTTCACCTGTCGGTTACGGGAGAAGTATGATGCTATTGTGGAAGTATGTCTGAAAGAAAAGAATGTGTAAGCTAGCTCCCCTGCCTGTCTGAAGAGGGGGGCTGTGTGTAAACCACCGCTCTTAGAACTGGAGCACACGTCCTTAATGACGATTTCTTATCCTGCACTTCCCGGCTGCCCTGGCCTGGTGAATTGGTCTCTGCTCCCACAGGTCTCAGTATCTGTTGGGATTCACTGTGAGAATTTAAACAAGTTGGAGGCCACTGGGGTTGCCAAGTATAACCAGGTCTGGCACAGTCTGGCGTGAGAGCCAGCAAGAGGAAGTAGCTCTGGGCATGATGAAATTACCCAGGCTCTGGCCCACAGCCCTCCTTGTCCAGGATGAGAATTAGAAGTGGTATTTTGGGTTTTTGTTTCTTTTCCTTCTTTGTACCTGGGGATGGCCTTCACCTAACACTCATCGAGGTGTTGCACTAAGCATGCTTCTTAAATTATCGCATTTAACCTCCACCTGAAACCCACGAGGGAGACATGACAGGATCCCCATCTGTAGGCGAGGATCCTGGCTCAGAGAAGTTGGGTAACATCCTTCAGGTGATAGGCCAGGTTCGTCTGCGATTAGGACTCTATTCAGAACGTGGAGGAAGGAAGAACACGAGGACATGTATTTCTTTTCTTTTCTTTTTTTTTTACAGAGAGGAAGGGAGAGGGAGAGAGATAGTTAGGAACATTGATGAGAGAGAAACACCAATTCAGCTGCCTCCTGCACACTCCCCACTGGGGATGTACCCACAACCAAAGTACGTGCCCTTGACCGGAATCGAACCCGGGACCCCTCAGTCTGCAGGCCGACGCTCTATCCACTGAGCCAAACCGGTGAGGGCAGACATGTATTTCTGAGCCGCAGTTGTGTACAGGTCTTTTAGAGGCTGAGCCCTCCTGGTTTATACTCCGTGGGGCCATCTGAGGAAGTTGTTTAGCTTCTGAGGTGATAGATGAGGGCTGGGTCACTTCTGTTTGAAGGGGAAGTCAGGACACCATTTCTTCTCTGGTCCACAGCAGGGACTCCGCAGGCCGACCTCTGTGGCTGTGTTTATGTCATTATTTTGAAGGCATCAGCACCAGCCCAGCAGCCCTAAGCTCTCTCTTCCTTTAGCCAATGTCCACATGGAAAGAAGCCAAACGGGAGAACTTCCCCAGCCGTTTCCCCTTCGTGCAGCTGGTACCAACTTGAAACCTAAGACACATAACACTGCAGCCCGGCCAAAGCCTGGCTAAGCCGTATTTCTTTAGGTGCAGCAGGAAGCCATTCCGTGGTCTAGTATCAAGAACCATATAAGGGCCCTGGCTAGTGTGCAAAGTGGTTAGAGCACTTGCCCACTAACCGTAGGGTCTCAGGTTCAATTCCCGGTCAAGGGCACGTACCTGGGTTGCAGGTTCAATCCCTAGCCCTGGTTGGGGTTTGTGCCGGAGGCAACCAATCGATGTGTCTCTCTCACATTGATGTTTCTCTCTCTGTCTCTGTCTCTGTCTCTCTCTCTCTCTCTCTCTCTCCTCCCCTTCTCCCTTCCACATTCTCTAAAAAAAATATCCTTGGGCATTGATGTTTCTCTCTCTCTCTCTCTCCTTTTCTCTCTAAAATCAATAAAAATATATTTTTTAAAATATCCTTGGGTGAGGATTCAAAACAAAACAAAACAAAAGAACCATCTAGGGCCCAGGAGGGGCTCTGCTTCCTTGGTTTGACCCCAAGGGGTCAGCTGGCCCACGAAGCCCATCGGTGGTGATTCTGTAGACTGGTCTGTCCACAGCAGCTCGAGGAAGAGAGGGAAGAGGATGCCCAGGTTTGCTATTTAATTTGTGGCCTCTTCCAGAAGAGTAGTCTGGACAAGGAGATGGTCCAGGAGTTCCTCCAGCAATGAAAGCTCCCTCCACGTGGTGCTTTGAGAGGGGAATGTCAGCGCAATGGCTTGTCCCACCCCAAGTAGGACCCCTCCAGCCGCCTTCAGAGCCATTCCTGTCCTTTGTCCTGGCTGGTGGGACTCTTCTGTGGGACCAGCAGTGTTGGTAGTGAGCCCCGGCTCTCCAGTCACCCCCAAAGGTCACAGTACCCTCCAGGGTGATGCTCCAGCATGGCGACCGGAGTCTGGTTCCATCCTGCCAGGCTAGCTCTGCTGCACACATCAGCTCCGTCCCAATCCACGGTCTGAATGACACTCACCAGCTCTCTCCTCCCAGTGCCCTGATATCCCCTGGTTAATAAGCAGCTCACATAAAGACACCAAGAGCTGTGGCAAGAGGGGGAGAAAGGCCGAGGCTGTCTGAACGCGGGCCAGCACGCCTGGACTTGGCCCAGGAACACGGTGGCTGTTTCTGCTCTCTGCCCTTTGGTAGCCTTCGTCCTAGGCTATAGAAGGAAGAGAAGCATGCGAGCTTCCGGTCAAGTGCAGCAGAGCCCATGGCAGTGAAGTATTTATTAATCCACGAGACTCTGGCTGACGCCTGCCATCCCCTTCCCAAGGATATTGGTTCTCTCCAGAAGAGTCCAAAGTTCTGCCCTTTATTCTTGCAATCCTATTTTAGGAAGAGTCTGAGGCCCCTGTTAATGAAGCAATGATCTCCCACTCTCTTTCTCTCTCTCTCTCTCTCTCTCTCTCTCTCTCTCTCTCTCTCTCTCCTGTCTTTCTGAGCTGCCCAATTGGCATTTTTTCCCACCCTGACCCCCACCCCCATCTCCCGTGTTGCTTTTTCCCCCCCGGGGTCTGGAGGTGCCCTTGAGATGTCCCTGTGGAAGGAACCAGTGGGGAGTGTGTGCCAGACCCCGCCCCCCCCCCTTCCCTCGTCACTTTGGTCTGAATCCAACCGCACAAGGGAGCTGGAGCCCTCTCCCTGGGTCTGCCCATTGTCAAGGTCCTGGTCACCTTTAACGCCTCCTGCAGGGAGCCCAGTTGTCAGCGGAGTCTTGGGAGCCTTTTCCGAAGCCCTGCCCCGTGACATTTCAGAGTTGGAAATCCCTAGACAAATGTGTCTCACTTAATCCTCACCGCCAGGGCCCCCAGCAGAGACTCTCTCTAGGCCAAACTTATCAAGTACCACTGGTTCTTCCAGCAAACATTCCCTTCATCCAGGCGGTGCTCGGGGCTGGGGATACAGGATAAACAAGGCCAGTTCTCTGTCCTTGAGGGTCAGCCAGGCACACACAAGGGCGGGGCCCCCCTCATTTGGAATGCCTCACACCCAAGGTTCCTTTTCTTTCCCAGGCTCTCCAAGGCCCCTCCCTCTCTAACTTCAGCTTGATTGCTTATTCTAAGCCTCAGGTTGCTCATCCGTAAAATGGGGTTATTCATGGTATTTGTTCGACCCCTTGATTCAACAAAACCACTTAACATAAGACACACAGGCTAAATAAAAGCTGGCTGTTACTGTTTTCCTCCCGAGGATAAGGTTTGTCAGGGAGAGCTGAAACAGGTGGAGCTGGATCTGAACCTCAGTTTCCCCACCCGCTAACAACTGCTTACCCGCAGAGTATTCTCTGAGCATCAGCTTCCTGGGTGATAACAATTTCCTTAATTGGAATGAATTAGTCAGTGTATGTGCAAGTTCCTAACACATAGCAGGAGTTCGACACGTTAACCTCCTGGAACTTCTTAAAGATCAGAAGACCCCGATGCTCCAGGAAGCCAGAGCGACTGGGAGAGATGCCAGCGCGTCCTTGGGAAATGTCTCCATTCCCCTAGTTAATCCTCAAAGCTTGACCCTCCCTGACTGGCTTCTCCTTCTCCCTGAGAGGCGTGCTCCGTGATCAACCATGTTACCTCCCTCTGTCCTCTGAGCTTCTGTACTAAGTACCTGGAGGCCCTCATCCTGTCCACACTCAGGCATCACTCGGCCCGAGATAGCCACCAGCTCCTCTAATCTTTCCGCATAACCCAATCTCCCCCTCTCCTCAACCCCCACTTCATCCCTTGTTCCACTAGCTCCTTAATCAAATTAAGGGAAAGAAGAGGATTTAGATAGGGTTACTAAATATATTTCTGTTCAGGGCAGGGAGACAAAGAGAAGCGTTTGGAGGAGGAGGCAGAGTGTGAAATTCCTTACTGGAATGCACTCTAAGAGCCTCCTTTCTCTAAAATCAGCCCCAGAATCACCTATCTGGACAGAGTTTTCTCTTTGGCAAAGTGCTTTCACAGACATTATCTCATTACGATACAGGCCCCGCTGGGTGGCCGAGTGCCCACTCCCTGGGAAGGTCTGCAGAGGCCACTGTGCCTCATGAGCCGGTCTGACCCTGGTCTATATATTTCACAGGACACCCTGGCCTGCGGGGGTGACTCTCGGCTTTCTGTAGAGCCTGACACCAACCGAGGGGCCGCTCACAGCTGGAGGTCACAGTTTTCCCTTCTGTGTCCTTCCCACAGCAGATTCGCAATCTTCCAAAAATGTTTGCTTTTTAAAAACTGTGAAGTGCTTATTGTACAAACCTTTGAAAATGTACCAATGTATAAAGGGGAAAACACAAATCACACGTAATCCACAATTTAACTACTGGTAATATTTTGATATTGCTCCTTTAAGTGTTTTTGTTTATTGTTTTTTGTTAATCCTCACCTGAGTGATATTTTTCCATTGACTTTTATTTTTTTTAAATATATTTTATTGATTTTTTACAGAGAGGAAGGGAGAGGGATAGAGAGCTAGAAACATCGATGCGAGATAAACATTGACCAGCTGCCTCCTGCACACCCCCTACCGGGGATGTGCCCACAACCAATGTACATGCCCTTGACCGGAATCGAACCTGGGACCTTTCAGTCCGCAGACCGACGCTTTATCCACGGAGCCAAACCGGTTTCGGCTCCATTGACTTTTAGAAAGAACAGAAGGGAGAGAGACAGAGAGAGAGGACCATCGATATGAGAGAGACACATGGATTGGTTGTCTCCTGCACGCGCTCCAAACGGTGTCGGGATCCTGCAACCGAGGTACGTGCCCTAGACTGGAATCGAACCTCAGACTGAAGAGTCTGATGCTCTGTCCACTGAGCCAAACTGGCTAGGGTTTCTTTAAATGTCTTTGAAATGGATGCATGTATTTGTGTATATGTGTGTGGGTTTGCAAAAGTAGGGTTAGAAGCACATGTGTTGTTTGTATTCTGCTTTTATATTTAATACCTATGTTATTTTTATGTTCCATTTCATCAAAGATTCTTCTGAAATATTTTTAAATACCATGAATGAGGATTATTTTTCTTATTAAAAAATTATACATGCCTATTATGAGATAATCATTGCTGACATTGATTAGGACTTACAATACTAGTAAGCCCGGAACGCTGTTTAGGGTTAAATTATCACACTTAATCGCCCCAGGTGGAAATTGATAAACTCATTTTACAGATAAGGAGAATGAGGCCTTACAGAGGTGAAGGAACTTGTCCCAGCTAATAACGGCTTAAAATGCCCACGGGATTTCACACATTCTTATATCACATACAGGAATGGCCATATTCAATGACTATATAATATCCTCCAGTATAGATCTATCATGATTGCCCATTCTCTCTTTTTTAAAAAAATACATTTTTATTGATTTCAGAGAGGAAGCAAGAGAGAGAGAGAGAGAGAGAGAGAGAGAGAGAGAGAGAAACATCAATGATGAGAATCATTGATCGGCCTTCTCCTGCAAGCCCCCCAACTGGAGATCGAGCCCACAACTGCAACCAGGGCATGTGCCCTTGACCGGAAGTGAACTTGGGACCTTTCAATCCACAGGCCGACACTCTATCCACTGAGCCAAACCGGCTAGGGCTGCCCATTCTCTCCTGAACATTTAAATTGTACCCCCGGCCCTTTTTTTGCTACTATAATGAAGCAATGATCATCTTTGCATAAAACCATCTGTGTTCACATATCTTGTTATTCCTTTAGAATCTTTTCCTAGAAGTGAAACGACTGAGTCATCGTTTTAAAAGTCTTGTCACTTATTACCAAGCGGCTTTCCAGAAAGCCAGCATGCATTGCCACCAGCTTGTTCTTTAAGAACCATCCAGTTAAGTCAGTAAAAATGGTGTCTCTTTGATTTCCAAGTCCTTGATTACTGGCGAGGTTGACCTTTTCTTTCACGCATTTATTAGTTGCAGATCTGTAACTGTCACATATTTCAGTTTGCCATTCCTGCTGGCATGTCTCTCTCGCTCTCACCCTCTCTGTTGATTTCTGGACCCAGATAAAGTAGGGATACATCCTCGAGGGAAAATTCTTTCATATTTAACATATCCGGTAGAACTTTGGTCTTAGTGAGAAGCTTGTGTCCCCATTTTGCACCCCCTCTCCGCCCTCATCCCCAGCCACACTGTGCAGTTCCCTCAGCATTGCCCCGCCTCAGAGGGGAGGCCAGAGTTCGAGGTTTTCCTTCAGACAACCGGAAGCTCAATCTGCAATCTCAGATCGTTCTGGGGACAGTATAGTTTTATTCGGGAAGAAGCTGAGCTATAGCCAGAAGGCCCATGACCTCTGCTTTCTCCTCCCAAGAAACCTCAATTCCTTTTGTTCTCAACAGGTGAAAAAGGAGTGGGAACCAGAAGAAATCCCCTTTCTCACGAGCCCCCTGGCGGAGGCTGCGTGAGTCTTCCTCCCTCCTCCCACCTAAGGAGCTTTCTGAGAGGGACCTCCCTCTCTCTGCAGAGTCCTGCTACCCTTGGAGCTAGGCAGGAATGCACTGTCACCTCCGACAGGTTATGTAACCCCCTTCTTCTGCCTGGAGCCCTAGGCGATGAGAAGGGCTAGATGGGTAGTCCCTGAGCCCCCTCAGCGTCTGGAGGAATTTGCACAGATCTTCTGGCTTTCGGCTCAGCCTGAAGTGCCAA
Organism: Eptesicus fuscus; assembly: GCF_027574615.1. Lineage (NCBI taxonomy): Eukaryota > Metazoa > Chordata > Mammalia > Chiroptera > Vespertilionidae > Eptesicus > Eptesicus fuscus. The sequence continues at coordinate 10,376,544 of NC_072495.1, read as the reverse complement.
TTAGGACAGCGTGTGTTCACTTTGGGTGGGTCTCCTCTTACTGTCACTGGAGAACTTGGGGGTCTCCCTTCTGTGGGCTCTTCCCCCCAGTTACTCCCCCTCCTCACCTCCACCTAGGATCTTTGGCTCAGGTTATTGGCCATTCAGTTCTTTCAGGTTGTGCCTGCATGGGGGCAGAGGGGACTTACTTCCTGCCTCGGCAGGTCTGGGAAGTGGAGAAAGTAAAGTGTGGCCCAAGGACTGGACAGTAAGATGTTTCCTTGGCCTCTTTGAAAGGTTTGCAACGCAGGAAACAAGACACAGAGTCCAGGCCATGGAAAGGGGGGAGGTTTTAATCTTGCGCTCCCGGGCGAAACTCACCGGTCCCAGAGTGGGCCAGGGAAGTTCGAGCCAAAACGGGGGCTTAGGTACTTCCTTTATACAGCCGTTTAGTGAGGGGAGGGTGGAGAGCATGAGAGGTGTGGAATTCCTGCCTGGGGCAGGGGTCTGGGAAGGCTGGCAAGGGTCTGGGAAGGCGCCAGTTATCTTTGTCACCATCTACCTTGCGGATACTTGCATGGCTGTGGACTTCCCCCTGCCTCGACCTAACACTCTTCACATAATTCTGATGTGTTTTGAGTCTTTGGCTCTACTCCCAATTTTGGGCCATGTTTCAAAAGGCCCCTTCTGCTATGCTAGCACATCCAAACCCCTGAAGACAGGGGGTGCTCCACACCATCTCATTGTGCTCCACATGCAATGCTGGCCCTTGTGAAGGATTCCTGGGGCCTGGTCCTGGTGGACTGGGAGAGCTAGACTTCTTCACTGACTTCTCAAGTTTTTATTCCTGCGAATGATGGGCATCTCTTGCTCTATTTCCCATGTTTTTCTGTGGATACTGTGTTTTTTCTTCTTGTTGTTTTAAGTCTAGTTCATTATTTTTAATATGTCTTTATTGATTTTAGAAAGAGAAAGGGAGAGGGGTAGAGAGAAACATCAATGAAAGAAGAACATGGATTGCTGCCTCCTGCATGCCCCTACAGGGGATCGAGCCAGCAACCCGGGCATGTGCCCTGACTGGGAATCGAACTGGTGACCTCTTGGTTCAGGGGTTGACACTCAACCACTGAGCCACACCAGCTGGGCTGTGTGCATACTGTTTTAATTGGGCCATCTTAGAATGCCTTTCTTCTATTATGATTGGTGGGGAAGTGAGCAATCAAACTGTCAATTTAAAACGGGTAAGATAAGGTCAGCAAGATGTGTGGGGTTTGAGATGCCACCCCGCAAGGGAAAATGACTCTCGGTGGCTCATATTGTTTTGGGGATGGTTTACGTTGCCGTGCAGTTGTAATGGAAAACGAATAAAAATAAAAATCCTGAGGCCCATTTTGGCCAGCGCTTGGGAAGTTAATCCCGTTGTCCTGGCCAAATTCCAGCTCAGGTCACCGCATTCTGCTGGCGGAAGCCTCCTGGTGCAGTTTTCAGTGGATGGAACTTTCTGTTTTGCCTCTTTCTCAGCTCAGTGTGCAGTGAATTAAACAGCTGTCCTTTCCCCACCCTGGGGAGGCGACAGTTCTGCTTCGGGCCTAGGATGACCCTGTCCCCTTATCGCAGTGCAAGGAGTGACTGATCTGGGACCAGGAAATTAACCTGGTCCAAGGACAAGGCCTGGGAGGTGCTTGCTATAGTCCAGATGGATGTGCATGTCATAGAATCCCAGATTCCTAGCATTAGAGGTTTTTCAGGAATCATCTAGTTTGTTTCCAAAACTCCATTTATTTTGTAACATTTGTTATGCAAATTAAAAATGTTTCTTGATCTGAAACTTTTTTTTTCTCTGAAGTACTCAGAAATGTATCTCCTTTCTCAACATGTATGCTTTTGTTGCTTCTTTTGTTTTACTGATTCCCCCCCCCCCACTAATGTTTAACTCTTTCCCACATGAAATTTATTGCATTTCATAGTGTGAGGAATGGATCCAATCTCATTCTTCTCCTTACAAATAATCTTTTCTCCACACTTTGTTGAGCAGTGATTTTTAATTGTGTGACTTCAGCAGATGACTTAACTTCTGTGAGAATCAGCTTTCAGTACCTGGGAAAATAGGCATGATAATGACACCTACCAGACAGGCTTGTCCTGAGGATGAAGTGAGACAACACGTGAAAAGTTCCTAGCACATTGCATGCCTGGTGAATACATGTTTAATAAATGATGCCTTCCTTTTCTTCTTTTATCTGCATCAGCCTTCCTCCCCACCTCCCACCCCCCAGAACCCTCTCATGTACCACTGAAAGGAAGCCTTGTGAATGATCCACAGGTTTTCTATTAGGAAGTCACTGAGGAGGAAAGTTGGGAGAATGAGTAGGTGACAAAAGCACTTTTCCTAAAAAGACCCATCCTAACAACACATGCACATTCTTTGCTGTTTCTGCAGTCCTCTCTCTTTCCAGAGAATGTTCTGAGAAGCTGTTCTGAGGCCTCCAAATGTTCCCCTCCCCAAGTAGCCATGTCAGATCTTTGGGGGAAATGTGATTTTTGAGGACAAAGCTCTGTGTGGGTTGTTTTATTTTTGGGGGTGGGGTGGGGGTGGGAGCTGGCCATGGGTTTGCTGCATTCCAGGAAGCGGGAGGACTGGCTCTCCTCTGATGAGTCATGGAAGAGAAACGTCTAATGTTTGCAAACATCTCCAGCCAAGCCTCTGCTTTCTGGTACTCCACCCATCCCCCACCTATGCAGAATGGACCCACCAGAGATGATTCGAATGTTAAACTTGGAGGCTAATGTGGAAGGCTTGGGTTTGAGATGGGAAGCGGCTGAGAGAAGGGGGTGGGGGGGTGTTGTCTTGTACCTCTGAACTCCGGCATGTGAGACACAGGACAGGAGCTTACCAAGGGTGGATCTGTCTCCCAGTGATGACCTGATCTGGGTGGTGTGGGAGGACTGGGTGAATAGTCAACCCCATGTCTACAGAGGGGCGGAGAAAGGAGCCAAGGGGACTGCAGAAAAGAAGGCAAGGGCTAGGAAGAGAGGGGAGTCTTGCAACTGGAAGATGAAGGCTAAGCAGGCTAGCGAGGGGCAGGAGCGGGTGGGTAAGCTGGGGCCAGATGGGCTCATGAGGCCACCTCCCAGATGGAAGGGATCAGGCTTGTCAGACATGCTTCCCTCAGGATACACAGTGTCCCCCTTCCTCCCCTCTCCAAAATCAGGAGAGAATCACACGGTGACTTGGGAGGGCAGCCAACCTCCTGGGACCTTTTGTGAACTATCAGGTAACTACTGGGGGATCACAGTAGGAGACCTAAACAAGCCTCCACACCCCTCCTGCCCCCCCTCCATTTTTTCTATTGTGGGACATCAAGGGAGCAAGCTGGTCAGCTTGGGAACAAAGATCCTATTCTAGGAATTTGCTCACTGCAACCCTATCCTCTGCATTCACAGCCCTTGAATGTCTGCCCGAAGGAAACCCTACCTGCTCACTGTGCTGCCACCAGGGCTGGAGCGGCACCCTGGCACCCAGTGGGGAAGGGAGAGTCAGTAACTCATCATTTAAAATTAAAATCACATTTAATCACTATTCCGTTGCCTGTCAGGCTCAGGAGGCCCTGCCCCCCTCCCCCACCCCTCTACATTTTCAGCATTTTGCTGTTTAAGGTCCGAGAGCACCTTGGTTTAGAGGAGGAATGGGGAGAAGGAGGGCAGTGGGAGAGAACTTTTGAAATCTTTCCACGAAAACCAAAGAACAAACCGACTGGAGAGAAAAATAGCTGCTATATTTAAACTACATTATCCCACCGGGGAGCTATGGTTTTGAAAACCAGTCCACAGGACTTTGTTTGGCACTGCTGCATGGGTTTCTTTAGTTTTTGGTGGTGTGTTTTTTAATGGCAACGTTTATTTTTCCAGAGCAGTAGTTACAAAGGAAGTGAAAGACCTCATTCATTAATTTGGTGGGTTTGTCCTGAGCACCTGCTACGGGCCCCACACTGCGCTAGGCCCCAGGACGCAATGTAAATAAGGGAAACTCAGTCCTGAGAGCAAATAATGACCAACTGTTCGTTCATTCTTGTGCACCTTCTAAGTGGGGATGATTCCTGTTCTCCTGGAGTTTAAAATCTGGTGGAAGAAGTCAGACAATAAACAGGTGACCTAGGTGACATGTGCTGGGAAAGGAAGAGAACTATTCATATGTTTGCCCCTTTGTTTTCCTTCTGCCCCCAATGCTGTTCTCAGCTCTGACTGTGCAAACGGCTGCAATTATTCATGGCTCACTTCTCAGAGGAAGGTAACCATCGTACCACCCCGCCCTTTGCCTGTCATTTTCATATGTGAGTCCATGTCCCAGTCATGTAGCAACATCAGGTGGACAGCCGGGTATAGGAGTCTGGACTTATGAACATGTATTGATATTTCGGTGGTGTTTAAGCAACGGGCTAAGGGAAGATCAATCGTAGATGGGGAAGAATGGCAAGTCCTAAGTGCTGGGCCTCTGCACATTTCAAAATGGAGTGGAGGATAGGAGGGATATGAAAAGCAGCTGGAGAGGATCAGCCAGAGAAGGCAAACCTGAGTTACCATTTTATAGCTGAGCCATATACAAAACAGCGCTGTGGGACACAGGCCTAGCGACCGACTTCTGGGTGGTGAGGATGGAAGTGATGGAACAGGCTTTACCAGGGAAGGCTTCGCAGATGGGGTGGAATTTGGGCCTTCGCCTGGTAGGATGATTGGGGGCTCTTCTCGCCAGGCAGATCTGAGCGGCAGGAACAGCCTAAGCAAAGGTATAGATCTTTGGCTCTCCCTCAGCGTGGTGGACATCTTTTGTTTAGCCAACCCAACATACATTCCCCTCCTTTGGGGCCTTGTTTTCCTGGATATGGGTCCTGAACTAGCAGATTAACATCACTTGGGACTGTGTTAGAAATGCAAATGCTTAGGCTCCATCCCAGACCTACTGAATGAGATTCTGGAGGTGTGGCCCAGGCCCACCGGGTGATGCTGCTCTAGGGAACCACTTCTTCCCCACTCAGTCCATGTGAATCAGGTGGGGCTGACCACAGCGCATGCTTCAGAGGAAAGCACATGACCCTGAGAAAATATTAGACCTTTCCCTCTATGGAAATTGCTAGTCTTGGCGAACTGTAAGTTGGAGATGCCGGGCGCCATGTCTGCCATCACCTGGAGAGAGCCCGCCCGAGAGCAACAAGCTAAGGTAAGCAGCGGAGCCCAGATGGAGATTCTCGGACTTTGAGCCCCTGGATGGAGCTATTCTCAATTTGGAGTCTCATTCAGTTGGCTTTTTGACATTGAGCCATCCAAAGACTTATTCATGGAAGCGGGGAGGCAAATTCTGGAAAAGATAGTCTATTAAGTTTGGCAGCTTTTCAGATGTGAGACTTACAGTTTGTGGACATGCAGAAAAGATGGTGGTCCCTCGGCACTGGCATGTCCTCAGTAACTCGAGCCGTGCCAAACTGCACACCTTTCTGTGAGACGATGACTGGGACGTGGACTTGGAGACTGTTATAGAGAATGCACCTGGATCTTAGCAATACGTCTGAGAGTCCTATCATTCAGCTCTTACAGACCAGCAGAGAAACGTGGGCCAGCTAACAGTGTAGTGGACTAACATCCCATCATCACCTTAAGGTATTTTATTTATTTATTTAAAATATACTTTTATTGATTTCAGACAGGGAGAGAGAGGTAGAAACATCAATGATAAGAGAGAATCCCCCACTGGGGATTGAGCCTGCAACCTATGCATGTGCCCTTGACCAGAATCGAACCTGGGACCCTTCAGTCCGCAGGCTGATGCTCTATCCACTGAGTCAAACCAGCTATGGCACCTTAAGAGACTTTAATTTATATAACAAGAAATGTATTTTCATATAACATGATCCTTAAGTCAAGCTGACTACATCAGGTGTCCAACCAAAAGAAGGGTCTGTTTTAACGCTGTGTGATAAGTTTATGGGAGATAAGTAGGAAAATTCCTTACCCGATTTTCACTTTCCTGACCTTGGGACCTATAGTCAAGTTGACTTAGAGCAGTTGAACAACTAAATCCAATTGAATGGTTATTTTCTGATCTGGAATGAATGTCTAGAAGTTATATTGGATAAGGACAAAAAAGTCTTAAGTCCTGCTTGTCACATTTGTAATGAAAGCTGGGAAATCCAGCTACACAATCGCTTGAAGAGGAGGACTCTAAAAAGAAAACAGACAGCAAAGATGGGCCAAAATGAACATGAGAACATCCCACTATAGTCAGAGTTCAGGGCCTGGGTTAAAAAAAAAAAAAATCAACAGTTCAAGGGCACAATGGGAAGAGTTAACATGACTGCAGCTTATATATACAGAACTCAGTTTTTAGTTGATCGTTGACACAAATCAACAATGTGAGGGGAAAGCATCCAGAACAAAGGTGGACAGTGTGAGACCATGCCCAGACTTTTGTGTTCAGTATCCGGTGTCTCCAGGATTGGACAAGAATGCTGAGGGGTTGCAGACTCCTGCTATAGGAGGAACAGCTCAGAACCCACGCTGTTCTTTTTAGCCGAGAAAAGACTTTTATAACGCACAATAGATTTGAAATACTCAAAGGGATGTCACACAGAGGAGGAATTAAACTTATTCAGAGTTGTTCCAGTGCTAAATAAGAACCAATGTATAGGAGAAGCTAGCGGGAGGTGGATTTAGCCCAGAATGAGACGGCTTTAATGATGAGAGCTGTACAAATATGGAACAGACTGCCTTTTGCAATCTCCATCGCTTTACAGGGCTATAAAGGGTTGGGAAGTTGGATCTGGTCTCTTTCACAAAGTCATTCTTCATACTAGGCCTTCTCTCTCTCCCTCTCCCTCTCTCTCTCTCTCTCTCTCTCTCTGTGTGTGTGTGTGTGTGTGTGTGTGTGTGTGTTTTCTGTGTGCCTAGCTTTTCAACTAGCCTGCCTTTTGCCAACTAATATCCTCCTTTACCAACACCTTTGAGGTTCTTGGATCAAGTCATGCATCTTTCTGAATCAGTTTCTTTTTCCTCTCCCTGTCCTCAATTAATAGAATGTAATTGGCCAAAACCGGTTTGGCTCAGTGGATGGAGCGTCGGCCTGCGGACTGAAGGGTCCCAGGTTCGATTCCGGTCAAGGGCATGTACCTTGGTTGCGGGCACATCCCCAGTAGAGGGTGTGCAGGAGGCAGCTGATTGATGTTTCTCTCTCATCGATGTTTCTAACTCTCTATCTCTCTCCCTTCCTCTCTGTAAAAAATCAATAAAATATTTTAAAAAAATAGAATATAATTGCAGCCCTGGCTGGTTTGGCTCAGTGGATAGAGCGTTGGCCTGCGGACTGAAGGGTCCCAGGTTTGATTCCGCCCAAGGGCACATGCCTGGGCTCGATCCCCAGTGGGGGGCATGTAGGAGGTAGCTGATCAGTGATTCTCTCTCATTGATGTTTCTATCTCTCTATCCCTCTCTCTTCCTCTCTAAAATCAATAAAAATATATATTTTTAAAAAGAATGTAATTGCAATCCTTGATAAAAAATGGAGTATTTCTAAAAACCCATTCTTACTTTGGCTAACCTTGTTAATAAGAAACATGTCATTCATAAAATAAATTGAGCATCTATTTCTAAGTAAGAGTAACTAGATCTTTCTGCTTTTCAGAGGCTGGGTTTATGCTCAATTTTGGCATAACCTATGAAGGTTAGTCAGATTTTGAACAAAGACAGAGATCAAACAAAGATCTAGGGAGCATTATAGGTTTCCCAGAAAAAAATTAATGTGTATGTTCATATTGGTAACTGTTAGCACATCATCATCACCCTCCTAGACCGTTCTTTGCAATATCTGTTTATTGGAGGTTGGAATATTCCCTTAAACTGAAACAGTGGGATGTTAGCCTGAGATTGCCCCTTTCTATATCACATACCAATTATATCAATAAATGATCAGCATATACCAGGGACTGTACTGCGTCCTGAGGTTGGACAAGATGGACAAGCCCCTGTTCTCACAAAACTTATATCCTTGTAGGGGGAGACAGGCCGCTAAACAAAAATATATAAAAGGGGAAGAAAATAAAACAATAATGTGATAGCGAGGGTGCCCAGGGAGGGTAGCCACTTTCGTCAGCGAAGACACCTCTGAGGTGGCATGCAAGCTGAGATCTGAATGAGATGGGACCAGGCACTTGAAGATCTGGGGAAGAGCATTCCGTACAAAAGCGAGGTTGGAAACCCCTTGAAGCTCATACTCAACACCAGAGACGCTTAGCCAAAGGCCCAATTTCCAGGCTGAGAAAGGTTTACAACCTTCCTACCTGCAGTTCTTCCATTGATGCTGAAATGGATGAGAAGAGGCAGGAGAATTGGTAAGAAAAGGCGTAGGTAGACCTGATCTTGAAGGGAAAAGAACCACCAGCCCTCCATTACCACACCCCCACCATGCAGTCACTGTCCCTCCTGGAGGGAGGCTACAATCCTGTGACCTAACCAGTTTCCACCTCGCTTCTCTTAGTGCATTGCCCTACGCTAGACTTTTGTTTGTTTCATGTAGGGTTCTGTTGGTCCTTGTCCAAGTATCAATCAAAACTGCATGCCAGCCTCCTCCACTCCTTGGAAATAATTAAATGAAATGACGTGCCTGATTTTTTCAGCTGGGTAATGCACTATGATTTGCATCTGTTGAAGGCATTTATCTTAAGCCCTGAGGCCGAGCCATCTGAGACAACTGAGGTGATTTTTGCTCCTGTGGATAAAACACTATTGCCAGACACCAAAGTGGACTAAACGCCTCATTCTGCGACACACTCCCATAAGAAAGCTGTTCTTTGTGATGCCAACAAGTTGATCCTTTGTTCTTGAATTCAACTGCAAAGGTCCCTGTAGTCTAACTTCTTTATGTTGCAAAATTCCCTTTATCTTGCTGTTTACCTAGGTTTTGTAGAGGTTTCAGGGGCTTACGAATAGGCTTTGAAGTAGTCCCCTTTTCGCCTATTGGAGAAAGTGGGAGTCTGGAAAACTGCCTTGTTTTAAATGCCCAAGCGAAGCACCTATAGTACAAACCTCGCGGTTATTTAGCAGCTAACAGTAGCATAACCTGTGTCTTCTATGCAGACGTGCATCAAAGGCCATGTGGGCTATTAGAAAATAAAATAAAACCTCCACCCTCCCCCGCCCCCGTGGGATTCCCTCAGTCAGGGCACAGAACCCGCTGGGGAAGGGCTCTTTGCGAGCGGTGGAGCCCTCGGCTGGGGACCTGGGATGCGGTGTTCCCAAGGCGACAGATGAGAGATTTGGGCCGCGAGGGAAGTGCACTGCGGAATTCCTGCCCTCGGCTCCTGAGGCAGGGCTCCGCGGGAGACATCGGGGTGCATAGTGCAGCCCTGGAGGTGAAGGGCGAGGGGACGAGCCAAGGACACCAACCCGAGCGCGCTTCGGACGCGGACCGAGTTCCCGGGTTCCCCGGCCACCACCCGGCACGAGGCCCACCCTGAAGGGCAAGCAGCTCCCTCGGGGAAGCGAGTGTAGGGAGCCCACCGTGAGCCCCCCATCGTCCTGGGTTCTAGCTCTTTGGGTGGATGGAGATCGAGCGACAGCCGGAGGAGACCGGAGCCCGCCCGCTGGCCGCAGGGCGCACGGTGCGGGCGCGGCGCGCGGCGGCCTGGATCCGGGTTCCTGGGGGCGGTGCGCGGAGGGGGCGGGGCTTGCGTGGCGGCGTGGGCGCGAGTCGCGCTGGAGGGAGGGAGCCGGGGGGGGGCGGGGCCGTGCCGCCCGCGCCGCGCTGGGCCCTCTCGGCCAATGAGCGGCGTCCACATGCCGCGGCGGCGGCGAGAGGGGAGGCAGCGGCGGATAAATGCTATTAGAGCAGCCGCCGCGGAGCCGTCCCCGACGCCACCTCCTTCTCCTCCGCCGCAGTTTCCTCCGCCGCTGTCGGGGGTGCGGAGCTGAGGAAACAGGGCGAGCGCGCTGCGCCCCACCGCATCGGCTCGCTGCCCTCAGTCCGTTCCGCTCTCAGGGGTGGGCCAGGCGCCCCCTCCTCCGGTCCGGGCGGGGCCTCGAATCACCTCAAGAGAGCGGGGAGGGGGCTCGGCGGCCGCGGCCTGCGCTCCGGGCGGGCGGTTGAGGGCGAGGGAGGCCCTCTCTTCTGAGGAGGAGAGGGAGGGCCGCAAGGCCCCCGCCGCCCAGCTGAGCCCGACGCGGGCGCCGGCAGGCCGGGCAGCTGAAGGGGCGGTCGCCTGCGGGAGGGGTGCGGGGTGATTCAGCGCCCCGCGAGGCGGAAGCGGCCGGAGGAGGAAGAGGAGAAGGGAGAGACGCCAGTCCGCACCTGGGCGCCCGGGGTGGCACGAGGCCGCGGTCCGAGTGCGAGGCGGAGGCGAGGAGGCCGCGGGGACAGGAGGCAAGGCCGGCCGGGCCCCCGCAGCAATGGAGAACGCGCACACAAAGACCGTGGAGGAGGTGCTGGCTCACTTCGGTGTCAACGAGAGCACGGGGCTGAGCCTGGAGCAGGTCAAGAAGCTCAAGGAGAGATGGGGCTCCAACGGTAGGTGGCCGGGGCTGCACGGGCCCCGCGCGGCCGGGCGCGGGCCCGCGCGCCAGGGAAAATGGCTGACCGGGCCCCACCTCGTGGGTCTCGGCTCCGCGCCCGCCGAGGGTGCAGGCGGCGGCTCGAGGCAGCGCGCCGGCCCGCGGGAGAAGGGCTGCAGGTGGGGGGCGCGGGGGTCGAGTCTGCGCCTCCTTCGACCTCCTCGCGGCTCGAGCCCTTGACCTTCCCGCACGCCGCCCGATCCACAGCTTGTCACCGGCCGCAGCCGGCCCGGCGGAGGGAAGGACGAGCCTCCCGCAGCCGGGCTGAGCCCTGCGAGACATGTTATCGCTCCCAGCCGGTTTCTGAGGCGTCGCTGTAGTTGAGAATGCCCCTGACCGTTCTGTACTACCCAGAGTCACACATCTGGCAGAAGTGATGACATAGCTGAAATGACTCCTTGTTTCAGGATTCCTGTTTAGGTGGGGATGAGATTTTACGCTTTGGGCTCGACCTAAAGCCATTGGTTACAGCAAGTATTGCATATTTTACTATGGTTTCTATGGAAAATGGTTGAATGGACATATATCTAGGTACATCTTTCAAAAAAGTGGTCATTTTGAGCAATTTCTTTTAAAAAGACAAGGCTAAAATGTTGCTTTCTTTTGCTGTTTCCTTTTCCGCCCCTCTTGAAACGTTGCCTGGCGAATTTCTACATTGTACAGAGTTACCGGCTGAAGAAGGTAAGTAACCTTAAAATGTTCTCCCCCCCTCCTTTGTGTGCTGATGTTAAGATGACATTTACAACAAATGTGATGTTTGTTTCTAACAGGAAAAACCTTGCTGGAACTTGTGATTGAGCAGTTTGAAGACTTACTAGTTAGAATTTTATTGCTGGCAGCATGTATATCTTTTGTAAGTATAAAGCAATTTGTTTTCTCCAAAATGTTGAGAATATTCCATAAATGAAAAAACGGGAAATAAATGATGTCTTTTGGGTGAGAACATTATATTTGGAGGTTTAAGCAGTATCTTCATGAATTTTTTTTAACCCTCGGTATTTTTAAATTACAAGCAAAACATACGAAGCCATTTGTAAACAGAAAATAGATGCCTGACATTTACAGTGCAATTAGAAATTATTCTCAAATGTGGCAGGGTCTCATATGTTCTTGTGACTTATCAGCTTTTACTATAAAAAAGTTCTTTATTGGAAGGCCTTTTGTGTTTGGGGCTCTTCCATTTGTGTAAGGTCATACTGAGATGATGTTGGGCTCTTTACAGTCTGTAAATAGAACTTACAAAAGGAATATACCAGTTGCTCTCCCATCCTGGTAATGGCAAGGTGACAGTTGTTACTGACAGTGACAAGAATGATGACGGCAGTGATGGCACCACTGTTGACCAAATTTGGTCACTGACCTTTAGGGTGGCATATTTATCTAAATTGGACCCTTGTCTTGAGTGACTCCTAGGTTAAGAGAGCAGTGTTCAGTACAGTTGGTTCTAGATTTTAAAAGAAAAAAAAACAAAACCATAGTGTTTTTTCTTGTTCTGCATGTGCTTGAGTCCTGTATGGTTGCTAAGAAACTGGTGAAATGCAAAGGACTACAGCAGAAGAAAGGTGATGGGGGTTGGTGAGGATATTTCTAGTTTATTAATATTTTTTTCTGTTCAGTATTAATTTTTTATTGCTTTTTTTATTGAACAGTGGACTTCTTGATAGTTTTCCTAAAAATGGTCATGAATAGGACACATATGTTCCTAATCCTAACAGCATGAGATGCTTTTTGTCCTTAACTTATTTTGTTCCTACAAAAACTATGTTGGGAAGTGAAATTCACCCAGTCTTTGAAAAATTGACACAGCTTCAGGATTTCATTTTTGTATGTTTGTATGTATGCGAGCTCCAGAGATCTACCTTAGTCTTTATGACAACCATACCATTGCGGGCTATTTTGAGAACTAAATAAAGAAAATAGTGGGCATTAATTTAGATGAAGGGGGAAAATTGGAAAGAGGTGAACTTTTTTTAAAAAAATATATTTTTATTGATTTCAGAGAGGAAGGGACAGGAAGAAACAAAAACATCAATGAGAGAGAATCATTGATTGGCTGCCTTCTGCATGTCCCCCACTGGGGATCAAGCCCACATCTGTGACCTGGTTCATAGGTCCACGCTCAACCACCGAGCCATGCCAGCTGGGCTGATTTTTTTTTTCTTTTCTTTTGGAGTAATTCTGTGCACAAATTCTGCCATTGAGACTTTAATAATAATATATCATGCCACATTAACCAAGTGATGTGTAGCCACTAATCAGACCTCTTCTCAGTGGTTTTCACTAAATGAAATTAAGAGTGATATATCAACCATTCAACATCCTGAGTTAATCATCCATATCTATTACATGGCCATTCTTCATTTAACCCCTGGAACCCCCTCCAAATGGCTGCTGCTTTAACCAGTGAAGATAAAAGAATAGATTTGTTTAACTAGTTTTAATATATTGTCATGGGGCAAAAAATTATATATTTGGGCCAGTTTATATTTAAGTTGGCTGGCTACATAATTCTGAGAAAGTCTCGGCTTTGTTAGATAAAATACTAGGGTTCAGTAAGGTCATCAGGGACCTCTTAGAAGTTAACTGGTGTATACAAGCCAGAGATAAAAAAAAAAAAATTTGTTGAGTTATTCTGTGTATATAACTTAAAGCACTGTTATAACATCAGTTGCATTATTTCCAATAAGCAAGTATTGACTATTTGGGTTGTATAGGATCTCTTGATTGGCCAATTTGAGTGGCTATTAACATTTTTAATTAATGTATGTGATGTTTGCTTTGAAGTAAGTAGTTTATAGTTTCTAGGCATTTTCAAATGGGTTTTTAAATAAATGCTTTAACTTCGTTGTAATGTAGGATGTTGGGTTTTTGTAGCTTGTAGAGTTGTGTTTTGAAATTGAGATTTGAGATACTTTTGGGTAACTACTTGGAGTTATTGCTCAGGAAATGGACTATGTTACACTTTTTGTTTTATGGGTTGCTACACAGAAAAGTAATGTGTTTAGAAAGGACTGTTACTTGCTTTGATTAAGAAATTGCAGATATAAAACTATTTGTTGATTTTCTTCAGGTGCAGTTGGCACTGCTGCTACATCAAACTTGACCTTTTCATTTCACATTTATCACTCAAAAGCTTTGTGGTTGTCAGTTTATTTCTGTTTAATGGGAACAACTGGGAGAATATTTGTGTTCTTTTGGAGAAAGGAATAGGTAGTTCTATATATATGATAATCAGGTTCTACTCAAGTTAAAAAGAAATATTAGGCTTTAGTGATTTATTTCAAATATCAAACTAGGTAGTAAACTGTTAACCATAGTTAATATTTTGCTGTGGCAGAAAGTAGGAAATTGTATTAATGTTTTACACTTATAACCTGAAGAGATAGTTTAATCAGCTTCTAATTCATCAAAATAGTTTATTTTAAAGGTCACTTAGAGTGGAAGAAGTGAGTGATACATCCTCCATTGCACATGAAATAACATCAGAAATTCTATAATTAAAAATTATTATTATTTTATTGGAGAGAGAGGAACATTGGTTTGCTGTTCCACTGATTTATGTATTCATGAAACTGTAGGATGGTGATAGTGCTGTGAAGAAAAATTAAGTGGTGGGGCAGTAGAAGAAGGAAATGTGGGGAGGGGTGTATAATTTTCAAGTAGGGTGGTCAGGAGAGGCCTCTAAGAAGGTGATGCTTGAGAAATACCTGAAGGAGGTGAGCATGAGGGCCATATATTTCTCATCTGTCTGAATCATAAAGTCCTCTATGGTAACACAATTTGCATAAGTTGTACTACCTTCCACCTCCATTTTCCCACCTCAGCTACTTAGATCAACCCTAAAATGCTAATAGAACTTTCTTAGGCTAAGGTACTTCTCAACTTTTCACTTAGATTTCAATAATTGTCTTTTCATCCTACTGGACCCTTTAAAGGGATTCTTTTTTCTTTTTCTTTTTCTTTTTTTTTTCAGGGGGAGAGAGGTAGAAACATCAATGATGAGAATCATTGATTGGCTACCTCCTGCACACCCCACATTGGGGATCTAGCCTGCAACCTGGGCATGTCCCCTGACTGGGAATTGAACTGTAACCTCCTGGTTCATAGGTCGGCACTCAAACACTGTGCCATGCCAGCTGGGCTAAAGGGATTCTTAATTCCCTTTAGAGCCTAGATTATTGCATTTGCTATAACTAATATGTATTTGGATGAGTTAGTGTTGGTAGCATTTTTCAAAATATGTGAGATCCTTATGCTTTGGTTTTTTCCAAACTATATTTAAGAAGTGTTTGAGCCTAGCCGGCATGGCTCTGTGGTTGAGCATTGACCTATGAACCCGGAGATCACAGTTTAATTCCCAGTTAGGGCACATGCCTGGGTTTCGGGCTCAATACCCAGTGTGGGGCGTTGTTTTCTTTTAATTTCTTATTTTTAAAAAGGTAAAATGAGCAATTTACTGACTGGTTTAACTAACATTTAAAACCTTCTTTCAAATATGGTTTGAAAGGTGAATATTTATGTGTAGTTTTTTGCTGTTTTGAAGATTATAGTCTCAAATCTGAAAACATTTGAGTGTTTTTTTTATTTTTTTATTTATTTATTTTTAATATATTTTATTGATTTTTTACAGAGAGGAAGAGAGAGGGATAGAGAGTTAGAAACATCGATGAGAGAGAAACATCGATCAGCCGCCTCCCGCACACTCCCCACTGGGGATGTGCCCGCAACCAAGGCACATGCCCTTGACCGGAATCGAACCTGGGACCCTTGAGTCCGGAGGCCGACGCTCTATCCACTGAGCCAAACCGGTCCCGGCCATTTGAGTGTTTTCACAAGGTTTGTCGGCATTGAAAGAGAATGTAATCTAATTTATACTTTTTTTTAATCTTAAAATTGATTTTTATTAAACATAGGACTTTCTGTAATTTAGGTAGATTTGGTAACTATTCACACAGCATATGTGTTCTGAAGTACATTAAAGGGATTTTCCTTAGGAATTAAAAAAAATCTCTAGCTTTTAAGTCTTCAAGAAGATTTTAACAGTGTTTTACTTTTTTTATTGATTTCAGAGAGGAAGGGGAGAGAGAGAGAAACATCAATGATGAGAGAATCATTCGGCTCTTCTCTCAGAGGTTATTGTGTTATACAAACATCAGTCTTACAGATAGCAATTAGAAGATACCATCTTACCCTATTTAAGCAGTTTACATTGTAGCTGAATGTTCATTAGCAAGTGGTTACTTTGAATAGGATTAGTAAGTTTGAAATTGAACTTGCTGGATAATGTAAGCCCCAGAAGACATGTAATGTTTCTGTATTTAAACAGTGCAAAGCAAAGGGAATAAGAAACTCTTTATGCCTAAAATTATACTGCAGTAGCCTTTTCTTCCACTTTTCTTTGATGCTGTTGAAGTTGGTTATCTTTTTGCTCTTAATGTTTAAGTTCATACACTGCCACTTAAGAGTCTTAGCAGTATACTTTAGAGATTGTATGAAGTTTTGTTCCTTTCATTTGTGCATCTATTTAATAAATACATAGTGAGCATCAACTGTGTATAAGAGATATTTTAGGCCCCTGGGGATACAACAGGGAACAAAAGGCAATAGAAACAGATAATTTTTTATGTTCCAACTATTCTCTTTTTTGTAAATATATTTTTTATTGATTTCAGAGAGAAAGGGAGAGGTGAGAGATAGAAATATCAGTGTTGAGAGATAATCATTGATCTGCTGCCTCTTGAACGCCTCCTACAGGGGTTCAAGCCCGCAACCCTGGCATGTGCCCTTGACCAGAATCGAATCCAGGACCCTTCAGTCCACAGGCTGACTCTTTCCACTGAGCCAAGCCAGATAGGGCTCTTAAAAAATTTATTGATTTCAGAGAGGAAGGGAGAAGGAGAGAGAGATAGACACTTCAGTGAGAGAGCATCATTGATTGGCTGCCTCCTGCGCGCCCCCTACTGAGGATTGAGCCCGCAACCCAGGCATGTGCCCTGACTGGGAGTAGAACTGTGACCTCCTGGTTCTTAGGTCAAGGCTTACCCACTGAGCCACATCAGCCATGCCAATCTATTCTCAATAATTTCCTTAAACATTTTCCCCTCCCTCCTGTATAAATATCTTTTTTACAACTTCTGGAAAATCATAATGAACTGGCTGTACTATTATGCTAATGAGGCATTTTGCATTTCAGTAATGTGTCACTCATCCAATTTCTCCTTTCCTCTACCTTCTTCCTCATCTTATGGAGTCTTTTATTTGTCAGCACCACTTACACAAAAGGTTTTCTTTTCAATAGAACAAAACCATGAAGGATTGCACAATGTGATTTGAACATGATATTTGAACATAACTGGTATTGATTCTTACCAGTTAATGAAATACAGTTTAGCCTGAACTGGTTTGGCTCAGTGGATAGAGCATCGGCCTGCAGACTAAAGGGTCCCAGGTTCGATTCTGGTCAAGGGCATGTACCTTGGTTGCAGGTACATCCCCAGTAGGGAGTGTGCAGGAGGCAGCTGATCCGATGTTTCTCTCTCATCGATGTTTCTAACTCTCCTTCTCCCCGCCTCTCTGTAAAAAATCAATACAATATATATTTTTTTAAAAAAAGAAATACAGTTCATTTTCATTTTATACTGTAGCATTTAATTCTTTGGGTTATTTGTGGTTTTAAAATAGGCATTTTTCAAAATACTCAGGAAATTATTGGTTGTCAATTTTTAATATCAGCACCATCCTTCTACCCTAAGAGATTTATTTGCCCACTAGTTTCTTATCAAGCAATAATTAGTATATCTGCAGAACTTTTAAATAACTGTAAATGCCTGTGTTTCTTAAACATAAACATTTAAAGTGATATGGTGGAAGGAAAGATTACTTCACTGTTCAGGTTGGGATTATTATATTATTGATGAATACCACTTGTGCAAAGAAACTATACATTTCTTGAAAAGTGGAGGTTTGCTCTGATCTATCACTGCTCGCCTTAGTCTTTTCCTTTCTCCAGCTGTTATGGGATATTGCGCTAAGTTTGTTCCTCTAGGCCTAGCTGCCAAGAGGGAAATTCATATCCGCTTTAACAAGGTGTGAAGCTTATCTTACACTTGCTAATGCTTCGCTGACCTTTTGGAAAGGTCCTAGTTACTCTTCAAGTTGAACAGTTTTTCTCCCCCAGGAGCTAATTAAGTTACTTATTTCTTATATACTGTCCTTGGCAAATGTTTGGAAGGCTAGTATTAAAGCAGCTGTGATCTTGCATCTATCAAAATTTACAACTTCCTAGAGAAGATTTCACTTTGGCAGTAGGCCTGGCTTTAACACCAGGAATGTCCTGTTGAAAGCTTACAGCAACATTTATAATTATTCTGGTTTTCTTCCTGCCCTGGTTCACTAGCTGTCAGTTGTGATTGACATCTACCTGGTCCTGGTGTCTACCCAAATTTTTTCCTGCCCAAATTGATATTTCTTGTTCGTCATTACCCTCTTTTACTTGGCAAAATTCATGTTGGCTCTTGCCTTAGTCATCTTTCTGATTGTTAGCTATCTGTATAAAAGCTTACTTTATAGTATTCCACTAAGTACATAGTCCAATGGCTTTATTATTGCCCTAAATGATATCTGACAATATTATAAGTATCAAAAATGGTGCTTTTATTATTTACTAAATCTTTTAAAGAAAAGATTTTGTGAAATATGGGAACATTTTAAGCAGTTTTTAAAAACATAGGTAAACTTTAGCTAACAGATTGGATCATTAGATATGTTTTTGTTGTTGTGTTTTTTTATATATATATTTTATTGATTTTTTACAGAGAGATAGAGAGTTATAAACATCAATCAGCTGCCTCCTGCACACCCCCTACTGGGGATGTGCCCGCAACCAAGGTACATGCCCTTGACCGGAATCAAACCCGGGACCCTTCAGTCCGCAGGCTGACGCTCTATCCACTGAGCCAAACCAGTTTCAGCCATTATATATGTTTAACATCTTTCCTGGATTGGTAATTTTTTACAGAAATATCTTGTTAAAATTTTAATATCATTTTTATTTTTAAAAATACATTTTTATTAATTTCAGAGAGTAAGGGAGAGGGGGAGAGAGATAGAAATATCAATGGTGAGAGAGAATCACTGTTCAGCTGCCTCCTGCATGCTCCCTACTAGGGATCGAGCCCACATATGCCCTGACTGGGAATCGAACTGTGACCACCTGGTTCATAGGTTGATGATCAACACTGAGCCATACCAACTGGCCAAAAATTTTAATAGTATTCATTGTGGTGGATTCTCTCTTAATCACCTAGTGTTGCTCAACTATGAAGTATACCATGGCTCTCTTGTAGCTTTTAGATCTTAATAAAATTATGGTTGTGTTAGCAAGAAATTCTCTTCTAATTTTTCTTGGGGCAGTGTTCTGTGTCCAGTTGTAATATTTTTAGACTTATGTCATCCCTGAAATGCTGTGCTGCTTACCAGATGTCATATGGAGGATAACCTTCAAAATATATTCCTGAGTAGAGGCTCGGTGCATGAAATTCGTGCACAGGAGGGGGGGTGTCCCTTAGCCCAGCCTGCACCCTCTCACAACCCAGAACTGCTGGCTCCCAACCACTCCCCTGCCTGATTGCCCCTAACCACTTCTCCCTGCCAGCCTGATCACCCCCTAACCACTCCCCTGCCAGCCTGATTGACACCTAACTGCTCTGCTGCCAGCTGGATCGCCCCCAACTGCCCTCCCCTGCAGGCCTGGTCTCTCCCAACTGCCCTCCCCTGTAGGCCTGGTCCCCTCTCCCCCCAACTGCCCTCCTCTGCAGGTCTGGTTCCTCCCAACTGTCCTCCCCTGCAGGCTTGGTTGCCCCTAACTGCCCTCCCCTGCTGGCCATCTTGTGGCGGCCATCTTGTGTCCACATGGGGGCGGCTATCTTTGATCACATGGGGACAGCCATCTTGTGAGTTGGAGTGATGGTCAATTTGCATATTCCTCTTTTATTAGATAGGATTATGGGACAGCCTTGCAATAATTCTGTGACAACCTTCAGTAATACCAATGGGAAAAAATTTGAGTCAGTGATCAAGTTATTTTTATTATGAATCTATGCCAAGGGTATTATTTGATACTAGTGGCCTGGTACATGGATTTGTGCACATTGAAAGGAAATTAATTAGAAGAAAGATTGGTGCAGTAATTATGTTACTGCAAAAAATTGCATGTCAAACTAGTATATATAATATAGTATTATAAAATTAAAATACAAAATATTTTAATATCGCTATTCACCCTTTTTCTATAATAGACATGTGCGAGTCAACATTTATTTAAATTGCCAGTGCATTTCATATGTACTAGTCGGACGGATGGTCGGTCGGTCACTTAGCCTTTTTCTTTTTTTCACTTAGCCTTTTATATATATAGATGAATATTACCCAAATTAACAAAGTTGTCATTTGCCTTTAACAAAATTAAGAGTGTAAGTTTTCCTTCTGAATATCCTATATAATAAAAGCATAGTATGCAATTTGTCCCCTTGACTGGAAGTTCGTCTGGGAGTTCGATCAGGGTTGGGGCCGGCCAGGGGAAGGGAGGGAGGCCCTGGTCAGCAGCCAGCAGCCACTAGGGACCATACCAGTGCACTGGGCCTCTAGTCTATATAATAAAAGCCTAAGCGACCATTATAGCGGAAAGACCAGAACGCCCGGTCACTATGATGCGCACTGACCACCAGAGGGCAGACGTTCAATGCAGGAGCTGCCCTCTGGTGGTCAGTGTGCTCCCTCCCACAGGAGGAGAGCCACTCAGCCAGAAGCCAGGCTCATGGCTGGCGAGTGCAGCGGCAGTGGCGGGAGCCTCTCCCACCTCCACAGCAGCATTAAGGAGTAGCGAGCAGGCAGGCGGTAAGGAGCGAGGGGTCCCAGACCGTGAGAGGGCGTAGGCTAGGCTGAAGAGGTCCCCCCCCCCCATCAGTTTACAAATTTCATGCACCAGGCCTCTAGTATACATATAAAATAAATGGGTTTATTTCCCTAAGTGTTTTATTTGGATTTTAAAACAATTATTACATGAAAAAATAAATTGGCTCTTAAGGGTACTGTTAAGTTATATGCTTTCGATTCTCAAGAATTATTTCGATCAAGACATAAGCTGTCTTTTATGTAATTACATTTCACCAATATTGGTTTCTAGGGATGAAAAGAAAAGAGATTTTGTGTGTTGTAATTCCGTTAGTGCCAGCCACTTTTGTTATAAAGTGGCACTAAGCCTAAAAACACATTACAATTCTAAC
Organism: Eptesicus fuscus; assembly: GCF_027574615.1. NCBI lineage: Eukaryota > Metazoa > Chordata > Mammalia > Chiroptera > Vespertilionidae > Eptesicus > Eptesicus fuscus. Next base: position 10,355,692 of record NC_072495.1, on the reverse strand, counting down.
ACATCACATGTGATTTCTCTTTCAGGTTTTGGCTTGGTTTGAAGAAGGTGAAGAAACAATTACAGCATTTGTAGAACCCTTTGTAATTTTACTTATATTAGTAGCCAATGCCATTGTGGGTGTCTGGCAGGTAAGCACAAAATCCTGCACTACTAAGTTTTAGAAATTTCTGTGACTTACACTCTGTTAATCTTTCTGTTATCCGTTTTTTCCTGATGTGTTGACTAAAAGTACTCTGCAATGTCTACATGTGTTTTCGTTTGTTCATTAGTTTATTTAATGGCAAAATTTTAGATCTCTCACGAATATATACTTCGCTCATACTTATATGAATTGTTCGTCCTTCATGATAGCATGGAGTTACGAACAATGGATGAGAGAAGCTACTTACAGAGAGGAAGGGAGAGGAATAGAGAGAAACCTCGATCTGCTGCCTCCTGCGTACCCCCTAGTGGGGATGTGCCCACAACCAAGGTACATGCCCTTGACCAGAATCGAACCTGGGACCCTTCAGTGCACAGGCTGATGCTCCATCCACTGAGCGAAACCGGTTAGGGCAAAAACCAGAAAATTTAAGAACCAGTATTTGTCTTTGTATTTCCTAGCTGCTTTCTGTAAAAAACTTGGGATCGAGCTTGCAACTGAGGTACATGCCCTTGGCCAGAATTGAACCCTAGCTAGACTGGCTCGGGCAAAATTGTTTAAATCTTAAATTGTTTTTCTTACAGAGCATATTCCTGGCTGTTTTCAGCCTGTTACCTTAGCCTTTCTTATTCACAGAATGAAAGCTAATTTTATTTCAGAAACAAAATGAGATTTCATTCCCCCACCCTCCCAACTTGCATAATTGTTCTTCTGCACATACATAGTTTGAGGACTTTAACTTTTCTAGGACTGTTTGATGATCTGTTTGATTGTTAATATATATATTGTTTAAGACTTTGAAGCTAATACTTCAAATTTATTTTAAGTATTGCTCTTTTAGGTTTTTGATGAGTATAGTCATCCCTTTGAGGACTAAATAAAATAGTGCATCTGTTATTGAAGTGTAAACTTCTGCCCTAGGTGGTTTGGCTGAGTGGATAGAGCATAGGCCCGCAGACTGAAGGGTCCCAGGTTCGATTCTGGCCAAGGGCATGTACCTCGGTTGCAGGATCGATCGCCAGCCCTGGGCTTGTGCCGGAGGCAACCAAATTGATGTGTCTCTCTCACTGATGTTTCAGTCTGTCTCCTCTCCCTTCCACTCTAAAAATCACAGCAACAAAAAAAGGGTAAACTTCTGATTCGTGTTAATAAACACAATGATCTTTATGTGTTGGGCTCATACAGAAAGATGGCCCACTTAGAAAATTTTATTGTACTATATTCCTTACTTAGATCCCCCCCAAAACATTTTTTATATTTAAGCACAAATGATCCTCTTGTGAATAATTTAGGCAAAAGAAACAATACACAGCATTAGATTGTCTTTCTCAAGCTAGTAGTATGTATTTTTTAATTAATTTATTCCAGTTATGTGGTAGATACTTTATGTACATTCCCATTTCATCCTTACAGTGATCTTGTAAGGCAGATGATACTCCCATTTGACAAATGTACCATTGAAGCTCATAGTGATTAAGTGACTTATTAAAAGCCATATAGGTAGTACATAGAGTATCTGAAATTTGAATCTGGGCCCACGCTGATACGAACTCCAAAGTAAAATTTTACAGTGGTTTAAAAAATAACATTCTTATATCTTAATCCCATTTGCATAGTATATAGAATGGTATAGGCCAGTGATGGGCAACCTTTTGAGCTTGGTGTGTCAAACTTCGCCAAAAAACTGAGCATAGCTCGGGTAGTGTGTCACTTTGAGGAAAAAACTAACTCCAAGACTCTAGTTGCAAATGTTTCATCCTCAGGAGCAGCAAATGTTTCATCCTCGGCATGCGGCCGCATGTCATCAGAAATGGCTACGCGTGTCAGTGCTGACACGCGTGTCATAGGTTCGCCATCACTGGTATAGGCAATACTTGAGGGCTCTTACCTTCTGGAAGTAAGAAAAGTTATAATTACAGATATAATCCTATATAATAAAGAGATAATATGCAAGTTGACCATCACACCCTCACACAAGATGGCCGTCCCCAAGTAGTCACAAGATGGTTGCTACAAGATGGCCGGCAGGGGAGGGCAGTTGGGGGCGACCAGGCCTGCAGGGGAGGGCAGTTGGAGGTGGCCAGGTCGGCAGGGGAGGGCAGTTAGGAGTGACCAGGCCGGTGGGGGAGGGCAGTCGGACATCCCCCGAGGGGCCCCAGATTGGAGAGGCTGCAGGCTGGGCCGAATTTCGTGCACTGGGTCTCTAGTCCTATATAATAAAGAGCTAATATGCTAATTAGACCAGAAGGCAGAACGACCTTACGGAATGAGTGATCTTACAGAATGAGCTTTCCGAATGACCAGTGGGTGGGGGGCGGGGCCTAAAGGCCATGAGGCAGCTGGGGCTGCAAGGGCCGAGCCCCTTGCACGCATTTCATGCATCAGGCCTCCAGTTATATATAGTACTTCTGTACTTTTTCAGAGATGCATACATCAAAAAGTAAGACATTGCCAAAACCGGTTTGGCTCAGTGGATAGAGCGTCGGCCTGCGGACTGAAAGGTCCCAGGTTCGATTCTGGTCAAGGGCATGTACCTTGGTTGCGGGCACATCCCCAGTAGGGGGTGTGCGGGCACATCCCCAGTAGGGGGTGTGCAAGAGGCAGCTGATCGATGATTCTCTCTCATCGAAGTTTCTAACTCTCTATCCCTCTCTCTTCCTCTCTGTAAACAATCAATAATATATATATATATATATATATATATATATATATATATATATAAAGTAAGACACATTAGCTTTCAGTGTTGTGTCATCTAAATTCTTAGGTTTAAGAATTTCCACAATAGAATGTAATTCTTACAGCAAGGTAAAAAAATAAGATCATATAGGATTGAGCCTAAATTCTATCCAAGTAAAGGTTAAATTGAAGAACTTGAAGTTGGAGGACCAAAATGTGAGAGAAAAGAAAAGAATCCTCTCCTTTGTCCATTGAACAACCTCAACTGGGCTTGCTCCTTAACTTTGAGTTACTTATTCTCCAAAAGGAGAGAAGACAAATTTGGCACTTGTACAAGGTTTTCTCTTTTTTGTTGTTGTTGTTGCCCCTTAAAGGAACTTTCCTGTAGCTTCCCCACACATAAACACACACGACTCATTTTGATTCTACATCTTTCATCTTGAAATTAGGAAAGAAAGCCCTAACCAGTTTGGCTCAGTGGATAGTGTCGGTCTGCGGACTGAAAGGTCACAGGTTCGATTCCAGTCAAGGTCATGTACCTTGGTTTTGGGCACATCCCAGTAGGGGGTATGCAGGAGGCAGTTGATTGATGTTTCTCTCTCATCAGTGTTTCTAATTATCCTCCCTTCCTCTCTCTAAAAAATCAATAAAATATATTTTTTAAAAGAAATTAGGAAAGAAAAACTGACTAAGTCTTGATATGTTCATAAATAATAATATGGTAAATATGGTATGCAACTGGCAGTGCTATAATGAAATCCCAACCATTTATTGGCTTTTACTACTGGAGAAAGATTTCTTAGAATTTGTGAGACATAACAATTTTATTAATTTATCACCTGTGGAATTTACTATGTGCCAAATCAGTCTAAGCATTCTACATATAGCTTGTAAATCCACACAACCCTTAAAGTAGGCACTGTGTGTGTCCTGGCTTTGAAGGCAGTAAAACTATGTTGTGTAAATTACCCATATCGTTTAGCTCAAGCATGTCAAACTCACGGCCAGTGGGCCGCATGCCTTGTAGAAATAAAAGTCCATACAGGCATGGCCGCGAGTTTGACATGCTTGTAGCTGTTAAGTGGGAAAGTCTGGATTGAACCTAGGCCAGTGGTCAGCAAACGCGGCTCGCGAGCCACATGCGGCTCTTTGGCCCCTTAAGTGTGGCTCTTCCACAAAATACCACATGCAGGCGTGCACGTACAATGCGATTGAGACTTCGTGGCCCATGCGCAGAAGTCGGTTTTTGGCCTGAGCAAGTCTATTTTGAAGAAGTGGTGTTAGAACACACAAGGGGCCAAAGAGCCACATGTGGCTCACAAGCCGCGGTTTGCCGACCACTGATCTAGGTAGTCAAACCCCAGATCATCACCTTTAATGTGAGACAGGATTGACTTAAATGGTATAGGTGTGTGTGGCTGGACATGAGGTCTGTGTCTCAGCTGTGCTTAGGGACAGCAGAATCATTTTCTACGTTATGATTTTATTCCCTTTACCTTTAGGGGCTTATTTTTTCATCTTTTTCAAAAATATATTTTTATTGATTTCAGAGAGGAAAGGACGGGGAGTGAGAGATAAAACATCATTGATGAGAAAATCATTGATCGGCTACCTCCTGCCCGCCCCACTCTGGGATTCGAGCCCGCAACCCCACTGATGGGGAATCAAACCGTGACTTCCTGGTTCATAGGGTGACTCTCAATCGCTGAGCCATGCCCACTAGGCTCATCTCTAATACAAACTCAAAAGGGCCTAGCATTTGTCACCTTAAATGTGAATTGTTTACAATTGTCATTAATGTACTTCTCTTGTGTATTTTAAGTTTAGAACTATAAAATTTGCTTCTCTGAGTTAGAAATACTTGCAGTGGTAGGCATGTGTTCACTACTTTTATCTTGTTTTCTCTTTTACAGGAAAGAAATGCAGAAAATGCAATTGAAGCCCTTAAAGAGTATGAGCCTGAAATGGGTAAAGTGTATAGACAGGACAGAAAGAGTGTACAACGGATTAAAGCTAAAGACATCGTTCCTGGTGATATTGTAGAAATTGCTGGTGAGTTTGTTATTTTTGTTTTTATTCTAGATTGTATATCTGAATGCATTCTTTTTCTCAAGGCTCCTAGTTAAGTGTTTTAAAAATTATGATCATGTGTATCAGTTTTAGCGCCATCCAAACAAAAAGGTTTTCTATAAAATTTTGAAGTGTTTTAGCACCGCCCTTCATGTTATTGATATTTTTGAACAAGGTGTTTGAATTATTTGTGCTTATTACTTTTGATACATTGTAGCTCACTGGTGCTAGTGAGATAATGAACTTAATTTTGACTTGACAATTAGTGGTGCAGTTTGTTAGCATTCTAGTTAATGGCTACGTAGTTTTTTGTTTCTTGGCATAAATGTTGTCATACCTGCAAGTTGATAGTTAAGGGTAATTTCATGACTCTAAAAGTTCTGATTAAAAATACTTTTCCATTTCACTGAGCCAGGGTTCTTAGCCTGGGCTGTGAATCCACTGCAAAGCCAGAGCTCTCCACAGATCTTAAAGGAGTCTGTTTCCTCATTGTTCTAGATCAGCGGTCGCCAACCTTTTGGACCTCACGGACCACCAGTGGTCTGCGGACCACCAGTTGGCGACTGCTGCTCCAAAGGTTTCCTTAAATCAGAGATTACCAACCTTTCAGACCTCACGGACCACCGGTTGGCGACTGCTGCTCTAGATCAGTGCCATGTTATCAGATAACCAGAATGTCCCTGGAACCAGTCAGAATAGTCTTTTGGTTGCAGAGTCATTACATTGGATTATTCAAATCATCATGGTTTTTCACAACCTTCTGAGTTCAGAATACCTGTTACTTGGTTTCTTTTTATGAATGGTCTCATAATAACACTTTTACACTGATTGTGGGGAAGGTATGCTTTGTCCTTATTGTCTTACTCATTTCAATGAATAATTCAACAAGCTGCATCTCAGTTGGCCCTGTGCTGTACAGTTTTGGCCTCTAAAAAGGAAGTTAACCTTGTCATAGATATTCTCTTACCTATAATTTTTGTCATACTTATTCCAGAAAAAGAATAGTGTTGCCTGTATTCCAACATGTTGATTACTTGTAGTGTGTATAAATGAATAAGTTGCAGGCTCAATGCCCCTTTACTTCTAAATACTTGAGTGTTTATTATTATTTTTTAATTTTTTAAAATTAATTTTGAGAGAGGGAGGGAGTGGGGTAGAGAAACACTGATGTGCAATGTGCAAGAGAAACATTGATCAGTTGCCTCCCACACTTATCCGCACCAGACCTATGCATGTGACCTCTTGGTGCTGGGAACGACCCTCAACCAACCTGGCCAGGGCTTGAGTAGTGTGTATTTTATAAAATCAAGGGCATTCTCTAATATGAGTTTAGTAAAAGTGTCAAAGTCAGGAAATTGATAAGATACTATTATCTGCAGACCTTACTCAGATTTTACCATGTGTCACTGGATATATATATATATATATATATATATATATATATATATAAAATTTAATTTTATTGATTTCAGAGAGGAAGGGAGAGGGAGAGAGTGTGGTAGAAACATCAGTGATAAGAGAGAATCATTGATCTACTGCCTCCTGCAGCCCGGGCATGTGCCCTGATCAGGAATCAAACCATGATCTCCTAGTTCATAGATCGACGCTCTATCACTGAGCCACGCTGGCTGGAGTCACAATGGATTTTATAGCAAAAATATAAATAGAGGAATTCTGGAAGTAATATAGAAAGGAGGTCAGGTAGCTCAGTTGGTTGGAGCGTCATCCTAATGGGCCAGGGTTGTGGGTTCAATCCTTGGTGAGGGCACATACAAGGAGCAACCAAACCAGTGAGTGCATGGATGGGGAGAGCTGCAGAACGATGTTCCTCTCCCTTCCTCTCTCTGACTCTCTCTCTCTTAAGTCAATTAAAAAGAAAGATAGAAAGCTCTGGCAGGAGTTGCTCTGTAGTTGTCAACCTATGAAGCAGGAAATCACAGTTCAGTTCCCAGTCAGGGCACATCATTGATGTTTCTATCTCTGTCACACTCTCCCTTCCTTTCTGAAATCAATAGAAAATATATTTTTTTAAAGAATAATGGGAAGATTTTGTAGTTCTTATGCAGGAGGGCACATCGGAATCCTCTGAGGCACTCCTTAAAAAATTTTACCAGCCTCAACCCAAATTATTAACACCCGATCTATCATGGAATTATGATTAAGTATAGTTTGAAAAGTGGGCCTCAGATTTAGACACAAAGCAACAGTTTTCGATAACTGAATGGATATGGGGGTAGACTGTAGAATCAAAGATACTGGCCAAATTTCTAGTTTAGGTGACTGGATGGTGATGGTGCTAGTAACTGAGAAAGGAAACACTGGAAGAAGATAGTCTTTTAAAAATATATATGTTTTATGTGCAGTTGCAGATAATCATTGCCTTAATACTTGTACAGTATTCTATTTGACTTTATATGTTTTCCATTTCTCCTGCTTAATCTGGTAATACACTCTTCAGCCTCTCAAGTTAAGAATATTTAAGAATTTTTATGGCAGTTAGAGGATTTCAGTGTAGTGAGTCTGTTTGAAAACTTAGAGAAATTACCCGCAAAGCATCTATCTTTACTTTGCATCAGTAGATGGTGGTGGTAAACAGCGTCAGGGGAAAGTGTAACCTTGATCCTCAAGCCATCTTCCTTTTGAAGAAATAAGCAAGGCCAGCTTCTATTAAACAGTGATGATTCAGATATTTCTTTCCCATCTCAATAAGTCATTCTAACCACCTAGCTAGCTGAGAGAAACTTAGGAGTCATCCTGATTCTTTTCTCTTATTCTGTCTCTAAGAAGAGTTGATTTTGTCTCCAAAACACACCCAAATTTGTGAACTTCTGTTTCCTCAGTCTCACACTGACACTGCCATTGTGTTCTAACTTGGCTCGGGCTTCCTTTGTTGTTTTTCAGTCAGCTCTCCACACAGAAGCCAGAGTGGTTTTCTAAAGGTCATGTTATTTATTAACCTGCTAAACCTTCCAGTGGCTTCCTATTGCACCTCAAATACAAAATTCTTTTATCTAAAACACCATGCATTGTGTAACTCCTGCTTGCTTCCATGATTTCATCTTACTGCCACTCCCTGTGCATTAACCGCTATATAGGCTTCTTATTCGGTTTTCAATACCAGCAAACTTTTCTGGCCTTTTGGGGGTGGGTAGACAAATTTTGTACAATATATTAATGTGCCCATATACAGATCTCATAGTGGTAAAGCTTGATGATTACCCTGGTCTACCTGATTTTTGTTGCCCACTGTGAAATTCCATTCCCTATGCATAGTGTTCGTATCTGTGACCTAAGATACGCATCTTATGAAGTATGCCTTATTTTATTTGTTTATACTGTGGTAAAATATACATAGTAAAAATTATCATTTTAGCCATCTTTAAGTATACCAGTTACATGGCATTAAATAAATTAATGTGCAGCCATCACCACCATTCATCTCCAGAATTTTCTCAACTTTCCAAACTGCAACTCTGTCCCTGTTAAACAGTAATTTCCCTTCACCCATTTCCTTCAGCTTCTGGCAACCACTCCCTTTCTTTTAATATACAAAAAAACCAGTGAGCTTAATATTGAAAGATGAGTTTATATCCCTTATATGAAATGAATATATTTACTACAAAGTACAAATTGGCAATTACAAAATAGTCACGATGTAAAATATAGCATAAGGAATACACTGTTGTTTTCAAGTGTACAAGTCTTGTATTTCTTTTTGTTATGTTTTTTCCTAAGTATTTTGTTGTTGTTCTGGGGGGTGGGGGGAGCTTTTTTTGTAATTGGATTTGTTTTTTATTTTCATTTTCAAATTGTTCTTTGCTAGTACGCAGAAGTACAATTAATATTTTTTTATATTAATCTTATACCTTGCAATCTTGCCTTGACTCTTACTAGTTTTAATAGCTTTTCAGGGGTTCCTTAAGATTTTCTATATAGAAGTTCATGTCATGTGCAAACATATTTTTTATATCTTTCCAATCAGGATGCCTTTTCTTTCTTTTTCTTGTCTAAGTGCCCTCACTAAAATCTCCAGTAGAATCCTATATAATAAAAGCCTAATATGGTAAGTGTCCGAGTTCGTTCAACCAGTTGCTATGATGCACACTGGGGGGCAGCCATCCGACCAGTAGGTTAACTTGTTGCTGGGGTCTGGCTAATCGGGACTGGGCGAGACAGGCCGGACACGCCCTGGAGCCCTCCCGCAGTCTCTCCCCAACTGGCCAACCTCTCACGGTCCCTCCCCGGCTGATTGGCCCTGATCAGGACTGGGCGAGACAGCCCCCATCACCCCGATCGGGACTGGGTGAGATGGCCCCAACACGCCCTGGACCAGGCGTCCTCAAACTATGGCCTGCGGGCCACATGCGGGTGTTTTTGCCGTTTTGTTTTTTTACTTCAAAATAAGATATGTGCAGTGTGCATAGGAATTTGTTCATAGTTTTTTTTATTGATTTTTTATGGAGAGGAAGGGAGACAGATAGAGAGTTAGAAACAACGATGAGAGAGAAACATCGATCAGCTGCCTCCTGCACACCCCCTACTGGGGATGTGCCCAAAACCAAGGTACATGCCCTTGACCAGAATCGAACCTGGGACCCTTCAGTCCGCAGGCTGACGCTCTATCCACTGAGTCAAACCGGATTTGGCTGTTCATAGTTTTTTTTAAACTATCGTCCGGCCCTCCAACGGTCTGAGGGACAGTGAACTGGCCCCCTGTTTAAAAAGTTTGAGGACCCCTGCCCTGGACGAATCCGTGCTCCAGGCCTCTAATGTTGAATGAAAGTGGCAAGAGTAGACATCCTTGTCTTGTTCCTGATCGTAGGGGAAAGCATTCAGTCTTCTACCACGAAGTGTGATGTTGGCTGTGGGTTTCATTTATCATGTTGAAGAAACCTGGTCATAATTTTAATTTTTAGGTTGTCAGTGTACTCTTATTTGGTCTGTTTTGGTGATGTTTTGTGGTGACTGTATATTTATATCCAAATTAGAAATGACAGTTTTGCTGGATTAGTAGGTCTGGTGGATCATTGAATTGGGTAAGATTCCCAACCCTAAGGCACTTACAGTGAATTATATGGAATACTTTGGAAAAACATATTGTGATGTGTTTATTTTATGAAGACTTTAAGACTATACATGTTGGGGTTTTTTAACTTCCACTTTTCTTAGGATTAGTAATCTAACTGACCCTGCAATTTGGCATTTAAGCTCAATAATTCAGTTCTGTGTAACTAGAAATGAACTTCAATTCTAAATGTAGATCTAAATTATTTTTTGTCAGTCTTACTCTACATAGCCTGGATAAGTAGTAGCTTGAATTGTGCTTTCAGACATGGTAACTTTTATACTTTTATTTAAATTATGAAATTAAGTGTGGCATGTTCTCTGTGATGGATTGAAACACTGGAGAATATTGTGAACTGTTTTGAAGATGAAAGCAAGTTTGGAGCTGCTATTTTAATACTTTCAGAAAGAGATCTTTTTATGGTAATTTTTGGGTGTAAGGATCATCTCCTAGCTTTAGGTAATAAAGTTCTTTTGACAAGCTTTAGGAAGACATGATAAGATGGTTCTGGGTTCTGCTGAACTTTCTGAAGGCTAGACTGGACTAAGTGGTGTTTTGAGGGGGAGATGTAGGGAGTTAAGGAAATGAAATTTTAGATTGCTATACCAGCTAATAACCTTTCTAAGGAGACATTGTGTAAGCATGCATAGCAGATGCTTAGGTAAACCTTAGAAGTATCTAGAATATAGGAGCCAAATAAAATTGATTTGGCAAATAAAAATATGGAGAAAGTTACCCACATTTTTGTCTTCTGAAGCCATAGTAATTTTGTATTATAATACCAGAGAAATGTTTGTCTGTATGGATGGAAACCATAGTAGTAAAATCAGGTGTAATTTTTTGAGAAACGAACATTAGTGTTTTTAAACTTTCTGTATTATCGGCTAATGTTATCAAAGTAAATCAAGTTTATGATATCATAAAGTGTTAAATTTAGAATTTTGGAGGTTTCAGTATATGCCCCAAGGATAGGAGATTATTTATTGACTTCTCAAAGCCACTGTTTTAAGGATTGTTTGAAACAAACTTCATGTATCTTGGTAACCCAGAGTTGACGAATAGCACAAGTACATAAATATCCTCAGATGACTTCTGTCCTGTTGTATACTCTGGAGGGAATCCTAGTTTAAGATTATGTAAGTGATAGGAATGGCACAGTCTACCTTTCTTTCTTTTTTAAATTTATTATTTTTTTTTGTTAATCCTCACCCAAGGATATTTTTCCATTTCTTTTAGAGAGAATGGAAGAGAGAGGGAAAGACAAAGAGAAATATTGATGTGAGAGAGTCACCTTGATTGGTTGCCTCCTGCACGAGGCCCCAGTCAGGGAGGAGCCTGCAACTGAGGTACGGGCCTTTGAACAGAATCAACCAAGGACCCTTCAGTCCACAGGCCAACTTTTATCCACTGAGCCAAACTGGCTAGTGCTAGGAATGGCACAATCTTTTTTTTTTTTTTTTTTTTTTTTTTTTTGAAAAAAAAATTAAGAGAGGAAGGGAGAGGGATAGATAGAAACATCAATGATGAGAGAGAATAATTGACCGTCTGCCTCCTGCATGCCCCATATCCTATGGGGATCTAGCCTGCAACCCAGGCGTGTGCCCTTACCGGGAATCAAACCCCGGACCTCTCAGTCCATGGGACAACGCTCAATCCACTGAACCACACCAGCTGGGCTCAAGGGCTGTTTTTACAACAAACTAACAAAAACAGGCCTTCAATTTTGGCCAGCTACCTAAAGCACTGTTCTCTAACTTTATGTGCACGGGGATTTGTTAAAGTGTAGATTTTGATTCTGTAAGTCTAGAGTGGGTTCTGAATATCTGGACTTGTACCGAGCTCCCAGGTGGACCGTATTTTGAGAAGGCAAAGGTCTAGAGAAGTAGCTCTTAATTATTTGTCTTTTTGTCTGATCACAGTTCCTTTGAGAATTAATGAAATATATAAACTCCAAGACACATTCAAAATCTTATATGCAATTTTACAAGTTTCATTGCCTTTCTCCCCAGAATTCTGTTTTATTTTTAAAAATGAAGTATACCGCCCTAGCCAGTTTGGCTCAGTGGATAGAGCGTTGGCCTGCAGACTGAGGGGTCCCAGGTTCGATTCCAGCCAAGGGCACATGCTCAGGTAGTGGGCTCCATCCCCAGTGAGGGGTGTGCAGGAGGCGGCCGATTGATGATTCTCTCTCATCATTGATGTTTCTATCTCCCTATCTCTCTCCCTTTCTCTCTGAAATCAATAAAGAAATACACTTTTTTTAAAAAATGAAGTATACCATATGATCCAGCAATTCCAGTTGTTTCTTTTTTTTAATCCTCACCCAAGATAGAGAGTGGAAGAGAGAGCGAAAGACAGAAATATTGATATGAGAGAAACACATCAATTGGTTGCCTCCTGCATGCCCGGTTGCAAACTCAAGCCCCAGTAGGGGATGTGCAGGAGACAGCCAATCAGTAATTCTCATCATTGATGCTTCTTTCCTTCTTTCCCTCTCTGATTTCTCTCTTTGAAATCAACAAAAGAAAATTTTAAATCATCAAACTTCTAAATAAAGGTCCAAAACACTTCTAGTATGAAACGTTGAAATATGAGCTGTGGTAGAGAATACATTTAAGAAAGATTCATAAAAACAAGTGATCATTATTTTCCAACCCACTTATTTCATTTTAGGTTATCAGGGTTCAAGGAGAGAACCGATTTTTGACAGGAGGCCCTTCCATCACAGGGTGCACTAACACACATCTTTCAGCCTGGGACAATTTATTTTTTATTTATTTTTAAAACATATTTTATTGATTTTAGAGAAGAAGAGGGAGAGAGAGATAGAAACATCAGTGATGAGAGAGAATCATTGATTGGCTGCTTCCTGCATGACCCCTACTGGGGACCGAGCCCGAAACCCAGGCATGTGCCGTTGGCCGGAATCGAACCTGGGACCCTTCAGTTTGCAGGCTGATGCTCTATTGAGCCAAACCAGCTAAGGCCAGACTGGGACAATTTAGATAGGCCAATTCACCTACTGTGCACATCTTTGGGATGTGGGAGGAAATCGGAGTACCTGCAGACAAGGGGAGAATGTGTAAACTCCACATAGACATTGGCCCCGGCCAGGGATTGATTCCGCGTCCCCCACCCCACCCCCCGCCCCAGTCAACATTCCAACAAAGCAATGTTGAAAAAAACAATGTTACTTTTGAGGACCAGCTATATAATCATTTTGCAATATATACATATGTCAAATCGTGTTGTATTCCATAAACTATTGCATGTTAATTTATATCTCAATAAAACTGGGAAATGAAGTACAGGTTAAACAGTGTAATTAAGTAAAACTATAGTCTGGGTAAGTGATTTACATCATGTTGCTGAAAACACTAAACAGTTTTACCAGTTCCTGAAATGATACATATTGATGAGAAGTAGAAGCGAAGGTGTATGGCCAAAGAAGGAGGTGAGCAGGTTTGTTCTCTTTTGCTTTTTCCCCATATGGAGTTGTTTCACAATGAGAAGGATGGAAGAACAGGGCTCGTTAGAGATGTAGATCTGCGACATCTCTATCTAAATGATAGACAAATCATTGTTGAGTCATTCCTGTAAGTTATATCTCTGTTTTACAAGGAGTTATAAGTTCTTAAGAATTTGTATATGAGCTGAAGAGCCAATGGTCTAAAACAAATCAGTGTGGATATATCAGAAGCAGAGAGTTCTGAGGTCTTCATTCAGCACTATCAGCGTAGCTAAGGCATTAAGAACCATGAGGAACTCGGGAAGGTCTCCCCGACCATGAGATCATGATGGACCAGTTGATCTTGAAACCTAACCTGAGTTTCATGCAGCTGGCATTTCCTAATTTCCTGTAATCCCCTCCTACCCACTCCCCCTGACTCAGTGGTAGTTACAGCACCAGTTAAGTGCCAACCTTTTCATCCTATGATTAACATTTTGGAAAAATTAGAAGAAATGATGTGATATATATGGAATACGTTTCCTAAGTGTTACACAAAAGCACCAAGACACCAGATTTTACTGTAAACATGTAAAACCTTTATTTTGAAGATAAGAGAATTTTGAAAAATAAAGTGCTTGGTATTAGCAGTGCTCAGAAAAATACAGGATTGAAAATGTGGGTAAGTGACAGGGATAGAAATTTGGTGGAAGTATATACTTGCAGGAAAATTCTGCTCCTATGAATCTATTCTCCAGACGTAATCTAAGTGCCCAGAGATGTTCACCATATAACATCCTATATAATAAAAGGCTTATATGCAAATTTGCCGAACAGGGTGGAACAACCAGTCACAAATTTGCGTGCCATCCTTGCTCAGGGCCCATGCCAATTTTAGTAGCACTTCATTTCAAGTATAGTAAGAAGAAGCTATTGAACGATTTTAAAGAAGATGATATCACATTGTGTGTTTTAAAAAAAAAATGAATCTCATCATAGATAGTATCCCTCCAACCCCCACAAAAAACCCAGATTGGGAGCAAACTTAATATACTATGGCAATTTGTAATGTTCCTTCCCTGCTCATGCTGAGGCCTGGAAATAGTTTTAAGTAGGCAAGTAGGGCTTCTCAAGTAAAGGATTTCATTCACTCTGCCTATCTGCAAAATTTATGGCTCACACATTGGAAACATAGTGAAAATGTTTTGAGTCATAGTTAAATGTTTAAGTAATTTAGGGTAATTCTATTATGACTTGCCTTTCCTGGGACCCAATTAAAACTAAAAAACAATACGTAATTTCTAATCTTACATATAGTTTTCTTTTAGAAAAGATTTGAATAACTTTGGTGGAATTTGCTACCAAATAAATTAGATTTTTTTCTTACATAAAGCCAATTTATAAAAAGGCCTTTTCTACTGATTTTAACAAACACCAGTATTTATTTTTGACATAGTTATAAACAAAGTTTAAGTATCATGGCTTATAAACACTCCTTTTGAGATTTTAAGATAAAGCTTATGTTCAGTTCTAAAATGTGACAGTAATAATTTCCTTTAACTTTTATTTGCATTCTTGGTAAACTAGCATAAAGTATACATTGAAAATTTTGTCCAGAGTGGATCTCTCTCTATTGTGATAGCAGGTTAAACATCTAAGAATTTAAGAAGCCAAGGGCTGAATTTGAAAAGTGTCAAATGGAAGGTTTGTAACAGAATTTATTATTTTATTACACTGCTGAACCCAAGAGACAGACAAGAAAGGTTCTGGAGGAAAAAATTGCAGAACATCTCCTTGGCAAGAGTAAGAATTTTCCACTACCACTTGCCCTAAGGACATTGACTTGCCCCATCAGGGAAATAGCACTGGATATAATCATCAGAACAGCACTGCCTACTCACGCACAAAACCCTCTGTCTGAAATTCACAGAAGCCTGCAGACAAAGGAAAATTATGTCTTAGTTTGAAAAGTATTCGTTGAATCTTTACTTTCATGGATCTTTTACTTCCTTAGAGAACTTACTTCCTGATAGATTCAAACCTAAGTAGACGCTTACAAATCATGAAGCAAAGTTACACAGCAAGTTAAAGTCTTTCATTAATTGAGGCTCCTTAGGCAAGACTCCTTTTACTTCTTAACTTTAATTTCCTGTCTGAAATGAAGACATGGGCTGGTCAAGATGATATGGGGGTTTTTCTAGCTAAGAGAATACTAGAATATTACAGGTTTCTATGACCAGTTTAGATTTATGCTTCTTTAGTACCTATCCACAAAGAGATCTGTTTCCAATAGAATGAGAAATGTAAATAAAACTAAGGTTTACATTGTCCGAGTGTTGGGGGGCTTTGGGTTTTCTTGTCCTAGAGCTGGAATAGTTGGCACATGAAAAACAGCACATAGTAAAGGTGGTTCTAAACAAGCCTTTCATAGGTTCTATGACCCCAGTTATACTTGATTTTGTTTTCTTATATTAATTTTATAGTGTGTTTGGAAAACTTTTAAAAATGTGGATTCTTGGACCTCGCACAAAATGCATTGAACTAGACCAGTGGTCGGCAAACTCATTAGTCAACAGAGCCAAATATCAACAGTACAATGATTGAAATTTCTTTTGAGAGCCAAATTTTTTAAACTTAAACTTCTTCTAACGCCACTTCTTCAAAATAGACTCGCCCAGGCCGTGGTATTTTGTGGAAGAGCCACACTCAAGGGGCCAAAGAGCCGCATATGTCTCGCGAGCCGCAGTTTGCCGACCATGGAACTAAACTCTTGAGCAGGTCCTGAGATTCTGTAGTTTATAAAAGGCCCCTAGATCAGTGGTTGGCAAACTGGGGCTCACGAGCCGTGGTTTGCTGCTCTGTTGATTAATGAGTTTGCCGACCACTGATTCCAATAATTACAGGTGTTATTGTTCCTTGTGATTAAGCCCCTATCCCAGTGGTCGGCAAACTCATTAGTCAACTCGCGAGCCGCAGTTTGCTGACCACTGCTCTAGATATTTTTCTTTTAATTCTTAAATATTTAATTGCCTCCCAATTAGAATGGCTGTTGTACATTGGAAGAAGCATAGAGGTTAGTTTTTCATTTGTTTCACTAGCATTTGACATTTGAGGCATTCCTAAATATTTGGCCAACAATTAAATGTATATCAATGTAATTTCTGTGCAACAAAGAGACAGCCTTCATGTTATTAAAATGGACCTATAGAGGCCTGGCCAGCGTGGCTCAAAGGTTGAGCTTCGACCTATGAACCAGGAGGTTGCGGTTGGATCCCCAGTCAGGACATATGCCCGGGTTGCCGGCTCGATCCCCAGTAGGGAGCGTGCTGGAGGCAGCCTATCGATTCAATGATATTCTCTCATCATTGATGTTTCTCTCTCTCTCTCCCTCTCCCTTCCTCTCTGAAATCAGTAAAAATATATTTTTTAAAAATGGACCTATAGAGGAAGATGAGTTGGTTTCTTTATAATACCAGTATAATTTTTTTAAAAATATATTTTATTGATTTTTTACAGAGAGGAAGGGGGAGGAATAGAGAGCTAGAAACATCAATGAGAGAGAAACATCAGTCAGCTGCCTCTTGCACACCTCCTACTGGAGATGTGCCTGCAACCAAGGAACATGCCCTTGACCGGAATCAAACCTGGGACCCTTCAGTCCGCAGGCCGACGCTCTATCCACTGAGCCAAACCAGCAAGGGCACCAGTATAATTTTTAATGCTGCATCTACTAGGTGTACCGGTTAATAATGACAGATTTTGTTGTAATCAAAGAAAACATGATAATTTCAAGAGAAACATCAAAAGTGCTTTATTCAAAGTGATGTCCATCGCTAGCTACACATTTTCCCCATCTTTCAGGTAATTTGTGGGTACCGTCCCAATAGAACTTTTCTTGTTTTGAGGCAAACCATTCAGAGACCCAATTTTCCACTTCTTCGTACATTTTGAAGTGCTGCTCAGAAAGTGCATGTGCCATCGATAGGAACAAGGGGTAATCTGAAGGAGCAAGGTCTGGTGAATACGGTGGGTGGGTTAATACTTCCCAGGCAAGATCTTTTAACATGTCTTTAACTGGTTTTGAAGTGTGTGATGGTGCATCATCATGAAACAAAATTACTTCGCTTTGTTTTCTGGCCTATTCTGGTCGTTTCACGATCAAAACATGTTCAAATTATTTGTTGTCAGTAGCGATCAGTATTAATGGTTTCACCTGGTTTTAGAAGCTCATACTACAGCACACCTTCCTGATCCCACCAGACGCAGAGCATTGTCTTCTTTCCAAAGCGATTTGGCCTTGCAGTCCATGTTGATGGTTGACATGGATCAACCCATGATTTTCTGTATTTGGGATTCTCAAATTAAATCCACTTTTCATCGCCAGTCACAATTTGATGCAAAAAAGACTTTTTTTCTTGCTGTTGAAGCAACATTTCACTGACTTTTCGGTTTTCCATTTGTCTTTCGTTCAGTTGATGTGGCACCCATTTTCCTTCCTTTAAAATCTTGCCCATTGCTTGTAAATGATCAGACATTGTTTGCTGAGCAACGTTTAATCTTACTGCAAGTTGTTTTTGAGTTTGACACGCATCTTCATCCAAATGCTTGTAATTGTTGGTCTTCAAACTTTTTCAGTTAACCTGGACATTCTTTGTCTTTCACATAGGAATCATCACTTTTAAAGCGTTTAAACCAGTGTTCACAAGTATCTTGAGATGGAGCATATTCACCATAAGCTTCCCGGAGTATACGATAACTTTTTCTTCAAAATAAAGTAATGAATTAAAAATTCCCGCAAATGCTCTTTTTTTGGCACGAAATTCAACATTTTTAAGCATAAAAATATCTATGATGTTAACACGTTCAGCAAATTTGACATGAAGTTTTGAAGCTTGCTGTCAATACAACAAAATAGCAGACATACCAAATCACATATATATATATCAACATATGTGTAACTCCATCTATTGAAAAAAATCCGCATTATTAACCGGTATACCTAGTATATAGTATTGGTTCCACCTTAAACTAATAGCTTAATATGTTGACTGAGTTACCCAAAATAGAAATTTAACCTTGGCATTTATTGCCTTAAAACTACATTTTCCATCCATTTCAAATTCTTTGAGCTTCTACTGAAACAGCAAAATAAATGCCCAAGATAGTTCTTTTGGGTCCTGTTGTTATTTATCCTCAATTTGAATATTAGATTTGCTGACCTTAAATGTGCCAGATTTATGAGAATAAGAGCTAGGGCTCTCATATGAAATTGTTTACATAGGATTGTGATGTAAATTGCCACAGATTTTAAAGAATATTTTCAAGTAAATTTTCCATTTAGGATCATGTGCTCATCATTGAACTTGTATTCTTTTCATGTTCAGGGTCATACAGGATAAAATTAATTATGATAACCAGAAATAACACAGAAAAAAATTTTTATGTTGGTTTAAAATTTTCATCTTGATGGGGCATTTTAGCTGTTAAAGGTCACTGAAGTTTAAGATATGGGTACTTTTTTATAGCATGAACATTAGTATATTAAAATGGAAGGTTCTGGCTTATTCAGTTTGAATATTGCTATTTGTTGCATAAGCATTTCCAGCAGCAATTTTATCTGAACTTAATGTGTCCCTGCAGTCAAATGCAAGGATGATCTTTGCCTCTTGAGATTATGTGTTGGCAGTCTTTGTGCTGCCTTGTGACCCTACCTAGGCCCTAGGGTTGTTTTATGAACTGGAGTTTAAAAAGCAAATTATACTCTCCCTGAATTTAAAAGCTCTGAAATGCGGGTGGAGGGGAGGGGTAAACGGGACGACAAAGTTGAAGGCTTAATAAATGAAATAAATCTTCTTGGACAGAATAGCTATTTTGGCAGATTGCATATAACCAGTGACAGTTACAATTCAGTGTGTGGGATAAATCTGGAAAATGAATATTGGACTTCAAAATACCATATGCAAGTCTAGGGGCTACTGTACTTACTCATTCTAATTTTTTTACTGTCCTTGTGTAAGACTTCCAAAACTACCTTAGTTACCTTTCAGAAAGGGAAAGCTGTTGTGCATTTATTTTTATTGTTCAGTTGCTTTGGTACTGATGTGCAGTCCAGTATTTTGAACATAGTTCTGGGTAGTTTATTCTTTTCCTTCTTGTGTAATTCAAATGTTATATTTATCAGCAAAAGGTTTTTTTACCCTAGGATAAGTTAACTATCTTGCTTATTTTAACAGATTTTTATATATTTGTGCTGGAAACAGGCTATTTCCTTTAAAACTTGTGTTTAGAGACATTTATCTCTATGTAACATGATTGCAAAAGTTGCTTATTTTAGCTGCCTTTTTTCTCCCCAATTAGTTGGTGACAAAGTTCCTGCTGATATAAGGTTAACTTCCATCAAATCTACTACTCTGAGAGTTGATCAGTCAATTCTCACAGGTAAGTGTCATGTATTGGAAGGCCATTGAATTTCTGATGCCTCTCTCAGACACCATGCTCATAGCATCAACTCTTGCCCCACTCTCCCTTTATGATATCCTATCTTAATTCTCATTAAGCTATTTATTTCTTAAAGCTTTATCTGTTAGACTTGTTGCCAATATATGGGGCTTAAAGGCATGATTTTTTAAAAAACTAACTTGGCTTTCATCTTATAAGGCCTCTATCTTTTAATTTTATAAAAAATCAGTTTTCACCAAAAATCACCATAATGTTTTTATTGTTTTTAAAAGGTTACAAATTCTCTTATTAGAGGTTAATCTTACAGTAGAAGTATTGTCTGTTTTGTGGAAAGTGGTTCAATTTCTTTTATTGTGTTGTTGTTAATCCTCACCTGAGGATATTTTTCCATTGATTTTTAGGGAGAGTGGAAGAGAGAGGGAAAGACAGAGAGAAACACCGATGTGAGAGAAACACATCGATTGGTTGCCTCCTGCATGAGCCTCAACTCAGGCCAGGAAGGAGCCTGCAATCAAGGTACATGCCCTTGACCAGAATTGAACCCGAGATCCTTTGGTCCGAAGGCCGATGCTTTATCCATTGAGCAAAATTAGCTAGGGCTCAATTATTTATTTAGTCGTCTTTTTTTTTTTAAATATATTTTATTGATTTTTTACAGAGAGGAAGAGAGAGGGGATAGAGAGTTAGAAACATCGATCAGCTGCCTCTTGCACACCCCCTACTGGAGATGTGCCCTCAACCAAGGTACATGCCCTTGACCGGAATCGAACCTGGGACCTTTGAGTCCACAGGCCGACGCTCTATCCACTGAGCCAAACCGGTTTCAGCTATTTAGTCTTCTTTTTCCAGGCTGGTAAAAAGGACTCTAGAACTGTAATTTTTTTTCATTCTATGAATACTAATCTAGCATCTAACATACTTTACAATAATCAAATGTACAATTAACAGAAGTTAGCACCCCCAAAATAGTGAATGTTTTACAGCCTAGTTTGCACACTTAGATTTGGGATTGTTTGGAACATTTTCCCATTTTTTGTTTGCTAAAGGCATAGAATAGGGTGGAGGGCATATTAACCGGAAGTGAGGTGGTTAGAAGATTAACTTAAACACAATGCTAACCTGAATTAAATAGAGAATAAATATAAAATCCAAAGATTATCAAGATTTATCTGATGATCAGTTTTGAAAAGCAACTGATTAAGTAACCTGGGTTCTGTATTTTTTGTTTCTTTATGAATAGCTTAACTATAAAACTTCCATTAGCAGCAACAAGCTGGAAGCTGATTAAGACATAAAATGTTGGGAAATTAGGTTGTATGTATGAAATTCTCATAGTGTGCCTACAGAAATAATTACCATTTTAAAACATCATACTTTCTTGAGTGTAATTTTTTGTTGAATAATTACACTATAGTTTTAGGCTAGGTTGAGGAATCAGATTTTTTTGTCAAATATTGTAGTGAAGTTTAATACCTGACATTTGAATGAACAATTGGAGATATATTTCACTCAGATAGAACCTGATTATATAGTTTATAAGTATTATTAAGTAAAGCTGAAACCAAATTCAGCTAGACATTTGTGATTCCTTTTTTTTTTTTTTTTTTTTTTTTTTAATCCTCACCCAAGGATATTTTTCCCATTGATTTTTAGAGAGAGTGGATAGGAGGGCGGGATGGCGAGAGAGAAACATCCATGTGAGAGAGACACATCTACTGGTTGCCTCCTGCACATGCCCCAACCCCATCGGGAATTGAATCTGCAACCCTCTGGTGTGTGGGCTGACACTCTACCACTGAGTACACTGGCGAGGACTACCATGTGCTTTTCTTATTGCAACTGCTGGTTGCTATTTTTCAGCTTTGTTTTATTGAAATAGAACCCTGGTTTAGTACATGCAAATATTTCTAAAAAAGTGTTTTCACTTCTCGTCTCTGACATGACTGAACAACAACAGGTTTTCCAGTGGGTGATCTTCATTATTTATAATGTATCTACAGCTTGTTCAATCCACTAAAAGTAAATACACTTGCACCTTAAAAACAAAAAAAAAGTATTGGAGTGTGTATATAGTGGGTCATTGGCTGGGATTTTAATTCAAAATTGAGTTCCTTTATTTTGAAATGATAAGTATTTTAATCCTGACATTGCTCTGAAATTAATTTCTATTACTAAATTTTACTAGTTTACCTCCTTTGAATGAATTGGCCCTTTTATCCCTTTTCTTGAGAGAGGCAGTGGCAAGAGTAGATGAGTGTTCCCAGGTTCCAGGCGTGGATTGTACAGATCTAACCATCCCTCTGTCTCTCAACATGCTTAGGTGAATCTGTCTCTGTCATCAAGCACACTGACCCTGTCCCTGACCCACGAGCTGTCAACCAAGATAAGAAAAACATGCTCTTTTCTGTAAGTACTTTATCATTCGTTTCTTTGGGTCTTTTTTGTTTATTTTTAAGACATTCTCAGAGTTTTAACTCTGCTGATGCTGTTTTTTCCCCCACTGCCTACCTTCAGTGGTCATATTTTAGAAAGTGTTGGCTATTATTCCAAAGCATAATCACAGTCTTTGTGGTCAATCTCAGCTGTCTTGTTTTAATTGGCAAGGTTTTTTTCAATTCTCACCCAAGTGTGTGTGTGTGTGTGTGTGTGTGTGTGTGTGTGTGTGTGTGTGTATACTTTAAATATATTTTATTGATTTTTTACAGAGAGGAAGGGAGAGGGATAGAGAGTTAGAAACATCGATCAGCTGCCTCCTGCACATTCCCTATTGGGGATGTGCCCGCAACCAAGGTACGTGCCCTTGACCGGGATCGAACCTGGGACCCTTGAGTCCGCAGGCCGACGCTCTATCTACTGAGCCAAACCGGTTTCGGCGAGGATATATTTTTTATTTATTCTAGAGGGAGAGTATGGGAGGGAGAGAGACAGAGAGACGTCTATTGGTTTCTTCCCATATGCGCCCTGAACAGGGTTTGAACCCACAACCTGGTTATGTGCCAGACCAGGAATCGAACCTGCCACCCTTTGGTTCACGGGATGACACTCACCAACCAAGCAACACCAGCCAGTACTAAACTGGCAAGTTTTTGAGAATTAAAATTAAAAGATCAGGTCAGATATCTTTAAACTCTTTATCTTTAAACCTAGTAGAAAAGAAGATTTCTTTGGAAAAGACATAATAAAAAGGATGTTTTTAAAGATGATGTGGATGGTATCTGTACGAATTCACAATAAAAAGGTGTGTGTTTAGAGAGAAACAAATATGGCAAACCATTAATAATGAGTGAGTCTGGGTGAAAAGTCAAATGGCTGTTCATTGTACTATTACAGTTTTTCTGTGAAATATTTTCAAAATAGCCCTAGTCAGGTTGGCTTAGTGCAGTGGTCAGCAAACTCGTTAGTCAACAGAGCCAAATATCAACAGTACAACGATTGAAATTTCTTTTGAGAGTCAAATTTTTTAAACTTAAACTTCTCTTAACGCCACTTCTTCAAAATAGACTCGCCCAGGCCGTGGTATTTTGTGGAAGAGCCACACTCAAGGGGCCAAAGAGCCGCATGTGTTTCGCGAACCGCAGTTTGCCGACCACGGGCTTAGTGGATAGAGCATTGGCCCTCAGACTGAAGGGTCCTGGGTTCAATTCCAGTTAGGGGCAATGTACCTTGGTTGTAGGCTCTATCCCCAGCCCTGGTCCGGATGTGAGGGAAGCAACCAATTGCTGTGTCTCTCCCCCGCCGCCCTTCCACTCTCTTAAAAAGAAAAATACATATATATTTTTTTCCAAAATAAAAAGTTGGGAAATTTATAGTTTGTTTGGATTGAAATACTATTTTAAGTGGTGGGCTTTTGTGTGTTCATGTGGGAGCTTAAACACCCAAAGTAAGTGAAGTACTCTCGAGTTACAATGAAAACAATGGAGCCGTATCATTCCAACACTAGTAATTTAGTGGGGTGTGGAGACAGCTCTCATACTTGAGTTCACTGATTTTGGGATGCCAGTGCTGGAGTGGAAGTTGTCAAGGTAGCCATGGTAATGGTTGCCCTTATAATTGGTGATGAAAGTAGGGGTGGTTGAGTTGGAGCCAGAGGTGGAGAGAATGCATAGGGTTTAGAACTATAGAGTTTGAAATAATTGAGAACTCAGAGGGGTTAGAGCCCTGCTCCATCCCAAAGCTAGTCTGCAAGCCAGGCTCAGTGTTGTGAATAGAGATCGAGGTGGGTGAGCTGCTCTGGGGAGAGTAGGTACCACATGAAATGAGCATCAGGGAGAAATGTATCACACTGCCTGCGTGAGTTACTGCTCATTATCAAAGTTGGATGGCTGGTTCTCTACTCAAGATTCACACCAATCTGAGTTTACTAGTCAGCATTTAAGTTGGGAATGTTGTTAATATTGTAACCCAGTTCTCCTCTGTTTCTGTCCTAGGGTACAAACATTGCTGCTGGCAAAGCCATGGGAGTGGTGGTGGCAACTGGAGTTTTCACTGAAATTGGCAAGATCCGGGATGAAATGGTGGCAACGGAACAGGAGAGAACACCCCTCCAGCAAAAACTAGATGAGTTTGGGGAACAGCTTTCCAAAGTCATCTCCCTTATTTGCATCGCAGTTTGGATGATAAACATTGGGCACTTCAATGACCCAGTTCATGGAGGCTCCTGGATCAGAGGTGCTATTTACTACTTTAAAATTGCAGTGGCCCTGGCTGTAGCAGCCATTCCTGAAGGTTTGCCTGCTGTCATCACCACCTGCCTGGCCCTCGGAACTCGCAGAATGGCAAAGAAAAACGCCATTGTTCGAAGCCTCCCTTCCGTGGAAACCCTTGGCTGTACTTCTGTGATCTGCTCAGACAAGACTGGTACACTTACAACAAACCAGATGTCAGTCTGCAGGGTAAGTGGGAGTAATTT
Source organism: Eptesicus fuscus (assembly GCF_027574615.1). Lineage (NCBI taxonomy): Eukaryota > Metazoa > Chordata > Mammalia > Chiroptera > Vespertilionidae > Eptesicus > Eptesicus fuscus. The sequence continues at coordinate 10,330,918 of NC_072495.1, read as the reverse complement.
AAGAACCTTTCCTGTTAATTGTTTATTCATCCTAAGAAAATGCCCCCTGTGCCATCAAATCTTTACTTATAATTTGATCCCTTTTTATGTGCCTTAAACAGATTGGGTTATGTGAGCCCAAAGTAATTTCTAATACTTTAGAGGAAATTAATCATTTAATTCCTAAAACTGTTTCATGAAGTAAAGGATATCTGTATGGCTGATGTACTTGTATCGAAGAAATAACTATAGGCAATCTAAATGTGAATTTATTTCCCTGCTCCTCTGTTCTTAAGTGTATGTATGTTAACAGATAAGCTTCAAAGGAAGAGCATTCTATAAAGTGGCTAGTTACCTACCTACTTAAAATCCTAATTATTTCCATTACACATTGAATGAGACATGCTTTCTTCGTGAAAGTAAATAATTGCCTTTCCCTTACTTTGTTCTCTTTTATCCTTCCTTTCTTAGGTTGTCTCACCACCACTTGGGTAAAAAGAATTGTTCAAACCTGCTCTTAGAAAAATAAGAACTAAAGAAATATAATAATGATATGGCTGAATTAAATTCTTTAATTCAGTTCTCATAAATTTTATGTAAACAATATTGTAGAAGTGAAAGTATAATTTTCCAAAAGGTGCACAACTCAGACAAATATTTAGTGGACACATCAAAGATTCTATCTGGCTAGTTAATTAATGAAGGAATCATTAAGATGGTCAAAAGGTTTACCAAGAGCATTTGAGGAAGTGCTCAAGATTAGTATTGCTATATGTTAGATTACAAAAACTGGTTAATATTCTTTGGGGCAATAAAACTACTAGGTTATATTTTCTACAGGCCACAAATCCACAACTTTACATAACATGAGGCCTTATTAATAAATAGCTTAGTGAAACACTTAATTTTTCTACAACACGGAATCTTTGAGTGGGCCCGTTAGGTAACGCCTCTGAGTGACACTGAAAGGAAGGACGTGGTCATCCTCTTGGTCGTATGTCCAGGATTTGAAAAATATTTCTTTAGCATTGGAAATTGTTTTTGTTTTAATACAGTTAAACCCTCTGAATCTTTGTCTTGTCAAATTTAAGTTGATGATGATTTTTAGATACAGATACCCCGACTCTTTCTGTAGTCCAAACCCAGGTTTAGAATGAATGGGCAGGTGTTTAAAACAGATTGAGGTGTTCTGTCTCTCAAGTAGTAAGCTTCCTAGTTTGACTGGGGTTCCTCTTGTAGATACCGAGTTTGAGCTACCCAAGTTCTCATTCCTTGGAACCAGAATTGCTTGGACAAATAGGCTAAAAGCTGATGATTTGGGGGAGAGAAAAGAAATTTCATGTCACCTGTTTAGTATTCCCCCAGCAAACTTTAAACTTAGCCTGAAAGCTTTAGATTCCTCAGAATAGACCTTTCTATCCATAAAAGTAAGCAGTGTGCAATTGTAACCTTTAAAAATTATTTTGGTTTTAAAGTTTTGGCAGCAAATCAGACTTCAAACTAAGTATAAAATAAGAGTCCATAATAAATTTTTTTTGTGCTTTTATTTTCCCTTAAGTGATTTGATTTAAAGTGTTTTTTTTTTTCTTCTATTAAAAAAACAGCTTGCCTCTTTGTTCTGTTCTACCTCAGCACAAAAAACTGGCGCTAATCAGTATTCTATAAGGTTCCTTGCAGTGGATTGCATAACTACCCTTGACTTAGGAATACTTTCATCATGCAGTTACTAAATGGTTTACTTTCTTAAAATCTAAAATACCAAAGGGCATTTAGATTTAGTTACCGTGCAAAATTCTGAATGTCTTAGAATATTTTGGACTGGTATAGACCCAGAGTTTCACTTTTTATAAACCGTATCATTAAAGAAATGGCAGTGTTTAATAACAAAACTGCCAACTTGCTTTGCTGTTGCTTAGTGCAGTTACTGTATTTTTCACTTGAGACTTGATTTGAATCATGGGAATCCCACTCAAGAGGTTAGCAAACTGCCCTAGCCAGTTTGGCTCAGTGGATAGAGCATTGGCCTGCAAACTGACAATCAATTCTGGTCAAGGGCACATGCCCAGGTTGTGGGCTTGATCCCCAGTAGGGAGTGTGCAGGAGGCAGCCAATCAATGATTCTCATCATTGATGTTTCTATCTCCCTCTCCCTTCCTCTCTGGAATCAATAAAAGTATTTAAAAAAAAAAAAAAAAAGGTTAGAAAACTAAGGCTCCAAGAAGCTGTGACATGTCTGAGGGTCACACAACTTTTAATACCGAGGGGGTGAGTTGGATTTTCTTATAGGAATGACTGGTAGCTAAACCTGATCCTCTCTCTTCCATTCAATAATTGTGTAACCTTGAGCACATCCTTTAATCAGGCTGGTCCTTTGTTTCTTATTCTATAAAATGTCAAACATCTTCGGAAAGAGCCTTTTAAAGGTGTTTATCTGTTTAAAAAGAAGAATTGACCTTGCTGCATGTAACCTTGGAAATGAATCTTTTCCTCTGATATATGTTTTTTTTTTTTTTTTATATTTTATTGATTTATTACAGTGAGGAAGAGAGAGGGATAGAGAGTTAGAAACATCGATGAGAGAGAAACATCGATCAGCTGCCTCCTGCACACCCCCTACTGGGGATGTGCCCGCAACCAAGGTACATGCCCTTGACCGGAATCGAACCTGGGACCTTTCAGTCCGAAGGCCAACGCTCTATCCACTGAGCCAAACCGGTCTCGGCTGAATGCTGATATATGTTTTTGAACTACAGCCTTTTATCAGGAGTCCTCACAGGTTTAACTCCAATTATATACTTTTGATTTGTATGTTTTACTCATGGTTTTAGTTCAGTTCCAAGGTTGATTTAATTCTTAATATACTTTTGAAAGTTAAAAGTATGTGCTATATAACAAGCAAATCTTGTGAGGCAAAAAAAAACAACAAACATTTTAAAATCAAGATGAGTTTATTTTCTTACTGAATATGAGTTGGGAGGCTCTGAAAAATGTGTACAAGTGTGACATGGCCCTAGCTTGTGTTGCTCAATGGTTAGAGTGGCCCACACACCTAAGGGTCATGGGTTCAATTTCCCCTCTCTCCCTCCTCTCCCCTCTAAAAATCAATGGGGGAAAATATCCGCAGGTGAGGATGAACATACATACATAAAAAGCATGACATGATTCTCTCTTCAGTGAGTTTACAGTTCCTTATTGGAACTGGTTTGATCATATTATTGTTCATATTTCAGAGATATTTTGGCATGATATAGTTGAAGTATCATTGTATGTTTTTGTCCCCCCTCACCCCTCCTTTTTTTTTTTTTTTTTTTTTTTAGAGGTTTTACAGTTTCCATCTGCAATGAAAACACATCTGAATCTTAGTCTTCCAAACTGCACTTCTGAATTATAATTAGAAAGCAAATTTTTAAAACCTCATCTTTAAGAAACTAGCTTTTGGTCCTGGCTGGTATGGCTCAGTTGGTTGGGCATTGTCCATGAACCTAAAGGTTGCTGGTTCGATTCCCTGTTGGCACATGCCCAGGTTTCAGGCTCTATCCCTGGTGAGGGGCCATGCAGGTGGCAGCCAATTGATGTTCGATGTTTTTCTCCCCTTCTCCCTTCCCCCGTCTCTAAAAATCAGTAAAACATTTTTAGGAAAAAGAAACTAGCCTTTGTCACCTTACTAATCTGTACAATTAAGAATTCTTTCCTAAGCATACTTCTGTCTGTGTTGTCTTGGTAATGTAAGTTCATTCAGCTCTGCAGGCTCCTTACTGTACACATATAGTTATGCAGCTTCATGGAAAATGAACTATTACCACAACAAAAATAAGTGGAAAGGAGCAGAGAAACAATTTATCTTACTTTACTCAGGGAATGTTGATGCAACTCTGAAATGTGTTTTCTTCGCAAGCTTTTATTCTTAGCTCTAAGGCAGGATTACCTAATACACACCTTCTCAGCCAGCCGTTTAAAATTTGGAATTCTGAGTATTCTAGAGCCCAGCTGACCCATGGTCCCTGTAACTCAGGTTTCATGTGGGGTGTTTTTGGTGTCACTGTTGCTTACTATTTTTTTATTCAGCACCTCAGTGATGCTGTTTCTCAGATTGTTAGATGGATGAGGGAGGCAATCTTAAACCGTCTCTAGTTGGAATAAGGGACAATACTTCCGATGTTCAGTTAATGTTTCATTAAAATTGCTTTTTTGTCTTAGCAAAGAGTATGTGTGTGTATTTTCTAGCATTTTTGTACCTTTTAAATACTTGGTTTTTTTCTTTCTATAGATGTTCATTCTGGACAAAGTTGAAGGTGATACTTGTTCCCTGAATGAATTTACCATAAGTGGATCAACATATGCACCTGTTGGAGAAGTGTGAGTAAACCTTCCTATCATTTAAGGATCCTTTATGCCAGTTTGGTACTTGTATAGACTTGCAGTGTCTAGAAAAGTTAAGACAGCTCTCTGAACATGGCTCATGGCATCAGTTATTAGAGTAGAAATTTTTTTGTACACTTAAAAAAATCTTTGCCCAGTTTTTGTTATTTTTATTTCAGAGAGAGAGGGAAAAAAACATTGATTTTACACATTCATTGGTTGCTTCTTGTATTTGCCCTGACTGGGGATTGAACCCACAACCTTGGCATATCGGGACGATGCTCTAACCAACTGAGCTACCCAGCCAGGGCAATTTTTGTACATTTTGAAAGAGAAAACACAAGTTATAAGCTAATGAACTACTTATTTCATCTTATTGAGCTCCCATTTGAAGCCTAAATTTCTAAGTGGGGTTTGTTTATTTGTTAGTACCAGTGGTAGAGGAATTTCATGAACTAAGAAAATAAAGGTCAACAGGGATAACTACACTGTGCTCTAGGAGTGTTCTTTCTTTTGACAGGTATAAAGATGATAAACCAGTGAAATGTCATCAATATGATGGTCTTGTAGAACTGGCAACAATTTGTGCCCTTTGTAATGACTCTGCTTTGGATTACAATGAGGTAAGGCTCCTCAGAAATGAGAAACTAGACCTGACTGTTCCTAGTCAAGGGTGGGGTGGGTGGATGAAAATCCAGCCTTCCTTCCTCCCTTTTGAAAGTACGGGTTCCTGATTTTATTTCCCCTTCCATTCAAGATTCTATCTCTATCAGAGTCAGCATGACTGAGCCAAAGAAAGCTGAGAGCCTTTCATATGTCCTGCAACTGAGCATTGCAGTTACTTAACCAAGAGTTTTAGTGTACATGATGTTCTCATCTGTTAATAGTTTGGTGCTATAAATTAATAAAACCCAGGCTAGAAAGTGTTTTCCTGAACGAATAGGGTGTTGATCTCGCTTTTTAAGATGGTAGTGTTCTATCCTGAGGACAAGCTGAGGTTTAGAGGGTTGTTTTGATAACTAACAGAAAACCTTTCTTCCTTTCTTTTGAATTATAGTGAGCTAAATCCTTTGGTTTCTAAAAAGCAAGCCATCAGAAACAGAATATAAACTCTGTAGATAAGTAATGACATGGAATTACAAATACTATTTGAAAACTTTATATGAGTTAATACTGTAACTAGTGGCTTCTTATAGTTAAGGGAAATGGAAAACCTAATTAGTAGAATAAGATAAGATGCACACCTTTGCTTTGAGTTATATTTTTAATTATCTGGATCATGTGCTCCAGAGTAGGAGGAAAGTGGCCCACAGAATAATGATGTAGTGGAGGACAGGTTGTCCTATGGAAAAACCTCTATTAAAGACAAATTACTTGTTTACTACTTTCCCTTTTTCTACTTTCTCTGTCTTTTACCAACAGGCAAAGAGTGCGTATGAAAAAGTTGGAGAAGCTACAGAGACTGCTCTCACTTGCCTGGTAGAGAAGATGAATGTATTTGATACTGAATTGAAGGGTCTTTCTAAAGTAGAACGAGCGAATGCCTGCAACTCGGTCAGTGTTAGAACTTGGTATATAATATTGTTCATGCTGCCCATCGCTTATACCACACATTTACTCTCTTATTGTAGGCAAGTAATTATCTCCCTTACCTCCTCAAACTTGCAATGTCTTCTTTCCCATATTCACTTTTGGGTAAAATGGTCTGACTATCTGAAGAAAATAAAAGATAATTTCCACATGCAACCATCTGTGCCCATAAGGTCTGCCTTTTCCCACAGTGCTGTGAATGAACACAACTGTCTAAAACTGACACAAGAAAAATGGAATAATCCTGAATCTGTTAAATTAATATAATTCAAAATAACACACACCGCCCCTAATTCTCCAGGCTGAATTCTGTCAGACACTTACGAAATACTGACTTTGAGAAAAAGTAAAAGGAAACACTTCTCATTTGATGAGGCTAGGGATACCAAAACCTGACCTGAACATGACAAGAAAAAGGAAGATGCAAACTAATTAATAGGGGGAGAGAGAAAAATATCCATTTTTTTGTTGTTGTTCCATTTATTTATGCATCCATTGGTTGATTCTTGTATGTGCCCTGACCGGGGATCGAACCCACAACCTTTGGTGTTTCAGGACGATGCTCTAACCAACTGAGCTAGCTGGCCAGGGCCCAAACTAATATATTTAATAATAGAGATATAGAGAGTCTCAACACTGCATCTTCAAATCAAGTCTAGTAATATATGAAAATGGTAATATGTTGTGTGCAAGCAGAATTACTCATAACTGCAAGGCTAGCTTAACATTCCAAGGAGAATCTGTGTGGTGACAGTGGTGGAGGGTGCAAAGCCATGTTGTCTGTCAGATCTGTGGTTGGTTGGTGTGACTGAATCCCCTCAGCTTCACAGAGACTGAGGTTTAGAATAGTTTGATTCCAGACTTATTACTACTCAATGAAGGGAAGCAAGTAGCATTATGGAGCTTAAAAGTGGTGTGTTCGCTGTAATGACCACCACAAATAAGAGCAGGACTGCATGTTTTGTTATTGTGCCTTGCTCTATCTGTCCCCAGTGCCTGTCACATAATGGGTGCCTAATGAACATTTGTTGAACAAGTGAAAATTTTACAGAAATCATCATCCAATAGTATTTTATGTATGTTCTCCTCATAGGTCATTAAACAGTTGATGAAAAAAGAATTTACTCTAGAGTTTTCACGCGATAGAAAATCAATGTCGGTTTATTGTACACCAAACAAGCCAAGCCGGACGTCGATGAGCAAAATGTTTGTGAAGGCAAGTACAGCAGATTGCAATTGAGATGTTCTTGCTATGATTAGGATCCTGGATGAGCCAGTAAATAAAATTGTTGACCTAAATCTGTAACGTTTTTCCAGGGTGCTCCTGAAGGTGTCATTGACAGGTGCACCCACATTCGAGTTGGAAGTACAAAAGTACCTATGACCCCTGGAGTTAAGCAGAAGATCATGTCCGTCATTCGGGACTGGGGTAGTGGCAGCGACACACTGCGATGCCTGGCTCTGGCCACTCATGACAACCCACTGAGAAGAGAAGAAATGAAGCTTGAGGACTCTGCCAACTTTATTAAATATGAGGTTAGCTAATGAAAAGTTTCTTCACCCACACCCTGCACATTCATTGTGTTTAAACAGCACTCCTTTGGTAAAAGGTCAAAGGAGTCTTGCCAAGAAAGAGGTGTGGTTATTTTTCTGCCGGCCAAATACATCACTATTATAATTTAGGTCACTGCTTCAAACGTATATAGTTAACAATTTAATACAAGTCTTTTACTTACAAAGTAGAATTATCAAGACTTGATAACAAACTTGTAAAGCCTATTTTGCAACTCACATGTAAATTAAGATATTTTAAAAATTGGGAATTTTTTTTACTTGTTGGGAAGGAGAGGGGGAAGGGAATGGCAAGAGCATGCTCCTTGGAGGGAGCATGCCTTTTTAATAAAAACATTCATTAGTTAGCAAAAGGTCAAAATACCCAGGTTGAGAGTCTCCTACTTTCTGCTCATAGCAGAATTCTCTTGTATCAGTAATGTGACTTCCTGGTGCATTGAATGAAAGGAACAAGCTTTGGTACTATGGGGCACTATAAAATGGCCGCTATCGCAATGCTTATTCCTCAGAATGTTTTTTTCCCCTCATTTCAGAATACTGTCGTCATGAAAGTTGAGGAATGATTTGATAAGAATGTAGCAATGTATTTGTTTCCTATTAATTGTGATTAATACTATTCTTCATTGGATTTATATCTGTGAAGTGTGAATATTAATCTTAGATAAGAATCGAAGGTACAGGCTTTAGCAAAAGAAAAATGCTAAAGAAACCTTTGCTCATAATGTATAAGTAGTCCTGTTTCTCACTAGGGAAAAAAACAGATCTTCCTGTTTCAAGATAAGGTGATTCTTTTGTGCAGACCAATTTGACTTTTGTTGGCTGTGTGGGCATGCTGGACCCTCCGAGACTTGAAGTGGCCTCTTCTGTGAAGCTGTGCCGGCAGGCAGGCATCCGGGTCATCATGATCACGGGGGACAACAAGGGCACCGCTGTGGCCATCTGTCGTCGCATTGGCATCTTTACGCAGGACGAGGACGTGACGTTAAAGGCTTTTACAGGTCGGGAGTTTGACGAGCTCAGTCTGTCAGAACAGAGAGATGCCTGCTTGAATGCCCGCTGTTTCGCTCGAGTTGAGCCTTCCCACAAGTCTAAAATCGTAGAATTCCTTCAATCTCTTGATGAGATTACAGCTATGGTGAGTATCTTTGGACATGTACAAATTTTGACTATTAAATTTTTAGTAATAATTCCCAGATTTGGAATTTCTTGGTTTTTGTCATGATCTGGGCTGTTTCTCTAGGATTCTGTTGACTAGTAGTTGGCGTGCTATGTGTTGCATGCAGGGAAGATTCTAGAATAGTTTACGACCTAACAGTACCTTCTGAATCAGTGTCTTCAGTCACGAGGGAAGTCCTTAGTGACATCGGATTCCCTTTCAGACTGGAGATGGTGTGAATGATGCTCCTGCTCTGAAGAAAGCAGAGATCGGCATTGCCATGGGTTCTGGCACCGCAGTGGCTAAAACTGCCTCCGAGATGATCCTGGCCGATGACAACTTCTCCACCATCGTAGCAGCTGTGGAGGAGGGGCGGGCAATTTACAACAACATGAAGCAGTTCATCCGCTACCTCATCTCATCGAACGTGGGGGAAGTTGTCTGGTAGGTCCATAGACAAGTCACTTGTGTTCCTTTATCTAAAACTAGAGGCCCATTGCAGGAAGATTCCTGCAAAAATAGGGCTTCCTGTGGCCTGAGCAAAGCAGAGAAGGGAGCGAAGCCCGCTAACCCACCGCCTCCCTGCGCTTTCTCTCCCACTGCTGCTGCCGCCCTCGCCCCGCTTTCCCTCCCTCTTGTACACTGTCTTCAACCACCATCTTTGGTGGGTTAATTTGCATACTCTGGCTGGTGGGCATAGCAGAGTGGTGGTTAATTTGCATGTTTCTCTTCTATTAGTGTAGATTGTAGCCAATTTTCCAGATTTGTTCTTCCTATGGCAGCAGCTTTGGTCTCTGAGCATGTGGTGGGAGGGAGGTCCTGTCAAGATGAAGGAAGTTATTTCAAGTATCCATTGTTGCTGTCCATTAACTGTTATGGAGGAGTAGGGCAAGGTGATGCTATTTGAGTAGTGACCAAAAGTAATTTGGGATCTTTCTCTTTTTTTCCTTGGGTGGAAACAGTATTTTCCTGACAGCAGCCCTTGGATTTCCTGAGGCTTTGATTCCTGTCCAGCTCCTCTGGGTCAATCTGGTGACAGATGGCCTGCCTGCCACTGCATTGGGGTTCAACCCTCCTGATCTGGACATCATGAATAAACCACCCCGGAACCCAAAGGAACCACTGATCAGTGGGTGGCTCTTTTTCCGTTACCTGGCTATTGGCTGTGAGTAGTTTTATATTGTTAATTTATAAACAAAATGTATGTGAGCCAAAATTTTGTAAATTCATCCCTTAAAAGCACATTTTGCTACTCAATTTACAGTAAATTTAGTCCCTGTTTTAGCATCTTTATCCTGCCTTAGATCTTTGTGAGTGAGGTTTTCAGATTTAACCTATGGACAAAGGGATACAGGGACGACTCAGGCCTTACATCACTACGATAATAAGAATGAAGACCCTTTTCCCTCATCGAGAAAAGGGACCAACCTGTGTGCTCATCAGCAGTGGTTGGTAAATTCATGGAGCTCGGCCACAGGTCAGACTCTTCTCCAGATGTCACCTATGTAGACTTCATCCTCCTGAGCCAGGTGCTGGTTCTCTTCCCCATTTCATAGGTTAGGAAAGGGAGTCCCAAAGAGGTTAAATAACTTCCTGAGGGTTCCATAGAAAGGTGACTTAAAATTCAAAAAGCACACCCTGGCATAAAGTGGGCAATCTCTTGGCCAGTCATTTCCCCTCCAATGGTAACAGCTTCTCAGGTGCCCTTCCAGAGGAGCTCTAGCAAACAGATTTTGTCTTTATTTTCTTAAGTGATGGCACGCTGCCCAGCCCTTGTATGCTGAGCTTTGTCCTTTTGTATTTCTTCCTATGCTGGGTAATCCCCGCATCAGTACATGTATATATAGCTAGCTGCCTTATCTCTGGGCACCAGCTGCCTGCTGCACTGGTGTCATAGGTGGGTAAGAAGGTGGGTGCACTTGTATCTTTTGGTGGATGCTACCACAATGGAACATTCTCTTACTCTCAAGGCCCTGTGTTCTCCACTACCCTTTGTTGCTTCTGTGTAACGAACTTGCTGAATTAAAAAGTAATGGGGATGTGGTTCCCATAATCGCCTTCAGGTATTGCCCTGTTGCTCAGTATTCTGCACTAAGTGCTCTAACAGCCTTTCCACATAACAGTCCTGTCAGGGTTTTGATGGAGCAAATTAGTATACATTAGTGTACAACGATAGTATCAGTTTGCCTAAAAGTCGTGGATGGTGTGATCTGGTCCTACCACACTGCAGCCTTTCTGTGTATTGGCTGTGGACTAGAGAAGGGCATGACTATGGTAAAGGTCCTACTACCAAACCAGTAGAACCAATTCCTCACAGACTGGCTGCCTGGTTCTCTGTACCACAGACCCCTCTCCTTGCAGAAGCCTCGGTCCAGCTGCTTTTGCACAGGCGTTTCAGCTATTGTTGACATACCTTGTCTTTTCATCTGTCCTGGTGAATGGCTCACAAGGGAGCAGCTACAGTGAATGCTGCAGGCTGCAAACCCGTGTGTCATTGTCTTGATGTTTGTTCCCAGGTTATGTTGGCGCTGCTACTGTGGGTGCTGCTGCATGGTGGTTCGTTGCTGCTGACGGTGGTCCAAGAGTGTCCTTCTACCAGCTGGTATGTAGCCATCTTCCTTTCTGTGCCTTAGGTGCAGAGTGTTGTAAGGCCAAACAATGTTAAGCTCTCTGTGGTTTGGGTGCCTGTCAGATAATGTTAGGGCTCAATCTGCAGTTGCATCAAAAGATTATTCTGAAGGACCTGGCTTTTCTGGAAAATGGAGTCGAGGTCTTATGTGGGTCTGTGTTGTGGACTTATGGAATTGGTGCGTGGACTTAGGAATTGTACTTGGCTGACCATTGGGCTTTTGTTGCAGAGTCATTTCCTACAGTGTAAAGAGGACAACCCGGACTTTGAAGGTGTGGATTGTGCAATCTTTGAATCCCCGTACCCAATGACAATGGCCCTCTCTGTTCTAGTAACCATAGAGATGTGTAACGCCCTCAACAGGTCAGTGAATCCTCTTGGCAAGCTGGGCGAAAGCTCTGACAGCAGGGCGCTGTGTGATTGTGTGTGTGTGTCATCGTTGATTGAGGATCACAGGAAAGCTCTTCCTTCCCAAAAAGAAAGGAGAACAAGCAGCACCTGCTTCCAAAAGTGTAAGAGCCGTCATCTCCAGGAAGTAGTGGGAGTGCTTAGCCGTGTGTTCCTTAAGAGACAGGGGAGGACGCCTGTATGCCAGTGTCCACAGGGAAGGAAGGAGCTTTTTCCCTTTAGCATTGCAACGAAAGGTATCATCCAATTAAGCCAGTGACAAAAATGGAGGTTTCAGAAATAGCCTAAGTGTTGAGGGCAATTGAGCAGCTTTGAGACCAAAGCCTAGATTTAAAATTGGAAGTTTGTTCTACATCTGGACATTCTTTAACTTTGTTACAGTAGAAACTTGGCCAAATTAGCCGCTGCTTATTGAAGCGTATTTCTGAATAATCTGTCACTGTGACACGGGCCTATTTACCTCTCTCCTTGTTTAGCTTGTCTGAAAACCAGTCCCTGCTGAGGATGCCCCCTTGGGAGAACATCTGGCTCGTGGGCTCCATCTGCCTGTCCATGTCGCTCCACTTCCTAATCCTCTATGTGGAACCCTTGCCAGTAAGTAGTGGTGGGACCCAGGCTGGGGACTGGCTGCCTCTTCAGCAAGGCTGGGGGCTTGACAAGGCTTCTGTGTTTCAGCTTATCTTCCAGATCACACCGCTGAATCTGACCCAGTGGCTCATGGTGCTGAAAATGTCCTTGCCTGTGATTTTAATGGATGAGACACTTAAGTTTGTGGCCCGCAACTACCTGGAACCTGGTAAAGAGTGTGTGCAGCCTGCCACCAAATCCTGCTCGTTCTCGGCATGCACCGATGGGATTTCCTGGCCATTTGTGCTGTTCGCAATGCCCCTGGTGATCTGGGTGTATAGCACAGACACTAACTTTAGTGATATGTTCTGGTCTTGACTGACAGTTTTACATAAAGAAGATGTTTTAACTTAATCAATTTTTTTTATTGTTTAAAGCAACTGTCTATTTCTGCTGAATTTTCACATGAACATATTGGCTGGTGAAGGAGGTTTCATACTCTAGATTTTGTTTTGCTTTTTCTGACTCCAGTGGGGCAAGATTTTCCTTTTTTATACACATAATTAAAGTGTCCATTGACATGTACAGAGAACTAACACTATTTTATGCAAATATTTTTTTGTAGATGACAAAGCATGTACAGTGTTCTGTTTAATACTCATCCTTGTATAAAAAAAAAATGTTGAGCCAGCAGACATTGTCAGCAAATTAATTGGCAGCAGATTTTAGGAAATGAATGTGTGTGGTGTTTTTCTAAAATGATATAGCATGTATTGTGTCTTTTGCATGATCATCTGGATTTAATCTGAGATCACAGTCTAATTTTTATTCATAAGCCAATTTTTCTGCACTGGGCAGAGTACTGCTACCTCAGTCAGTATTTTTTGGTTTGCCACTCCCTCACCCCTCTTGGTTCACCTCCACCCCTCCCCACTCTTGGCCCTGGTCCCACACTGCTCGGCTGCTTCTCCTGTAGGATTTCGATGGTTCTGTTTACATCAGTCTTAACAAGAGGTATGCCTGTTCTCGCTTGTGCAGAAAACATTGTTCCAGATTCGATTGGGTTCATGTCCCCTCAGATAGTTTTTAAGGTTATTTATTTAAATGTCTAGTGTATTTTATTGTAACAGACATTGTTTTGCCAACATTGCCTATTTCAGTGGCACTTCACAATCTAGTTTAAAAAATAAAACATTTTAAATGGACAGAAAAATAACTGCCTTGTTTTTAACTCCTAAGTGGCCTAGCTTGAACTATCTATCAACTTTCTCTTAAGTTCTTAGCTCAGACCTTTAGTTTTACTGTACTCACAGGGAAGAAGGATCCTGTTCTGCTGCATAGGTAGTTGTAAGAATTTTATTTTTTAATGTATAGGCACTGTCATCCGTGACACATTTTATGCAAGTTTCTGCTGGCCTGGTGTAGAGAACATAAGGGCAAATGTGTGTATGTATATGTGCGTGTATGTGTTTTGTAAAATCTGTAAATAGCACATGACCAAATGAACATATTGTATAGAACTATTTTTATTTGAATGTGGCACTAACCACCACCACCGTACTATGATGCATGTTCCAGATCAGTCTTACCAACAGTGTATAAGTCATTAACAGTCCTAACTGTGGTGTTTTCCTCCAATGCCTTCCAACATCCATCAACTAACGTGAGTATTCCCTGGAATTTAGATGCTTTAACCTGAAGGTGACTGCTACCAATTGAGCTAGCTGTGTGACACTAGTGAGTAAGCCCCATGTGTCAGGCATTGCTGTGCTCTGTGGCTGTCCCTGAGAGCAGGGGGCATATGTGTGCTACCTGTGCCAGCTGCCTCAGATAGTGGCATAGCCAGATGTTCGTTGGGGAGGGCCTGGAGGAAGAGAAACCCATTCTGATTTGGTGAGACTGAGGCTTTGTGAGGGAGCTGTGCCTTTGCTAGTGCTGAGATAAGGTTCACAAAAAATTGTGATTGTTAGCTGCAAGGACTCATCCCAGAACCTTGGTTCATTAAAAAGCAAAAAGCTAGTAAAAGCAAGTAACTGAATCAGTGAACTCACGTATCCGTAGGTTCCTCTTAAATAGACCACTTTCCTTCCTCTTCTGGGTCACATCCTTGGCAGCTGAGACTTGTCTTCTCTCTGCAGGGCACATTCAAGCACAGTTGTTAGTAGGGCAGGGCTCTGCTTGGCCAGCAGCCAACCAGCCTTGTTAGCCCGGGTGAAGGAGGCCTAGGAAGCACCTTGTGTTCAGTGGGTTGGCTGCTTCCTCCCTGTGAGGCCCTGAGTGTTCTTGGGAAGGTGTTTGGCCCTGGTTGCTGGACCAGAAGATGTAAGTGCTGGCCGTTTGGGGGAAAAGTTAACAGGTATCAGGCAGGACGAGGATGTGCTGCTGCCAGATCCAGGTCTGTGTGTGAGGAGGTGGATGTGGAGGCTGAATGCAGAGAAGGGAGGTTGGTTTGCTTGGCAAATAATGTAGGGGGGGGGGGGTAGTAGTTTTGCCCATTTTAGCATCATGACTGGTAAAAAGAAAAGGGCCAAGTGGGATCAAATGCCAGGAGTGTGTCTTGGCTACAAACCAAAACAGGATGTCTGAGCTTGTTGGGTGGTGTGTTATTCAATGGAAACCAAACCAACCAGTCAACTTTCACTGACTCAGTTCCTTGATTTAGTGGCCGTTACAAAGTAAGTTGAGTGCTGTGGGCTGCTGTAGGAGACACGCACAGCCCCAGATGGCCCTGGGCTGGTGTTGCCTGGTGGTTTCTCAGCTTCAGGCCCATCCCACCCACGGAGGTGGTTTGGGTACCCACTTCCTTCAACCCAGACAGCTGAGTCCCTGTGTCTGCTCCAAATCAGGCCTCCTCAGCAATTGCGTTGCTGTGGGCACATCCATGGCCTCAGGTCTCCCATCTTGCAGTGAGTGGCAACCACCCAGTCCCCTCCTCACCGAACAGGAAGACACTGCTTTTGCCGCCATCAGTAATTGGATGGGGCAGCATCCTCCTCAGACCCACCATGAAGGTGTTGCCAGGCAGTTCCTGCCTGAAACACTTTCCCTATGGACCCATCCCATTAGAGTGTTCTGCTTTCTGCCACTCCATGCTCACCTGGCCTTTCAGATACAGCTTTGTCCAGAAGATGACAATCTCACACATCCATCCCATTCCTGGGGCACTACTCCAGCAGCTTGTTCTGCATTTAAAATACAGATAATATGTTCACAGTCTATCAGGAGAGTGTGAGCTCAAAGACAAGCAAGGCAACTGCCAGCCTCCCTCACAAGCAGCTGCTATTACATTACCCTCAAGCTGGGGCCTCGGCGCCCCCTGATGTCTGTGTGGTAGGCATCCCTCAGCAGTATGAGGCCACAAGCGATAGCTCAGTGTCTGCCAAGCACCTACCCACAGCCCAGAGCCTGCTGCATCTACTGAGCTAAGTTGGCCATTGCCTTTTAAATTTAACCACCAAATTATGTCAGAGCCACCAGGCCTCTTTCTTGAAAGGGAATGGTGATAAGCAGCTGAGGTACAGGATTTTGTCCTGAGACCAGGCATGGCTGGGCCTGCCCCTGGGGAAAGATGGGGAGGAGGAAGCTAGAGGCTTGGCGCTGATTGCCACACTGCTCACTTCTGTCTGCTTCATGTCCCTGCACTGCTAACTGAAAACTGTTCCTTCTCTTGCCCTGTTACACCTGAAGCGATTAAGCGCCTGCCTGGTGGGATTCTCCTGTCAGCCAGGGAGCTTTGCTCTGTAGGCAGATGACACCAGGGATCTATGTTGCCAAGCCATTGTTTTCAGATGCTACCCTGTGTGGGCAGTGACTCGGGGACAGTTATCAGAAACACTGGTCTTAAAATCTTAAAAAGATCAAGCTGAATATTCTCTCTCAACTACCACTATTAATCTTAGTCTTAAGTAGTTACTCTAACATTTCCTCCCCATGTTTCATAAAGCTGATTTCCTCTTTCTTTCCTTTTCAGCAATACTGGAGTAACCGCTTCCTAAGCCATTTTGCAGAAATGTAAGGGTGTTCGGTTGCGTGCATGTGCGTTTTTAGCAACACATCTACCAGCCCTCTGCATGATTGAAGTTGGGGGACGGGGGGAGAAAAGTAGGAAAAAAGCCCCCAACTCATTGTGTGTTATGTGGAGGAAATGTGTATTACCAATGAGATTTTTAGCTTTTAAATCAAAGTAATAATTACAAATGTACAACTTAGTTTAATGAATCTGAAAGCCTATCCAGAGAATTTTGGTTTCTTTGCTGCAAGAAGAATGAGGTTCTGAAACCTTATCCAAGAACTTAGACACCATCAGCCAAGTCTCCATGCTTCTCTGTCCAAAATGTCATAGCTTATATAAATGTACAATATTCAGTTGTAATGCATGCCTTCAGTTGTAAGTAGCCAGATTTCTCTACAGTGTCATTGATACATGCTACTTTTTAATTGGCCCTGTACAGTTTTGCTTATTTATAAATTTATTGAGAACACTACAGGTGTTGAATGGTTAAAATGTAGGCCTCCAGTTCATAACTTGTTACATTTTGAGTGTGCAAACAGCTATTTTGCGCTGTATTAAGTGTAACTTATTTAATGAAATCAGAAGCAGTAGACAGATGTTGGTGCAATACAAATATTGTGATGCATTTATCTTAATAAAATGCTAAATGTCAATTTATCACAACGCATGTTTGACTTTAGACTGTAAATAGAGATCAGTTTATTTCTGTGCTGATAACAAGCATTGCACAGACATGGTTTCAGGTAAATAAATCTATTCTACAAGTTCACAGTGTGGTGTTGATTGTTCTCCTATGAGAGGGCTGGGTGATGTGCATTGAGGGCCTGCAGCCCTGAGCAGTTTTGCCCTCGTATAGATAAAAGGAAGGGGGGTAAGTTGTTGGAGAGCAGAGTGGTAGAAGGTCTGCTTATGTGATAAGATTTATAAAATATTCCTGCCCTGGCTCCGTCTCCCATCAGTGGAATTTTCAGAGATAATTAACGATTTAAAAGTTGCCAGCTTGGAGACTGTGTAGCAGTGGAGAGATGGTTCTAACACTGTTCAGATTCTACCTTCCTATTGTTAATATAGAAAAAAGAACTGAAATAGGACTGAAAGAAGTCCTGAAATTCATTCATTTGGTGGTTATTTAGTGCTTATCTGCCAGGGGTGGATATGCATGGGCCTTTTCTCTATTTTATAAATTTCCTAAGATGATTTTTTTGTCACTTAAAAAAGAAAAAGGAATCCAGGATACAAGAATAGTTGGATGATTCTATAAACCAATAAATACAAGCCCTATCAACTCTACAGATATGGAATAACCATTTGTTTAAATTTAACATCCAGATTATAACTCCCATTTTATAACATGAAAAATAAGTCAGAAGTATTGAAACACCAGAATTACTCACCATTCACCATTGCCCACTACTTAGCACTGTTCTGGAGAGTTGTGGCCATCAGACAAGGAAAAATGCCTAGAAGTAAACAAAAAAGCAGCGTTCATATATCGGATCCATTGGAAGGAACATCTGGTTCTTAGGAAAGTTTAATTTGGGGGGAGAATGGCGAACTGACATCTTAATGTGACGGATATATAATTTATATGCTAATGATACATGAAAATACCAATAGGTAATTTAATCAGGTAGAAAGGAGGCATTTAAGCTTAGTAGGTAAAAATTGGGTTATTCATTATGCCAGTGGTCATCTTGGGGGGGAGAGCTGTATCCCCAATTACAAATGGATCAAAAGACTTGGAAATGAAACTACATCCCCAAAAGAAAAATGTCTAAATGATATAAACAAAAGAAAACTTGAATGGTTTACACATATGATGTTCAACCCCACTGGCAAATTAAAATCAATGAGATAGCATTTTATGCCCATCAAATGAACAAAAAATTGGATCTTCTAATACCTAGGGTGTGGAGAATGGGCCCTCATATTGCAGAACAACTGGGTAAATTTACAGATGCTCTTAATATACGCTGCTGTTAGGTACATTTGAGGCACATCGAAATCACACTCTGCAGCAACGAAAAAGAAGAAACGGGAGTATCAACAGAGATAAATAGCACTGCACAGTGAAACCATGCGCAGTGTATATCAACTTCAAACTATGCAAAACAAGAGGACCATGTAATAGCTAATCTGGCCTTAGCACCTCTGTGCTAAGACACATGCACTTACTAGAGTCTAAATCAATGCACAGCTTCAAGGGAAAGTCTTACAAAAAATGTCAGCTAAACTAAGCCAACTCCTCAGCTCCGAGTGGACTAGTAACAACTCCAAAGACACCAGCTAGAGGGGAGGTGAGAGGATAGTGGTTAGTTCCAGGAGGAAGGGAGGTGGGAGAAGGGCAGGTGGTCAGGGCTTCGCCTCTCAGTAATGCTTCGTACATTGTGCCTGTTTGTATGTCTGAGATTTAAAATGGAAGAAGAAAAGCCTTTTTTTCTAGGCATGGGACAAAATCCTGAAAGACTGATAAACTGACTATATAAAAATGTAAAAATTTCATATAGAAATGTAAAAATTCCAGAATAGACTAGCTCTCCAGAGTTAGGAAAAGAGATTTGCTGTGCATGACAAAGAGCATATTCCGTTCACATATGCTTGGCAAAGATCAAACTTTGATATTGATCTCTCCCCTTTGCAGCTGGCATTAGGAATGCAAGTACTTGTGCTGATGGTAAGAATATAAATTGGCCCAATCTCTGGAGGGCAATTTGACAAGATGATATTTTTGAAAATCCATAACCTCGGATCAAGCACTTGAATATTATATAGTTCTCAAAAACAAGGTAGATCTGTGTGAACCGGCAAGGAACGATGTCTAGTATATATTGTCTGCCCAGTAAAAGACTCAAGTGGAGAGCAGTATATAATATTCTATCATTCGCTTTAAAAAGGAGAAAGTTAACAGTTTCCAGCAATGCTCGCTGAGAAGAACTGAAAACACTGTGATACAGATGGCAGATGGTGGGCGCCAGGTTTCTCACTGGTGGGAGGTTACAAATAAGCAAGGGGAGAAGTCTAGAATGATCCATACAGTAATGAATTACAGTTGGAGACACCAGGATGAACTCATATTTAGCTTGATATAGATGATTCCATACAGGACTATTTCTAGTTATCCTAATAAAAGCCTAATATGCTAAGTGTTCGGTCATCTGGTCGTCTGTTCAACCAAAGTGTAATATGCTAATGATATGCTAAGGCCGCTCAACTGCTCGCTATGATGTGCACTGACCACCAGGGGGCAGACGCTCCAACCGATAGGTTAGCTTGCTGATTGGGACTGAGCAAGATGGGCCAGACACACCCTGGAGCCCTCTCGTAGTCCCTCCCCGGCTGGCCAACCTCCCTCGTCTCTCCCCAGCCCGGTGGGGTTCCTCAGCCTGGCCTGTGCCCTCTCACAATCTGGGCTGAGGGACCAACCCCTCACCCTGAGTGCTCCACATGCACCGGGCCTCTAGTGTGTATATAAATATGTATTTTCTTGCACTGTCAACTGAGGGGTGAGAGCAAGGACACTAGTAGTTTTAGGTTTCTAACACCATTCTCCAATGAAAGGAATCAAGCCTCCCTGGAGAAATGGCTGATTCTAGAGCTGGGATAGGAAACAGGCAGCACGTGCCTGCAGAACACTGGTGCCAGAAAGTAAGGAAGCGCTCAAAAATCAAAACAACAATCAGTGATGGGGTCATGTCAAAGAGTCTCAGAAGCCAAATGAAAAAGCTCCAAATGGCCAAAGTTGGAGCAATCTGAGAAAGTGGCACTGGACTATAATCCAAAGTATAAAGTACATTTCCACGAGTCCATAGTGTACATAAATGAGACTAGAAATTTCCCATACAGAAGAGTTCCACATAAATACTCTGCCCTCAAGAAGGGACACATAACTCCCTATTCCTTAAGTGTGAGCTGTACATACAGTGTGGACGGGGAAAGTAACCCACAGTGGAGAAACCTGACAGACACTGCCTCAGCCAAGTGAGATCATCTTGAGAGCATGTCCCCATGGTCTGAAGTGATAAGAGTGGCCTCTTACCTGTGATCTTCCTCTCCCCTAAAGCATATAACCTCAGTTTAATCAAAGGCAAAATATCTGACAAATCCGAGAAGACATTCTGCAAAATACCTGACTGACATTCCTTAAAAACTGCCGAGGTCATCAAAAACAAGGAAAGTCTGAGAAACTCACAGCCAAGCGGAGCCTAAGGACACAGTGACTGGATGTTAGACTGGATGGGATCCTGGAACAGAAAGAAGCAAAAATTAAATCTGAATAAACTATGGGCTTAGTTAATAATGTATAAATATTGACCCATAATAATGTATAAGTAATGTGACAAATGTACCATATAGCTGTAAAATGTTAATAATAGAGAAAACTAAGTCTGGAGTATATGGAAGTTCAAAGTTTATTTTAAAATGCTGGAATAAATATTTTTTAAATCCTCATAGAAGTAACAAAGAACTACAAAATGGTACATAATTTCCAGGCCAAAATCTAAGAGAATGCAAGAGAAAGAATCAAGGTCACTTTCTCCTAGTAAACTAAGCTGTGAAAATAAGCAAGGTTTTGAGAGCTCACAGAGCACAAAAGGCAAAATCAAAATCCAGGGCCCACCAAAAGTGGCAAGTCTCCCAGGACATCAAGCTGTGATCCTGAAAGACTAACACTGCAGGGAAGAGCAAACCAGCAGTGCACCTGCCCTCCCTTCCCCAACACTCACAAGCCTGTAGGCAGCATTGCCTTGGTGCTGAGCAGAACCAGGAAAACATGCCCACCCTGGAGAGAGCGTAAACACTGGCGACAGAACTGGCAGCCCAAAGTCTATCCCGGGGGTGGTCTATGAAACCCCTATGTAAACCCTCTAGAGGATAGCACCTTCATTTTGTGTGTTGGGAGATCCACACACTTATTTTTCAAAGCAGCACGCAATAAAGGTTAACCAGGAACACAAGAAAACAAGGCACCTGCGTGAGAGCCAGCAGAAGTTCACATTACAGACCTACCCAGACTTCACATAGTGGAAGTATGAAAGGTCATAAAACATCCATGCTTATAGTAGTCCCCCCTCCCCACTTATCCATGGGGGTCTTGCAAAAAGAAAAGCTGAAAAATATAGTGGACTGAGAAAACTGACAAAACATACATTTTATCATAGTTTCAGAAGACAAGAGAATGAGAAGACTATTATTCAAAGTGATAGTGGCTGAGAATTTTCTAAAACTGATAAGAGAGCAATACACAATTGCAAGAATCCCAACAAATCACAAAGAGGAAATCTATAAAAAATCAGCCCTAGACATAGTATACTGAGCTATGGAAAAACAATACCAAAAAGAAAAATCTTAAAAGCAGCAGAGGGGAATAAAAAAGGCACTACTTTTTTTTAAATCCTCACCCAAGGATATTTTTTCCATTGATCTTCAGAGAGAGTGGAAGGGAGGGGGAGAGACAGAGAGAGAGAAACATCATTGTAAGAGAGACACATTGATTGGTTTCTTCCCGCACAGGGTACCCTGACTAGGGCCAGGATTGATCCTGCAACTGAGGTACGTGCCCTTGACCGAAACTGAACCACAACCCTTTAGTCCACGGGATGATGCTGTAACCACTGAGCCAAATCAGCTAGGGCAAAAAGGCATTACTTTTAAAGAGTGATAGGTCACTGCTGACTTCACAACAACCGGTGGAGACCAGAAAACAGCATAATGACAGCTACATTGCTGTAAGAAATTACTGGCAATCTAGAATTGCAAACCTGGAGAAAATATACAGTATTTAAAGGGAAGGGAAATTCTGGAAGGGTCTGGAGGTAAACAATCTAAGTGATCGGAAGAGCGGGAGATAGATCCTGGCTAGCTTCAGATGCAGACACACTGGTCAGTATGTAATCAGAGGCAAGACCAACAAATCTAGAGAAGGAAAAAAAATGAAAGAAAGCTAAAGGAACAAATAGAACACTAGAAGATGACAGAGCCAACCTCAAATGCTATAACCTATAACAACATTGTAAGAAAGTACATTGTAAGAATGTAGTAACTGTTATTCCTGACTCAATGGGACCCAGATGTTCTCCTTTAGAAAAGCAGTCTGTGCTTCTCACGTGACTCCCCGCTGCAGGAAGGAAGAGACACGAACAGGTACAGCAGACAGCCAGGAAGTGTCGAGATGTTGAGATTGGTTGCTTTTCCATCAAAATTAAAGTTATAAAATGTATTTTGTGCCCTGGTTGAGTGGCTCAGTTGGTTGGAGTGTCATCCTGTATATTGAAAGATGACGGGTTTGGTTCCAGGTCATGGCAATAATTAGATTTAGGGTTCAATCCCCAGTCAGGGCATGTAGGGGAGGCCACCAGTCAATGTTTCTCTCTCATATCGCTCTTTCTCTTAAATAAATAAATAAAAACATATCCTCAGGTGAGGATTATAAATAAATAAATATTTTGTATTTTGGAAACTAAAATGCCTGACTCAGGACTAAAAATGTACAAAGTTTAACATATCTTCTGGATTTTAATAAATCAGAATCTGTTAAGAAACAGATTTCATTGAAAACAGAGTTTACATATTTTTAAATATATTTTATTGATTTTTTTTTTTTTTACAGAGAGGAAGGGAGAGGGATAGAGTTAGAAACATTGATGAGAGAGAAACATCAATCAGCTGCCTCCTGCACACCCCCTACTGGGGATGTGCCCGCAACCAAGGTACATGCCCTTGACCGGAATCGAACCTGGGACCCTTGAGTCCGCAGGCCAACGCTCTGTCCACTGAGCCAAACCGGTTCTGAAAGGTATTCTTTAAGAAGAGGAAGAAGAAGAAAAAGGTAAAGATAAAAATTATGAACAACATGCCCATGACTGGAATCGAACCTGGGACCTTTCAGTCCACAGTCTGACACTCTATCCACTGAGCCAAACCAGTCAGGGCCAGAGTTTACATTTTACATAAACTCTGCTGACGAACTGTGCAACTACAAAAAGGGGTGTGGTAATATACACACAAACCTATGCAATTTCAGGTTATCTCTGGAACAATGCACAAGAAACTAGTTAAGTATGATTGCTTCTGAGGAGGGAACTGGGGGAAGGTAGGCAGGATGGGGGAATTTCACCATATGCCCTTTTGTAAATTGTTAATCTAATCAAGAAATGTATTAGACCATCTGAAAGTAACAATTTTATGGAAGTACAAAGAGCTAAGAATAGCCAAAACACTGTTGAAATAAAGTCACAGGGTCTTGCTCTCCCAATTATCAATAATTTTCATAAAGCTGCCAAGACCGGTTTGGCTCAGTGGATAGAGCGTCGGTCTGCGGACTGAAGGGTCCCGGGTTCGATTCCGGTCAAGGGCATGTACCTTGGTTGCGGGCACATCCCCGGTGGGGGGTGGGCAGGAGGCAGCTGGTCGATGTTTCTCTCTCATCGATGTTTCTGGCTCTCTGTCCCTCTCCTTTCCTCTCTGTAAAAAATCAATAAAATATATTTTTTAAAATAATAATAATAGTAATAATAATAATTTTCATAAAGCTGTAATAATGTAGACAGTGGGTATGGGATAGAGACACTGACCGTTTGTAGGAAAGAAAGAGCTCAGAAACAAGCGCTCATCTGGGACTCCCAGCTGGCATCACAGCTCAATGGGAAAGCAAGTAATTTTTCGATAACCGGCAGTTATGCATATTTAAATGTAAAATTTCAAAAATCAATAACATTGGATCCCTAACTCATGTTGCACATATTGGAAGAATATGTTTAACTTGAGATAAGGATTTTATAAGAATTAGAAAGCATAACCATAAAGAAAAAGATTGATAAATTCAACTACATTAAAATGAAAGCATCTGTTTAAAAAATATGAGGATGAAAAAGCAAGCCACAAACTGGAAGAAGATATTTGCAACTCATATTCTGAATTATATCTAGAGATTATAAAGAACTGTAAATAATAACTCAACAAAAAAAGTTGGGCAAGAAAAAGGAATTTCACAGAAAAGAAAGCACAAATAGTTCTTAAACATATGAAATGATGTTCAATCTTGTTATAAAACAGATAAATGTAAATTGAAATCACTATGTTATCTCACACCCACTGTGCTGGAGAAAGTTAAGATTTCATAATATCAGATGCTGGTGAAGAAGTGGAACAAAGAACTTCAGACATAGCCGAAACCGGTTTGGCTCAATGGATAGAGCATCGGTCTGCGGACTAAAAGGTCCCAGGTTCGATTCCGGTCAAGGGCATGTACATTGGCTGTGGGCACATCCCTGGTAGGGGGTGTGCAGGAGGCAGCTGTTCGATGATTCTCTCTCATCGATGTTTCTAGCTCTCTATCCCTCTCCTTTCCTCTCTGTAAAAAATCAATAAAATATGTTTTTTAAAAAAAAAGAACTTCAGACATATATACAAATTTGTACAACTTCTTACATCTGGTAAAATTGAGCACACACAAACCCTACACCCATTAATTTCTCCTCTGAGTATAACCCTACAAAAATGTGTGCTTAAGCATACAAAAGTATATAAAGCAGCAGCATTTGAAACAAAAAATTAGAAACAACTTAAAAGTTCATCAATGAAAAGAAACCAAGATGGCGGCATAGGTAAACACCTAAACTGCTGCCTCGCACAACAATTTCAAAACTACAACTAAAAGACAAAACGAACATCATCCAGAACCACAGGAAAGCTGGCTGAGTGGAAATTCTACAACTAGAAGGAAAGAGGAAAGCACACGGAGAATCAGAGGAGCTGCAAAAGGCTGAGGTACGGAGACATGCGTGTGGGCAGCTGAGTGCCTAGCTGGCTTTCTCTAGGGGAAGGAGACAAAAGCTCCCGAATGCGCTGAACCCCAGTTCTGAGCGAGACCCAGGCTTATACAGGGGGAATCTGGACTGTCAGGCGGAAACTCAGGGGAGCCGCGGGAGGCAGAGGTCAGGGGGCGCCCACGCGAGTGCGCGAAGAGAGGACTGACTGCTGAGTGTGCCCCTGGCTTTCTCTAGCGGGTGGGAAACAGAAGCTCCCCACTGCGCTGAACTCCAGTTCTAGGCGAGAATTTGGGAATCCAGATTCATTGGGGAGAAACTGGACTGTTTGGCAGAGGGCGAAACTCAAGGGCAGCTTACTCTTAGAGGTACTTGCAGCGATTACCGAGGGACACTGAGACTCAGGGGCCTCATAGGGCAGGGCTGACAGGAAGCCAAGACTGTCTGCTCAGCCCTGAGACTCCGCCCCATCTAGCTGAGCACAGAGGCTTTTGCAATTTTGCAAGTCTTGTCCCATAAGGCTGTCTCCAGCACAGAAGTTCTCCCAGCATAGACACAGCTGATCCTCACATCCAATTGGCCTGGAAGTCAATTCCTCCCAGTGATACCAACAACAATCAAGACTTAACTACAACAAGGCTGTACACACAGTCCACAAAGTGGTGTACCAAGAGTGTCCACCTCAGGTAACAGGGGAGGCCGAGCCACTGGGCCCTATAGGACACCTAGCACACAAAGCTACTCCACCAACTCAGGGAAGCAGCGAAAATGCGGAGACAAAGAAACAGATCACAAAAGAAAGAAATGGAGGAAAACAAACGACTGGATATAGAGTTCAAAACCACAGTTATAAGGTTTTTCAAGAATTTCCTAGAAAAGGCCAATAAATTTAGCGAGACCCTCGAGAATATGAAAAAGGACCAACTAGAAATTAAACATACACTGACTGAAATAAAAAATACTATACAGAGACCTAACAGCAGACTAGAGGACCACAAGAATCAAGTCAAAGACTTGAAATACAAAGAAGCAAAAAAACACTCAACCAGAAAAGCAAAAAGAAAAAAGAATCCAAAAATTTGAAGATAGTGTAAGAAGCCTCTGGGACAACCTCAATCGTACCAACATCCAAATTATGGGGGTACTAGAAGAGAAAGAGCAAGATACTAAAAACCTATTTGAAGAAATAATGACTGAAAACTTCCCCCACCTGGTGAAAGAAATAGACTTACAAGTCCAAGAAGCACACAGAACCCCAAACAAAAGGAATCCAAAGAGGACCACACCAAAACACATCATAATTAAAATGCCAAGAGCTGCCGAAACCGGTTTGGCTCAGTGGATAGAGCGTCGGCCTGCGGACTCAAAGGTCCCGGGTTCGATTCCGGTCAAGGGCATGTACCTTGGTTGCGGGCACATCCCCAGTAGGGGGTGTGCAGGAGGCAGCTGGTCAATGTTTCTCTCTCATCGATGTTTCTAACTCTCTATCCCTCTCTCTTCCTCTCTGTAAAAAATCAATAAAATATATTTTAAAATGCCAAGAGCAAAAGACAAAGAGAGAATATTAAAAGCAGCAAGAGAAAAACAGTTAATTACCTACAAGGGAGCACCCATACGATTGTCAGCTGATTTCTCAATAGAAACTATGCAGGCCAGACAGGATGGCAAGAAATATTCAAAGTGATGAATAGCAAGAACCTACAACCAAGATTACTCTACCCAGCAAAGCTATCATTCAGAATTGAAGGTCAGATAAAGAGCTTCACAGATAAGAAAAAGCTAAAGGAGTTCATCACCACCAAACCAGTATTATATGAAATGCTGAAAGGTATTCTTTTTTTATATATTTTATTTATTTTTTTACAGAGAGGAAGAGAGAGGGATAGAGAGTTAGAAACATCAATGAGAGAGAAATATCGATCAGCTGCCTCTTGCACACCCCCTACTGGGGATGTGCCCGCAACCAACGTACATGCCCTTGACCGGAATCGAACCTGGGACCCTTGAGTCCGCAGGCCAACGCTCTATCCACTGAGCCAAACCGGTTCTGAAAGGTATTCTTTAAGAAGAGGAAGAAGAAGAAAAAGGTAAAGATAAAAATTATGAACAACAAATACATGTCTATCAACAAGTGAATCTAAAAATCAAGTGAATAAAAAATCTGATGAATAGAATAAACTGGTGAATATAATAGAATAGAATCAGGGGCATAGAAAGGGAGTGGACTGACAATTCTCGGGGGGAAAGGGGTGTAGGAGTGCGGGAAGAGACTGGACAAAAATCGTACACCTATGGAGGAGGAGAGTGCAGGGGAGGTAAGGGCAGGGGGTGGTGTGGGAACCGGGTGGAGGGGAGCTAAGCTATGGGGGGAAAAAGAGGAACAATTGTAATAATCTGAACAATAAAGATTTATTAAATTAACAAAAATAAAGAAAATGCTATGAACAACTATGTGCCAACAAGCTGGATGATGTGGATGAAACGGACAAATTCCTAGAAAAATACAATCTCCCAAAAAGGAATCAGGAAGAATAAGAAAACCTGAATAGGCCAGTAACAACTGATGAGATAAAAGCAGTAATCAAAAAACTCCCAGCATCCCTAACTGGTTTGGTTCAGTGGATAGAGCGTCAACCTACAGACTGAAGGGTCCTGGGTTCAATTCTGGTCAAGAGCACATGCTCAGGTTGTGGGCTTGATCTCCAGAAGGCGGTTTGCAGGAGGCAACCGATCAATGATTCTCTCTCATCATTGATGTTTCTATCTCTTCTCTTCTCCCTTCCTTTCTGAAATAAATAAAAATAAAAAATAAGCCAAAACCGGTTTGGCTCCGTGGATAGAGTGTCGGGTCTGCGGACTGAAAGGTCCCAGGTTCGATTCCGGTCAAGGGCATGTACATTGGTTGCGGGCACGTCCCCAGTGGGGGATGTGCAAGAGGCAGCTGGTCGATGTTTCTCTCTCATCGATGTTTCTAGCTTTCTATCCCTCTCCCTTCTTCTCTGTAAAAAAAATCAATAAAATATATTTTAAAAAATAAATAAATAAAATAAAATAAAATAAATAAAAAATAAGCTGAAACCAGTTTGGCTCAGTGGATAGAGCGTCGGCCTGTGGACTCAAGGGTCCCAGGTTCGATTCCGGTCAAGGGCATGTACCTTGGTTGCGGGCACATCCCCAGTGGGGGGTGTGCAAGAGGCAGCTGATCGATGTTTCTCTCTCATCGATGTTTCTAACTCTCTATCCCTCTCTCTTTCTCTCTGTAAAAAATCAATAAAATATATATTAAAAAAATAAATAAATAAATAAATAAAATAAAAAATAAAAAACTCCCCGCAAACAAAAGCTCTGATCCAGATGGTTTCACAGGGGAGTTTTACCAAACATTCAAAAAACTAACATCTATACTCCTCAAACTATTCCAAAAAATCTAAGAGGAAGGAACACTTCCAAACTCTTTCTATGTGGCCAGCATTACCCTAATTCCAAAATCAGATAAAGACACTACAAAGAGAATTACAGACCAATATCCCTGATAAACATAGATGCTCAAATCCTCAACAAATTAGCAATTTGGATCCAGTAATATATTAAAAAGATCATACACCATGACCAAGTGGGATTTATTCCAGGGATGCAACGCTGGTACATTATTTGCAAATCAATAAACGTGATACATCACATAAACAAATTGAAAGACAAAAATCACATGATCATATCAGTAGAAGCAGCAAACGCCTTAGACAAAACCCAACAACCATTTTTTATAAAAATGCGCATCAAAGTGGGAATAAAGGGATCATATCTCAACATATTAATAAAGCCCATATATGAAAAACCTACAGCGAACATCATAATAAATGGGCAAAAACTAAAACCATTTCCTCTAAGAACTGGAACACGACAGACATGGGTGTCCGTTTTCACCACTCTTGTTCAACATAGTACTGTAAGTCCTAGCCACAGCGATCAGACAAGAAAAAATAAAAAGCATCCAAATTGGAAAGGAGGAAGTAAAACTCCCATTATTCACAGATGACATATTGTACATAGAAAACCCTAAAGACTCCATGAAAAAACTACTAGATATAATAAATGAGTTTGGCAAGGTAGCAGGATACAAAATCAACACCCAAAAATCGATGGACACCAGTAATTAATTCTCAGAAAGAAAAACTAAACAAACAATCCCATTTACCATTGCAACAACAACAACAAAAGGTGAAATAATTAGGAATAAACTTAACCAAGGAGGAGAAAGACTTATACTCAGAAAACTATAGGACATTGAAAATAAAGAGATAAAGATATAAACAAGTGGAAGAATATACCCAGTTCATGGATTGGTAGAATTAACATAATTAAAATGTCCATACTACCCAAGGCAATCTACAGAGTCAGCGCAATCCCTATTAAAATACCAATAGTGCCCTAACCGGTTTGGCTCAGTGGATAGAGCGTTGGCCTGTGAACTGAAAGGTTCCAGGTTCGATTCTGGTCAAGGGCATGTACCTTGGTTGTGGGCACATCCCCAGTAGGGGGTGTGCAGGAGGCAGCTGATGGATGTTTCTCTCTCGTCAATGTGTCTAACTCTCTATCCCTCTCCCTTCCTCTCTGTAAAAAATCAATAAAGTATATATATTTTAAAAAAATACCGACAGCATATTTCAAAGACCTAGAACAAATACTCCAAAAATTTATATGGAACCAAAAAGACCCTGAATAGCCACAGCAATCTTAAGAAGAGCAGCTGAAACCGGTTTGGCTCAGTGGATAGAGCGTCGTTCTGCGGACTGAAAGGTCCCAGGTTCGATTCCGGTCAAGGGCATGTACCTTGGTTGCGGGCACATCCCCGGTGGAGGGTGTGCAGGAGGCAGCTGATTGATGTTTCTCTCTTACCGATATTTCTAGCTCTCTATCCCTCTCCCTTCCTCTGTGTGGAAAATCAATAAAATATATTTAAAAAAAAAAAAAAAAGAAAGAAAGAAGAGCCAAGTAGGAGGAATCACAATACCAGATATCAAGTTATATTTCAAAGCCATTGTAATCAAAACAGCCTGGTACTGGCACAAGAACAGGGATATAGATCAATGGAAAAGAATAGAGACCCCAGAAATCAATCCAAGCCATTACATTCAATTAATATTTGACAAAGAAGACAAGAGCATACAATGGAGTCAAGACAGTCTCTTCAATAAACAGTGTTGGGAAAATTGGACAGATACATGCAAAAAAATGAAACTAGACCACCAACTTATATCATACACAAGAATAAACTCAAAATGGATAAAAGACTTAAATGTAAGTTGTGAGACCATAAAAAGCCTAGAAGAAACCATAGGCAGCATAACCTCAGCCATCTCTCATAGGAATATGTTTGCAGATACATCTCCTAGGGCAAAGGTAACTAAGGAGAAAGTAAACAAATGGAATTTCATCAAAATAAAAAGTATCTGCACAGCAAAAGAAGCCATCAACAAATGAAAAGGAAGCCACTGTAGGGAGAACATATTTGGGTTATTAAACAAAATATACAAGGAAATCATACAACTTAACAAAAGGAAGACAAACCATCCAATTAAAAAATGGGCAAAGAACCTAAATAGGCACTTCTCCAAAGTGGACATACAGATGGCCAAGAGACATATGAAAAAATGCCCAAAGTCACTGATCATCAGAGAGATGCAAATTTAAATGACAATGAGGTATCACCTCACACCTGTCAGAGTGGCTACCATCAACAAATCAACAAATGACAAGTGCTGGTGAGGATGTGGAGAAAAGGGAACACCAGTACACTGCTGGTGGGAATGCAGCCTGGTGTAGCCATTATGGAAAGTAATATGAAATTTCCTAAAAAAATTAAATATGGAACTGCCATTTAACCCAATGATTCCACTTCTAGAACATATCCTAAGAAACCCGAAACACAGAAACCCGAAACACCGATCAGGAAGAATGTACACATCTTATGTTCACAGCAGCACAATTTACAATAGCTAAGATCTGGAAACAGCCCAAGTGCCTATCAGTAGACAAGTAGATAAAAAAGCTGTGGTAGCCCTAGCTGGTTTGGCTCAGTGAATAGAGCGTCGGCCTGCGGACTGAAGGGTCCTGGGTTTGATTCTGGTCAAGGGCACATGCCTGGGTTGTGAGCTCGATCTCCAGTGGGCAACGTGCAGGAGGCAGCTGATGTTTCTCTCATCATTGATGTTTCTATAGCTCTCTCCTTCTCCCTTCCTCTCTGAAATCAATAAAAATATATTAAAAAAAAAAAAGCTGTGGTACACTTACACCATGGAATACTGCGCAGCAGTAAAAAGATCTCTTACCCTTTGAGACAGCATGGAAGGACTTGGAGAGTATTAATCTAAGCGAAATAAGCCAGTCAGAGAAAGACAAGTATCACATGATTTCACTCATTGGTGCGGTCTAATGAACAAAATAAACTGTTGAACAAAATAGATCCAGAGACACAGAAGCATGGAACAGACTGTCAAATTCCAGAGGGAAGGCAGGGGAGGGTTAGTGGGTGGGAAGAGATCAACCAAAGAACTTATATGTACAAAATAAACAAACAAAAAGAAGCCAAAGACAGTAACAAGAGTGACAAGGTACATCAACTCCATGAATAAAACCTAGTGGAAACTGTCACAACTCTTGTTACAGTGTATATATCTGATTTCTTATTAAAACAAAGTAGCCCTAACTCGTTTGGCTCAGTGGATAGAGTGTCAGCCTGTGGACTGAAGAGGGTCCCTAAGTTCGATTCCAGTGTGGGGTGTGCAGAAGGCAGCCAATCAATGATTATCTCATCACTGACATTTCTCTTTCTCCCTCTCTGAAATAAAAAATATATATACTTAAAAAACAAGGAGTAAACATATGCTATTGAATAACAATAAATAAATAAATAAATAAATAAATAAATAAATAAATCAATAAATAAATAAATAAATAAGGTAGCCTAAAAAATACCTCACCAACCCTCCTCAAAATTGTCAAGGTCATCAAAAACAAGGAAAGTCTGAGAAACTTTCACAGTCATAAGAACCCTTTGGAGACATACTGACTAAAAGTAATATGCTGTCCTAGATGGGATCCGGGACAGATAAAGGACATTAGGTAAAAAAGAAGGAAATTTGAATAAACTATGGACTTATTGTATCAATCTTGGTCATTCATTGTAAGAAATATACCATACTAATGTACTGTGGGCAGGGCATA
Source organism: Eptesicus fuscus (assembly GCF_027574615.1). NCBI lineage: Eukaryota > Metazoa > Chordata > Mammalia > Chiroptera > Vespertilionidae > Eptesicus > Eptesicus fuscus. The sequence goes on along the minus strand of NC_072495.1, from coordinate 10,298,657 downwards.
TGAGAACACTCTGTACTATCCACTTAATCCTATATAATAAAGTAATATGCAAATTGACCATCACTCCAACACATAAGATGGCTTCCCCCATGTGGTCAAAGAAGGCCTCCCCATGTGATACAAGATGGCCGCCACAAGATGGCCAGCAGGAGAGGACAGTTGGGAGGGACCAGACCTGCAGGGGAGGACAGTTAGGAGTGACAAGGCCTGCAGGGGAGGGCAGTTGGAGGCAACCAGGCTGGCAAGGGAGGGCAGTTAGGGGTGACTGGGCCAGCAGGGGAAGGCAGTTGGGGGCAAATAGGACTGCAAGGGAGGACAGTTAGGGGTGACCAGACCAGCAGGGGAGGGCAGTTAGGGGTAATCAGGCCAGCAGGGGAGCAGTTAAGCATTGATCAGGCAGGCTGGCAGGGGAGTGGTTAGGGGGCAATCAGGCAAGCAGGCAGGCGAGCGGTTGGGAGCCAGCAGTCCTGGATTGTGAGAGGGATATCCAACAGGCAGTTGGACATTCCTCAAGGGGTCCCAGATTGGAGAGGGTGCAAGCTGGGCTGAGGGACACACACACACACACACACACACACACACACACACACACACACACCGTGCACGAATTTCGTGCACCGGGCCTCTAGTTTTTCTATAAATGTAAAACTACTCTAAAAAGAATGTCTATTACTAAAAAACGAATGAGTTATAGCAACAATATCAATCAATTTCTTAAATAATGTTAAGCAAAAGATATGCTGAAGTACAGGCAACATGACTGTACATTAAGTTCAAGAACAAGCAAACAAAAGTGTTGTTTAGGATGAAAAAACATGGTAAAACTGAAAATAGAACAGTATAATTTTACAATTGAGCAAAATGAGCTCACCATTTGCACAAGGTTCACAGAATCCAGGGTCAGCCCGGTCTGCATGGCTCAGTGGTTGAGAGTCAACCTATGAACCAGGAGGTCACTGTTTGATTCCCAGTTGTCAGGGCACATGCCCGGGTTGCGGACTCGATCCCCGGGGTGTGCAGGAGGCAGCCAATTGGTGAATCTCTTTCATCATTGATGTTTCTATCTCTCTCTCTCTCCCTTCCTCTCTGAATCAATAAAAATATATATTAAAAAAAAAAAGAAAAAAGAATCCAGAGTCAGAAAATAAAGTATAAAAACAAAATTCAGAATAATGGTTGCCTTTGGCAGGGTTGGGGCAGAGGAGGGTGGGAAGAGAGAGGAAATAGGATGTGATTAGATTTGAGCACACAGCAGGTTTCTGGGATTGTGGAAATGTTCTATTTCTTATCCTGGGTGTAGTGTATAGCTGCATTTTATGTGATTCTTCAAACACTATATATGTTGTCATATACCTTTATATGTATGCTATATTTTGCAAATTTCACACTTTATTAAAAAATTAAAAAAACTGTTTCTCTGGCCTCAAAGCAAGCTCTGTCTGGGCCTTGGTACACTGGAGAATTATTGTATAGGAAAGCCACCCTCCTGTATCTCCTTAGGGGTCTCGACACGACCTTGACCTCCAAGGTGTCTCCCGCTGGCCTTCCCTTAGCTGATGGAAGATGCCCTCCTGGTCAACATATGGATGGCTTGAGTATATGCCTGACAGTCCAGAAAAAGCTCCAGATGGGGACAGTGCATAGGGTCATCTCTGTCCCTTCCTATCACACACTGTCAGGCTCAGCCTGAGCCTGTGGGCCTTGGGAGTCAGTCAGCTTGTTTCGGCCCATCAAGGATGGGGCTTTAGTCTGGGCACCAACAAAGTTGGAGGGCAGAGGCCTCTCTCAGGACAGATCCCTGATTGCTGCCATTCCCACTCAATTCCTGGACAAAATCCCTACTGCCCCAAGGGACTGATAAGGGAGATGGGTGACAGGCCAAGTGGAATGAAGTCATGGGTAAAAGATGATCCAAAAATTAACAAATTATTTTCCTGGGCCAGAGGCCCATGCAGGACTAAATCTGGCACTGAGAGGGGCTCAGGCAAATCTGTTGATCCAGCACCAAAGGGGGCCCAGCCCATGGGCCAGAGAGCAAGGCTCATGACTCCAAAGGGACAAGATGTAGACCTGGGAGGGCCACTCCCCTCCTATACCCACCCCCACCCCAGGGCTTGAGTGCTAACATCCCTCCCACAAAGCCCCCATACTCAACAATAGGGAAAGGGGACCCATCTGTCTGAGTCCTTTTCCAAAGGAACATGGAGGCACAGACAGGCTAAGGGACCTGCCTACAACCACACAGCCAGTGACAGGCCACGGACCTAGGCTTCCATCTGGTGGTGGAGAGAGGCCCTCCCTCTGAGAGGCTCAGTCCTCCTATTGGGAAAGTGGGGGTCCTCCAAGAGGGCCCTGAAGAAAGAATGGAAACTCAGAGAGGATACAAACAGGCAGCATCCCCCCTACCATGAAGCAGGCAAGATCTGACCTCAGTCCAGAAAACATTCCCCAACCCAGAGCCAACAGGGCCGTCCTATGGGGGAAGGGGCCCCAAATTCCAAAGGCCCAAGAAAGCGAAGGCAGAGTCCACAAGCTCACAGCTCCAGCAAGAGGAAGTGAAGTGGGAGTTTCAGTCCCATTTCACTGGGGTAGCCGGTGGAGGCCACAGGGCAGCCTGGGCTCACAGATTTACTGCAGAGAGAGGACTGGCCAGCTCCCTTGGAAGTTCTAAAGAAGATGATTATACCCTTTCACTCAGAAATCCTCCTCCTGGGAATTTACCCAAAGAAGGAAAGGGCTGTGAGCACAAAAGTCACCAGAGGGCTGTTTATAAAGTGACAAACACCGGGAGATTTAAATGGCCAGTGAGAGCTGTGTCCTGATGGTGCTGCCCTTGCCACAGGGTTTGGCAGCCTTTAAAACCAGCAAGCCTGTGTGCTGGATTTGAAGAGCACAGACACGTGCTTAAGTCGGCTATTTTCCCTTTAACTGACTATAAAATTATGTAGAGATCATAGTTAAGATCATATTGAAGCTACAGGGGAAAAAGCCCAGAGGAAAACAGCCAACATGTCTGAGACTCAGTTTGCTCATCTATTAAATGGGTCTAATTCCACCCATGCTTCAGCGTGTGAGGCTAAGGATGTGATAACATAGGCAAAGGGCTTGCCTCACTGCCTGACCCAGATGAGCACTCAAGAAATAGCAGCAATCACTTTAAGCAAATCAAAATGATCGAATATTTATCACATCTAAGACTGGGGGAAAACAAAAATGCTGGTGACACCAGCATTGGCAAGGCTGTGGGAAATAGGCACTCCCATCTTCTTGGAGAGCAATCTCACAGAAACCTCAAAGCACATACTCGGAGATCCAGATATTTCACTATAAGGAATTTGACCTCTGCATGTTTTTGGAATATTATGCAAACATGTTTGTGACAGTGCAAACTACCGATCAAATAAACAAAAACAAAAAAAAAAAAACACAAATGCCCACCAAAGCAAACGGGTTACAGAAACTGCCATCCACAGAGTGAGATTCTGTGAAATTGTCAGAACCAACAAGGAAGAGCACATTGACACCGCTGTGTGTACAGCATGACCACTTTGGTATACTTTATATATACATATCGTTAGTTAAAAGCTCAATGCCATTTTTCTAAAGATAGTACAGAAACTTATTTTGCAGAGACAGGGATTCAGTAGAGATTGGGAAGTAGATATATTTTAAATTTTATACTTCTCTCTGAATTTTTTAAACCATGTGTTCATTTTGCTATGAGAAAAAACACAGGGACAAAATGGCATCACTCATGCTAAAAGCCCATGATACTAAACCTAGATTTAATACCTGATCGAACTATGGTTTTAACCTCTTCTAGAGTCAAAATAGTTTAAAATATATTTTTATTTATTTCAGAGAGGAAGGGAGAGAAACATCAATGAGGAGAATCATTGGCCTCCTGCACACCCTCCACTGGGGGGCATGTGCCTCAACCGGAAATTGAACTATGACCTCCTGGTTCCTAAGTCCACACTCAATCACTTTACCACATCAGCTGGGCCCAGAATCATAATATTAACCAGTCTGGAATTTTCTGGTTAAACACCAGTAATCTGTCACATGGGCCCTGAACAGGCAAGCCGCATGATAAAACCCTTACCCTTCTCTTCCCCCATAGAAAGATGTCCCAACCCCCGAAATAATCCTTTCTTTTCTTTTGTCAGTAGCCCCTTTACTCCTTTTGCCTATAAAAACCTTCTATTTTGCACAGCCCTTTCAAGTGTACTTCGGAATGAGATGCTGCCTGATTCATGAATCGCTTTAATAAAGCCAATTAGATCTTCAAATTCACTCAACTGAATTTTTTCAACAGTTTATGTAATATATATAACAAATACTTGTGTTAACAGGGTTATTTGGATGGCAGAATTACAGGCCATTTCTTTACTGTTTTAAGGTTTTCAAAGTATAACAAAATTTACCATCTTAATCATTTTTAAGTGCAATTCAGTGGCATTAAGTACATCCACATTGTTGTGTCACCACCATCACAGATCTCCAGAACTTTTTCAACATTCCAAAGGGAAACTCTGCCCCATAAACACTAACTCCCCATTTATTTCCCTTCCTTCCAGCCCCTTCTGCATGTCTATGAATATGATTTCTCTGGGGATCTCATCTATAAGTGGAATCACAGTATTTGCCCTTCTGTAACGCTTATTTCACTTAGCATAATGTCCTTAATTTTCACCCATGCTGTAGCAGGACAGGATTTCCTTCCTTTTGAAGACTACATTCCATTGTATGGATGTTGCAGCTCCTTTATCCATTCATCCATCCAATGGACCCTTGGGTTGCTTCCATCTTTGGCTATTATGAATGCTGCTGCCATGAACATGGGTGTGCTATCTGTTCAAGACCCTGCTTCAATTCCTTTGGGTATTGCTAGATCATTTGGCAATTGTTCAAATTTTTTAAGAACTGCCAGACTGTTTTCCACAGTGGCTGTATCATTTACAATACCACCAGCAATGCACGAGGGTACTCTATTTTAAAATTGTTTTCTTTTAATGGCTGCTAAGGAGACTGACTTGAGGGCTTTAGGCTTATTCCCAGTGTTACTGCCACTGTGTGGTTTCTGAAATACATGACATGTTCTGTGCTGGCAACAAGTGATATCTTCCACAGCAATCTGGGAAACCCCACACACGTTAGCCCCGACTAGTGACAGCCCAGGTGCAGCAGGGCCAGGTCAGAAGACAGAAGCCTACCCTTCATGCCCCTCCTGCTGCCCTGGGTAGGGAGGCTCCTGAAGAAAGTGGAAAACCTTACTAGGGCACTTACCTCTACAGAGGCCCTCCCAATGCCAGGTATTCCTGGCAGGCCTGATGTGACCACTGCCCACAGAGGCCAAGGTGAAGTGCTTGTTGAGTCAGGCTTCACTGCCTGTCAGCAGAGAATTCGGTCCTGGGCAGCAGGCAGTTCTGCGGCTTTGGAGCTGGCTGAGCTGGCCTGGGCATGAGCCCCAGAGACTGGTCATGGGAGTTGTTCCCACCCACAGGGAGCTACTTTGAGGCCTCCAGGAGCCCTCTGAAGTCAGGCCTGCAGCTTCTGGGGCCCTCCCCTCTCTTAGGTTTCTCAAGATTTGGACCAGGGAATACCTGTATTAGAAAAGAAAGTCATGCCCTAACCGGTTTGGCTCAGGGGATAGAGTGTCGGCCTGCGGACTGAAGGGTCCCAGGTTCAATTCCGGTCAAGGGCATGTACCTTTGTTGCGGGCACATCCCCAGTAGGGGGTGTTCAGGAGGCAGCTGATCAATGTTTCTCTCTCATCCATGTTTCTTTCTAACTCCCTATCCCTCTCCCTTCCTCACTGTAAAAAAATAAATTTTAAAAAAAGAAAGAAAAGAAAGTCAGGGTGGGAGTGATAAAAGATGCAGACTCCTGAGCCCAGGTTCTGGATTTGGATTAAGATTTGGTACTGGGCCTGGAAATCTGCATGATCAAGTTCGGAAAGTGGATTTGGGAAATAGTTGGCCTCATCCTGAGGAAGAATTCAAAGGCAGGGCTGTGGCCCCCGATCTAAGGCTGGCAAAGAAAGCTCCCGACATCAGCCCTGTAGGGACCATGCCTGCCAGGTCTTTGGCACACTGAACGGGTTCAGAATTGGAATAAGACCAAGTTGCAGGGCAGGGAGCACCCTTCTTTAGGACCCTGCCTCCCTGCTCAGCGGAAGGACCACAAAGAGAAAAGGACAAGGCTTCAGCCTAGTCTCCAATTCCCCAGGGAAGAATCGGCAATCTGGTATTTACCCTGATGGTGGTGGTGACATTCACAACAGGCATCATGCTGAACTCCATACGAGCTTTATTCAGTCCTCAGACCCCAGGCAGATGTGGGAGCCCAGGCCATGGAAGCTAACTACCAAGCCTGACCCACATCGCTGACAGTGGGAGAGCTGGGACTTTTAGAACCCAGTCAGTCTGATTCCACACCTGTGCTACAAATAGGGGGGGCGGGGGGGGGAGGAGAATGATAAGAATCAGTTAAAACATCCCCATATTGGCTGTGCGAAACTCTAGGCACCAGAAGGCACCTGGGAGGCCACTCCTTGGCAGGTGGCTTGGTCTCCTAGCAGGTGGTTCAGTGGAACAGCCAGAGAGCTGGGTGGTCTGATTCTGTCCCAGCTCCCTGCCTACGTAAGGTTTTTCTGTTTGTGAGAATAAATGATAGTGGTAATAGTACCAGTTGAGATCTTCAGCACTCTCCAGGTCAAACTCTTCCCATTCTTTGATGTGGACTAAGAGTATTCCCAATTCTATGTCAGGTGCTCTAAAGATGTAGCTTCATTTGCCTCTTCCACCTGGAACCTGTCAGGATAGAAACGCTGGAGCTGCAGGTGGGAGGGGCCTTAAGGATCTAACCCCAGATGATGCAGGGATGGAGGGACTTGGAATAGACAGACTGATCTAGGACCTCCCAGCAGAGCAGAGGGCCAGCCCAGGAAAAGGGAGACACTCAAGGGTACTAATGGAAGGTATGCACAGGGCCTGGGCACCAAGGCACAATCTGAACCCGAGGGAATCTCAGGGGTCATGGTGATGAGACTGACAAGCAAAAATAAGAGAGTGGGGCTGGGTTCTCCCCCCCAGTCAGGGGAATGGCAAAGAGGTTCCACCTTTTCTCCCAATGCACTGATAATGGCTGCTCAGAGGCAAGCTGAGGAAGGACATGAAGCTGCATTCCGGAGTGAGCACTAAGGCCAATGATCAGCGTCTTCTCCAGGTCACACGGTCACCTGCAATGGCCCCACTGCCTGCTGGGCTCTTTAGAAACTGCTCCATCAAATGATGCTGCCCAGGCACTGGTTCTCATACTGAAAGATACTTTAACAGTAACTTTTTGTCCACTTAAAATTACAGTTATCAGGTGTTCTGAGCTTCTAAACTACTACACACTTCAGAACAGAACTTTCCCTTTACATCAAATTCATATTTTATACCACCTTTGACTAAGTTTGTTTTAATGAGAATTTGAGGTTAGCTGTGCCACCCCCAACCCCACTTCCTGGTTACCTATATTATCAAAAGCATCACCTTAAGTAAGAAGTATGAGGGAATGACCCCTCTGCTGACCCCACAGCAAATGCTGAAACCAGACACCAACCTCAGAGCTCCTGACAGCCAGACAGAAACAGTCTAAAATCTGGCCAAAGACTCTCCCCCAGGGAAAGTTACCAATAAGAAAATGCAAATGGATGACCCAGCTTAGTGTTACCTGAGGTTCCCAATCCTACTGGCTCCAACACTCTGGAAAGAAAGGGAGTCTATTTATGGCAAATAATTCTAGGGTTGAAATAATGCATTGTGAGAAAGAGATAAAGAGAGAGAAAGAGAGAAAATAATTGATAATGGGCTTCCATTCTGATCAACCCAACACCATTACTGTACAGAAAACAGTTTTATTATAATTACCCCAGGTGTTCATGCTCTAGGTCACACCTTTCTCAGATGCGGCCCAGGTTCATAGGCAAGTTACCAGATTAGGAAGTAGGAAAATTGTTCTGCAAAATAGCAACTGTCAGCTTAAGGCATTACTAATATTGCAGAAGGAAGCAAGGTTACTAGGATGATGATTTCTGGGACAGGAACCCTCTCTGAAAGGGCGAGCCCATGCTGCTGTCCTACTCAGGAGTTGACACTCTTGCTCTGGGTGACAGGTCACTCCTTTCAAACCCACCCACATCATCATACACAAAACACTGTCTATTCCTCGAGCTTTCAGATTTAGAAGTTAGTTATATAAAAAGTACTGTCCCAGCACATCTGTGGGCCTCTCAGAAGGCTTACTCAGTCCTCCCTGGCTGGAGCAGGAAAGGATGGATTTATATGGAAGGTTGGTCAGGCTCAGTTTTAAAAAATGAAGTCACTACTAGAAATAAGGAGCCAGGGGGCAGAAACCCCTGCTGCAATCACATGCTGAATCATTGTCCTCCCAGAGAGCGGGCTCCTACGGTTCTTTCAGTCCATGGAAGTGCTCAGAGCAGGGCAGGCCAGTGTGGCCACGGAGCTGCTGCCTGCCTCACTGCATGCCGAACCACTGCTCCTGGTCAGCCCACTGGGCCGCCTCACTGTCGCTGCCCTCCAGGTCCCCTTCTTCCCCACTCCCTTCCATGTCGTCCACATCCTCCTCCTGAGTGGCATCCGTGGGACTCTCCTCCTTCTCCATCTTCTGCATCCCCTCTAGAGACTTCTGGTCATTGGGGTCCAAACTAGGGGACAACAAAACAAAGGAGAGGCCTGAATCTCTGCCTTGCTTCTTGCTGGCTGATGGCATCTCCCTGGCTCACCAGTGAAATGACCACCCAGTCACAGAGAAACTGCTAATGCCTGGCCTCTCCGAACAACTCCAGTTCCATAGGCAGGATCACGGGAATCCACCACTAGAAGTGAAAAAAGGCATCTTGTCCTAATTTTCAGAATCTTCAATTTGAGTTTTTCTTCATTTATTTCTTAAACCTTTTCACACATTACCCCTAGCACTAAGCTAGAGGAAGCAATCAGATAACACAAATGAAAAACACCCATTAACAGAAAAATTAAAATGTAATTTCTTAACAGTATTGGATTTTTAAGCTACAGGGTTACAAAAAATACTTATTTTCCTGTGAATAAAATTGTTCCATGTTCTTATGACATAATTAAACATATCAGCATTGCAGGAGTTAACCAAAATCATGCTTACCATGGAACAGATTTGTCAACTCCTAGGTTAGACCCCAGGACCCAAAGCAACACATATCTGAGCATTCAAGTTTAATAGCTAAGAGCCATTACACGTGCAAGAGCCCCCAAAGTTCAGAAGCTCAAGAACATTTATCTACTTGGCTCCTAAGCAATCTTTCCTCTTTTCTTTGTGACCATCACCCAAGCCAGCAGGTATCCAACCTCTAACAAATCCCACCTCTAATAAAAGTCTGGCATTTTATTTTCTCACTTGCTTCTGGGCTTCCAAAAAGCAGACAAAACCCATGTGGGAATCCTGTTCCTACTAATATACCTGTAGATTGATTTGTATTATCTCTTCTTCTCTAAAACCTTCCATACAGCTCTCACCCACATCCAGGGATCCCCCACCCTCCTCTGTACTCCCACCTTGCCATCTAGAGACTGCTATGAAAGCACTTAGCACGTGGTATCCATCAGTCTGCACGTCTGAGACTGAGAGCAACTGGAACTGCAGCATCCCCAGTGGTTACTGAGATGCCAGGCACAGGAGTGGTGCTCAACTGCTGAATAAGTAAATGAATGTGATCAGACTCAAAGACAGGCCTCATCATGACCTTACAGACACACAGACAACCCTCAAAGAAATCACTTCTGTACTAAGCAGTAAGAATACCACTATTTATTTAGTATTTACTATGTACCAGGCACAGTGCTAAGAGCTTTACATGGAAAAATTGTTTAATCCTCATTTAATCTTTTAATACCTAGTACGGCAGATAGATATAGACAAGGAAATTTGTTAGTAACTCGCCCAAGATAACAGGTGGTGAAAGTAAGTAACCAAACTTCAGAGCTTAAGTTCTTAACTACTATAGTAGGTAGAAACATGGGAAAGTACTCATAATACTTTGATTTGAAAAAGCAGAATATAAAATATATACTACATATAACCCTATAAAAATATGTATATGTGTGGTCAAGGCCAGGAAGATGATTTACACAAATGAAAACAGAAATTATAGTGATGTGAGCTGGTTATGAGTGAAACCATTCTTTAATGTTAATATACTTAAAAATTCTTTTTTGAAGTCATGAATTCACAAATTCCTCTTCTATTATTACTCTGTTTGCAACCGTGGGCACAATGTGTATGTTTCCAGAATTTCTGTGACATAGTTCCCTGCCTTCTCTACCCCTCATCAAACTTCCCCCCAGGAGGCTAAGTGCCTACCTTAGTGCTATACTATACTGGTCCATTGCTTCCTGATACTCATTGACAGCTACAAGGAAATCTCCTAGGATCCGATGCAGGACACAGTCACTCTGATTAGCTAGTGCGTTCCTCAGCAAAGCAATTCCATCTTCGTATTTCTGCTCTCTGCCTAGGAAAAAAATAAAAAAGACCCTCATTTTCCTACTTACCCGACATTTTGAAAATACATTCCCATCTCAGGTTGTTGTTTTTTGTTGTTGTTAATCCTCACCCAAGGGGGTATTTTTCCATTGATTTTTAAAGAGAGTGGAAAGGAGAGGGAGAAATGATGTGAGAGAGAGAGAGACAGAGAGAGAGAGACAGACAGACAGACATTGATTGATCGCCTCCTACAAGCACCCCAAACAGGGCTGGGGAACCTGCAACCAAGGTACATGCCCTTGACCAGAATCGAAACGGGGACCCTTCAGGCAGAGAGCCGATGCTCTATCCACTGAGCCAAACTGACTAGGGCCCCATCTCAAGTCTTATACACAAAAACCACAACACTGATCACAATCCGACAATCTATTTGTAGATGTCTTCAAGAAAAAAGTGGTGTGGCAGAAAATAAGAACAAGCTCATCAGAATTCCTATTCCATTAGGAAATCTGCAGTTTGGGTTCTGATTTTTTTTAAAGGTACTACTAACCTAGGTTCAAATAAAAAGCGAGCATGTTATTTTATTTGCCAAACTAGCCCAAATCCAGGAGTTCATCATAAATAGGAACTAAAAAAAGAAAAATGGCTAGCCCTGACTGGTGTGGCTCAGTTGGTTGGAGTGCCGTCCCCTGCCATTTGCCCAGCCAGTGTGGCTCAGGAGGTCACCGTTCAATTCCTGGTGGCATATGCCCAGTTGTGAGCTTGATCCCCAGTGTGGGGTGTGCAGAAGGCAGCCAGTCAATGATTCTCTCTCATCATTAATGTTACTATCTCTCTCTCCCTCTCCCTTCCTCTCTGAAATCAATAAAAATATATTGGGGGGGAAAAAAGGTGGCAGCTTGATTCCCAGTCAGGGCACATACCAGGTTTCAGGTTCAATTCCTAGTAGGCCCATTCGGGAGGCAAATTATCTCTCGGTATCTCTCTCTCTTTCAAATCAATAAAAACAAGTCCTCGAGTGAGGATTTAAAAATAAATAAAATAAAAAATAAACAAGGCTAAAAGGGAAATTGTTAAGAGAATCCAGATGGGTCAAAACAGCTCGAGTTGGTGCAAACCAGTTATATTCAGTCCAAACTGGTTCAGGACAACTAAAACTGGATCAAAGTGAGCTGAACAAGTAACAACCAAATATAGCTCCACAAAAGTCAGTCCCTGACAATCCAAGCAGATCTAAGCCAGCTACATTTAGTTGTGCTAAACCAATTCATCTGGGCTCAGATCTACTATAAAAGAAACACACTTAGCTGAACTGGGGAAGCCAATTGAGGTTAAGTTTTTATACAATGAATGATGAACAGGGAAGTAAATAAAATACACTTACTAAGCAGTTCTGCTTTTTTCACCACAGCCTTAATGTAATCCGGCCTTTGGTTCAGGGCTTTATCTAATAAAGTTTTGGCTTTTTCCTGTGTCACTGGGTCTTCGAGACAAACAGTGGCTAAAAGGGTAAGGGTTTGTGCATTTGCTCCTAGAGTTTTGTAAACGTTGTTAGCCATTACCATTGCTTCACGAATACTGTTTGAGGCTAAGTAACATTCAATGAGACCTAAAAAAACAAAAAAACATAAAAAGCTCAACCACATTACCATTCTAAGCCATGCTTCCACTCTGACAAATTATAAACCTTCAAAGTTTCAGACGAGGGGCAGGCCAGGAGAAAACGTTGATGGTGAGATTAGACTGGACGGTATGTTGATGAAGTAACTAAAAAGTGCTCTTCCCCAGAGCACTTCACGGATATGGAAAAAGCCTGCACTTCGAAGGCACCTTCAGTTAGGAAGGTAACGAACACGCCTAAGTAAACTGAAGCATGCAGCCCAGCTGAATGTTAGAGAAACAAGTATGACACTAATCATTGGCTGAAATGGTCACAGATGTTTCTAACAAAACCAGAGGTTTCACTGCCTCTTAACAAGCTGTTAATTTCCACTGTGCTGTCACCTTTCATGTCCTAGTTTTAAGCTCCTATATAAAAGTGAATGTCCAGTTCTACAAACTAGAGACCCTTGGGAGCAACCAAAGGAGAAAAGACGACTTTTTCATTTGAAACACAGTCCCCAAAAGCATCTGCTGAGGACTTCCCTAAACTAGATGGGAAGAGCTTCATCAGATGGACCGAATACACCAAGATTAGCAGCTTCTGCCTCTTTTTATACCCACAGCAAGTTACTAGTAAATGTCCTATGGGGACACTTCAGATACAGTCAACTCTCAACTTCTCATGCCAAGAAGTTGAGGAAAACAGAGGAAGTACTTTTTGGCACAAAGCACTCATCAAAACAGAACAACAGCTTAAACCCCAAACCCACACAATCCCTGGCAGATTTTCTCTGCATACTCCTCCACCCTAGCAGCATTTATAACATTTGTGCACATTCCACCACACGCTATGATACTTAACCAGAAATTACCTAACTCTTAAGGGCAACGTGTTAGAGTCAGAATGCAGAGGTCTGCAACTACTTGAGAAGTTATACTTCCCTGCAAAAGCCTCACTGGAATGTCAGAAGGCAATGGAAAGAATGCCAGAAAGAAATGGAAAGAATGCTCCTACCAGTAAAAGAAGCTAGGCTGGAGGCTGCAAACACCAGAGGGTATGACCAGTCACCCTGATCCAATCTCCAAATGGTAGCTTGAGTGAAGGCAGCCCTTGAAGCCTCACTGACCAGCCAGCTCTGTCCCCAACAACTCTAACCAGCCTGGGTCCAAGCTCTTCTACTGCATTCCTGGGTTCAGGTGAATCAGGCTCGCAGCACAAAGGAATTAGCATGATAAAAGCTGCTGGGAGGTAGGGTAGTTATAGCTCAGGATTAAGAATTTAATTTGAAACCAAAAGCTTGGTTTGCTGGGGTTTCTTTAAGAACAAATCCACCACAGGTATAGCTTTGACTAAGCAGATTTGTTTTTATTTATTTATTTATTTTACATTTTACTTTTTAATTTTATTGGGGTAGTAATCCACACAGGAAGCAGATTTGTTTTTTACCCCCCCTATCAAATTTTATTTTTCAAATTTGAACTCATCTTTCTGTTAACAGCAAATGACTCCTATACTCCTGGGTTTATTTTTAAATTCCTATAAAAATATGCTTTGGAGGAACTGCATCTTGTAAGAGTTATTTCAAAGCCTGTGACCGAGTCACCAAATATTGCAGAAGCTGGCACAACTCCTTTGAACTCCTAGGGTCAGTTCACATGAACTTAAAATAGTACATAACAAAACAAAGTTTGACCCTGATCATGCCCACTCTGGAGTCACAATGAACCTACCAATTCCCACACCACCACCATCACATGAATATGGAGTTACCCTATGGGTAAAATTTCTGGCCCAATGTAAGGCAACTGTGAAATAGAATAAAGACCTATATAATAGCCAAGTGATTCAGCACAGTGCTGGCACAGGGAGATTTACACTAATGAGTTGTCCACATTTGAGAAGCCAAAAAATGGACCAAAAAATTAACCTCGACTACTTACTCCCTCACCAAAAACAAAGAGAAATGGATTCTGAAAGTATGAAGTAAAAAATCCAGCGAAACCCCTAAAGTAATTTAAAAAGCCTAATGCAGTGATTCCCAAACTTGTCTGCACATCAGCATTACCCGGGATCTTCAAAAGAAACACTGATGCCTATCTTCCACCACCAAATATTCTAATTTACATGGTATTAGTGACCTGGCATCAGGACCTTTAAAAGTTCCCCCAGTGGACTCCAAAGTACAACCAAGTTTGGGAACTGCCAGCCTAACAAAACCTTCCATTTGAGTGCTGCCGCCACACCTACAGATTCACACTGTCATCTACAGTTTTTATCTTACCTTCATAACAGTCTAAGCGACAAGGTGCAAGCCGTATAGCCTCCCGAAAGTGGATTATTGCTTCTTGGACTCTGCCCATGTTCCTGAGTGCTGCTCCCTTAAGCAGCAAAGCTTGAACACTATTACTGTTCAGCTGAATGGCCTTTGCTCCTAAATAGAGGGCCCGAGAGTAGCGTTTGCTATAGAAGCTATGACACCTGGAGAAAAAAACAACCAAAAGTTACCTGAGAGAAGAATACAAGCATACCACGCTTTATTGCTTTGTTGTTCTTCACAGGTGTTGGGGTTTTTGTTGTTTGTTTGTTTTTTTGCAAATTGAAGGCAAGATCTTCCAACCAACAAAAATACTATAAAACTCCATTTATTGAGTTAGTTGGAGTGGAGCCTGCAGTATCTCCAAGGTATGCCTATGTAAAGAAACTTCATAGAAGGCCCTCTACATGATTCTTATTACAAACCACACTTAATCTATCAGTGAAAAAAAACAAAAATATCTACTAAACATTTTTAAGGGGAAAATCTTGATATGGAAGGAGAACCTGATGATATGTTATCAGATCAGACATTCAGAGAACTTATAAAGCCAACTCAATAACAAAACAGCAGCTCCTGTGCTGAGCATGATGCATTCACTATCTCAGTTTATACCTACCCCATGAAACAGGGGTATTGTCCTTGTTTTCCAAAGGAGAACAGAGATTTAAAGAGGTAAATCACGTGTCTAAAGTCAAAAACCATAATTCGAATCCAAGTCTTATTATCTCTTAAGCCTGTGTTCTCAAGCTATATTTTATTCCAGAAGAACTACAAGTTCCCAAAGAATCTGCTGGAAACTGGGGGGGAAAGGAAGCACATAAACATACCCCGAGACCACCCAGGGTTCTGCATGCTGATCAGAAATATTGAAAAGTCGGCAGCCAAGATTCTCCACATCCTCCAGCCGCCCTTCTCGTGCCAGGAGGTAGCCATATACATCCATTCCTAGAAAGGAAGAAGCTCTTTAAACTCTTTCATAAAGGGCAGCACCATCCTCAGAGCCCACACCGAGGCCCCAGCTCCTTAGGATCTGAGCCCTTTCCACCATCATGAGCTCCTTCCATCAGCATTCCCAGTTCCCAACAAAATGATTTATAAAAAAGGAAAACAAAACAAAACAAAACAAACAGCCCAGCTGGGATGGCTCAGTGGTTGAGTGTCAACCTATGAATTAAGAGGTCATAGTTCAATTTCCAGTCAGGGCACATTCCCGGATTGTAGGCTCGATCACCCGTGTCGGGTGTGGAGGAGGCAACCGATCAATGATTCTCTCTCTCATCCCTGATGTTTCTATCTCTCTACCCCTCTCCTTTCCTCTCTGAAATCAATAAAATATATTTTAAAAAAGAAAAAAACACATCCAAACTAAAGAAAAAGGAAAGGAGTAGGACCTACCTCACAATTTGAAAGCCTATTTTCAGGAACTGTTTGTCTCTACATCCTGTTGCGTGAACTACAGCTATCCTAACTCAACCAGAAAGGCCCAAAAAAGGTATCAACTAAGTTCTCTCTTCCAAGAGGTCTAGGCACAGTCAGGGTTACACACTTAATATGCCAGTTGATCTTGAAAAAAAATGTTAGCCTATTCCAGAAAAGCATCTAGTTCTTTCTGGAGTCTAGTTCATGTAAAATCACACACACACACACACACACACTTTATTCTCTCATGTTCTATAAAAAGAGCCCTCGTTCTTGTCATTCATCTCTTAACACTATTTCCCTCCATTCCTTACTATCCCTTCAGATTCCCAGGAAAATGTCTCAAGCCAAGATTACTGCAACATTCCCTGCTGGCCCTGACTCTGGTCTGAGTTTCCAACTCCAGGCTGCTGACTACTACCAGATTAGTATTTCTAAAACACCATTTTCATTATGGGCACAGGTAGCTTGGAGAGAGAAATAAGCACTGGGCAAGAGGGAGACCTTAAGCAAACAAATTCATCTTTTTTCCTCTCACTGCTCTGTCATTCTTGTGGCTTAAGTGTCTACAAGACTGTTTATTGTAACAAGGTCATTCTGATGGCCTTTCTGGGGTCTTTACAAGCAGACCTCAGCCCTTCTATTTGGCCCTTTGAGTGTGGCTCTTCCACAAAATACCACGGCCTGGGCGAGTCTATTTTGAAGAAGTGACGTTAGAAGTTTAAAAAATTTGGCTCTCAAAAGAAATTTCAATCGTTGTACTGTTGATATTTGGCTCTGTTGACTAATGAGTTTGCCGACCACTGCTTTAGAAGTACCTGTGGCTTACTCCTTCAACTGCAATCTTCTTTCAGATCAATAATTTTTGTTGTTGTTCACTCCTAATTACTTCCTTCATTCACCTCATCCTTTTCTTAACATCTGTTCATTTATTCCTTTAACTATACAGAGTAAAGTAAATCCCCTAAAAGGATATTACAGTTCTGGGGATGCCATCCAAACGCTCAGTCAGGCACATCATAAATCTATAAATCTTGAGAGCCTATGATCATAAGGAGAGGTTATAACTCCTTGCAAATGAAAAAAAACAACAAAACACCTAAATAATGATCTGTGGTGAGATGACACTTGAATAAGCAAAAACAACTGCTCAAATGGAATTACCCAAGTGTTAGAGACACGTGTCAGGACCAAAAGAATGGTAAACAGCAAATGTAATAAATTTTACAAACTATTTCCATGAAAACTGGTATCAGAGATCATGCTACGTTTTTTTTAAAAGGTCTCACACATTTATTAATGAACCAACCTACTATCACAAGGAAAAAAAATCAACAGAGCAAAATCACAAATCCATTAATTTTCCAATTGAAATGTCCCAACTGTCCAGACAGTAGCATCTTTTCAATCATTTAAAGTTGTAGGCAACCTGGATACAGCATAAATATGTGAATCATCTCTCATGTGTGATTTCTCAAAGGCCCAGTTTGGTTCTTCTCCAATGTCTCCTCTTCAAGTTGTACCTGACTTTATTACCAGTTTTCATCAGAATCCATTGGGGAATGGGCCAATTCTGCTTTTGTTTCTTGGCCAGGAACCTCTTGATCCTGAAAGTCTTGTGGGAAGACATGGTGAAGGAGAAGCGAACGCATGCACCTCGATGGTGGAGAAAGAGTCATGCTACATTTTCGATCTTTCCTGATCTGCCCCTCTACTGTCACTTCCGCCCTGCCCCAAGAATTACTTACCTTTTATTAGATAAGGATCCAACATCTGTGCTTGTTCAAATTTGAGGACAGAGTTTTTATTGTCTCCAGCTCTGAAGTACAGATCTGCTAAGCTTCCCAGTAGATCCACATTATCTCGTAATAACGACTTTTTCTCTAGTGAACTTTAAGATATTAAACAGTGAACCTTAAAACCTGTTATAAATCCTCTTGGTTGTTAAGTCTGGGTGACAGGCATATAAGTACTATTTTCTTTTGTGTATGTATGACATTTTTCATAATAAAAATCTTCAAAAACAAACTGTACACTAGATTTTCTTATTCTGAGCTTATGATTTAAAAAAAAAAGTTATACCTAAAAGTTAAAATATATAATTTAAAAATAATGAAATTGTATTATCTAGACATAAAAATTAAATGCAATGACAAATCTCAAAAAAAAAAGTTATATAAGATAGCAAATATACAGAATAAAGCAGAAATCTCTTGTTATCTAGAGATAACTTTCTGATTGCAGTTTTTCAGTGGACAAAATATGCTATATGATGTTAAATGTAATGTTATTCACAAATGACAGCTACTCGATACTCAACCAAATGATAACGTAACACAAATCCCAGTCTCTTGTCCTTGGACTTTACCTGACTAGAAAGAAAATCCCAGTCCTAGGGACGCAACCCAGATCAGATGCTGCAATAACTATGCTTCTGGGCATGCAAAAAGATGTCTTCTAGGTTCAATCAAGCATGATACACAAAGGCAGTTTGCTTTGCAATGGTTACTACTTTTGCAAGTACAGAGCTAAACTCAGTCCAAGTTTACAATTAACAGGTGCTCAGCAGAGATTATTACATTTGGGACCACATGGTACATTAAGAGACTAACAAAGCCCAGGGACAACTGGCTGCAACACCAAGAGATAAGCATCTAATTTTTCTGTTTTGCTAATTTAGATATATCAGACCTCCTTACAAGGAAAGGGCTTCAAGAACACTTAATTAATTTTGTGGCTCTCACCAGATGGTATTGATTGCTCTTGAGTTGTCACCAGTATGCACAAAAGCATATGCTTTGATCCACACAGAGAGCCAGTCCAAGTTAGGCACGGTCTGGATAACGTTCATTGTCATTGATGCCACCTCTGCACCTTTTACAGATAGGGACAGCAAACCTAACCCAACAGAAAGCAGGAAAAAGAACATGAGGCATAGCATCTCTCTTCTACAATGTAATAACCAACAGGTTACCCTTTCCATGGGCTAAAGGCAACGTTTGCCCTATTCGAATCAAAATACATATGACAGAACAAACATAATTTAGTATTTCTTGATCAGTGAAATACATGACAACGGTAATCTATTAAATCACCATCTACAGATGAAACTTTTGGAAAAATAAAACTATTCTAGTATACCGCCAAGATTGAGAACTGCTACACTAGAGAGTAAACACTCCATGAATATAGGCAGAGAACGATCCGTACCTAGAATGGCATCGAGGGCTAATGGGCACTGTCTCAGCACTTCCTTATAGCTAGTGACTGAAGGGCGCTCCTGACCAGCCTTCTTATACAAGTTTGCCAGCATCATGTTTATCTGTAATAAATGAAAACAGAAGACAATAAGATTATGTGTATATTGCAAAGAAAATATTTCACCGTCAATTTAAGTCCTGATTTTTATTACTAGCTACTACTTTACTTTTTACTAGAAAATCTACCCAGAGCCCCATGGAAATAAACAAAGACCAACTCCATTCGTCAAAACAAACAGAAAATTACTACCTTTGCTTTTCCTATGTCCTCCCATTTCTAAAAGGAAAATCAAATTCCTTTCACTTACCCAACCAAAAGGTCCAATAGTATTTGGACCAAAGATGCTGCCTCTGGAAATGGGAGTAACATTCATTTGAGAAATGTTACAGAATTCTAATTACCTTGATTCTTTCTTGGTCTTAAGACAGAAGATGAACTATTCTAGAAGTGCTCAAGTTTACATATTTTAAATGCAATTAACATCAAGCCATAGAAAGTGAGGAATTCTTAACATAGTTACTTAAGATGAATTTTCCCTAAAAAGGAAATGACAGACCCAAAAGCACAATACTTGGCTTCTCTCTGACAATTAGTCTAGCAGCTAGACTCTATCCTTTCTCATACTTAAAAGCTTTGACCAATAGGTACTGTACTGCCTGACTCATAAAAGATATGCTACAAAAATTAAACTCTAACTGACCTTTAAAGGTAACAATGATCCAGAGATTAGTTATACTATTTAAATAACACAATTCATATATGTAACTCCGCAAAACTTTATTAAAATAACCCTTTCAAAAATGCAACAGGGAAAATTTGAGAAAACTTGAACGTTCCAAAGAAGGTACAGGGAAAGTATAAATAATCTTAAAAGTCCAAAGAGAAAAACACAATATTCCAATTTAAAATTAATAGAGCATAACACAACACAGTTTGCCAGATCATAACCTAAGGAAGCAGTCAACATGAAGGCAAAAGAGAAAAAAAGCCAATCCCAATCTCTTCAATCATCTGTAGCTTCGTACTCCAGATATTTACTCAAAAGAGTGGCTCTGAAGATGAAAAACATGTTCCAATTATGTACTTACAGTATATAAAACAATCTAGTATGGCATAAATCCATACTGATTCAATGAAATAATACTAGAAATAAAACTTTTTTATTTGGCCTCAGATTTTTCCATTTTAGGCTATATTGAAATGCAAAAAAGGTACTTAAAGGAAAACTCCAGTATTAGTGTCAAACTTAAAAAGAAGTTTAAATTTAAAAACCTTTCTTGACTGCTTGTTATTAACAAATCATGACTGATGGGCAAACAAATATTAAAATTCCCTTTAAACTACCTGGCACTTCAAAAGAATGAGTTTTGAGTACTACCTAGTGAGAAAGTCAATTATTTTTAAAGCAGATACTTACTTGGTAACATCACAAAGCCACATTCTACCAGTTATAAACACAAGCAGTAATCATTTTCTAAAAACTGAGTGAGAAATTGTATGTTATATGTTTGCTCTTAAAAGTTGAAGATTTACCAAGATATAATAATCTCACACTGGAATTTTCCTTTAAAATGTGAAGGAATGTGTGGCGGTGTTTACCATACATTAACAGACGTTCATTTAGTCGTATTTTGACTCACTTCCTTGTCCTGTACACAGACTGAGAAGCCAGTTAACTCCCTAACAGACAAGAAAGAAAAACTGTAAATATTATAGGTTTATGTTTGAGGCACATATCTTTGTTTGCTCCTGGCTATAACAGCTCTACAGAATGAAGAATATGTACTCCTAATTAATGCAGATTCCTCTAGTCCCTCTTAAAATGATGGCAGTAAATACCAAGTGCTGGATACCACAAAACTGAGCTTCTTTGTCATTAGTCATTGTCCCCAAACTCCTTGAAGTTATTGAGGAGGAAATAATGGTGCACTTCCAATAAGACAATGAACAGGTATAATTCAAAGTTTATCATCAAAACAGCATCTTTCAAAAGGAAGATATTCTTCATTTATGAAAAAATTATTCTTCAGGTAAGTCTTTCATAGGGTACCAGAACACAAGTTAATAATATATAACCACTCATGCTGATTATAAGACAGGGTAGTGTGTAATATGCTTCCAAATGTTTTTAATAGCAGCCACCACCATAAAATATACTGGGGAAATAGCTTAATTATAAAACCTCAGAAAATCATAAATACATTCTCATTATAAAGAGATACTTAAACACATTCTCATCAAGTTTGATTGGTTACTTTTAAAACTCAGAAACATTTAGGTGAAAAAACACTAACTAAACACACTAGGTCCTTACTGATTAAGATTCCTCTTCTTTTAAGGACAGGAGGATGAACACATGCATCTTACAGATAAAATTCTTCACTGTTAAGCACGTTACACAGAACAGTTTTTCAATGAAGTGAGGGAGACAGGTGACATGAAAGAATATGGTAGAATATTAAATACTGACATGAATTCAATCTAAGAGGAAGGATTTGCATTATTTTTCTAAACTGGGCTTAAAAAAACACACACCCAAAAACCCGTAATCAAAGATGTCCAATGTAATACTCCTCACAGAACAGTAAAGAGTATTCTCACATACATAAACTTAGTTTTTCCAAAAGTTAGCAGAAAAAGTATTATTATCCTCATTTTATAAATAAGGGGGAAAAGTAAAGTTCAGATTGGAATTTGCCCAAGTACACACTTACAAACAGCTTGTATGCCCAAAACTCAGATAAGACACCAGATCTTCTGATTTCAGTTGAAGATATTATATTCATTATGTTGTCAAATCAAACACAAATACATAACCCCCACACAAATAAGTACAAAAGGCTCTTGTAAACTTGATTTTGAAAATGAAGGGATTAATAAAACCATTCACATTACCAAAAAATGAGGTTCTAAAACAGTATAGTTGCCACCTGGAAGTGTATTGCAATTCATTCTTTTCTACAGTAAGAAAAACGAAGAATAAGCACTTGTATTCTCCAGCTACCATTTTCATCAGCTAAATTTTCAGGGTCTCATAAGAAAGGCACTCTTCTACCTCTCTGAACTCTAAACTCATTAACAAGGGAACTAAGTAAAAACCAGAGGCAAGTTCAAATGGACTCCTTCATGTATAGAGAAAACATGAAAGAAGAGTGGTGGAAGGAATGGGGAGTTGAAAATGTAACAAATTGTTAATTCAACTTACTTTGGGAGTTCTTTGTCTTGAAGGGATTCCATCAAGTATAGCAATGGCATCTTTATCTTGTTTTAGCATTGTGTAACATTCAGCCATTTTGTATTTCACTTCAATTTCAGATGGAAGACACTAAGAGGGAATGAAAACATCTCTTCAAAAATATTAAGAGTATGGCACTTCTTCATGTTAAACATAGGGTTACAATAATATCGCCCAGCAATTCTGCTCCTATATATACAGCCAAGAGAACTGAAAACATGTATCCAAATAAAAGCCTACACAGAAGTGTTCATAGTAACATCTATCTATCTATATCCTACCTAATAATAGACAAATATGCAAATTGACCACACCTTCTCTACACCCAAGCCACGCCCACCAACCAATCAGGATGAGTATGCAAATTACCCCAACAAAGATGGCAGCTAATTTGCATATCAAGACAGCATAGAAAGAAGCCAAGAGCTGCGGAGAAGCAAGCAAGCCGGGGGGAGGAGAAGGGAGGGACGGAGGCGGGGCCGGGGGAGAAGGGAAAAGCTGGCGGGCTGGCGGAGAAGGCGGGCCGGGGGACAAGGGAGGAGAGCAGGCAGGGCGGGGTAGAGTGCAGCAGGAAACCCTATTGCAGGATTTTTCCTGCAACGGGAACGCTAGTATATATATAAAAGCCTAAGTAACCGTTATGATCGGATGATTCTTAAGCAACTATCAAAAATTGGCAGGAATTTTCAGATTTCCCATATATTTCCCCAGGTATTCAGTCGTAAAATGTGAGTTACATTTTAAAGTTGTATTTTCATTAACAATATAAAAACACTAGATTTTAAGTTCTGTTTGTATGAAAGGGAAGAACAATGCATGACGTTGATTAGAACCCAGATAATTCATAGTTAATTCCATTTTTAGATTCATCCAGAGTGAATTTTGCTTTTAGCCCTTAGTGCTTGGTTGGATGCATTCTTTCATTTAAGTGGCTTTTCATCTTTGTTTCTCCAGTCAAGTCCCCTTTAAAATTATATTTTACCATCTTCCACATCTAAACATCAGTCTTACAAATTCTTTCAGTCTCTCTCGCTCCCAGCCCTACCCCCCCCACACCAAAATCACACTTTGTATCTCCAATTACCTGACCCTGTGGAGTGGATGTAGAATTGCCAGTTGAAGGTCTCACTTTTGAAGTTTTACTTAAGGCTTTCTTCTGCTGTAAAGCCATGGTATACTTGCTCACAGCATTCCGATATTCCTTATCATGAAAGAGAGAATCTGCATGATACACCAAAAGCTGGTACTTCTGAGATGGGGAGAATAACTCACTAGAAAACAAAGAAAGTATACCCCCTACATGGGTTGTTTTCGAAATGTTAGAAAGTACATGCCCACCCTTAGTGTCCAAGCCTAGCACAGTTTCCCCCCCGCAAAAAAATGTGCCTTAAGTGCTAGTTCCTAAAATTAGAGGAATGAGGCATACTTTATGCTAATATGGTCAACACATCTAGAAAATTGCCTTAAATATGTTTCCTTTACTTACTGTAAAAGCAGTGATACCTCTAAATCTCTTGGTATAACTACAAAGGTGTACAAAGAGAAATGTATATATTTTTCTCCTCTTCTTTAACCCAAGACTTCTTAATTTAACAGTTTGACAGATATCCATACTCTCTTATATTAACATCAATTTTTAGGATAAGACAAAGAAGAACAATCACAATGATTTAACTAGTATTACCAAAGAAGAGTTGAAAACTTGGAAAAGAGAAAGTTCACAAGTTGAATCCTTTTTAGGAAAGTACTGAAAAGAGGTTTGTAGGGAACTGAAAACTCTTCAAATCCTGAAGAAAATAGAAATACTGAAATATGGAAATAGAAGAGGATACGCCAGTGGAATAGAGTGGGATAGAAAGAGGATTAGTCTTATTTGATAAAGGTTTTTTATTTTATACACAAGAGTAAACTTTATAAGCACTTGAAGAATTTTTATTTTGAGTCTCAGGGGTTTAAGTACAGTGTAATGAAACCAATGTCCCAAAACTTTAACCTTGAATATTGTTCACAAGTGTTGTAAGTGCCTAGAAGCTGACTGACAAAGGATACGCAATAGGAACCACAGCTCCAACCTGGTGGCCCAGCTGGTTGGAGCGTCCTCCTGCACACCAAAAGGCTGCGGTTCTCGGTCAGGGCACATACCTACGTTGCATGTTCAATCCCTGTTCGGGGAGCATACAGGAGGCAAATGATCGATGTTTCTCTCCAAAAAAAAAAAAAACTATAAAAACATATCCTCCAGTGAGGATTAAAAAAAAAAAAAGTGGCATAGATTTGTGGCTGTCAGGGACCTGAGGAAATGGAATTGGAGAGTGACAACTAGATAAGAGAGTTTCTTTTCTGGGTAATGAAGAAGTTTTGGAATAGACAACAGTGATGCTTCCACAACTCTGTGAATATATTTAAAACCACAGAAATGTATTCTTTTTTTAAAGTATGTTTTTATTTATTTCAGAGAGGAAGGGAGGAGACAGAGATAGAAACATCAATGATGAGAATCACTGACTGGCTGCCCCACACTGGGGATGGAGCTCGCAACCTGGGCATGTGCCTTGACTGGGAATTGAACTGAGACCTTCTAGTTCATAGGTCGACGTTCAACCACTGAGCCATGCCAGCCAGGCCAGAAATGTATTCTTTAACAGGGAGAATTCCATGGGATGTGAATTTTATCTTAATAAAAAAAAAAACTTTTAAAAAGGATGGAAAGTTTAAACACAGGATATAACGTTACAAAGGAAATTCACAAATTGAAAGTTATAGTCCAGATAGTTAAGATCTCTTCCAACTCTGAGATTCTATGTATTTAATGATAAATAAGATTGGATAAAAAATGTTACTATACTCAGAAAGCATTCATATATTTATATACTATAACATACATGCCTACTTTCGTTATCTCTGGAATAATATGTGAAAAACTTAATTGTTGTTTGCCTCTGGAGAAGGGAAATGGTGGGGTGAGGTTCAAGACTCAGGGACAGCCCTGACCGGTTTGGCTCAGTGGATAGAGCGTCGGCCTTCGGACTCAAGGCTCCCAGGTTTGATTCCGGCCAAGGGCATGTACCTTGGTTTCCGGCACATTCCCCAGTAGGGGGTGTGCAGGAGGCAGCTGATCTACGTTTCTCTCTCATCGATGTTTCTAACTCTCTCTCCCTCTCCCTTCCTCTCTGTAAAAAATCAATAAAATATATATTTTTAAAAAGACTCAGGGACAGATACTTATCTGCAGACCCTTTCTGCTTTGTTTTTTGTTTTTTTTTTTACTGTATTGTATTGCCAATTCAGTAAGAAATTTGAAAATATAAATGATAAAGGTCAGAATCTAAATGCCTCCTGAAACTAGGAAACTGCCAGTGTAACCCAATATGAAGAAGTCTAGTCAGGGGATCAGACTGCTTCTATCGTGTAACATCTTCAAGAACCAAGGACAATGACTAACTCGTGCACAAATTCCCAACGGTGGAAACTGTTTCTTGACAAATCACTCAGAACCAAGTGAAAGGTTCCAGAACAAACACAGAAGGCTGACAGAGACCAGAGCTCCTCCCTGTCAACACTAAGTGGCAAAATGATGGGCTGCACGTAGTGAGGTCCAAAAGCACACTAATGGAAATGAAATAGGGAGAGCAGCTGCATTGCAGGCATTCAAGGGTCCTTTCTTTTCTGCCCTCTACAGCTTCAAGAGCAGGCCAAATGCAAATGGGCCCACCCCGAGTAGAAAATTTAATTGTAATGCCATTTAGAGATAGGCTGTCCTGGTCAGAATGGAAACCTTGAGAGTCAAAAGGACCAAAATCCAGACATGATGGCTCCTCCACTTACTGATGTGTGCACCTGACAGGGTAGTTCACCTTCTGCAGGCTGTATGCACTTCTTGAGCACGTGCAGTACATGTCTGAGTGCTTACTGAACACAGGCACTGGGCCGACTTCATTAGGAGTTAAGAGATGTGTTCCTTCACAGGGTGATGGGGAATACAGATCGTCAAAGTTCTCACCAGAGAAAAAACCACCACCTGCAACTACATGTAGCGATGGATGTTAACTAGACTTACTGTGGTGATCCTATCACAATATACACAGAATTATTACATTGTGCCGCTGACATTAACATAAACGTGACATGTCAATCACATCTCCGTTTTTTAAAGTAAAGTGATGCAGACTCTAAACCAGGGCAAAGGGAGAGAACAGTGAGGCTTAAGGAACAATTCTGATGAGCGGAGAGGAATTCTTTAGAAGGGATACCTGTGTTGAAACCTGTGTAAGGAGGCAGGTCTACGGGAAGAACTCTAAGCAGAAAGGCAAATGCAAAAGACCTGAGTTGAGAACCAGCTGGGGGTGTTGAGTATCAGGAAGAAGAGACAGGGAGGGAGGCTGGCGCGCAGTGAGCAGAGGCCATGAGACTCAATTGGGGAGGAAGGTGTCCGGCCTCGCTGGCCATGGGAAGGAAGTTCATTTTAGCACAAAGGAGACATTGAAGCACTCCAGGCTGGAAAGGGCCCCGCACCTCTTCCGTCCTAAGACTCAATAAAAGGCAGCTCTGACCACAGCAAAGGGGCCTCTCCCAACCTCCCAGGGTGTCTCCATTTTCAGAGGTTTCCCGAGAAAGTGAACCCTGCCAACACGCTCAAGGAGGGAAAGCCCGTCTCAAATGTGGGACGACGGTATGAAACCAGGAGACGGGGGGGGTCTCTGAGCTTCGACGAAGGAGAAAAACGTTCTTTTCAGGAAGGAGCTGGGACGAGAGGAACCAGCCCAGCGACGTGACAGTCGCCATGCCCGGTAACAGGGACCTCAGGAAACCCTACGCTCTCAACTTTCGGGGAACCCTCGCCAGGGCCGTCCTCAGAGCCTCCGCCTTGCGTTTTCTTGAAGAAGCCGCCGCCGCCGCCACTCGCCACATTCCCCGCAGGGAGCTCATCCCAGCGCCGGGCGCCGCGCCGGGACGCAGGGAACTCCGCTGGCGTTCCTAAGTCGGCTCCGCGCGATGAGGCCCTCGCTGACCCCAGCGCCTCGGCTGAGGCCCGCGGCCGCTCCTTCCCGCAGTCCCTAGGCCCCTTCAGCCCCCGCTCCCCAACAGGCGCCGCTTTCTCCTCAGCCCCAGGCCGCTCCCCGCCTCAACTCACGGGTTGTTATTACTCATTGTAAGTAACAAGCTGCTGAGGAGCCGCACGTTGGAGTGCAGCCCCGCGGCCGCCATGTCTCGCACGTGGTCTATCACATTCATCCTGCCCGGCAAGGCCGCGGGGAGCCGTGGCAGCGGCGCGAAAAGCCGGTAGGAGATCCTTAGAGAAGACTCCAAAATGGCGGCTTCGCCTGGGTCCATCGGGTCCACGAGTGGCGCCGCCCCCGGGAAAATAGGCAACTACTGAAGTTGCCTGAATAAATACCTCAGTGTCTTCCCCACCCCCTTTCAGGTGGAATGATTTGGTTTTCGGTTTGTTTCGTCCCAGCAAAAGCGACACCATTGTTCTAAGTTGCACACTTTATTGGGGACTGACAATGCGCTGGGGGCAAAAGGCACCTGAGTGTAAACGCATGCGCAATTGAAATGAATACGAGAGGAATTTGTGTCTCTCAGAAATTCATGAAAATGTATAAACATTTATTATAAATAAAAATTAATATCATAGGTTGTGTGTGTGGGGGGGGGAAATCCTTTTAACAGCTGTATTTAAATATTTTACTCAGGCGCCAGGGACAGCCCTAACTGCTTTCAGTAACGCGGGCGCCGCGGGCTGAGGGCGCCACGCCCCCTCTCCTGCGGCGGGAGTAGCTGCTGGAGGCGGGCTGCCCTTGGGTGTGAAAGGGCTTCCTTTTGCCCCGTGAAATGAGTCACTAGCTCAGAGCGGATGAAGGCTAGGTTGAGCTTTAGCCACCCTAATATGTGTGTTGTTTTAATTTGCAATTCCCTAGGCCACCTGTTATTCAAAGGACATACCTTCCTTCTTTGGTGAGGTTTCTGTTGAGAGCTTTTTCTGATCTTTCAATCGGGTTATGGTCTTACCTACTGAGTCTTAAGGGTTCTTTGTATGTTTTGGGTAACAGTGTTTGTTTGTTTTATCAGCTCCGTGTTTTGCAAATATTTTCTACCAGTCTGTGACTTGTCTTGTCATTCTCTTGGCCACCCCTCTCTTTTACAAAAACAAAACAAAACAATAAAAAACCTACTTTTAGTAATAATCCTGAAATGACTAATAATGGCCTGGGAAAAACCAGACAATGAAAATATTATTTTATTAAACTTCACCTAAATAATGATGCCAGTACAATTTTAATGAAAAATAAAACATATTACAGTACAAAAAGATAATGGATTAATATTTTTAATTATATTAATGTATTTAAGAAAGACTTTTATCCTACATATTGGATTAGCAAGAAAATAAATAATACAGTTTCTGGCTTTGGTCCTTAAATTCTGCAAGTTTGCCAATAACTGTCAAGACTGATTGCCTGCATATTAATGTTCAATTAGCACTACAGACAGATTTGTCATTGGAGCACAGTCTTGGTGTTCCATGAAAAGATGGAAGGAACTTAAATGCACTGAAATAAGCCAAAGTAAAAGTAAAAAGCTACATACTGTATGATTCTAACTATACTAGAAGCCTGGTGCACGAAATCCAGGGGGCTGTCCCTCAGCCTGGCCTGCACCCTCTCCAATCTGGGACCCCTCAGGAGATGTCCCGGATCTGGCCTAAACTGGCAGTCGGACATCCCTCTCGCAATCCGGGACCGCTGGCTCCTAACCACTCACCTGCCTGCCTGCCTGATCACCCCTAACCACTCTGCCTGCCAGCCTGATTGTCCCCAAATGCCCATCCCCCCACCAGCCTGCTCACCCCCAACTGTCCCCCCGCCACCGGCCTGCTCGCCCCCAACTGCCCCCCGACAGGCCTGCCTGCCCCCAACTGCCCCCCCCCGCTGGCCTGATCACCCTCCACTGCCCCCCCTGTCAACCTGATCACCCCCAACTGCCCCCCCTGCCAACCTGCTTGCCCCCAACTGCCCCCCTGCCGGCCTGCTTGCCCCCAACTGCCCTCCCCTGCTGGCTTGATCACCCCTAACCACCTCTGCCTCAGCCCCACCACCATGGCTTTGTCCGGAAGGATGTCTGGAAGGTCTCCCGGTCTAATTAGCATATTACCCTTTTATTAGTATAGATGACATCCTGGAAAAGATGAAACAGTAAAAAGATCAGTGGTTGCCAGGGGTTAGGGAGGAGGGAGGAACTTATGGAACACAGGTGATTTTTATGGCAGTGAAATTATATGATACTATAATGGTAGACACATGTCATTATATGTTTGTCAAAACTCATAGAATGGCCCTAACTGGTTTGGCTCAGTGGATGGAGCATTAGCCTGCGGACTGAAGGGTCCCGGGTTCGATTCCTGTCAAGGGCATGTGCCTTGGTTGCAGACACGTCCCCAGTGGGAGGTGTGCGGGAGGCAGCTGATTGATGTTTCTCTCCCATCAATGTTTCTGACTATTCCTGTCCCTTCCTCTCTGTAAAAAATCAATAAAATATATTAAAAATAAAAAAAACTCATAGAATGTACAACATAAATTGTGGATTTGGCAGGTTTATAGAGAAAAAATAAAGAGACAAAGGAGAATCTACCTTCTCTGGAATTTTTTTTTTTTTTTACAACCCTCTTTAAAATCAATTGCCCCCAAGTAGAATGGATTCCAAGGTTAAATTCCATTAATTTAATGTAATTCAGATCATACTGATTTGAATGTTATTCAAAGGACATATAGCGATACATGTATAGCAACTCAGGACACACAGATATAGCCAGGGTACAAAGCTTCCTTTTTCTCACGGAATCATCTTATAAAATGATGACTTTGGAACTGGAGCAGACATTAGACATTATCTCATGTTCATTCTTCCTTTCATGGGCGAAGAAATGAGGCCCATAATTGACGAGTAGATAGCTGGCTGTGAACCTTTAGGTTAGCCCCTTTAACAGATGCAGAATGACGTGGATACCAGATACCATGAGGTGTTGAATCAGATATATTAAAGGAACAATTTATTGCCCTAACCGGTTTGGCCCAGTGGATAGAGCGTCAGCCTGTGGACTGAAGAGTCCCAGGTTCGATTCTGGTCAAGGGCATGTACCAGGAGGCAGCTGATCGATGTTTCTAACTCTCTATCCCTCTCCCTTCTTCTCTGTAAAAAATCAATAAAATATATATTTTAAGAAAAGGAACAATTTATTAATGTAAATGTTCTGCTCCACTTAAGTTCATTTCTGAACGTCCAGCAGCCTCCTAAGAATGAAAATCTTTCCCAGCTGCATTAGACATTTTTCTTAGATCTGTCTTTTGTACCAGGGGAAAAAACACACCACTTGTAAATTACTCTAAGGGAAACATTACTTAACATCTCTTAAGTGTCTCCTGGCAGTGATAGCCTTCCTTTCAGTGGAAAGGAACTTCAGGACAAAGAATTTGCCAGAACAACTGGAGAAAATACATACGGCCATCTTTCCAAATGATTTTCCCTCTCTACAGTAAAATGTATTCTGGAGTTCTAAGATGTCCAGCCTGACGTTTTTTTGTTTATGAGATGGTCAGTCAACTAAGGCTATGGCAACTAACTCATGCAAGCACAAAGGCAAAACCAAGAGGGCTTGCCCCAGTCAGAGTTCAACTGCCATAAAATAAAGTTTTCTGGAGACTTTAATACTAGTAACAACACCAAGAAATTCCTTTCTCGGAGTCCCAGCTTTTACTGATCCACCTCTTATTCTGATTAACCTCTTAGATTGATTCTTTGCTGATTCTTACTCCTAGGCGTATCTCCCTCCCATTTTTCTACCCTCCAAAGCATTTGATGCATTGTGACTAATGCAACCTTATAAAAATCCTGATTTTATCTTCTTGCCACTCTGCTTGAAAATTTAAATGTAGCCCAGCCAGCGTGGCTCAGTGGTTGAGCATCGACCTATGAACCAGGAGGTCATGGTTCAATTCCCAGTCAGGGCACATACTAGGGGTGCAGGCTCGATCCCCAGTGTGGAGTGTGCAGGAGGCAGCTGATCAATGATTTTCTCATCATTGATGTTTCTATCTTCCTCTCTCTTCCTTTGTGAAATCAATAAAAATATTTTTTTAAAAGAAAATTTAAATAAGTCAGTGAACATTTACTAGGTATTTACTTTTTGAGAGGCACCCTGTCTTGGCTTTCAAAATCTTCATTCATTCAATATACACTTGAGTGCCTACTGTATGCAGGTACAGGGGCTACAATGATGCACTGCCCAATTTATTTATTTTTATTATTTTTTAAAAATATATTTTATTGATTTTTTTTTTTTTTTTTTTTTTTACAGAGAGGAAGGGAGAGAGATAGTTAGAAACATCGATGAGAGAGAGAAACATTGATCAGCTGCCTCCTGCACACCTCCCACTGAGGATGTGCCCACAACCAAGGTACATGCCCTTGACTGGAATCGAACCCGGGACCTTTCAGTCCGCAGGCTGACGCTCTACCCACTGAGCCAAACCGGTTAGGGATGCACTGCCCAATTTAAATGGCAATATAAGACAGCCAGAGAGTGATTCAGGAAGAAGTCTTACAGGGTCTTGTGATACAATGGCAAATGATTTCTTGAAAAGCAGGAACTGGAACAGATACTTGTACACCAAAGTTCATTACAATATTATTCACTAAGGCCAAAAGGCAAAAACAACCCATGAACAGATGAAGGGATAAACAAAATGTGGTATGTCCTACAATGGAATATTATTCAGCCATAAAAAGGAATGAAGTTCTGATACATGTTACAACATGGGTGAACACTTAAAACATTACGCTAAGTGAAAGAAGCCAGTCACAAGAGGACAAATAATTGTATGGTTCTCCTTATATGAAGTATCTAGAAATCCAGAGACAAAAAGTAGATTAGAGGTTCCCAGGGGCTGGGGGAGGAGGAATGGGGAGATATTATTTTACGGTTAGTTTGGGGTGATGAAAAAGTTTTAGAATTAGATAATGGTGATGGTTGCACACTATAATTCTAATTAATGCCACTAGATTGTACACTCAAGATCGTTAAAATGAAATTTGTTATAAAAATAATGTAGTAGGCTATGCGGAACTGAAGGGTCCCAGGTTTGATTCCAGTCAAGGGCACATGCCCAGGTTGCAGGCTTGATCCCCAGTGGAAGGCGGCCGATCAATGAGTCTCATCATTGATGTTTTTATCTCTCTCTCCCTCTCCCTTCCTCTCTGAAGTCAATAAATATATATTTTAAAAAATAATAATGTATTAGGCTAAAAAAAAAACCATTGAATTGTGCACTTTAAATGTGTATGGTGTGTGAATTGTATCTCAGGAAAACTCTTTTTTTAAAAGCACTTGAGAGTCAAGTACAGAAACTGTGCAATGAGCAGGAAAAGTGGTGTTTGCTCAGGGAAACAGTTCTCAGAGTGATGGGTAAAAAGCAGAATTGTGTCTGAGTGTGGACAATCTATCAAGTCCTTTGGATTGCCAATAAAATAGCTTGAAGTTCATTAGCCTGACCCTTACTCTCAAAAATATGGGGCATTCTGGGGCTGGGAGAGGCCAAGCGTCCCTGGGTCCGGGTGAGACCATGTGTCCCTGGATCCGGGTGAGGCCTCGTGCACCTAGGCCTGGGTGAGGCCACGTGCCCCTGGGTCTGGGGGAGGCCAAGCGCACCTGGGTCCGGGTGAGACCATGTGTCCCTGGATCCGGGTGAGGCCTCGTGCACCTAGGTCCAGGTGAGGCCACGTGCCCCTGGGTCTGAGAGAGGCCACGCACCCCTGGGTCCGGGCGAGACCATGTGTCCCTGGATCAGGGTGAGGCCTCGTGCACCTAGGCCCGGGTGAGGCCACGTGCCCTTGGGTCTGGGAGAGGCCAAGCGTCCCTGGGTCCGGGTGAGACCATGTGTCCCTGGATCCGGGTGAGGCCTCGTACACCTAGGCCCGGATGAGGCCACGTGCCCCTGGGTCTGGGAGAGCCCAAGCGTCCCTGGGTCCGGGTGAGACCATGTGTCCCTTAGTCCGGGTGAAGCCGTGCCCCTGGGTCCGGCCGAGACCAAACCAGAGGGAGTCGGACCTCCGTTACCACCATTTGTCCACCATCCAGAGCTGAGGGGTCAGTGCTGACATGTACACATAAGGAACTGGTGGACATTGAAATTGGGTCTCAAAAGAACTGTTGGTCCAGAAAGAAACTCACTACAGACTGATTCATTTGCCTGTCAGCATAACTATTATTGCTCGTCTCACATTCAGTTCTCATAAGTATATATCTAGTGACATATGATCTCGCTCATCTAGGGGAAATGGTGAACAACATAGACTGAGGAACAAGAACAGAACCAGAAGCAAGGAGGCATCGATCGGACTATCGGGCCTCAGAGGGAGGATAGGGGAGGGTGGAGGGAGGGGGAGAGTTCAACCAAAGGACTTGTGTGCATGCATATGAGCCTATCCAACGGTTAAGTTCAACAGGGGGTTGGGGCATGCGTGGGGAGGGGGCGGGATGGGAAAGGGGGGATGAGGACAAATATGTGACACCTTAATCAATAAAGAAATTAAAAAAAAAAGAATGTAGAAAATTAAAAAATATATATATATATGGGGCATTAATTACCTCCTGCGAGGGCAGCTTCTCCCCCACCAGATTCTTTGCCCTAAGGTTTCCTTCATGCCAGGCTTAATCATAGCCCAATTTACCCCTTCCCCATGTAGCCTGCCTAATTTGGCTCACTTGTTCTGATGAGCTCAGTTAGAATGTCATCTTCACTAAATCTTTCCCAAATGGCTTCAGCAGTCACAGCCTGCTCTTTCTCTGGGCTTCTCCCGTGCTGGGCAGTCATGTCCATCTTTCCGTGTTTCTTGGTTTCTATCTTGATGTATATACGTCTCATCAGATGGGTAAGGTCCTGACAGCAGAGTTCACATGGACATTTCTTGAACATCCTTCCAACAGCTGGCCGAGCACAAGGAGCAATACAACCTCCTGATCTTGTTGCCTGAATGTGTTACTAAAAATATCAATGTAGCAAAGCGACCATCTTACAATGGCTGAGTGGGCCAGCCCCTGGATTCATAAAGACTTGGCTTTAATTGCCATTTCTGCCAGCTTCCAGGTGTGTGATATTATACTAATTATATTATAGCAAGTTATATCACACACAAGCTTCCTTCACCTAGAAAAGGGGAAAAGTACTTAGATCTGCCACAACGGTTCTTAGAAGGGTTAAATAGAATAAAAACTGCAAAGTGTTTAGTACAACTGCCAGATCAAACCAATAAATCAGAGCTGCAGGGTTAAAGCAAAGTGGAAAATCATGATTGATGTTTTATCTCAAAATCAACGCAGAACACATGCGGCCCTAACATTACACTCTCCTAATGGAATGGTCTTCCAAACTTCTATAAACAAAATGAAGGGGAAACAAACCAAATGGCTTTTCGTGTAATAGCAGTACTTCCTTTTCTGGACACAGCTCCAAACTTTTTATGAAAGTCTTCAGTACTGGTAATTGTAGAGAAAAGGAAAATGCAGAATAAAAACAGTTCTCATGAATCTTGTTTGAGAATTTCCCTGGGCTGTAATCTTCCAACACATGACAGCAATGAGTGGCATATTAAAATGATAAACATAAACAGGATGCTTAAGAAAACAGAACAAGGTGACTGTGGTCCTCAGCCTGTTTCTGGCTAATACATTTTTTTTTCTAAAAGTTGATTTTCTATCTATCTTTTGTAAAAAAGATTTCCCCCCTGGTTATGGAGATCACATATATCTTACTGAATTATAGTACGTATGACTCAGAACAGTCTTTGTTCCTGCCCTAAGAAAATCACTGTTAACAGTTTGATGCATAAGCTCCGTTTTCCCTGGAGTACATACAATTAATTACGTAAACAAGGATGGAATCATATTAAAAGTCCTCAACTTTTTTTATAAGGCGTCTTTCCCTGACAGGACAGATAGAGAGAGCTCCTTATTTTTTTATAATGGCTTTTTAAAAAAATATATTTTATTGATTTTTTACAGAGAGGAAGGGAGAGGGATAGAGAGTTAGAAACATCGATCAGCTGCCTCTTGCACACCCCCCACTGGGGATGTGCCCGCGACCAAGGTACATGCCCTTGACCGGAATCGAACCTGGGACCCTTGAGTCCGCAGGCCGACGCTCTATCCACTGAGCCAAACCGGTTTCGGCTTTTTTATAATGGCTTTTATGGATGGACTATAACTTATGTATCCAATTCGCTATTAAAAAATGACTAAATTATTTCCAGGTGTGTCTTTCAGTATTCCACAATGCTTGAACTGAAGTTGCTGGATCAAAGAGAATGAGCATTTTAAAATGTTACAAAATTAAAAAAAGAAAGAAAAACCCTAAAACAAATCAAAATAAGTCTTATGATTACTACTAAATTGCCTTCCCTAAAAGATCATACCTTGTGCCCTGGCTGGTGTGGCTCAGTTGGTTGGATGTAATCCTGTGCATAATGGGTTGTGGTTTGGTTCCCAGTCAGGGCACATGCACGGGTTGCAGCTCACTCCCTGGTAGAGGGCATGTAGGAGGCAGCAAATAGATGTTTATCTCTCTCTCCCTCTTTCTTCCTCTCTCTCTCTAACAATCAATTTTAAAAATCTTAAAAAGAAAGAATCAATAAATATGAGTATGAGTGTGGTAGTTTTGAGCCAAATATTAGATTTTTTTAAAAAGTTATACTTTTAAAAAAATGTTTTTATTGATTTCAGAGAGGGAGAGGGAGACTGAAACATCAATGATGACAGAGAATCACTGATCAGCTATCTCCTGCACACCCCCTACTGGGGATCGAGCCCACAAGCCGGGCATGTGCCCTTGACCAGAATCAAACCCAGAACCCTTCAGTCCACAGGCCAACGCTCTATCCATTGAGCCAAACCAGCTAGGGCTGTAACAATCTTCTTTTAATGTCAGCATTACATGTTGATTAAAGCTGCTCTTTTAAATCCATTGTTATACTTCTTGCATAATTTATTCTAAATCCTTTGGAAACTGTCCTCTCAGGTGCATTAAAAAACAAAACACCTACATTATGCAGAACCAAGGAGAAATATTCTAGGAGCCAGGCTTTTGGCTCTTAGTGTCCATGCTCCCCCTGCTGGCACTAGTGGGACATGCACCAGAGAGAGTTCGTTTCTATCACAAAGGTTCCACAATTAAAAACAAAACATGTTTTTCAGGAACAAACCTTTACAGGCAGTCCTCGAGTTACATCAGACTCGACCTACATCATTTCGTGGTTACGTCACTATCTCCCATTTACTTATAAAAAAAAAGGTTCCATCATTTTGACGGATGTACATATGTGCTTTATGGGTTTTTTTAAATTATATTTTTATTGATTTCAAAGAGGGAGGGAGAGGGATAGAAAGAAACATTAGTGATGAGAGAGAATCATTGATCGGCTGCCTCCTGCATACCCCCCACTGGGGATTGAGCCTGCAACCCAGGCATGTGCCCTTGGCCAGAATCAAACCTGGGACCCTTCAGTCCCCAGGCCAGCTCTCTATCCACTGAGCCAAACTGCTAGGACTGTGCTTTGTGTTTTTTATTATTTATTTACCACAAGTAATGGTCAGGAATTGTTATCTTTCTTTTAATTTTTTTTACTGTTTCACTTCTTTACTGCTGTGTATGTGCTCCATGTGAGTGACGTAGGTGCTTATGCAGGTGGGTCCCAACTTACGGCGAAAATCGCGTTATGTTGCGCTATAGGAACGGATCTCCGACGTAACCCGAGGACCTACTGTATTCTTTATGGATCACGGTGGCTTGCTTTCTTCCTTTCTGACATATCTGAGAGTCTGTAACAGAAGTTCCAACCTAAACTGCCAGAATCTGATTTTAGATAATCCTACCTAATAATAGAGTAATATGCAAATTGACTGTACCTTCGCTACACCCACAAGCCACACCCACCAGCCACGCCCACCAGGAAACCCTCGCAGGGACGCTGAGTTCGGCCGAGCCCAAGGCCGGGAAAGCCTCCGCCCGAGACTTTCCCGGCCTTGAGCACCAGCGGGGAGCCTGCACTGATCGCAGGCAATGACCAGGGGGTCGGCTCCTAAGATCCGCAGCAGGGACGCTGGGGTGCAGCAGAGCCCAAGGCCGCCGCCCGGGGCCAAGCCCCGACCTTGAAAGAAGGCAGAAGGCGGTGGCCACAGCCAAGGCCTGGGTCCCCGGTGCCGGCAGAAAACTGGTGCAGGCAGCCAGATGAATGAAGGTCTATTGCACGAATCTTTGTGCAAACGGGCTGCTAGTTATATATATAAAAGCCTAAGCGACCAGTCAACCGTTCGCTATGACGCGCACTGTCCAGCAGGGAGCAGACGCTCAACGCAGGAGCTCCCCCCTGGTGGTCAGTGCGCTCCCATAGCAGGAGTGCTGCCCAGCTGACCGATGGGTGCCAGACGCCGGGCTCACGTCTGGCAAGTGCAGCTGTGTCGGCTTGAGCCTCTCCCGCAGACACTCCCCCTGTGCGCCCCTCCCCCATCTGGACAGGAACCAGGATCAGGACCTGCATCGGGACTCACTGGGTGTGAGCCCGTGGCTGCTTCTTGGTCATGGGCACCCCAGTAACGCCCTAGGATGGGTGCGTAGACTGTGGCAGAGCAGCAGCGAGCCTACCGAGTGGCGGCAGTGGCAGGCACAGTAGGGCCGGGATGAGCGGGAGCAGCACAGCGCCCGGCCTGGGCTTGGGCTCCTCCCTGGCCGCCTGCCACTTCATGCACTACTACATCCCTCAGGGGATGTTGGACTGCCGGTCTTGGCCCAATCCCCACAGGCCAAGCCAAGAGACCCCACCAGTGCACAAATCAGTGCACAGAGCTCTAGTCTATATATATAAAAGGCTAAGTGACCGGCCAGCTGGTATATATGACGCGCACTGGCAATTGAAAAATAAATGTTGCCCTAACCGGTTTGGCTCCGTGGATAGAGCATCGGCCTGCGGACTGAAGGGTCCCAGGTTCATTCCGGTCAAGGGCATGTACCTTGGTTGCAGGCACATCCCCAGTGGGAGGTGTGCAAGAGGCAGGTGATTGATATTTCTCTCTGATCGATGTTTCTAACTCTCTATCCCTCTTCCTTCCCCTCTGTAAAAAAATCAATAAAATATATTTAAAAATAAATAAATAAGTAAATAAATGTTGACTGGCGCATGCGCAATATATATAAAGCTCTTGCTGGCGCCAATCACACGCGTGTGTTTCGATCTGTCATTGTTGATCATGAATTTGGTTGTTTTTGTTGACATTCTGAAGCTGAAAGAAAGCCCGCGTCATTGACAATAGAGAAATGGCGAATAATGATACTAAAATATTTCTTCTAATTAATTTCCTTTCAATGTGCATGAATCCGTGCACCAGGCCACTAGTTTAAATTATAAAAACCCACCAAACACTTTTGGTTTCAAGACTGTCTTGCATGTATCTAGAGTATGTTTTGACATTCCTATACTGTATGTAAAATATGGTACTTAGTTCATAATTCAGATTTTCAGTGAACAGGTGCTCAAGAGCAGTGGTCGCCAACCAGTGGTCTGTGAGGGCCGAAAGGTTGGCGACCGCTGCTCAAGAGTATTTAACTCATACGTTAAAACTACATATTAACCCATGAAACCAAAATGGCAACACTCTAGTTGACTGAGCATCAGGGTAAACTCTAGTTTTAATACAACTTTAAACTCGTTCTGATCCTATAGTGCTTCCCTTTGTCCTTGGTAGCAAACACAGATAACCAGAGTCATAACATGCTCAGTTAAAATCTTCCTTTGTAGCTGGAAGCCAAGGAGACACAAGTGCAAGTCTTTGGGCAGGATTTCTGGGAAGCCTATGTATGGGGCACTCAGCTAGTATACCCCTTCTTCCTGCCAAGCCCAGGGATGCAGGAGCATCTAGACACTATGAGGATGAGAGCCAAATGCAAAGGAGGGTGAAGCAGGAAAATAGGAGGTAACTATTAGGGGTCCCCGATAACACCCTTATATGACTGCCCTGAACATGGACTACTTCCAGATTCAAAAGAAAAACAAAACCTTGCCGAAACCGGTTTGGCTCAGTGGATGGAGCGTCGGCCTGCGGACTCAAGGGTCCTAGGTTCGATTCCGGTCAAGGGCATGTGCTTTGGTTGCGGGCACATCCCCAGTGGGGGTGTGCAGGAGGCAGCTGATCGATGTATCTCTCTCATTGATGTTTCTAACTCTCTATCCCTCTCTCTTCCTCTCTGTAGAAAATCAATAAAATATATAAAAAAAAAAAAAGAAAAAAAGAAAAACAAAACCTCAAAGGCACCCTGTCCTTCTGGCCAAATATTATCTTAATATTGATCCTGAAACAACTGCCTTTTTTTTTAATCCTCACCCAAGGATATTTTTTCCATTGATTTTTAGAGAGAGTGGAAAGGAGAGAAGTGGGGGGGGCAGAGGGGTGGAGAGAGAAATATCAATGTTGAGAAAGACACATCCATTGGCTGCCTCCTGAATAAACCCTGACTGGGCTGGGGATCGAACCTGCAACAGAGGTACATGCTCTTGACCAGAATTGACCCTTTGGTCCTGGGGATGATACTCTAACCACTGAGCAAAACCAGCCAGGGCACAACTGCTTCTTAAAAGAAAAGCCAAACACATAAAGGTGTGATAGATATAGCAGTCAGTAACTTTATATCCAAAGGACTCAAGGCACTTCCTGAAATACCTAATTTATAACTTTAATATACCAGGAAATATGTGGTCTCATATGTTTTTGGAAGAACCCACATAATAGCTACTTCTGTCAGCCAAATAATGAAAACTTCATAAATGCTAAAAACCGGCCAGCTATTAAAGTGAATGTCACATAAGGATGGAAAATAGAGTCCAGAAATAAACACATACACTTATGACAAGGGGGCCAAGATAATTAAAAGGGAAATAGTGCCGTAACCAGTTTGG
Organism: Eptesicus fuscus; assembly: GCF_027574615.1. Lineage (NCBI taxonomy): Eukaryota > Metazoa > Chordata > Mammalia > Chiroptera > Vespertilionidae > Eptesicus > Eptesicus fuscus. The sequence continues at coordinate 10,258,298 of NC_072495.1, read as the reverse complement.
CTCAGTGGATAGAGCATCGGCCTGCGGACTGAGAGGTCCCAGGTTTGATTCCGGTCAAGGGCATGTACCTTGGTTGCGGGCACATCCCCAGTAGGTGTGCAGGAGGTGGCTGATCAATGTTTCCTCTCATCGATGTTTCTACCTCTCTATCCCTCTCCCTTCCTCTCTAAAAAAAAAAATCAATAAAATATATTTTTAAAAATAAAAGAAAAATAGTCTTTCCAACAAATGGTGCTAGGACAAGTGGGTAGCTACATGCAAAAGAATAAAGCTAGACTCCTACTTTAATATCATACTAGAGGCCCGATGCACAAAATTTGTGCAAGAGCAGGCCTTCCTTCCCCTGGCTGCCAGCACCAGCTTCCCTCTGGCACGTGGGACCCGGGCTTCCCTCACAGCCCCGGCTTTGTCCGGAAGGTCATCCGGAAGGACATCCAGTCTAATTAGCATATTACGCTTTTATTATTATAGATATAAAAATTAACTCAAAATAGATCAGAGACCTAAATATAAGAACTAAAAGTATAAAATGCTTAGAAAATATGCATAAATCAACACTTTGGATTAGGCAATCGTTTCTTAGATATGACACCAAAAACACAAGTGGCTGAAGAAAAAATAGACAAATGGGACTTTACCAAAATTAAAAATGTCTGTGCTTCAAAGAACACAATCAAGAAAGAGAAAAACAGGAGGAACCAAGATGGCGCCATAGGTTAAACACCTATCCTGCAGCCGGGCACAACAATTTCAAAAATACAACTAGAGGTCAGAACGGACATCGCCCAGAACCACAGGAAAGTTGGTGGACTGAAATGCCCACAGCTGGGGGGAAGGAGAAGGCCACGGGGACAGTCGGGGAAGCCGTAAAAGCCTAAGGTATGGAGAAACAGGCGGAGACATGAGCACACGCGCCTGCGGGGAGGATGGAACCGGAGAGGAAGGGGCGGCTGATGACCTGGCCGGCGTTCACTGGCAGGAAGGAGATAAAGGCTCCGGAGTGCGCTGAGCGCCGGCTCCGATTGCACTGAACCCCATTCCGGGTGAAACCCTGGGAAACTCACTCACTTTCGCAACTCCACCACCCCCGCAGGCCGCCCGGCCGGGGACGCTGGGGACGCCGCCACAGCGGCGGCGCCCGGAGCCCGGCGGCCTCCCAGCACCCGTCCCCGCCGCGCAGCCCCCGCGCGCCTGGTGCCGCGGGCCGCGCGCCCCTCACACTGGACGGAGGCCCGGGCGCCCTCTCCATGCACCTCCCGGCGGCGCTAGACTTCAGTAGAGTTGACTGAATTCAAGGGATTAAGAAGTACAAATTGGGGGGACGCTGCGGTGGCAACGCCCGGAACGCGGCGATGACGGTGCCTGGAGCTCGGCGGCTGCCCAGAGCCCGTCCCCGCCGCGCGGCCCTCGCGCGCCTGGTTCCGCGGGACGCGCACACCGCGCACCGGACGGAGGCCCGGGCGCCCTTTCCGTGCACCTCCCGGCGGCGCTAGACTTCAGTAGAGTTGACTGAAATGAAGGGATTAAGAAGTACAAATTGGGAAGTTTGAAAAAGATGGCGGCGGAGGTTAAAGGCTGTTCTGTTGCCTCGCACACAGCGAAATCGGAGGGGATGAGGTGTGGAGGCGCGTGGGTCTGGCTGGTGGCGGGGGAAAGGGGCTTTTGTTCCAAACCTAGGGGAGATTAGCTCTCCATCACCCTGAAATCCATCTTCTGGCGAACCGCGGGAGACCCAGATGCCTGCGGGGAGAGGCGGGACTCTTGCGGAGGTGCGCCCAGCAATCAGTGTTTGCTGCGCTGGAGTGCGGAACGAGGGGACTTAGATACGTGGAAGGCAGAAGGACCAGACTCACAGCCATCGCGGCTCGCCGCACCATGGCCTGTTGGCGCCCTGAGACCCCGCCCCGCCCTGGGACCCGCCCCGCACGTTTTGAAGACCTGCCCCGAAAGTCTTGCAGGCACACATGCGCCCCAAGCAACGGCTTATGCATGTGGGTGGCCTGCTCTCTGGCAGCGGACCAGATGAACTGCTGTTCTAGTCGGACTGCTCCAGGGCCACTCAGACAGGAGGAAGAAACTACAGTTTTTGCTGTAATCCTTGCTGAGTGCCTAAGGCAGTAGCTGATCTACACCCCATTGGAGACCCAGAAACGAGGGCATCTAGTGGTCTGTGGGAGATGACACCAGATTTCAACCACGTGCATAAGGGACACATTCAACGGGAATATTCAGTGAGCGCCAAAGCTTTGCTGCACCAAGACCCGGCCCATAAACGTGTCTCCTGCACAGCAACTTTTCCTTTATAGACAAAGAGAGCCCCCCCAGTGACACCAACAACAATCAAGACTTAACTATACAAAGGAGGACCAAGATGGAGGCATAGGGCGGAAGCCTGATTGTTGCCTACCACAACAACTTTGAGACTACGACAAGAGAGCAGAGCAGACACCATCCAAGACCACCATAGGGCTGGCTGAGTAGATGCTCTACAACTAGAATAAAAGAGGGGTATGTGGGATGATGCTGATGCCGGTGACCCAAAGACCACACTTTAAGAACTACGGCTCAGGCGACACAAAAGAACTATGGCTCAGGCGATACAACAGCGGCCTGGAACGTGCTCGGCGCAGTTCCCCCGGCAGTCTCCGGCTGAGGGGACGGCTCCACTGGCAGCCAAGCACGGACAGACGAGCCCCTATGAGACATGGGGTGGGAGACTCCGCGCTTGCTGACCTCCGAGTCCGTCAAGAATCTCAACGCCCCGGAAGCGGCCAGGTGCGCATGCTTGGCGACCGGCCACCGATGCAGACCCAAGGGCCGACGCAGCGACGCCAGACCGGCCCACCGCCATGCACCGGGCGCACCGGAGCTTCGCCGAGCCGCCGCCCGACGAGTTCTGCAGCAGCCATACTGGAGCTCTGGAAGGATGGCCAGGGGAATTGCTGAGGGGGGATTGACCGGCAGGAATTGGGATCGGGAAGACGGGGCCCCGCTGAGACCCGGGTGCGGGCGGGGTTGCGCGCCTCTGGGCTAGGGTGTGGTCACACGCCTCTGGGTATAAGTGAGGCCGCACGTCCCTGGGTCTAGGTGAGGCCACATGCCCCTGGGTCCAGGTGAGGCCAGACTCCGGGTCCGGGTGAGGCCATGTGCCCCTGGACCCGGATGACGCTGGATCCCGTGCCCGGGCGAGGCCAAGCGCCCCTGGGTCTGGGAGAGCCCACACACCCCTGGGTCCAGGCGAGACCATGTGTCCCTGGATCCGGGTGAGACCTCGTGCACCTAGGCCTGGGTGAGGTCACGTGCCCCGGGGTCTGAGAGGCCAAGCGTCCCTGGGTCCGGGTGAGACCATGTGTCCCTGGATCCGGATGAGGCCGCGTGCACCTAGGCCCGGGTGAGCCCAAGTGGCCCTGGGTCTGGGAGAGGCCAAGCGTCCCTGGGTCCGGGTGAGACCATGTGTCCCAGGATCCGGGTGAGGCCTCGTGCACCTAGGCCCGGGTGAGCCCAAGTGGCCCTGGGTCTGGGAGAGGCCAAGCGTCCCTGGGTCCGGGTGAGACCATGCGTCCCTGGATCCGGATGAGGCCTCGTGCACCTAGGCCCGGGTGAGCCCAAGTGGCCCTGGGTCTGGAAGAGGCCAAGCGTCCCTGGGTCCGGGTGAGACCATGTGTCCCAGGATCCGGGTGAGGCCTCGTGCACCTAGGCCCGGGTGAGCCCAAGTGGCCCTGGGTCTGGGAGAGGCCAAGCGTCCCTGGGTCCGGGTGAGACCATGTGTCCCTGGATCCGGGTGAGGCCTCGTGCACCTAGGCCCGGGTGAGCCCAAGTGGCCCTGGGTCTGGGAGAGGTCAAACGTTCCTGGGTCTGGGTGAGACCATGTGTCCCTGGATCCGGGTGAGGCCTCGTGCACCTAGGCCCGGGTGAGGCCATGTGCCCCTGGGTCTGGGAGAGGCCAAGCGTCCCTGGGTCCGGGTGAGACCATGCGTCCTTGGATCCGGATGAGGCCTCGTGCACCTAGGCCCGGGTGAGCCCAAGTGGCCCTGGGTCTGGGAGAGGCCAAGCGTCCCTGGGTCCGGGAGAGACCATGTGTCCCTGGATCCAGGTGAGGCCTTGTGCAACTAAGCCCGGGTGAGGCCACGTGCCCCTGGGTCTGGGAGAGGCCAAGCGTCCCTGGGTACGGGTGAAGACAGATCCTGGGTCCGGGTGAGGCCATGCGCCCCTGGATCCATCCGGGTGAGGCTGGGTCCCAGGCCCGGGTGAGACCACGCGCCCCTTGGGTATGGGTGAGGCCACGTGCCCCTTAATCTGGGTGACGCCGTGCCTCTGGGTTCGGCCGAGACCAAACCAGAGGGAGTCGGACCTCCATTACCACCATTTGTCCACCATCCAGAGCTGAGGGGTCAGTGCTGACATGTACACATAAGGAACTACTGGACATTGAAATTGGGTCTCAAAAGAACTGTTGGTCCAGGGGGAAGCTCGCTACAGATTGATTCATTTGCCTGTCAGCATAACTATTATTGCTCGTCTCACATTCAGTTCTTATTAGTATATATCTAGTGACATATGATCTCGCTCATCTAGGGGAAATGATGAACAACATAGACTGAGGAACAAGAACAGAACCAGAAGCAAGGAGGCATCGATCGGACTATCGGGCCTCAGAGGGAGGATAGGGGAGGGTAGGGGGAGGGTGGGGGGGAGGGGGAGAGTTCAACCAAAGGACCTGTATGCATGCATATAAGCCTATCCAACGGTTAAGTTCAACAGGGGATTGGGGCATGTGTGGGGAGAGGGGTGGGATGGGAATGGGGGGATGAGGACAAATATGTGACACCTTAATCAATAAAGAAATTAAAAAAAAAAAAAAAAGAAAGAAAGAGAAAAAACAGAACAGCATGGGAAAACATTTCTGCAAACATATCTGACAAGGGTCAAGTATAATTCAAGTTAAAAATGGGCAAAGGATTTGAATAAACATTTCTCAAAAAAGATATACAAATGGCTGATATCCACATGAAAAGATGGTCAACATTAGTCACTAGGGAAATACAAATAAAAACTATAATGACGCCGAAACCGGTTTGGCTCAGTGGATAGAGAGTCGGCCTGCGGACTCAAGGCTCCCAGGTTCGATTCTGGTCAAGGGCATGTACCTTGGTTGCGGGCACATCCCCAATGGGAGGTGTGCAGGAGGCAGCTGATTGATGTTTCTCTCTTATCGATGTTTCTGACTCTCTATCCCTCTCTCTTCCTCTCTGTAAAAAATCAGTAAAATATATTTTAAAAAATAAATAAATAAATAGATGACAGTTGCACAACATTGTGAATGGAATGTAATTAATGCCAGTGAACTGTACACTTAAAAATGGTTGAAATGGTAAACGTTATGTGTATTTTACCACAATTAAAAAAAGGGGGGGAGGGAACAAAGTTATAACATGGACAAATCCTGAAAGCATTGTTCTAAGTGAAAGAAACCAGACACAAAGGCCACCTGTTATATGACCCCATGGATGTGAAATGTCCAGAATAGGCAAATCCACAGAGACAGAAAATAGGTCAGTGGTTGCCAGGGACTAGGAGGAAGGGGTTGGAGAGGAATGGGGGAGGGCTGGTGGAGTGTGTGACTGCTAAAGAGGACATCTTTTTGAGGTGGTGAAAATTTTTTGGTAGTGATAGTTGCAAAACTTTGCGTATATACTAAAAACTACTGAATTGTACACTTTAAGAGGATGAATATTATCTACAAAAAATGTTAAGTGAATGGCAAAGGAATAACGTTTTTCTGACAAAATGTTAGAAATTCCTTTATTATTACTTATTAAGCACCAGCTTAATACTGCAGAAAATTTCAAATCACCCTTTGACAATTCGTTCTCCCCACCCCCCCCAAATTCTTGATAATGAACCTTTCAAGTAAAGACATGTTCTCTTCTCTCTTCTGTATAAAACTTTATGAAATAAAGGCAAAGAACTGTGTACATTTTGCTGTAAAATGCTGCCCACGGTTGTGGAAACAGTGTCTGCCCAGCTCTCTTTACTGTCCAGGTCCTGAAAGACTCTTGTTCATGAATTGTCTCTTCACAAAGCAAGTCCACCACTAACAAGAGGGGACAAAACAGAATGCACAGTGGCAGTCAAATTACAATGTAAGTTCAAGGTAAGGCCAGAATATGAATTTATTTAATATTAAAATTTGTGTTAGTCTGGCAGCCCTTATGTTATACACATTTCTTGAAGGCACATGTAAAAATGTAAAATTAATTTTTTATTTAGTGACTGACAGGTTATTCAAAATTATGAAGACAAAATGGAGGTAATACATTCAAGATATCTCATGCAAAAAAAAAAAATCTGTTCTATATGTAATCATTATGCACTGTGATTCACTGAGAACTCCTACCATGTACAAGGCACATATTCAAAGTTTAACAACACTCCAATTCAGAAACTAAGGGTTTTCTTGCAATGAAAGATCTTAGTGTGATTCATTTAATGGAGACTATAGGATAAAAGGTGAGTTATCAACTAAATAGGCAAAGAAGAGGGTCTTACCTTGCTGGGTTTATCATTCTGAGGGTCAAAAACTTTCTCGCAAAGTCTCAGTCCAGTCTCTTGCCTTAGCTGCTGCAAATAGGCCCTCATCACTTCTAAAATAAGGAGCAGGTGGACCAACACAAAAAACTGTATCACAAATGTGCTCGTGACTGATCTGGACACTGACTTTTGCAATTTATTTCTGTACACTCAAACAGGTTAAGAAATAGAAATGACAGTCTAAAAGTCTTTATTACTATATTCATTTTGATCCAAAAGATTCTCTACATGTTATGTTGCTATCAAGAATCTCTTGAGAGTGGCTAGTAAGAGAATGTATGTGCTAATGATTCCACTCTCAATTGTATAGCAATCAAGGCAAGAAGAGAAAGAGGGTAAAAAGTCAAATGGAGAAAACATTGTGCCAAATAGAGAGAAGTGAAGATACTGTCCTTACCGTCTTCCTGTTTGTTTGCAGGTTTGGCATAAATTGCATTAAGTGGAAAACCAGGCTCTCCGGGAATGGGAAAATTAGTGATTCCCAGTGTATACATTTCTTTCTCACCTTGGCTTTTGGAATTGCACTAAAAAAAAAAAAAAATTATATATACACAATATATTTTACAGGGGAAAAAAATAATATACAATTATAATTTTTAGTTTAAGTAGCTTTGGCTGGGATTAATGTTTTTGGTGACCTTTTGCCCAAAGGCTTTATCTGTGGGCCCTTCTCAGAATAATGTTTTAAATAATTAAAATACAATACATAGAATTACAAAAGAAACCAATTATACTGAAATGCAATAACTATAATATGAAAAAACCCCACAAATTTATGTTATAGTCATACATACGCTTCTTTATTCATGCACTAAATACAAAATCTTGCCATGGCTCTAATAACTAAATTCTGAAGTAGTGATGTGTAAACAATATTGCAAAAAAATCTTCCACTCTAACTGCAAAATACTGTGGTTTCTATTGGAGAAAAAGTCACAGGTATTGCTAAAACAACTGTGGGCTGTTGTCCACCTTAATAATGAAAGTAAATGCTAAATTTCAGTTACAGGTTAGTGAAAAGAAAAATGAAATCTTTTCCCACTCAGGTTCATGGACCCCTGAATCCTATCCTTGGACTCCCAAGTTAAGAACCTCTGAGGCAGCCCTAGCTGGTTTGGCTCTGTGGATAGAGCATCAGTCTGCAGACTGAAGGATCCCAGGTTCAATTCCGGTCAAGGGCACATGCCCAGGTTGCAGGCTCGATCCCCAGTAGGGGGCGTGCAGAAGGAAGCTGATCAATGATTCTCTCTCATCAATGATGTTTCTACCTCTCTGTCCCTCTCCTTTCCTCTCTGAAATCAATAAAAATATATATATTTTAAAAAGAACCTCTGAGCCAAAGGCTTAACCGGGATTTTTTTGCTCAAGATTTCTGTCTTAGGAGAAGACATGAAATACCTTATCCTCTGAGTAGTCAACTACACTGTAAGTTTAGAGATCTACATTCAGATTTTTCTTTCAAGTCCATGCTCTAAGTCAGAGGAAATATGTTCTATTTGCCCTTAAAGTCTCACCGAGTCCAAATACCAATCAGTAATTTGTTTTCCTGATAGATGATCATGCAAGTTTCATTACCTTTTGGAGTTTCTTTAGACACTCAGAAATGTAGAGAGTTATGTATATCAAGGTTCTATCAGCTTCATTCTACAAAGGGGAAAACAAAACTTAAAAACAGTCCTGAACAAAGCATAGCAATTATGTGGAACAAATGAATTCACATCTTTGTCTTTTGATTACCAACTGAAAACTGCGAAAGTATAGTTACTATAGCATCAAAAATTCCCATTCTCCAGCCCTCGCTGGTTTGGCTCAGTGGATAGAGCGTCAGCCTGTGGACTGAAGGGTCTCGGGTTCGATTCCAGTCAAGGGTTGTGGGCTTGATCCCCAATGGGGGACATGCAGGAGGCGGCAAATCAATGACTCTCTCTTATCATTGATGTTTCTACCTTTCTCTCCCTCTCCCTCCTCTCTGAAATCAATAAAAATACATTAAGAAAAAGTCCCATTCTCCAAACGCAGTCTTCTGAAGCCCGCTTTCTGTCTGCCCTGTGCTGCTCCTGCTGTCCTCCGTCCCTCTTGCCCCTGGGTTCCCGAGGAACTGTGCCAACAGCTCCTCACTCTGTGTAGGAAGCTGAGCCACAGAGTTGCCAGGAAAGCTGAGGTGCACCATATGGTTGGCTAATTTTAAAAACCCCTTCACTTTAGGATCTCTGCCGAGAACAGAAACATTCATGACTCTACAAGAGGAAACAATATTTCATGTGTGACTTGTTCTTGAAGAGCTCCATAAGCCCAACTCTTATCCTAAAGGAAAATGTGGAAAAGGTGATTGGGTGTGGACCCAATGTGGCACGTACTTCAGGTCAAAGTTTACACAGATTTGCCCCACCAGCGTGGCTCAGTGGTTGAGCATCAACCTATGAATCAGGAGGTCGCAATTCAATTCCCATTCAGGGCACATGCCCGGGTTGCAGGCTCGATCCCTAGAGTGTGGGGTGTGCAGGAGATAGCTGACCAATAATGATTCTCTCTCATCATTGATGTTTCTCTCCCTCTCCCTTCCTCTCTGAAATAAATAAAAATATACTTAAAAAAAAGTTTACACAGATTTATAGTTTAAAAAACAAACTATACATTTCCCTATATTTCAGATCATGTGATATTCAAGCGAGAATGAAATGTGGCAGAATTATAATATTTATTTACACATATTACAAATAAAACACGTAAGACCATGCATTAGATACAGAAAACACTCTGCTAATAACACAGAATATTTAGACTACAATTTGTAGGCCAAGTGTCTACAAATAAAGATTCCAGACCCTGTTTGATTAAAAAGTCAAAGTTTGGCAGGGAGTTGAAGTTTCATACTCTAGAGTATTATCCATAAAATGTGTTGACATTTCTTGTAACTTACTCATAGCCAAAGTTCGAAATTTTTTTCCATTTCCCCCTCTCCTTCTCTACCACCTTCCTCTTGACCTGATTCCTACCAAAAACTAAGAGAAGGGGAGAAAGGGTGCTTAAAGGAAGGGTCAGGGTCATTGAAGTTTATTTCTCCATCTCAGGTCCAGGATACAGAAGTGTATAAAAAATAACATAGCATATAGGATTTTTAATTATAGACTGGTACATAGTAGGTACTTAATTAATGTAGGATAAGGAAACAAAGACCAGATAATAAATCTCAGGCTTTGCAGTTTTTATTACAACCACTCAACTCAACTATCGTGGCGTGAAAGCAGCCATAGACAAAATAGAAACAAATGTGTATGACTGTGTTTCAATAAAACTTTTTTCACAAAAAGAGGTGGTGGGCCAGATTTGGCCCTTTGGCTGTCATTTGCCAACCTGTGGTGTAGACTTTGAAAGAAAAATAAGAAATTAATATTGACATAAAGTCTAACATTAAGTACTATTCTGGATTTTTAAAATCATATAATCTCATTTTATTTGGAGCAACCTGACTGCCAGCTAGATCTTTTTCCCAACAGAAAATTACCTGAATATTAAAAGCTCTGTACTTTACCTTAATTTCATAGTTTTTGAAGAAGACATTGGCCTTGAAGTAATAGAGGGCTTCATCCACAATATCTGTGTCTTTTGCTAAGCAAGATACAAAGGGAGGGGGCAGAGAACATTAGCTTAATGCAAAACATAACATCTAGGAAAGCTATAAAGAAAAAAAAATTATCCAAGATTAATGAACAAGAATTTTGGAGTTGAATAAAATAAAATGAGGCTACTGAAATATAAAGTCTTGAGACAATTTCTAGAGAAATATATACATAATTTATTCTTATAGCTTTGTTGTTTTTATAAAAACTATACATACTCATTAGAAAGATTAATCAATACCAAGCAATTTAAAAAATATATTTTTTATTGATTTCAGAGAGGAAGGGAGAGGGAGAGATAGAAACATCAATGATGAGAGAGAATCAATGATGGGCTGCTTCCTGCATGCCCCCTACTGGGGATGGAGCCCGCAACCCGGGCATGTGCCCTTGACTGGAATCCAACCTGGGACCTTTCAATCCACAGGCGAACACTCTATCCACTGAGCCAAACCGGCTAGGGCCCAAAACAATTTTTAATTGTCACCCTAATGTTACTTCCCAGAAATAACTATTAACACTTGGTGAACATCATTCCAGACATCTCTCAATGCATTTATAAAAACAGACTGAGACATAAACTAACTTTAATAAAATGACTTAAAAAGCATTCAATAGAATTTTATTTGAATGTACATATGACAGTTTCAGAAAAAAAACACACCTCTCAACTGTCATTTAGGAACCCATTGGGGTTTTCATACACATCTTTCTGTTTACAAAAACTATGACTTCAAATATATTTGTACAAGCTGTTCTAGGTGGCTAGACTGAAAAAAGCCAGAAATACTGTTGTGACAAAGACAAATCTCATTACAATTTTTTTGGCAATTTTTTGTTTTCCTTTTTTTATTTTAAAAAGGTCACAATCCCAGGGTCTTGGTATCCGGCAGCTGGTTTCAGCAACACAGAAACAGTTATTTTTATCTCTTGTCCATGCCTGCTATCCCTCTCACACAGCAGAAATGCAAAATAATCCTTAAGTTTTAATACTCTGTAATTCAGCAGTCATTATTTCTGCTCATTCCTCTGCTAAAGAATTTCAATAGAATTTGAACTCTAGATGTGGGTATTTCTTTTTTTAAAAAATATATTTTATTGATTTTTTACAGAGAGGAAGGGAGAGGGATAGAGAGTTAGAAACATCGATGAGAGAGAAACATCAATCAGCTGCCTCCTGCACACCTCCTACTGGGGATGTGCCCACAACCAAGGTACATGACCTTGACTGGAATCAAACCTGGGACAACGTCCAACCAAATGAGCCACATCGGCCAGGGCTCAATCTTTTTTTAAAAAATATATTTTATTGATTTTTTACAGAGAGGAAGGGAGAGGGATAGAGAGCTAGAAGGTTAGGGCTAGATGTGTATTTCTTGCAATCTATTTTCTTATCTGAAAAAAGAAACTTCCTCAAAGATTTTAACGGTGTTTACAAAAACCAGCCAGTTCTTTTAAATGTCACCATAGGTGGTGAGGAGGCTACAAGAGTCAGAACCTAGGAGGGTATTTGGCACATAAAAGGTGTTCAAGAGATATTTGTAAATAATTAGATTAATGCTAAGAGTTATTTACTGGTAACTCCCAGCATAAGATTACATTCATCCATAATTCCAATTTGGTTCGAATCCAGTCCTCTAAGGAAGAGTAACAGGTCATTCCTTATCTGTAGAAATCCACAAAGAACTGTAAGCTTGGTAATTAGATTAACCCCTTGATCAACCGTATCTTTTGAAATACCATATGGTATTTTGAGCCGATCTGAAAGGGTTGTTCTCAAGGAATCTAAGCCAACATTGACTCTTATTTTTTCCCTGCACTGTAATTCTTTTATGTCATTTTTCTTCTCTTTGGTCTGCTTTCTTTTCCCCATCTGTTCCTTTTTCTTCATTTCAAAATCAAGTAAAGACTATAGTGACTCACCAGATTTATTAAGTTTATTGAGCTTTCAACTGGTGTTGAAACAAAATTAAATTTATAAAGGTCAAGTCTAACAGTCTGGCAGAAGGACGGAGAGGGCCTCAGTTAAATATTGTTAATTAAAACCATGGCCTTGGAAACCATGAATGGAACTCAGTGCAGACCCTTTCTGGGTGCAGGGAAACCATGTCTAGACGAGATCGGGTGCGTTCAGGGTGGTATGGCCATAGACAACCATGTCTAATATAATACAAATCATACTGTTGGCAGATTATCTCAGAATGTGTCAGAAGAATCTCAGATAGTGTCTAAAAAGAATGGAGCTTAGGTCAACAGGGGGGTGGGGGCATGCGTGGGGAGGGGTGTGGGATGGGAATGGGGGGATGAGGACAAATATGTGATACCTTAACCAATAAAGAAATAAAAAATAAATAAAAAAAAGAATGGAGCTCTGAACAGTAAAAAATGGTTGGGGGCGGTGGCGGGGGGGGGTGGGGGAGAAGAGGGGAATGTGAGTACCAAGAAAGAAAGCAGATATAAAATTCAGAATTAGCAATCTTTCTTAGGACATATCTTTTAATATATAAGATTGAGCCCTGGCCCTGACCAGTTTGGCTCAGTGGATAAAGCGTCAGCCTTCGGACTGAAAGGTTCCAGGTTCGATTCCAGTCAAGGGCATGTACCTTGGTTGCGGGCACATCCCCAGTAGGAGGTGTGCAGGAGGCAGCTGATCGATGTTTCTCTCTCATGGATGTTTCTAGCTCTCTATCCCTCTCCCTTCCTCTCTGTGAAAAAATCAATAAAATATATATTTTTAAAAAAAGATTGAGCCCTGGCCGATGTGGCTCATTTGGTTGTCCCATGTACAGAAAGGTCGCCAGTTAGATTCTAGTTGGGGCACATTCCTGGCTTGTGTTTCACTCTCACATTGATGTTTTTTTCTCTCTCTCCCTTTCCCTTCCTGTCTCTCTAAAAATCCTAGAAAAAAAAAAATACACACACATATATATACTAGAGGCCCAGTGCATGATTGAATCATGCACGTGTGGGGTCCCCTACACGCTTTCGCTTTTCGCGGTGGAGCTGGGTGCCTGTCTGCTGGTGCACCAGGCCAAGACGGCCGGAGGCTTCTGAAAGGCCTGGTGCACCAGCAGACAGGCACTCAGTTCCCCCACTTTTGATGGTCCGTGGCCACTGAGGGGGGCTGCCGCGGACACCTGGCTACCCTGCCGTTGAGAGGTGCAGCTGGGTGTCCGCGGAAGGCCCCCTCAGCGGCCGCGGATCTGGCCGTTGAGAGGCACAGGGGGCCCCCTGTGCCTCTCAACAGCAGGGTAGCCCCCCTCAGTGGCAGCGGATCCGTGCCTCTCAATGGCCGGATAGGCCACCCCGAGTCCCGCCCCCCAGCCTCCCGCCGCCCAATCATGGGCGTAGCGGAGTGATGGTAATTTACATGTTACTCTATTATTAGATAGGATATTTAAGACTGAGGTATTGCTAAAAATTGAAACTCCTGAAAAATGGAAAAAGGAAATAGAAGGAAAAGAGTTTAAAATATGTTTTGTTTTGCCCTAGCTGGATTGGCTCAGTGGATAGAGCATTGGCCTGTGGATTGAAGGGTCTTGGGTTCGATTCCAGCCAAGGGCACATACACAGTTGTAGGCTCCTCCCCGGCCTGGACCCTGGTAAGGCCGTGTGCAGGAGGCAACCAATTGATGAGTTTCTTTCACATCGATATTTCTCTGTCTTTCCCTCTCTCTTCCACTCTCTCTAAAAATCAATGAAAAAATATCCTCGGATGAGGGTTAAAAATGAAATAAATAAAAGTTAAAAAAAAATTTTTTTTCCAGCTTGATAAGAGAAGGGGTGGGGACATGGCATTCTATAGAAGTAGCAGCATTAGATTATTTTGTAAGAACTGACAGTGATAACAGAAATAGTGTCAAGATTTAAGCACATTTTCTCTTTTCCCTCAACAAGATATCCTGGAGAAATTAGCAGCAAAGATAGTTCCCTATTAGATGCAACATATACCCATAATCTTGACAGGCCTAAAAAGCGACAGCCACCAAACAAATAGAAAATACAACAGCAACCAGAGACAGAGGACTGAGCCAAGAATTTCCCTGACTTAATGTCAGAGGGTTGCTAGATGCTTCACACCAAAATCTGAAAGTAATGGAAAGGGGTTTCGACTTACTCTCTCTAGGGGCAGGTCCTTTGAACTGACTTCTGATGGGCAACAGTGCCATGTTTCCAATGAGTTTGGTGTCGGGGTCCATGAGAGAAGAGTGGTAAGCCTGGAGTGGCAAGCCAGATAAGAATGCAGAACAAATGTCAGCAGGGCAAACAAGTACATTTCTCCAAAGGAAAAAAAAAAGAGTAACCCACCCAAGATCAACCAGGGCATGTGGCAGAGGGGAGGGTGGCAGCAATATGCGGAGCTGGCTCTTACTGGCTCATGAAAACCAACTGTTACCTCCCTAGGAATTTTCAAAAATTAAATTATATAAATTTGCAATAAATTATATTAAAAACAAAGGTAATAAAGATTCAAAATGCATTTACTCCTTATTTTTAAAAATTATTTTACTGTTGACTACGGTCTTAAAGTTATTTATGTCTTTTGTATCTTTATGGCAGAAATAGTACTACATAATGGATGGGGTGCTAGTATGCATCTCTTTCAATTTTACGTTCAGTGACATCACACTGGTAACTGGTGGGAGTAGTTACACTGCAGAAATAGGCAAACATTTTATAAACCAGGAGTACCCACCCATCAGCTGTTGTTAAGCCAGAACTCAAGCACTAATTATTCTGTTCTGCCACTTCCTAGCTTTATATCTTTGACCAAGACATCCCTTTTCTTAGCCTGTTTCCAAATTTATATAATGAGGAAATACATACTGCCTTCAGTGGGGAGGTGTGAGTTAAAGGATGAAGGGAGAAAAATCACATTTATGAGAGCAATATGTATAGGATTCCTAGTTCTGGCTTTTTGTAAGACAACACAGGCCCCATTCATGTATCCATTCCTTCACCAAATGATTACTAAGCACCTTCTAAACGCAAGGCTTGGTCACTTAAAGGTATGCAAGACCAGTATGGTCTCCATCCTTGAAGAACTTTCGGGCTAATGGAGAAGACAGATATTAATTGAGTAATATCAAGATATTAAATAAGCCCTAACCAGTTTGGCTCAGTGGATAGAGCATCGGCTGGGGACTCAAGGGTCCCAGGTTCGATTCTGGTCAAGGGCATATGCCTGGGTTGTGGGCTCAGTCCAATGTGCAGGAGGCAACCAATCAATAATTCCCTCTCATCATTGATGTTTCTATCTCTCTCTTCCTCTCCTTTCCTCTCTGAAATCAATAAAAATATATTTTTAAAAAAAAGATATTAAATAAGTTCTCGGTGTCCAACTGGAATGAGCACAGGGCTGTAGAGTACTGGCTTAAAACCTGGCTTACCAAGGCTTTTGCACTAGTTAGTGTGCAACCTTGGGTAAATTACTTAATTTCTCCCAGCCTCAGGTTCCTCCTCTGGAAAATGAGAAAACAATAACATATCTACTTCATAGGATCACTGTGAGGATTAAATGGGATAATTTATATAGAGTGTGTAGCTCAGGGCCTGCCTGGAACACATCAGGAATCAAATGGTAGCTATGGGATTCACAATATTTGTATCTAGAACTATGGCTTGCACCTTTTTTTTTTTTTTTTAATCACAGGTATGCTTCATCTAAAGCAGCCTCCACCATCCCCTTCACCAGCTACTACAACTACTGTCTTGTGCCCCATCTATTTTCTTCATAGCATTTGTCACTATCAGAAATTATCTCCTTTATTCTATTTACATTTGTTTCCTGTCCGCCTCCCTATTAGAATGTAAACTCCGTAAGAACAGGGATTCGCTGCCTTAGTCACTGCTATAGCCGTGCTTAGCACGCAGTAGGTGCTCAGTAATGTTTGTTGTTTGAACAATCCCATGTTGTTGAAAACCTCCTTTTCCCTAATCTGCAAAATGGAGACCTACCACGACGGCCATAAATCTACCCCCACAGACTGGCTATCAGAAATGAAGAGAAACCAGACCACCATTAATTTTACTCCTAATGCACAATCAAACTGAAACGTGTGGAAACCAGGCTCGGCCCTTGAGTTTGCCCCGAGGGCCCTAAACCAACAGCGGCCCCAGGGGGTGGTGACAGGGGAGGAAGTGGGGTCTGACAGAGGACAAGAAGCGGAAGGGACCCGTCCCCTGGGTTGGAGAGGGAAGTGGGGTTTCAGAAAAAAGGAGAAGCCGGACCCTGGACTAGAAAAATGAAAAATAAAAAGTGTATCCCTTGACTTAGGGGCTCCATGAGGCTTTGGGGACCCAGCCAGTGTGTGTGTGTCGCGGGGGAGGGGGGTGCAGAAGGGGCAAAGAAGGGGTTGGCACTGGAGAGAAGGGGCCAAAGGCCTGAGGCAGCCTCTCTCGTACCCCACGGCCGACACTCCCCGGTCCTCAATCCTACAAGAACTGGCTGCCTCCCCTCTTCCCTGCTCTGGATCCTGCTTCCTTTCCGACCGGGTTGGTCCGCTCCTCGCAGCGCACGCACATTTCTCACCGTTCCCCCCCGACCCCCCATTCTCGCCATCACCTCACACCCCTGACTCGGGCTCCTTACCGGCATCTTGACGTCTCTCGAGTTTCAACTCAATTAGGAGAATCGGGTTAGAGAGAGGAGCTTCCGGTCCCGAGCTTGGGAGGGGTAGGCGGAAGTGAACCGGAAGAGGAGGGCGAGGGGAAGATTTGCGCTTCCGGCCTTGAAGTTCCGCCCTTGGCTGCTGGGGCTGCGGGGATCCGAAGGGGCGCCAGGGGGCGCGCCAGCCCTAAGTAAGAGGCTGAGTGTTACGCATGCGTGAGGCCTGGAGCTGGCGATGGGTTTTGGAGTTACAAATCCGGGTGAAGCATTACTTGGGTCACACTATTTTATTTTATTTTTTAATACTTTTAAAATTGATTTCAGAGAAGAAAGGAGAGGGAGAGATAAAAACATCAATGATGAGAATCATTGATCGTCTGCCTCCTGTACGCCCCACACTGGCGGTCAGCCCGCAACCCAGGCATGTGCCCTGACCTGCATCCAACCATGAATTCCTGGTTCTTAGGCTTCCCTCTCACGATTCTTTTACTGAACTACTTTTGGTGTTTATCTCCCCATCCATGTGAACATCAAAAAGGCAGGGATTTTTGTCTGTTTTGTTCACTGCTGTGTACCCCGCGTCTAAAAATGTGATGATACATAAGAAGCATCAACAAATTTTTGCTAAGGGGATGAATGAACCTACTAGTTTTAAAAATGGGGAAGGAGAGCACATTGGTAAGGGATTTGTGGGCTACTCTGTACTGCAATTCTTTGTGTAATGACTGAGAAAATGGACTCTGGATTTGAATTCCAGCTCCTACACTTACAGGCTGTGTAATTTTGGGCTAATTAATCTAGTTAATCAATTTCCTCACCTGTAAATGGAGATAGCAGTACTTAATTCAGTTTTGTGAGGATGAATGAATTGCATGTAATGTGCTTAGCACTTACATGCCTAGAACATATTAAAGGCTCAGGAATTTTTAAACTATTACTAAAAAGCACCTCATGTTAAAAGACAAGTTCATTCCTGCTTTGGCCCATTTCTTCTGCCAGTTCCTCAGACTGGAATACTTTGGTTCCCACACTGATTTCTCATTTTGGTCTCCTATCAAATAGCACCTTTTAGGAGGAGCCTTCTTTGACAATGAGCCCAAAGTAGCCAGTTATCACTTTCCCTTTCATTACTGTTTCTTCTTCCCATTTCTTATCAGAGGCTTTCCTGTTTATGGTTAATCTCAAGGACCCAGCATGTCAGCTCCATAAAAATAAGGTTAAAAAAATAATGTTTTGTTGAGCTTCCATTTTATCCCATGACTAGCACCTACTTGGGAAATTTTTCTAATTCAAAAATTTTCCCTGGCTGAGTTATTTCAAATTATCAATGGAGAATAAGAGTGTAATGAAAGGTTAATGCTGTTTCTTTTATTTATATACACTAGAGGCCCGGTGCATGAAATTTGTGCATGGGGAGGGGGTGTCCCTCAGCCCAGCCAGCACTCTCCCCAATCTGGGACCCCTCAGGGGACATCCCTCTCACAATCTGGGACTGCTGGCTCCTAACCACTCTCCTGCCTGCCTGCCTGATTGCCCCTAACCACTCTGCCTGCCAGCCTAATAGCCCCTCAACCATTCCCCTGTTGGCCTGATTGATGCCTAACTACTCCCCTGCTGGCCCGATTGCTCCCAACTGCCTTCCCCTGCAGGGCTGAGGGGACTGGGGGACTCTGGCTGGATGAGGCGGGCCTGAGGGGACTGGGGGACTGAGGCTGGATGAGGCAAGGATGAGGGGACTGGTCACCGCCATCTTGTGAGGGCATGGCAATCAATTAGCATATTCTCTCTTTATTGGCTGTGGGCACCACCATTTGTGAGGACGTGACAGTCAATTAGCATATTCCCTCTTTATTAAATAGGATACATATCTTTAAAATTAGTCACTTTTCATTTTTTAATTATACAAATAATACATTTTCAATGTAAAAATTTGGAATACATATAAACAATGGTTTTATCTATAACCTTACATATTTTCACCTTTGGATATACATATTTTGTTACAATAATTCCTGCTCCTCCAAAAAAACAAAACCAAACAGAAAAAAATAAAGATAGACTGTTCCTAACTGTACCACAGGTGCTAATTTACATTATACACAAATCTATGTGAATTAATTTCAACTTTTAAAATCTAAATTGATACTTAATAAAAATATAACACTGAAAGATTCCACTTTAAACAGCAGCAGTTTCAGAATAACCAAGAACTTGATTCAGGTGTGTTGTTGATAACGAGCCAAATATTATTTTTTTCATTAAAATAAGCAGCTTTTTAGTATTGCATCCTTTGAGAAAAATGTTTTGCCGATTCAGCCACAAGTTCTTCACATATATACATTTACATGTTAATAAACTCTTTATTCATTCTGATGTTCTTGAAAATATTCATCAAACATAGAAGAAGACTCGTCTTCATGTTCCTGACACAAAGGAAACACAAGATAGAAAATGCATTGATTTCCCCTCAGTCAGACACAGCATGTGTTTACGTATTTTGCAGGTAATGCTCTCTAAGGAGCTAACACTCAGTGCCAGCTCTTGGTGCTGCACACAGGTAATAGTAACAAAAGGCATGATTGACAGAATATTTAAGTGTTTATATCTCATTAGAAGCATTTCTTCTTCTTTTTTTTAAATCCTCACCTGAAGTCATTTCCACTAATTTTTAGAGAGGGGAAAGGAGAGAGGGGGAGGGACAGAGGGAGAAAGAGAGAGAGAGAGACAGAGAGAAACATGTATGCAAGAGAGAAACATTGATTGGTTGCTTCCCATATGCACACTGGCAGGTGATTAAAACATGCAACTCAGGTATATGCCCTGATTGGGAATTGAATCCATGACCCTTCCATGCACAGGACCATATTCCAACACACTGAGCCACAGAAGAGAGTATTGCTCTTTGAGCTCAGGAGTCAATTTCAGTCATCACCCAGAGAAGCCCGGGTTACTGCCACCACTAAGACAAAAATTAATTTGAGTTCCTGAGATTATGCAGGAGATCAAGGAGTGCCGGCAAACATTTTTACTAAAAGCTAATAAATACCCCTAAACCAGAAATTACCTTTGGTTCTTTAAATTCCAAGTCTTCTCCATACTGAATGGCAAAATCAATATGCTGTAATACAATGTTCATGCTTTCTTCATCTGATTGATCATAAGGCAAAAATCGAACCATGCTATAGTCGTCAATCTATAAGTTGGAGATTTCAGAAAGGGTCATTCTGAAACTGTGCAACATGCTTAATTTTCAACTTATATATTTGAGGTTTATAACCATTTATCATTTGTGGGGGAGGGGAGGGATAGACAGAGACAAAGTGGAAAATCAATATTCATTTTTCTGGTCTGACTCACCAGAACACTCAACTTACTACATAACTAGATACTGTTTCATAGGCATTTATCTGAATTCAACAACCACTGGAGACTTCAACAGGGCACAGACAGTTCTGAACTCCCAAAATGGCTTGGAATAATGGACATGTCAGTTAATTTACTGGCTATCACCAATAACTGCTTCTAAATTAAACTGTGGGGGGGAAATGGAAAAAAAAAATCAAACTGCTGACTGGCCAGCCCACAGCCTGTCACCACCACCTCCCCATTGCAAGGAAATAGGATTGGATTGTGCTTTCTGTAATGTTGGCCACTGACTGGACATTGATGAATAACAAAAAGCAACAAAAACAACAACAAAAAAACAATATAACCAGCTTACCAGTCCACATATAGCTTTAGTCAATTTTTTGAATTTTTTGCTTCTTAAGTCACTTGTGGAATCATCTAATAAAGAATACATGTCTGGATCTAGAAACCTTTAAAAGTGAGAAAGAGACTGATGAATAAAAGGAAGAAGAAATCCGATTTACAGACAGACAGAACCTCACATGTAAATAAAGCTTAGAAGATTCATCTCTGCAACTGAGATCTGATTGTAATGGAGGTCATGAACTCACTTCTCAATTTCCTTCTTAGCTTTCTTACTCAGCAGGTCCATTTTCGTCATGATGTTAACTTGTGGAATTTCTAGAGAGATCATAGCGCTCAGGGCCGCCAAGATGCCAGAAATAAACTGAAGAAGGAAACAGGAAAGGGAAGATAAATCAACAGGTGCCACCAAAATTCCCTAGTCTCTGCATGAAAGAGAGGCTTCTGTGCCTCACTGGAGCAGAACTGGCCTAAATCAAAGAAACACTAATCCTAAAGGACAGTCCACTAATCAGAGGCTGACCCTTGGTTTCCGAAGGTGAGGAGAAAAAAAGATGTAGGCTTAATCTATGGTGGTCACAAATCTCAATTTAGACCGTATCTTCAACCTTCTTTGCCTTAAAAAATCAATTAAGAGCTATTAATGAGAAATAAAGTTTTAGACAGTTCATAAACTAGACAAATAGCCCTCAGAGAATTAAAAATGCACATACATAATATGCACCTGCCTCATTTTTCTTGGTAAGTTCTCTATATAATATCATAGTTTACCATCTGAAGTGAAAATAAATTATTATAATAATTTTATAAGGGATACTAAGTAACTCTAGAGCAGGCGTCCTCAAACTATGGCCTGCGGGCCACATGCGGATGTTTTTGCCGTTTTGTTTTTTTACTTCAAAATAAGATATGTGCAGTGTGCATAGGAATTTGTTCATAGTTTTTGTTTTTTTAATTTAGCTTTTTTTAAAAAATATATTTTATTGATTTTTTACAGAGAGGAAGAGAGAGGGATAGAGAGTTAGAAACATCGATGAAAGAGAAACATCGATCAGCTGCCTCCTTGCACACCTCCTACTGGGGATGTGCCCGCAACCAAGGTACATGCCCTTGACCGGCATTGAACCAGGGACCCTTGAGTCCGAAGGCTGACGCTCTATCCACTGAGCCAAACCGGTTTCGGCCATAGTTTTTTTTAAACTATAGTCCGGCCCTCCAACAGTCTGAGGGACAGTGAACTGGCCCCCTGTTTAAAAAGTTTGAGGACCCCTGCTCTAGAGTATAGTTTGTGAAATGTCCAGAATCACACAATGATTAAAGGAGACAGAAATCTGCTTGTACTAATAACTGAAATATCAACAACAGATTTATCCTCAAACCTTAAAAGACTCCACCATAAACTGTGAATCGACCAGAAAAACTCCACAGACTCGAAACTCCCACTGTTCTAGCTGCTGGACCAGTTGTTTCATCACAGGCAGATGCGTATACAACTCGATCTGACCTACATGAAGAAAATTGCAAGACTATTACAATCAGAAAATGTTAAAAAATAAATACAAAAAAAATTTTTCCCCATAAGATGGTTAAAAACATACAAACAAACTGCCCTGCTGGAGTGGCACAGTGGTTGAGCATCGACCTATGAACCAGGAGGTCACAGTTCGAGTCCCAGTCAGGGCACATGCCCTGGTTGAGGGCTAAATCCCTAGTAGGGGGCATGCAGGAGGCAGCCGATCAATCATTCTCTCTCATTATTGATGTTTCTTTCTCCCTCTCTCTCTCCCTTCATCTCTGAAATCAATAAAAATATATTTTAAAAAAATTAAAATTAACAACAAACCAACAGCCCTCGCTGGTTTGACTCAGTGGATAGAACGTCAGCCTGCAGACTGAAGGGTCCTGGGTTCGATTTCAGTCAAGGGCACATGCCTGGGTTGTGGGCTCGATTCCCAGTAAGGGGCATGCAGGAGGCAGCTGATCAATGATTCTCTCTCATTATGATGTTTCTCTCTCTCTTTCCCTCTCCCTTCCTCTCTGAAATCAATAAAAATATATATATTTTTAAAAAAACCCAACAACAACAACAAAAAAAGGAAGTCAAGCCCTGGTAATAATATATTCCATTTTAAGGGGTTTTACAGCCTCTTGAAGCAATCACAAAATCATGAGGTTCATCACACTTTTTAGTTTTTGCCCATCAAAAGCAAGCGCTACAATTTTGTTAACCAGTGTCGCCCCAATAAATTCAATAAAAAGGAAAACAAAAAAAGCGAGTGCTAACTGCAGTTTGGGAATATTCATCAAGCTGAACACTTATGACATCTGCACCTTTCTGTGGGTGTGTGTATGTTCAATTAAAAGCAAAGGGAAAAAGTGAGAGCCACATATGATCAAAGCTAAGTTAAGCTCAAGTCTAAAATTCACAATTTGGCTTAACAAGTCATATGCGTTTCTCTCTCCCCGACCAGCCTCACTTCCAACATCTCCCTTTGTGCACTGTGTGCTTCGGCCACAACAGCCTTTCTGGTGCCTCAAACCCACCTCCTTCCTTCCTGCCCGCAGGCCTACAACGTGCTATGACTTTTGCGTGGACCACAGTCTCCCTCACCTTCGGGCTATGGCCCAGCCTACAGGCCACTGGATCAAAGCCTCCTCTAACCTCCCTGCTGTGTGATGGTCTATGCCAGCAGTCGCCAACCTTTCGGACCTCACGGACCACTAGTGATCCGCGGACCACCAGCTGGCGACCGCTGCTCTATGCTATTCCTGTCACAAAGGAATATTAAGTAACATTTGGGTGATTTTTGTTTATACCGTCTAGCACTGCCACTGGACTGCGAGCTCCACCAGGGCAGAGACCATAGCTGCCTGGTTCTCTATGGTATTCTCCGTGTACAAAGTTAAGCACTCTGTAAGCTCAATGAATGATTAGAGCCAATGAATAGGAGCTTTGTACCTTACTGCAATCTGTACAACTCAGAGCGACAAATGCTCACGGCACTTTCTCCTACTGAGGACAGGACCCACATGACTTTGAGGAAAATGACACATCCAAATGGCTCACCTACCTGGACAGTCAAAAAGAATGTAGTCATCCTCTACGTGGCCAAGACAGCTCTCTAGCCAGTCAAAATTATTGGCAAAGTACTCCATGCAAAACACCAATCCTCCATTGGGACCGAACCGCAGAGAATCATCCTCCATCACGTCATCCACCTCGATCAGTTCCCGGATGTCTGAAAAGGATAGGTAGGCCGCGGAATAGAAGCACATCCATTTGAAAACTGTTATCCTCACAAGTGATAATTAACCATCATATAAAAACTCACACATATGAGATTATTTCTGTACATGGTTATTCCCTATAGCAGTGTCTGTGGGAAGTAATTATTGTATAGCCAGACAATAGAATCCTATGAAGCCATAAAAAGGAAAAGCTCTTTAAGTATTTGATTATCACCCAATCTCCTAGTTATACGGTTAAGTGAAAAGTGTAAGGTATAGAAGTCCATGTAAGAATCCATTGTTTGTGTTAAAAAAAAAAAGACAAAGACTCACGATATATACACAATATGCATCTTTGATTTTATATGCATACATTCTCTATGGATAAACACACCCCAGAAAATGGCAATACTGGCTGCCTCCTAGGAGGGCAGCTGACTGCTGGGACACAGAGCTGGGAGAGACATCTACTCTTTTGTACCTTTTGCATTTTGAACCATGTGAATATACACTAAGAATCCTATAACCAGTAAATAAAACAAACCAAGAAAACCAATGACTGTTTCTTAACACAATGAGCCCAAGGAAGCTACTTAACCTTCCAATGCCTCACTGTCCTTATTTATAGATGGGGTACAAATCATACATCCTAGGGTGGAAGGATGAGGACTATGAGATAACAGAGCTAAATCACCTATAGCAGCAGCTTAAAAAATTCTGGCATATGCATGGTTCTCTTCTATTACTAATTTTTGGGAATCAGTATTTTTAACTATCTACAGTAGGTTTTTATTTTTGTGTTCAACCCTACAATCTCTGTTCCCAGAGAACTGTGCCTCACTCACAGCCGCATGTACTAGTATGTGGATACTATCTTCTCACGAACTTTCCCAGGGATAACATCTGACGCAAGTTGGGACAACTATAATAGCTGCACTGCTGGTCCCTGCTTCTACTCTTGACCCTCTAGAGTCCATTTGTCATCCAAGAGCCAGTTACCTTTAGAAACATAAATCAGATGCCAACCCTCTCCCCTGCTTAACACCCTCTAATGGCATTCCATTGCTAACAAGTGCTAGAGATTCAATACTTGTGTCCTTCCAAAATTCATATGTTCAAAACCTAAAGCCCAAGGTGATGATATTAGGAGCTGGGGACTTTAGGAGGTGATTAGGTCATGAGGGGGTCTTATAAAAGAGGCCCCAAGGAGATCCCTCATCCCCTTATGTGCGGACACAGAGAGAAGTTGGCAGCCTACAGAATATAACTGGGTCTTAACCAGAATCTGACTGTGTGGGCATCCTGATCTTGGACTTCCAGCTTCCAGAATGTGAGAAATACATTTCTATTTTTTGCAAGTCTCCACCTATGGCATTTTGTTATAGCAGCCCTAACAGAATAAGGAAGCAGTATAGTCCTGGCTGGTTTGGCTCAGTGGATAAAGTGTCAGCCTGCAGACTGAGGGATCCTGGGTTTGAATAGGGTCAAGGTCACGTGCCTCAGTTGCAGGCATAATTCTGGCCCTGGTTGGGGTGCATGTGGGAGGCAACCAATCGATGTATCTCTCTCATGTGGATGTTTCTCTCTCTTTGTCTCTCTCCCTCCCTTCCATTCTCTTTAAAAATCACTGGAAAAATATTCTTGGGTGAGGATTAACAAAAATCAAACAAACAAAAAAGAGTGTTGAAACAAATTCTGTTGGATCCACCAGATGAATTACAGTTAATAAGTAAAAACAAAACAAAACCACAAACAAGCACAGGATAAAAACAAAACTTCTCATGTCCTACTAGCTCCTACCCACTTCTTTCCTTCCCTCATTATGCTCCAACTTATCAATATCTTTGCTTTTTCTGGAATATACCAAACCCTTTTCCATCTCTAGGTTATGTATTGACCTTGATGTTCTCTCGTTTTATTTATTTTTTAAAAATATATTTTTATTTATTTCAGAGAGGGAGGGAGAGGGAGAGAGAGAGAGAGAGAAACATCAATGATGGGAGAGAATCACTGATCGGCTGCCTACTGCATGCACCCCACTGGGGATCGAGCCCGCAATCTGGGCATGTGCCCTTGACTGGAATCGAACCCGGGACCCTTCAGTCTGCAGGCCGATGCTCTATCCACTGAGCAAAACCAGCTAGGGCTATGTTCTCTCATTTTAGAAAGCCTTTCCCCAGCTTGATGAACATATTACCATCATTAGGTCTGGGCCCAAACATCCCCTCCTCCTAAGACACCATTCCTGACTACACTACCTAAAGCAATCTCCTCTAGTTATTCCCTCTAATCAGTCTACTGGCAGTCTTTATCACAATCTGTAACATGTTGCTTATTGCTTATCTCCCTGATTAAAAGGTACATGAAAATAGGATTAGTATGTCTTGTTCCACAGACACTTGAATGAATAAATTAAAATAAAAAAAAACATTTAGGGGGCTCACTCAGAGTATGATCAGCAGTAAAGCAGATTCACCATAGCAGCACTAAGCATGGAAAGTACAGAAGGGAAGGGTAGGGAGGAAGGCACCTACTTACTAGAATTTAGTACATAAGAGACCACGAGAAAGGATACTGTTGAACATAAGTGGATGTCACCAAATGACATTCAGCCTCATGCTGTTCACCGTGAAACCAGGGGACCAGACTGTAATAACATTTCAGCTTCTGCGCCCAGCAGCCAGCATTCCCGGCCTCCTCACCCCCTTAATTTTCCTGAAGGAGGGGGACAGCTCTGCTCAGGACTCACCAGCCATTACGGAGTAGTTGAAGTGTTCTGCTGCAGGATCAAGGTTCACGACTTGGACAGACCGATTGAGGGCCTCACAGTGCTGGACCATGGTGGCACAGTAAGTACTCTGTAATGTCACAGGGCTCAAGGGGTCAGAGCAGGAGCAATGTAATGTTATCTCCTGCACCCCCAGAAGGACTCTACACCTTGGGCAGTGTCTGCTAGGGACAAAACTAGGCCTTCATCAATCCCTGGGAGCTAGACCTGGGTCGGATTAGACAAAACTGGATTCCAGCTCGGATGGCGTGGCTCAGTGGTTAAACATCGACCTATGAACCAGGAGGTCATGGTTTGATTCCTGGTTGGGGCACCTGGCCAGGTTGCAGGCTCATCCCCAGTGGGGGGCGTGCAAAAGGCAGCCTATCAATGATTCTCTCTCATCACTGACGTTTCTGTCTCTCCCTCTCTGAAGTCAATAAAAAAATATATTTAAAAAAACTGGATTCCAGCCGCCACTTACTAGCTGTGATCCTGAGCAAAGAGCCTTTCTGTGTCTCATTTCCCTTATCTGTACAGCCGGATTAATAGAGCTTATTTTAGAGGGTTGTTGTGGAAACAAATGAGGTGTTCAGCGCAGTATCTGGGGCATAAGTATACAATAAATATTAGCAACTATCATTTTTCTCCTTTCAAAACAACAACGAACAGGGTACTGAAGCCCAGACTGCAGAAGGGAGCTGCCCAGGGTCTCAGGGTCCCCAGTACAAAAACCCGCCGGTCCCCTCCTCTGGACCCGAACCTCCCAGCCGCCCACGAACTCCTACTTTTCCCTCCTTCTTCCGCCAAATCCTCACCTTCCCGCTGCCTGCGGGGCCCATGACCAGCTGCGCATATCGAGGCATGTCAACTCCCTGAGATCCCGGCGCTGCCCGCCGCGCAGCAGTCACCAAGACTGGCTGCCACACTCCCTTCAGCCTTCGCGCGACGCCCCGAGTTCCGGGGACGCGAGATGCGAACCAATCACAATCCAAATTCCGCTCACATGCCACACCTCCGAGTACGGAGCATCCCGCAGGTCAAGTCCCGCGCGAAACGCGTCCTAAGAAAACCCTGGGAAGGGAGGGATGTGTGCGCACGCGCAGAGGGTTGTTGGTTCAAACCCTTGGTGGTGAGACCGGGGAAGCCTGGTTGCCTTGGTAATAACTGTTTACAGATAACGGCTAGCACTCCGCATTCCTGCGCGGGGTGCTTGGGTCCTTGGTTTGCGTACGGATGTTTGACACATATGGTGACATTCGAGATTTGCAAATTTGCCGAGGGTCTGGAATACTGAGGTGGAAGACACTTCCTGTTGTGGAGGGCTTGTAATATTTCCTTTCCGCGACGCAACCGTTCCACAAAAAAGATGCAAACGTGCAAACGCGTAGTCAACTGAAGAATTCCCGCTCCTCCCCAATTTAACTCCAGGATCGTGGATCTGCCCTCCCCGCTCTCCCGGAGCTATTCGGGCAGTGTCCGGAACGCCCCAGAGGGGGCTAGAATCCAGCATCCGCCTCTGCACCCCCAATATCTCCCGACCTGACGCAAGCGTGCTGACCCGGGAGGGGAAGAGGGAAAGCTTTTCCCGCACACAGCTCGCGGTCCCTGCACCCGGGAGGAGATGCTCGGCCAGGGTCCGGTGTCCGCCTGGACGGATTGCAGCTCTTCCGCAGAGCCTCCGGCAGTGGCCAGGACCGAGGGTGGCGGAGGCGGGTGAGGCTGCGGGGCCCTGAGGGGTTAGGGAGGACGGGGACCGGCCGGGTCGTGATCCCCCTTGTGGAGGAGGGGTTGGGAGCTGGCTGCTCCAATCGACTGGCCCCAGTGCACTGAAGAGAGAGGCGGGGAGAACCTTTGTTGTGTCCGGGATGGGAAATATGGAAGCCGACTCACTGTTCAAAGGAAGGGTTTCTGAGGGCTGTTTGGAGCAATGACAACGCGGTGACTGCGACAGTCACCTGCGTGCATCTTTCTGCCCCGAGGGGGCGCCGGGAAACCTGCTGGAAAAGCGGCCTGGTCACCGGACTTCTGCGTAAACCCGGGGGAGACGGGGAGACTGCGGGAACAAGCGTCCTTGGCTCAATGGAGGGCTCCCAAGTCAATAAATCAGTTCCCTGTGTGTGACATTAGCCACCTTTACGTCAAGTGGGGATTCATAATCGTCAATGAAACAGATGACTATGAATATCAGAAGCACTTGACATTTCCTTCACACAGAAGTTCATTTCTTCATAAATCTATTTTATTTTGAGCAGGGTTTTACTATTATTTCCTGATGCTGAAGACAGTTGCTGAAGTCACTGCTGAAGGCAGTACCTCCTCATCCCTTTCATCAATTATTCCCTAAAACAGAGAGCTGCTGGCTGTTTGCCAATGCAGCTCACAGACATGGCTGCTGCACCCATGGCCTTTTTTATTTTATTTTTTAAATATATGGTGGATTGAAGACTTCTTAAAGATGAGATGGGGTCTTGTGTTTCTTTTCTGTTCCTCTCAGTGCTTAGTGAAGTGCTGGATCCTAGTATATCAGGAGAATGAAGAAGGAAGGAAGGGAGGGAGGGAGGGAGGGAGGGAGGGAGGGAGGAAGGAAGGAAGGGGGTTTTGTCTCAATTTGAGAGAAAAATAAAAGAACCTATACAAAATTAGAAACATTCCAAATCCAGGGTTCTAAAACACCTTAATTACATACAATAAAAAACAAGATAGTCTTTTCCATAGCCCAATTACTTTATTAAAAATAAAGAGAACAAGAAAATATTATGGTTAGGACTAGAAGCCCAAACTACTTTATTAAACACAATGTAGGAATTAGATTAGGAGGCTATAAAACTAAGGCCAAATTTGGCTTAAAGTAAATCCTGCCTAATAATATGGCAAAGAAAATATAAAATATCAGATAACTCACTTTAAATAAGTCAGGAGCCATTAGGATATAACCAGAATGACAGAAGAAAATTTGCAAGACATTCTGTCTGATGGAAGCATGAAAAGTATAAAGCAAATGCAATACTGTCCTTTTTTTCATTTAAAATACCTTCTTTAATGCTTATAAAGCTGTCAGTTACTTGTCGTTACCACCTACTATTTACATCCTTTTTTTTTTTTTTTTTTTTTGAACAGATCAGCTGGACATTCTTATTACCAGAATTCCAAAGGTACTGGTGAGTAAAGCACATAAATCAGATAATACCTATAATAACATGATTCAGAGAAGTCAATTTTGCTATAACTCTTACACAAAGGAGGTTTAAAAATAGATTTCATTAGCCTCCTTGGTGATCTTAGTCTTTAAGATTTCTCAGAGAACAATCAGCAGGTATTTTGTCTCCCATGAAGATATCTTACATCAAGCATTTTAAAAATAGTCTTTCAAAATAGCAATGAATCTGAAAACTGTGTTTATAACTGATGTTGGTTGAAAAGAAGAGAGCACAGATTGAAGGGAAATTTTTAAATGGAACAAACTCAAAGAACAAAATAATTCTTAATGCTGCTGTTTTCCTCTCCCCTGGGGTAAAGGATAGAGCAGCTGGAGTTGAGAGGATAAGATGCCCTCCCAAAGGTGTCTCACTAATTTTGGGGAGGGAGCAATTTCAATTCAGTGATATATAAACCTGGATTCACTTTGCTTTTCCTTGGAAATTGTATAGTCCTGACAGTTACCTAAGAAAAACATACATACCTGTAAGTATATAGGTATAAAAATGCAGACATACATATAAATATAAATAGTGTGATTTTCTAATGGAATTGCTGATTCATATGGTCATTCTATGTTTAATATTTTGAAGAACTGCCACATTGTTTCTATAGCAGCTGCACATTTTACATTCCCACCAGCAATGCACAGGGTTCCAATTTATCCACATCCCTAACACTTATTTTCTGTTTGGATTTTTTTTTTTTTATGATAGGCATCCTTATGGGTATCTCACTATGGTTTTGATTTTGACTTCCCTAATGATTAGTGATAGTGAGCATCTTTTCATGTGCTAATTGACAATTCTTGTGTCTTCTTTGGAGATATCCAAAGTCTATCCAAGTCCTTTGCCCGTAGTTCAGTTAGGTTGTTTGTTGTTTTGAGTGTAACTGTTATTTTTAAATGTTTCATTTTCTGTAACGAAATGCTAACAAGCTTTTGAGCAATTAAAATTTTAGACCAGGTTATGATATCCATCTTAGAAATATTTATTAGCAGGGACACAAAAGATATACTCTTAGAGAATTAGCCCACATTTATGACTTCAGTAAAGATTTAAAATTATAAACTTGAGCCTAGCTGGTTTGGCTCGGTGGATGGAGCGTTGGCCTGCGGACCAAAGGGTCCTAGGTTCCATTCCAGTCAAGGGCACGTGTCCGGGGTTGCCGGCTCGATCCCCAGTAGGAGGCGTGCAGGAGGCAGCCAATCAATGATTCTCATCACTGATGTTTCTATCTCTCTTTCCCTCTCCCTTCCTCTCTGAAATCAATAAAAATATATTTTAAAAAATAATAATAAACTTGAAATGTTGAATTAGTATTCATTTTATTGTTACAGTTTCCAAATGATGATTTAAAGGTCATAATAACAATTTCCAGATGATTTTTCTATTTGTTGACAAACTAGTCTTTCATTATGCCATATCTGGTTTGCCCAAATCTTAAATAACTGAAAATTAAAGTTTAATATATAAAATTATAGTGTCCTTTGTTATCAATAACATTAAAACAAAACTGTGCTTATTTAATTCACTTTATTAAGTAAAAACTTTTAACTTAAAATCTGTTCTGCCAGCTTCATTTATAATAGTTCAAAACTGGAAAAATCCAAATGTCCATCAACAGGTTTTTCTCTCACATCCATGTTTCTCTTTCTCTCTTCCTCTGTCTAAAATCAATTAAAAAAATTTAACAGCCCATGCTATTACTCCAGAATAATCACTGGTACATGTAAATACCTAGACCTTAATAGTTAATTTGTTAAACTGATCTTTCTCATGAAATTCACATAATAATGTCCTTGCCTACAGATGGAATCAAAGATGGACACAAAATGAACTCACACATAGCCAAGCTACAAGAGTTATGGAAAACTCCTCAAATTCAAACAATTCACATCCCTAAATCAATGACAGATGTGTCCTTTCTAAAGGTATGCTAACTACCTACCAATACTTGATTTAATACCAATACTCTTTGTATTCAGAGCTGAACTTTTTATTGAAGACGAGAGGCCCCGGTGTGCACCGGTGGGGTCCATCAGCCTGGCCTGCGGGGATCTCACTGAAACTGGCTCTCCACATCCCCTGAGGGGTCCTGGATTGCCAGAGGGCAGTTCTCAAGTGATGCATCCCAGAATCAGGGTCTCTCCTTTCTGGTTCTGGGTGCGTCACCTGAGAACTGCAGCTGCCAAGTCACCGCAGCTTGGCAGCTCCTGCAGTGAGCATCTGCCCCAGGCGGTCAGTGCACATCATAGCTACTGGATCGGACAGTCGAACAGTCGCTTAGTCTTTTATATATATAGACAAGCTACTTAGAGAAATTATTTTCAACCTTTTATATCTCATGGCACACACAAACTAATTACTTAAAATTCTGTAGCAGACCAAAAAAATATATTTTTTGCTGATCTGAAAAAAAAAAAAAAAAAGGTACAGTTTTGATCCATTCACACCGGGCTGCTATTTTTGTGTTGGCTGTTGTCACTTTTACAATTTGACAATCTAAGGGAAAAGAGGTCAGGCTCTGGCAGGGTAACTCAGTTGGTTAGAGCATTGTCCCGATGTGCCAAGGTTACAGGTTTGACCTTGTCAGGGCACATACAAGCATCAACCAATGAATACATAAATAAGTGGAATAACAAATCTCTCTCTCTCTCTCTAATAAATAAATAAAAATTTAAAAAAGAGAAAGGGGTGTGGGATGGGAATGGGGGGATGAGGACAAATATGTGACACCTTAATCAATAAGAAATTAAAAAAAAAAAGACTTATAAGCAAAACAAACAACAACAAAAATAAATAAATAAAAAAGAGAAAGGGGGCCAGTGCCCTCAACTAAATAATCAGATATCAAATTCTTGTGGCATACTGGTTGGAAATTGCTGACTTAGAGGGTAAGGTACTGCAGAAGACAAGGCACCCAGCATACTGTGTAGGAATATATATATATATATATATATATATATATATATATCTCCTGTTGGGTCAACCATGAATGAATACAAGAATTTTATTATAGATTTCTTATCATATGAGTTCTTTCAGGGCTTTATGACCTTCAGATTTGATGTACCTTTATGCAGGAAACTCAATGCCTCAAACATGAAGGCACTTGAGGAGAGTTCCATTCTAGAGATAGAAATCCAACCGCATAAAGATTTTTCTCAAAGACTACAAAATTAGAAGCAAGCAAGTAGAGAAAATGGCAGTCACCCTTTAACACAACTATTGTCCTGTATTACCCATTAAAAATCATAGCTGGGCCGAAACCGGTTTGGCTCAGTGGATAGAGCGTTGGCCTGCGGACTGAAAGGTTCCGGGTTCGATTCCGGTCAAGGGCATGTACCTTGGTTGCGGGCACATCCCCAGTAGGGGTTGTGCAGGAGGCAACTGATCAATGTTTCTCTCTCATCGATGTTTCTAACTCTCTATCCCTCTCTCTTTCTCTCTGTTAAAAATAAATAAAATATATTTTTTTAAAAATCATAGCTGGCAGGGTAGCCTCTCCAGAGCAACACAAATTAGGCTAAAGAGTTGTGCCAACTGGTAAAGTTTTCAGGCACACCTTTTGAATTTCCTCTGGATTATTACCTATCCAGTTCAGTAAATCCTGTATGTGTGTGTGTGTGCCTGCACGCAGCACATATGTAGTGGAGTCTTGCATTTTAGGTAAGTGTTAACTTCTAAAATCAGCAAGTACAGTGAAAATATTAGTCGAAATTACTTATATCAGAGCCCATCAGACTATCTCTCCATCTGTCCAACTCAGTTATCCTTATGGTTCTAGAAAGGACCGGTTTTGTTTGTTTGTTTGTTTTTAGTTAAACTAAGTAGAGTAATTGGGTTGCTTTTAGATACTACTTTATATAGGTGAGATGCCCACATTCACTGAGAGGCACATGGGAATTAAGACTCACTGATTGGGGTGGTGAACATACAAAACAATACACAGATGATGTGTTATAGAATTGTACACCTGAAACCTATATCATTTTATTAACCAATGTCACCCAAATAAATTCAATTAAAAAAAAGCACCACACACATACATGCACACACATACACCCCAAAACAGACTCACTGACATAACAGCGGACTCATATTTTCCTTACTCTTCTAGGGCATTGGTCCTCAAACCTCACTGGGCATCTGAGTCACTTGAGTGGAAATGGCAAGCAGAGTCACTTGTACTATTTAAATGGCCATTTCTTTCTCTCTCTTCTTGGCCAAATTAACACAGTTGAATTTGCTTAAGTAAAACGTACAGATGGTACACTCTGCTAAACATTCATCCTTTCAGATAAAAGCCTATAAATCTTGTTCTGTCTTTTAGCATCCAGACCTCACCATAGGCCAGAAGCATTATCTGTGCAGCATTGCTAAGATCTGTAATGTGAACTATCTGAGGGTGTTAATGAAGAGGCAGTACATGCATATGATCCAGCACAACTCTCACAAGCCAGGCAGGTGCACCTGCAATTAGTTTCTTACTAGTTGTCACAAGAAATGAGAGGGTCCTCTAACTGAAGTGATTTATATGACAGGCGTCCTCACTCATCACAGGAGCCACCTCAGTTCTCGTCACTCCCCGAAGCAGCATTACCCCTGTACTACGTGGCGACACCAACTGGAGAGAGGGGACTCAGTGCCTTCCAACATCGCAGCCGCATCTGCACCTGAAATGATCATACAGCATTCCCTTTGGCGACCCATGAGAAACAAAGGAAGGTCTGCTTCTTATTGTTTAAAAGGAGGAAAATGTACCCCAATTTTATTTGAAGGGTAGCTAAATGATATTAAAACTTATGTTCCCCATTATGTTGACTTTGCTAAGTTCAAAAGCGGCTGGACAAAAAAACACAAAAGGATGTTATCATATGGTCTCTTTACTGAGCTGACTGGGATATGCCACATCTTTTAGAACTTATTTCGTGGAATTGTCAACATTTCTTGATCAGCTAGAGATATGGAGGACTGCTCTTTTCAGTGATTCCCACTCAAATTCAAAATAATGCAAACACTTCCAAAAGGAGAAGCATATGGTTGCTTCTGCACAGGGGAATAAACAAAAAAGGAGGGGAAATGAGATAAG
Organism: Eptesicus fuscus; assembly: GCF_027574615.1. Lineage (NCBI taxonomy): Eukaryota > Metazoa > Chordata > Mammalia > Chiroptera > Vespertilionidae > Eptesicus > Eptesicus fuscus. The sequence goes on along the minus strand of NC_072495.1, from coordinate 10,223,479 downwards.
AAGCCTAATTATTCAACCTGCGTAATAATTAGCTTTGCATTTCAGGGTTAGTAAGTCACAGGAGAATTCAGGGGCTGAAAGGGCTCTTTGGTGATGCTAGCAGCTTAATATTAAGAGAGAATTTGTTTAGTCTTCTACAATCATTAGGCAGCTGTTCACTTGCTGGTTGCGATTAAGATGCTTTTCTTTCTTATAGCTTAAAAACTGGATATGTGTCTAAAACAAGATGTAAGTCGCTGAAGATTTTTAGAAAACCAGGCAGACTGTTCATGCAATCAGGTAAATGTAGAATATGAAAAATAGGCATTTTAAAATATCTTATGCTTAAAAAATAATTAAACCCAATATAGATTTATATTACAGAAGCCATTGAAAATTTAGAATGTGATTTGCTTGTATTGCTCTAAATAAAACTAAGCATGGAATATATTTCTGCTTTCATTTAAAAGAACACATTGCTCAGAGGAGTAAGATTCAAAGTATTTTCAATTATAAATTAAGACATAATGTTACCCAGCTGGCATGGCTCAGTGGTTGAGTATCCACCTATGAACTAGAAGGTCACAGTTCGATTCCCAGTCAGGGCACATGCCCGGGTTTCAGGCTCAATCCCCAGTGTGGGACGTGCAGGAGGCAGCCAATCGATGATTCTCTCATCTTTGATGTTTCTATCTCTCTCTCCCTCTTCCTTCTTCTCTGAAATCAATAAAAAATATATATATTTTAAAAGGTATAATATCAAGGTTAGAGACTTAACAGAATTTATCATATCAGAACCCAGATTCACAAAAACATGACTTTTTCCAAGCCATAGCACTTGTTTTATGAGGTAGTGCCATTTTTTGGAAGGATAACATAGTTTGTATAGCATCAAATAGTTTACAAAGAGCTATTATCACCAATACCATTTTAATACTACTCAACAAACCAGTGGAAGCAAGCCAAGCAGGTGACAGAGCAACTCAGACAAATCTAGACTTGGGAAGGATCGGCTTAAAGGATCCTTCTACAATTACAGAATAGCACAAAATGAAAAAGACAAAAGGGGAAGAAAGACCAAATGCTCAGAAGTATTACTCAGAATTGATAAATGGAAAGGATTAAGTGGAAGTTACATCATTTCCTAGTTACTACCACAGTGTGACAGTGCCACTTAGCTCTGCTATAAATACCATACTATGCCTATCCAAGAATTGAGGGAAACTGTAGGGATAAAGGCAAGTCTGGTTCCAAAAAGAACAACTGGAGAAAACCCCAGGCAGGGGAAAGGTCCTTGTGGTCCCCAAGAGAAGAGAGATAAGAAGGAACTTAAAATGGAGAATGCTGAAACTGTAATTTCTCTCTAACCAATAGATTTTAAAAAACAAAGGGCGCTAGCTGGAGGTAGACTAAGGCAGGGGAAGAATGGGAACAACTGTGATATTGTTAACAATAAAAATAAAGTTACAAAGCAAAGGAAAAATAGAACTTAGTAACAGAATTTGCTGTACAATAGCTTGGCTAGAATACAGCACTGGGTATCATTTTTAAGATTTAAAAACAAATTTTTTTTTTTATTGAATTGAGAGGAAGGGAGAGGGAAAGATAGAACCATCAATGATGAGAATCATCGATTGGCTGCCTCCTGCATGCCCCACACTAGGGATCAAGCACACAACCTGGGCATATACCCTGACCAGAATCCAACTGTGATCTTCTGGCCGAGCAGTATTGAGTGTCTTATTTTTAAAAGTAAGAGATTTGGAGGAAAGGGGAGTTAAGTTTTGAGAATGTAAGCAAACTGTTTTTGCTAAAGGTTTATTAATAAGGTAGGTCATTTTGAAGGTTGTTCTTATATACAAATCTCAATTTTTAGGATGAAATACATTTTGTTTCCAAAACAGACATTGTAAACTCTTTTTCTTTTGTCTTTAGTTTCTACAAATGATTTTGAATCATACACCAATGAAGAAATAAAGGAAGATTTACTAAGTAAGTGTATGCAATCAATGTCAATTGAAGAACAGGGAGAACATCTGATGTTAACTTGACAATCTTGTCTTATATATTGATAATGTGCCAAAGGTAGGGATAGGGTTTGTGAATTGTGTCCTCTCTACATTTAGGATGATACTGTTATTTACCATTAAGTCATTAAGTAATTTTGGTTTGTTCAGAAATGTTTAAACCATGTAATTGGTTTGATGTAGTTCCATGTTCCAATAATATATTTGTGTAATAAAGTCTCTGTGTAAATATATGCTTTTATTTCTAGCTAGATACAATTAAAATTTTTGTCACTTAAAATTGAATTGTTTTTTCTTTAAATCTGACAACTACATTGTATAATTCTCTCTGTGTTTACAATAAGTCCTAAAACAGCAACATTAGAATATCTGACAAATATTTTCTTGATTGGGCTGAGGAAAAGTCTTGAAATATCCTAATATGGCATAGCATTTAATAGAGATAACACCCTGGATTGCAAAATGATGCTTAATAAATATTTGCTGCTTGAATACAACTGAAAAATGGAAATGTCAGTTTGCCCTATTTTATGAAAATTGCTACACAAACACTTGGCCTCTCAAACTAGATTAAGTTGGGGGTGGTTGTACTAATGAGAGGATTTACAGTATATATTCATTCTAGGTTGCTTCCTTCTAAACATTAGGGTTAAAATCTTTTTTTTGTTAAAACTTGAAAAATAGGGCAATTTAAAGTAACTGTTTGAAGGATCTCTCCTGATTTAATATGTCCATATGGCATATTATTTAGAAAATGAAATCAGAGTCCAACATTATGACCCAGAATATTCTAAGAAATGAGAGCTCTAAAAAGTCATCTCATCACTTTAATGCTTATCCACAGTTTCATTTGGTCTCTCATTTTTATGGTTTTTAAAAATTAAAACAGATTATCAAGAAAGTATAAATGAAAGGTAACTTTATTACTGGAGAAGAGAAAAATGTATACAAGAAAGTCCAGATTCTTTTCCCTCATGCACTACTTTTATAATAAAGTTCTAAATATCATCTTTGAAGATATTTACAATGATAAGTTTTTCTTAACATGTAACCATTTACTGTGTGGGGGACATTTTTTCATAGAAATCATATACTTAAACTAAATAAATTCTTATAGTTTACAAGAAGCTTAGACATTGTATTAACAGAAGACGATATATTTTACTGCAAAATATTATAAAAGTGATACAATTTTGTGGCTCTTAAATGTTTAATTACTTGATTTGAACAGGGGAATTAATAAGAAACAACAACAGAAAAAATCAAGACAGGCCTGGCTTTATGATTTTTTGTATTCGATTCGTTCTACTTTCACATCATCTCCAATTAGCTGATACACATAAGTGACAACTGTAGAAGCCTGGATATCCATCAACACAAATGAAGGAATAATGTTTCTGGAAGGAGATATAAAGAATGTCAGTGTTTTGTACTAAAAAGCCACAGCACTATAAATTTCAATTTAATATGACAATTTGGATTCAAGGAGAAATCTGGTTGTTACATATTAAAAAGAATAATTACCAAAAGAAGATGGCCAGAAAGGCTATAATTATTTAAGTGATTGCATTTCTCTTTTATGAAATGTCACACAAGCAATTATTAAATTTATAAAAACCCCAAATTCCCAAAGTACATACTACTCACGTTTCCAAGGCATTATATGCTCCAGTGGCGGAACCTGGGTTAATGTAGAATTTATTTTCATGCTCAAATGCTTCAAATTTGTGTGTGTGTCCTGAGATAAGAATGTCCACATCAAACTGCCTCTGCAACAGGGCTAAGCTGGCCATATCTCCCCATGGAATAACTTGATGTCCATGGATCAAACCAATTTTGAACTGCCCAACAGTCACAACTTTCTGTTCTGGATAATTCAGATTCTAAAATAAGAAATAGACATACTCATGTTTAAAAAACAACCTGCTTTTATTTATTTATTTTCCCCCTTATTTATTTATTTATTTTTAATTTCTTTATTGATTAAGGTGTCACATATTTGTCCTCAGCCCCCCATTCCCATCCCCCACCCCTCCCCACGGATGCCTCCACACCCCTGTTGTCCTTAACCATTGGTTAGGCTCGTATGCATGCACACAAGTCCCTTGGTTGATCTCTCCCCCCGACCCTCACCCTCTCCTACCCTCCCTCTGAGGCCCGACATGAGCGAGATCATGTGTCACTAGAAATACACTTATAAGAACCGAATGTGAGACGAGCAATAATAGTTATGCTGACAGGCAAATGAATCAGTCTGTAGTAAGTTTCTTTCTGGACCAACAGTTCTTTTGAGACCCAATTTCAATGTCCACCAGTTCCTTATGTGTACATGTCGGCACTGACTTTTCAGCTCTGGATGGACAAATGGTGGTAATGCAGGTCCGACTCCCTCTGGTTTGGTCTTGCCCGGACGCAGGGGCGCGGCTTCACCCGGACCTGGGACCCAGCATCACCCAGGCCCCGGGGCACATGGCCTCACCCAGACCCAGGTGTGTGCGTCCTCATCTGGACCCAGGGGCGCGTGGCCTCACCCGGACCCGGGACCCAGCCTCACCCGGATCCAGGGGCGCACGGCCTCACCCGGACCCGGGACCCAGCCTCACCCGGATCCAGGGGCGTACGGCCTCACCCGGACCCGGGACCCAGCTTTACCCGAACAAACTGCTTTTAAATATTCAGTCTCATATGGCTGTTTTCCTCCACAACCAACACATTTATTAAATATGATTTCTCCTTAGTCTCTAAGGCTGCAACTATGCACCTAACTGAAATTTCTCATGCAATACCTTCTTGTTTTTATTTTTATAGAATATGGATTCTTTTGGGCATGCTGTAGAAAATTATTATCCCACCAAATTTCTGGGTTTCTTCTACCTAAGAATCCTAGGCATATGGCCTGTATCCCAGGCTTTAAGTTATATAGATGGCTTAAAATAATTTAAAATACATAGTACTGCCCTAACCGGTTTGGCTCAGTGGATAGAGCTTCGGCCTGCAGACTGAAGGGTCCCAGGTTCGATTCTGGTCAAGGGCATGTACCTTGGTTTCGGGCGCATCCCCAGTAGGGGGTGTGCAGGAGGCAGCTGATTGATGTTTCTTTCTCATCGATGTTTCTAACTTTCTCTCCCTCTCCCTGCCTCTCTGTGAAAAATCAATAATATATTTAAAAATAATAATAATAAATAAAAAAAATACATAGTACTCAGTATGAACCAGGCACTATTCTAAGGGCTTTATAAATAACAATCTACCTAATGCTTACAAACAATCCTAAACCTGGCGGGCGTGGCTCAGTGGTTGAGCGACCTATGAACCAGGAGATCACGGTTCCATTCCTGGTGGGGGCATAGGCCCAGGTTGAGGGCTCGATCCCCAGTGTGGGGCATACAAGAAGCTATCACTCTCTCTCCTTCTCCCTTCTTCTCTGAAATCAATAAAAATATATTTAAGGGAAAAAAATCCTAAGAGGTAGATTCTATTCTGACCCCCCATTTTATGGATTAAAAGAAACGGAGGCATGGAGAGGTTAAAATAACCTGCCCAAAGTCATACAATTAGTAAGTGGTTGAGCTACCAGGGTTTGGTAGCATGGCTCCAGGGTCTGTGACTTGAGCAAATTTGTAGCAAAAATTTGAATTCTTGCTACTGAAACTGTTTTTATTATTATTTTTCGTTAACCCTCACCCGAGGATATTTTTCCATTGATCTTTTAGAGAAAGGGAAAGACAGAAACATCAATGTGAGAGAAATACATCGATTGGTTGCCTCCTGCATGCCCCCTGTCCAGGACTGGGGCTAGGGAAGAGCCTGCAACCAAGGTACATGCCCTTGACCTGAATCAAACCCGGGACCCTTTGGTCTGCAGGCCAATGCTCTACTGAGCCAAACTGGCTAGGGCTAAAACTATTTTTAGTAAAACACAAACAGAATGCCTAATGTTTTTAACAAACCAGACCTATATTCTAATTATTGACAAGAAGTTTGCCCCTTCCCTTCTCATTCCCGTCTTTCATCTCTGTACAACCTCTAGTTTATCCAAACTTTTAAAAATCCACTAAAAACACCACCACTATGGTCATTTAGTTTGATATCAAGAGCCCCATTAAAAAGCAACCATAAAGTTAAATAATTTATGAAAGTTTATATTCCCAGAAATACAAAATAAATTTTTCACACTCAGATTTTTAATTTAAAATCATACACTGTTAGTACTGGCAGGGGTTTTAAAAATCATCTATTCCAATCTATTTACACAGAAGGAAACTAAGGCCAGAAAGAGGATGTAATGTGCCTAAAATCTCATTGTTAATTAATGGGCAAAATTGGAACCCCAGAATTTCTAACATTTTTTTCGTTTTTAAAGTCAGGTGTACTGAGGTATAATTTACATAGAGTAAAATTACCCTTTTTAGTATATAATTCAAGGTGTTTTGACAAATGCATACGGTCATGTAAGCACCACCACAATCAAGATATAGAACAATTCTATGACCTCCTCAAAACTTCCTCCTGCCAGTACTTTATGGTTAACCCTGATGACAGAGAGCCATGGTAGGATCTTCAACAGATCAGTGATGTGATCTTCACTTAAAAAGGATCACTCTGCTACTTGGAGAACAAACTGTGGAGGGAGGAAGGGTAGAATCAGGAAGTTGGAAAATAGGAAAGTGATGTGGTCCTTGGAACACGGTAGTAGAGGTGATGGTGGTGGTAAGAAGTTCATAACAAAAACTTTATAAACTAAATGATAGTACTACAAAAAATAGTGACAAAACTACTTTTACTCCATATCAATTTAGTTAGAACAAGTACTTAATATGTTTATTGAGCAATCTAAAATTCAGTGATTTTCAAACAGGAAGGAAGGGTATGTATAGAAATTTTATATTTGGGGGGGGAAGAGATCTTAATAGTTGAGAAACTAGTCTAAAGGATAAAGCTTTATACGTGAAAATCAAGAAAAGGAAATATTGTGAAAGAAAGGGAAATACATCACCTCATCGAAATCTCCTCTCACAATATGAACATCACCAGCCAGAGTCTTGAGATAGTCATAACTCTCTTTGGTGCAAAGGTTTCCAGTGCAGAGAATGTGCTGAATCTTCCCTGGTACCAGCAGCTTTTTGAACTTAGCTGGCAAACTGTTGCACCGGTGTGGGATGTGCAGGTCTCCTAATACCAACACCAACTTTAAAGTGTCAAGGTGAGACAAGGTATAATGTTAAACATTATGTCAAAACAAGATACACTCTTCCAATAACCCCCTTTTAAATTAAACTAATCAGAGATTCCAGGACACAAAGGAGCAGAGGTTATTCATACAGTTCCTTATCATAACCATTTAAACAAACACACATAGCACATATGATAACGTACTCTGTTCTTAAAATCTCGTGTATTGATTCCAGATACATTAATAAAGAGAATTGTTAAAAATGAAATGATAGAGCCCTGGCCAGGTGGCTCATTTAGTTGGAGTGTCATCCAGTACACCAGAAGGTTGTAGGTTTGATTCCCAGTCAGGACACATACCTAAGTTGCCAGTTTGATCCCAGGTTGGAGGCAACTGATCAATGTCTCTCTCTCACATGATGTTTCTCTCTCACATTGATGTTTTTTCCTCCTTCCCTCCCTCTCTCCTTTACTTTCTCTAAACATATCCCAGGGTGAGGATTAAAAAAAAAAAAGCAATGATGGAGAAAAAAATTAATTCTATAATTTATGTTTACTAGCCTGACAACTATTTGGAGGAATAATAGCCAAAATTTACAATATTTGCTACTTAAAACTATTAGCTACACATTACAGAGGAATAAAAACAACCTATGTTTCACAAAGTTTCAATAGGACAAATGTGTACTTTTCATAATCTTTATCTTCTCTTTTATTAGAAATCCTCACTGCCATATATTCATTGTCTAGATTAAATTGCCTATGTGCCCTCAGTTTAATTTCCAAACTTAAAATAACATTTTCACAATCTTTCATGTGCATTAGAGCATTAAAAAAAGAGTCCGCTAAATAAGTGATGAATTTAGTAGGAAGTGGTTTAGAGTTGCAACATAGTCTCAGATGACCAAAAAAAAATTTACACTTTAAAGAATAAAAATTTCAATCCTATAAAATTTTAATGATTTTACATGTAAATATTATTTAACTAAGTCACTTAATATTCAAAGAGGTCATCCTATCCTATATAATCAAGGCCTAATAATATGCTGTGTCCAACGTTCATTCTACCCTTCAACCAGTCGCTATGATGTGCACTGACCACCAGGGGGCAGTCGCTCCGACCGGTAGGTTCGCTTGCTGCTGGGGTCCAGCCCATCAGGACTGGGCAAGCAAGCCAGACACGCCCTGGAGCCCTCCAGTGGTCCCTCCCCAGGCCCGGATCATGCACTGGTGGAGTCCCTTGGCCTGGCCTGCGCCCTCTTACAATTCAGGACCCCTCGGGGGATGTCAGAGAGCCGGTTTCCACCAGATCCCCGCAGGCCCCCACTGGTGCCTCTAGTTTAAAAATATCTGCCCTCCAAAGGACAACAATTTCATGTTGATTAGTATAAGCACCTTCATTCTATGACAGCATGTTGTCCCATCCATAAATGTACATGCCCTTTAACTGCTTTTTAAAAAGGTATGACTATTTATTATCAAAGAAAACATTAAATATCTAAAATAAGATAAAACAAAATAGTTGTCACCACTGACTTTGTAAATTAAAATTAATAAAAAACAATGTGCAAAATGAAAATTATTAAAACAAGCTTGATTCATCTTGCAACAAATATCAAAATGATTACAAAGGAAAGGAACTATTCAGGATGTAGAGTAACTGCAGTAAAATTAGAGCGCTTTAAAAGTAGTTGTTAAATAAGTTTCTTTATAAAGACTAGATTCAGCTGGTATTTGCTCAAGGACTTATATTGTTTCAATCCAGATGGGTAAAATATCGGTAAAACTAAAACCACCATGAAGTTTTGACCTTCATTGGTAATGAGTACACAAGTACCTAGAGATATAACAATCTTCATCTTTAGAGGGAGATCCCTTCAGATATGTATTGAAGTGCATAGTTAATGTGGGAAGCTGGCATTTGAGGAAAAGGTAAAAAGATATCCTTATTTTTTAAAAAAAAGAATTTCAAACTCATAAAAGGGTATATGTCTATAACAGGTTGAAAATGTTTGGGACTGCCCTAGCTGGTTTGGCTCAGTGGATAGAGCAACGGCCTGGTGACTGGAGAGTCCCAGGTTTGATTCTGGTCAAGGGCACTTGCTCGGGTTTCGGGCTGGATCCCCAGTTGGGGTGTGCGGGAGACAGCTGATCAATGATTCCCTCCCATCATTGATGTTTCTATCTCTTTCTCCCTCTCCCTTCCTCTCGGAAAACCAATAAAAATATATATTTAAAAAATATATACATAGCCCTAACCAGTTTGGCTCAGTGGATAGAGCGTCGGCCTGCGGACTAAAAGGTCCCAGGTTCAATTCCGGTCAAGGGCATGTACCTTGGTTGCGTGCACATCCCCAGTAGGAGGTGTGCAGGAGGCAGCTGATTGATGTTTCTAACTCTCTATCCCTCTCCCTTCCTCTCTGTAAAAAGTCAATAAAATATATTTTTTAAAAATTATATATGTATATATATATATACATATACACACATATATTTTTAAAAAAATATTTGGGTCTAATAGTGAATGAGTTGTTCCATCTGAATGAACTAAAAAGAACATGAGTAAGAAATGATACTTTATAATGATTGATAACCTAAATTCTATAATTTACTGTGGATTATGCCCGTGTGCCCAGATATCAGCATTCTAAAGATATAACTGTGTGAAAGACCACACAGAAATTATTTAAAATTAGTAAGGGTCCTAACTAGGGCTCTGGTTTCCTGCAAGTGACAAAGTTCTAAGGGAAACAGTGTCACATAACAAATATCAGACTTTGAGGAATGTCCTTGCCCAAATCCCACACTTTGACAGTTCAGGTTAGACATAGATTATAGTCTTTTAAGACAGCAAAAGATCCTGGAAATGGCAGTCTTGTTAAATTCAAATAAAGAACCAACCCAATCAAAGCATAGGAATTTGGCTATTTCCTATTTGATAGACTATAAAAGGGTGAAAATCCCAGTAATCAGACACCCAACCACCATTATTAGGAGGAGCTAAGAGAAGAAACTTACTCTGTGCCCAGCCTTAGTGGAATGAAGAAGTTGATTGCAGACAGGGGGAATGAAAAAAAAGGGTGAAACATGACCAATGTTAAAAGAAAGCAACAAAAAGAAACAAACCCAAAAAAACTCATATCAAATGAATATGCAAACAATTGTTAATGATTTCTGAGTGTTATGAAAGAAAATGTTAAAAATCAGCTTTGCTCAAAATACCAAAAGAACCATTTGCTGTATTTTAAATGTGACACATACGCGCATGCATACATACTTGTAAAATTTTTTGCCTTGTCAATTTTTTTCCTAATCTTATTCTCCACATGACTCTCATACCCTTTCATTTCCTGTTTATTTAGCATTTTATAAGACAATTTTGAAAATTAATCAGTCATAGCTTTAATGAAAGCTAACATTTTCTAGATTCTTATGGCCTAATTATTCCTCAATTATATTGATTTTAATTATGTTAAAATTCTAGTTGTAAAATTATGCTGCAGTTTGGGTCATTATTTTGTATAGATGATCTAATGTAGCACTACAAATACATTATCAAGTGATGAAGTCACCAACTAAAGATGATAAAAACAAACACATTCCTCCACATAAAAATGGACCTTCCCCACCCCTGGATATGCTGCCTGTGGACTCTTGGATACTACTGAGTGTTGAATGTTTCTTGTCTCCTTTGCCAAATAAAAGATGGGCTAAGGCTAAATTTCGCCCAGTTCTTTCTATTTGACATGAAAAATGATGTGCTGGTGCAGCTACCCTAAAAAAGTGTTAACCTCTCAACAAACACTGTTACATGTCAAGAAATTTTGTCTTCATAAAGTGAAAGAAAAAACGGGGGGGGGGGGGGAATTTCGTCTTCTCCCAAGGATCACTGTCTCAAAATTACTGTAAAATGTGCTCTAAGTTGGAGTCTGGTTTAGAAGTAAAAATCAAAAGTAAGATTAAAGCTTTTTACATTTATAAGGAAGTATATACCATAAATCTCTGTCATGTCTATAAGCCACCTCAAAAGCTATGTTTGCCACAGAATCGTGATAATCTTAAAAATGCAATGGATACCCACCAGGAAGAAAAGTTCCTTTACAGTTAAATCTCATCAACACAAATACCAAGATAATCAGAGTTCCTTTTGAAACTGTTCTTAACGTTTGCAGGGGTCCTCAATTTTTTTAAAAGGGGCCAGTTCACTGTCCCTCAGACCGTTGGGAGGGCCGGACTATAGTTTAAAAAAAACTATGCACCCTGCACATATCTTATTTTGAAGTAAAAAAACAAAACGGCAAAAACACCCGCATGTGGCCCGCGGGCGGTAGTTTGAGGACGCCTGTTTTAGGGCGTCAAGAGCACCTCAGAAAACTGAGTACAGCTATGAGCCCTCACCAGTAGCAGCTCTCCGAGTTTTTCTGCAGGAAGGTCTTAGGGGTAGCAACCTATTGGGGGTGAGAGGGTGACGGGCCTGCCGATGAAAGACTAAAGTAAAGCTCCCCAAACTACCCCCTTAGCACCAAACTCTGGCCCTTTGCCCAGAAAAACGTACATAGTCTCAAAATCTTCCAAAAAAATTTCAAGGAGTTCACAGATCATTAGGGACTCCTACTCTAAAAGGTCGCAGCATCCTAAAGAAACCAGGAGTTTCGGCAATTCGAAGGGCCCAAACTGCAGTCCTCCGAGAGCACACTACCTCAGTGCAATGGCAGCTGCACCTTGTGTCAGGGCGAAAGGGATCGTTTTTATCCCCTTTCCCTGGATGGCAAACTAAACCGGGTAAGGGATTCTGCTCGCTACTTCCCGGTTTGCTTCTGAGAAGCCCGCTTTCGCCAACTGGGGTGGGGGGTGGGGAATAACTTGTACACCCCAACCAGCGGGGAAGAACTAGGGAAAGGTCTAGAGACGGAGGGGGACCGTGCCCCTTTCTCCGGAACAGTCGAAGCACAGGCCCTTTGGGCCTTTCCGCGCTCGGGCGTATGGGTCTCGCGACAGGACTAGCAGATGAGAGGGGCCTCTTTCCCCCTCGGACGTCCTCTGGCCCCTGGGGCGGGGGTACAAGGCCAGAGCCGGCTTCCCCCAGAAGTGGCCGCTCCCTTACCTCCCCTGCCCTCCCCCTGGGCCTTCCCAGGCCCGGCCTGAACCGCGCCCACCCAGGCCTCCGGGATCGCCTCAACCCTCGCCCGGAGACTCCCAGCCGCTCCCTACGACGCAGCACCCCGGCCAAGAGCCAGGCCTCGGTCACCGCAGTTGCCATCCTCACCATCCTGTCACTGGGCTCCGCTCAGTCACCACAACCGCCGCCGCCCTCTTCCTCACACTCCTCGGAGGCCCGCCCACTTCGCTCACAACCAATGGAAAAACAAGTCCACTTGAGACCGCTGTACGGTGGCCCGCATAGGCGCTTTCCCGCCGTAAAGCGAAGCTACTTCCGGGGATGGAGTGGAAGTGGAAGGGAGGGAGGAGATCTCGAAGCTTCTGAAGGCGCGGGCGACGTCCGGGAACCTGGGGCGTCGAGTTGAGGCGCTCCTGGCGACTCAGCTTGTAGGGCCCGCAGCCATGCTGAAATGCGGGATGAGCGGCAGTCAGGTTAAAGGTGGAGCGGCCTTTCTTCCCTTCCTACAGAGAAAAAGGGAAAGCCTGAGGGTTACAGGGGCGGTCCGCCATCATCTTATTCTTAATCCTTTGCTTTTATGCATGAGGGCTGAGGACACAAAGTCTGGCCACCACCAGCCCCCGATCCCCATGGTCCTGTTAGTTTCTGAGGGGAAGATGAAGGGCCATGTGCTTTGATTTCTGCTTAATATTTGTTTTCAGAGGTGTCTACGAAATGAAGTTGAACCATCGGGACAGAGATTGGGAGTGCGGGCCTCAAAATTGGGATGAACCGTGGGGCGGAGTTGAGGAGGATAAAAAATAACGCTTGGACAAAGTATTTTAGTGTCATGGGAAAAGCAAACCAGTTTTTTACTTTAGATCCTACCACTTTTTATTTTTTATTTTAAATTACATTTTTTTATTATTCTATTGTTGACAGTACTACAGATGTCTCCCATTACCCCGCCCCCCAATCCTTTATCCCCCTCCGCCCAGCCCCGATCCTACCATTTTTTAATTTGTGACCCGGGACAAGCTACAGAATCACCTTAGAGCTCAGTTTCTTGTCATCAGTAAGATGACAAATAGCATCTTTGTTGTAGCGATGAAAGGAAATGCATGTAAAGAGCTCAATAAATGGGAAGATACAGGGACGATTATTATAAACTAGAGGCCTGGTGCATGAGACTCGTGCACAGGTAGGGTCCCAGGGTCCCTAGGCCTGGCCTGTGATTGGGGCCTTCCTTCCCTTGGCTGCCAGCCAGGACCTTCCTTCTGTGCTGCCCCCTGGTGGTCAGCGCACATCATAGCCAGCAGTCGAACTCCCAGGTGGTCAAACTCCCAATGGGTCAAATTCCCAGTGGGTTGAACTCCCAAGGGGATAATTTGCATATTAGCCTTTTATTATATAGGATGGTACTTTATAAACATGTAAATTACTCTAAAAAAACCTGTATTTGGAAAAGCAATGGTTTCCTACAAACTGTAACCTGAAAATGATCATGGAAAGGCATCTTGCAATGCGGCTGGCTTCCCTGTGTTGAGGACTTCTATGGAACAGTATTATGGAACAGGAAGTTCTCTTTGGCAGTGTATACCTCATTTCTTAATGAGCAATTATTTACATAATTGTTTAATTACGTTGAACTGTAAACACTGTGAGGGCAGGAACTATTCCTGTCTTGTTCATCCCTATACCCCCACTGCACTGGGGTTGTACTTGGAACACTGTAAGTGCTCAATAAATATTCACTGGCTGAATGAAAGGTCTGCATTAGGCAGCTCCAGGAAAACGTGAATGTGAAGTGGGAAAAGGGATAAATGCATCTATCTTCACCCCCGCTCCCCAGTCATCCAGTCTTTCTCAGTTTGAGGTCCACACTCCCAACTCACATACTTATGATTCTTAAGCCTTATATTCTAACTTTATGTTCTGGAATTGTTTTCCCTTTTGTGTACTTTTCCATAAATTGATATCTGTGTTTATTTTGCAGCATTCCATTCCATATCTGTTTGCCACATTTTTTTACTTATTGCAAGCGTCATGCCAGGTCAGACCAGTCTCTCTTTCTGAAAGGACATCTAAGTGTGTTTGGTGGGAAGATTTGGCATCTTTCATGCAATCCTCAAACATCAGAGATGCATCTTGAGAGCCTCTAATTTATCTCATGACTTGCTTTGACTTTGCTACCAGTCAAGTTATTAAAAACCTTCAAACCATCCTCTCCATTCTTTGTTTGTACACTTTTTCCCAGGGTGGGGTAGGGGAAGATACAAGTTTTAAAATACATTAGTATGGGAGGAAATTGGCTTGCCACAGTAGTCCCATGCAACACTGCAAACATGCAGAAAGGAAGAATTTTGTTGCATGTTATTTCATATACTCATTCTTTGAATTTATTGAGCTCTTACTATTAACTTGGCATTTTGCCAATAGTATTATATACTGTATTTCTTTTTTTTTTAATTTATTGTTGAAAGTATTACAGAGGTTCCCTTTTTCCCCATTGACCCTCTCCACCCTGCTCCCAACCCCCATAATGTATTTCTTAAAGCAATTTGTAGTATTAGTCTATAAACACTGTTCTTTATGAATTTAAGTCCAATGAATGCTGAAGTAGACCTATGATTTGTTTTTGTTTGAGAGAAAGAATATAAGCAGCACCTTTCTTTTTCTCTGTAGTATTTGGGAAAGCAATCCAAGCTCTATCAAGAATTAGTGACGAGCTGTGGCTAGACCCATCTGAAAAAGGTGTAAGTAAGAAAGTTAACTCATAGACCATTCATTTATTAAGACAAAAGAAGTTTAAGATTCCAGTACAGATTGTATGTTAACTAGGAAATCCAGAAATTATAATTATCCTTTTCACTGTTCATATTTATTGTGCATATCTAAATATACTTAGAACAGCGATTTTCAACCTTTTTCATCTCATGGCACACATAAACTACTCAAATTTTTTGGCACATCAAAAAATATATTTTTTGCTAATCTAACAAAAAATAGGAATAATTTTGATTCATTCACACTGGGCGGCTATTGTGTTGACTGTTATCATTTTTTAATTTGACAATCTAAGGGAAAAGAGGCCAGTGCCCCTGAATAGTCATGTATTACATGTTTTAAAAATTCTTAGAGCACACCCATGAAAAGCACTGATTTAGAGCATAATAAATTTTAAAATCATGCAGATAAACACAATTAATTTAAATCAAAAGTCACAAACTGGTGATCAAGAGGCTAGATATGGCTTGTACAAGTGTTTTATGGGGATTGCACTGTGTTTTTTAAAAATTGAAATTATTTCTAACAGTTAAAAATTGGGAGAGTCCACATAAAAATATGAATTTCCTGTTTCTCTTGAAAACTCAAGAAGATCTGACAGTTTGGGGCCTGTATTCCCAAGTGGAAGTAGTTGGCTGAGACTGACTAACAGTTTCTCCCCTTAGAAAAGGCAAGAGATTGCCATTTTGCTGTGAACTCTTTTTACTCCCTTTCATATTGCTTTCTGCCACTTTGTACATTAAAGTTAAGGCCCCTGTAGGCATTTGCAATTTTACAATTTCAACATGCAAAATTTTAGATTCAATACCTATATATATTCAATATAGATATGTACACATGTGTGTATGCATATGCAAATTTAATATACAGTGTATAGATGCAGTCCATATAATATAATTCGTAGCCATATAATGCAGTTAACATCTGATCACCTTATTTGAACATTTAATTGCTATATTAAACAAAATAGAATTTTTTAAATTAGTCATTTAAAGAACTTTTTTTTTTCCTTAATAGCTTTTTTTTTTTTCCCCCAGCTTGCTTTAAGGTCTGTGAATTCTTGTCGCTCAGCATACGGATGTGTTCTCTTCTCTCCTGTGTTTTTCCAACATTATCAATGGTCAACCTCAGTAGAAATGAATGGCACAAAATCAAATTTAAATTGCAAATTGGGAATGAAGGTAAATATAAGTGGCCCTGGTTGTCTCTTATATTGTGGAAATATTCAGTATATCAGTCAGAACATCTATTCTGTACTTAATACTTGGTTTAAATGGCAGGTAGGACAAATCTATTCATTTATGAATATGCATACTCTTCTTTTTTGTTTTTAAACTAATTAAACGTTGAGTATATGCTGTTCCATAATCTTATTTGTATTACAGTCAATTCTGCCCATCTTTAGATGTCTGAATTCCCTCGAAAGAAATGTAGAGATGTGCAAAATATTCACCAGATCTGATAAGTGCAAAGTAGTCATTCAATTATTCTGCAGACATGGTAGGTATTATTAAAACTATTGTGTGCTTCTTGTTAATATTTTTATGTTTAGAATATTCAAACTGCATGTCAAGAGTTCTCATTACATTACTGCTTAGAATTTGTGTAGTTTTATGATAGGGCAGTTGGAAGTACTTGAAAAATATTATCTTATTTGTCTCTGTAGAAGATAAAGCTTGTGTCACTGACAAGTAAAGAAATAATACCAATCATCTGATGATTGATATTATTTCTTTACTTGTCAGTGACACAAGCTTTGCCTGGCATACAAACCAATTTTTAATTTAAACAATTGGTTGTTCTCAAATTAACTGGCTGCTTGATATTCTGTAAGAATGCCATGGTAACACTGTTCCTTGGTAAGCACAAAAAAGAATAATTCCTGCTCTAGCCAGTTTGGCTCAGTGGATAGAGCGTCAGCCTGCAGACCAATTCGATTCTGGTCAAGCGCACTTACCTTGGTTGCAGGCTCCTTCCTGGCCCCAGTCCTGGTCAGGGCTTGTGCAGGAGGCATCCAATCAATATGTTTCCCTCTGTCTTTCCCTCTCTCTTCCACTATCCCTAAAAAAAATCAATGGAAAAATATCCTCAGGTGAGGATTAACAAACAAACAAACAAACAAAAGACTATTTTCCTCTAGGCTGAAAGAAGCATGGTAACTGGTTCAAGGTCAAAGAACTAGTAAGTCATAGAGCCCTGATTTAAGTCCTGCCCCACAATAGTAGGAACAAAACCTTCACTCATTCTCTCTGCCACACCAAGCTATAAAACAGATTTCTTGCCTGCCAGCTTTGTGTGGTCAATATTTGAATGTTGTACTCATAGGACTTTTACATGCTTGAGTGTGTATAGCCTGGTGATTAACAGCGTGGGCTCTGGAGGCCATAAGGTCTGGGGTGGAATCCTGCTCTGCCCCTTCCTTGCTGAGACCTTGGGCAAATTATTTTATATCCCTGTGTCTCCGTTTCTCAATATATAAATTGGGGATAATGTTAGTACCAGCTTCCTGGGGTTTTTGTGAAGATTCAATGAGTTTTCTAGGAAGTTATAGTTCTAATCTGTTTAAAAGAAAATCTGGGCCCTGGCCAGGTAGCTCAGTTGGTTAGAGTGTTGTACTGATGTGCCAAGGTTGCAGGTTGGATCCCCAGTCAGGGCACATACAAGACTCAACCAATGAATACATAAATAAGTGGAACAACAACAAATCAATGTTTCTTTCTTTCTCTCTCTCTCTCTCTCTCTCTCTCTCTCTCTCTCTCAAATCAATAAATATAAAAAGAATGCCTGGCACATTCTCTAAGTGTTAGCTCTAATTATATCCATTATGAATGCCGGTATCTTATTTGAAGTTAGCAGGTAAAATTGTATGCTTAAAAAAAATCTTTGCTAAGGTTATGGGTTCAATCCCTGGTCAGGGCACATACAAGAATCAACCAATGAATGCATAAGTAAGTGTAACAACAAATCTATGTCTCTCCCTCTTTCTCTTCCTCTCTCTCTCTTAAAAATTGATCAATTAAAAATTTTTTTAAGAGAAACCAAGATGGCGGCATAGGTGAAACACCTAACCTGCAGCCGGGCACAACAATTTCAAAGGCACAACTAGAGGTCAGAACGGACATCGTCCAGAACCACAGGAGAGCTGGCGGACTGAAATGCCCACAGCTGGGGGGAAGGAGAAGGCCACGGGGACAATCGGGGGAGCCGTAAAAGCCTGAGGTATGGAGAAACTGGCGGAGACAGGAGCACGCGCGCCTGCGGGGAGGATGGAGCCGGAGAGGAAGGGGCGGCTGACGGCCTGGCCGGCGTTCACTGGCAGGAAGGAGATAAAGGCTCCGGAGTGCGCTAAGCGCCGGCTCCGACTGCACTGAGCGCCAGTTCCGGGCGAAACCCTGGGAAGCCAGGCGCAGGCTGGGGGAATGAATCTGGGCTGTGGGGCGCAGGCACAGAGGAGCGGGGGAAGGCAGAGCTCCAGAGGCGCGCACGGGAAGGGGCGCAAAGGACGGACTGTTGCCTGCGCCACTGAACTGCCCTAGCGGGAAGGAGACATAAGCTCAGGACCGTGCTGAACCCCAGTTCCGACTGCACTGAACCCTAGTTCCGGGCGAAACCCTGGGAAGCCAGGCGCACGCTGGGGGAATGAATTTGGGCTGTGGTGGCGGAGGCACAGAGAAGCGGCGGCTCCAGACGCGCGCACTGGAAGGTGCGCAGAGGACGGACTTTTGCCTGCGCCACTGGGTGGCCCTGCTGGGAAGGAGACAGGGACGCCAGACTGCGCTGAGACCCAGTTCCAACTGCACTGAAACCCAGTTCCAGGCGAGAATCTGGGAGTCCAGATTCATTAGGGGAGGGACTGGACTGTTTGGCAGTGGGCGAAACTCCAGGGTGCGTTTCTCTCAGAGGTGTTTGCAAGGAATACAGAGGGACACAGACACAGGAGCCTCATAGGGCGGGGCTGACAGGAAGCCAAGGTTGTAGGCTCCACCCTGTAGCTCCGCCCCAGCCAAGCTGAGCAGAAGCTTTTTCCTGCTGAGTGCCTCAGGTAGTGGCTGACCCACACTGCATTGGAGACCCAGAAACGAGGGCATCTAGTGGTTGGTGGGAGATGACACCAGATTTCAATCACTTGCATATGGGAGGCATTCTAGAGGCAGACTCAGTGAGCGCCAAGGCATTGCTGCATCAAGACCCGGCCCACAAACATGTCTCCTGCACAGCAACTCTTCCTATATGGACAAAGAGGGTCCTCACGGCCAATTGGCCTGGAGGACAATTCCTCCCAGTGACACCAACAACAATCAAGACTTAACTGTACAAAGGAGGACCAAGATGGAGACATAGGGCGGCAGCCTGATCGTTGCCTACCACAACAATATTGAGACTACGACGGGAGAGCAGAGCAGACACCAGCCAGAAAGACCGGGGGGCTGGCTGAGCAGATGCTCTACAACTAGAATAAAAGAGAGGGGTACGCAGGATGATGCTGATGCCGGTGACCCAAAGTCCACACTTTAAGAACTATGGCTCAGGCGACACAATGGTGGCCAGGAACGTGCTCGGCGCAGTTCCCCCGGCGGTCTCCGGCTGAGGGGACGGCTCCACTCGCTGCCGAGCACGGACAGACGAGCCCCTGGGAGACATGGGGTGGGAGACTCCGTGCTTGCTGACCTCCGAGTCCTTCAAGAATCTCAATGCCCCGAAGTGGCCAGGTGCGCACGCTCAGCGACTGGCCACCGTTGCAGACCCAAGGGCCGACGCAGCGACACCGGACCAGCCCACCGCCGGGCACCGGGCACACCGGAGCCTTGCCGAGCCCGCCGCCCAACGAGTTCTGCGGCAGCCGCCCTGGAGCTCTGAGAAAATGACCGAAGGAATTGCTGAGAGGGAATTGACCAACAGGAATTGGGATCAAGAAGACGAAACCCCGCTGAGACCCGAGTCCAGGCGAGCCTGCGAGCCTCTGGGCTCAGATGTGGTCACACGCCTCTGGGTCTAGGTGAGGGCTCACGCCCCTGGGTTTGGGTGAGGCCACGCGCCCCTGGGTCCAGGTGAAGCTGGATTCCGGGTTTGGGTGAGGCCATGTGCCCCTGGGTCCGGGCGAATCTGAACCCTGGGTCCGGGTGAGGCCGTGGGCCCCTGGATCCGGGTAAGGCTGGGTCCCGAGTCCGGGTGAGGCCGTGCGCCCCTGGATCCGGGTGAGACCACGCGACCAGGGGTCTGAGAGAGGTAACGCGCCCCTGGGTCCGGGTGGCTTCGTGCACCTAGGTCCAGGTGAGGCCACGTGCCCCTGGGTCTGAGAGAGGCCACGCACCCCTAGGTCCGGGAGAGACCATGTGTCCCTGGATCCGGGTGGGGCCTCGTGCACCTAGGCCCGGGTGGGGCCGCGTGCCCCTGGGTCTGGGGGAGGCCAGGCGTCCCTGGGTCCGGGTGCGACCAGGTGTCCCTGGAGCCGGATGAGGCCGCGTGCACCTAGGCCCGGGTGAGCCCAAGTGGCCCTGGGTCTGGGAGAGGCCAAGCGTCCCTGGGTCCGGGTGCGACCATGTGTCCCTGGATCCGGATGAGGCCTCGTGCACCTAGGCCCGGGTGAGCCCAAGTGGCCCTGGGTCTGGGAGAGGCCAAGCGTCCCTGGGTCCGGGTGAGACCATGTGTCCCTGGATCCGGGTGAGGCCTCGTGCACCTAGGCCCGGGTGAGCCCAAGTGGCCCTGGGTCTGGGAGAGGCCAAGCATCCCTGGGTCCGGGTGAGACCATGTGTCCCTGGATCCGGGTGAGGCCGCGTGCACCTAGGCCCGGGTGAGACCAAGTGGCCCTGGGTCTGGGAGAGGCCAAGCGTCCCTCGGTCCGGGTGCAACCATGTGTCCCTGGATCCGGGTGAGGCCTCGTGCACCTAGGCCCGGGTGAGCCCAAGTGGCCCTGGGTCTGGGAGAGGCCAAGCATCCCTGGGTCCGGGTGAGACCATGTGTCCCTGGATCCGGGTGAGGCCGCGTGCACCTAGGCCCGGGTGAGCCCAAGTGGCCCTGGGTCTGGGAGAGGCCAAGCGTCCCTGGGTCCGGGTGCGACCATGTGTCCCTGGATCCGGGTGAGGCCTCGTGCACCTAGGCCCGGGTGAGCCCAAGTGGCCCTGGGTCTGGGAGAGGCCAAGCATCCCTGGGTCCGGGTGCGACCATGTGTCCCTGGATCCGGATGAGGCCTCGTGCACCTAGGCCCGGGTGAGCCCAAGTGGCCCTGGGTCTGGGAGAGGCCAAGCGTCCCTGGGTCCGGGTGAGACCATGTGTCCCTGGATCCGGGTGAGGCCGCGTGCACCTAGGCCCGGGTGAGCCCAAGTGGCCCTGGGTCTGGGAGAGGCCAAGCATCCCTGGGTCCGGGTGAGACCATGTGTCCCTGGATCCGGGTGAGGCCGCGTGCACCTAGGCCCGGGTGAGCCCAAGTGGCCCTGGGTCTGGGAGAGGCCAAGCGTCCCTCGGTCCGGGTGAGACCATGTGTCCCTGGATCCGGGTGAGGCCTCGTGCACCTAGGCCCGGGTGAGCCCAAGTGGCCCTGGGTCTGGGAGAGGCCAAGCATCCCTGGGTCCGGGTGAGACCATGTGTCCCTGGATCCGGGTGAGGCCGCGTGAACCTAGGCCCGGGTGAGCCCAAGTGGCCCTGGGTCTGGGAGAGGCCAAGCGTCCCTGGGTCCGGGTGCGACCATGTGTCCCTGGATCCGGGTGAGGCCTCGTGCACCTAGGCCCGGGTGAGCCCAAGTGGCCCTGGGTCTGGGAGAGGCCAAGCATCCCTGGGTCCGGGTGAGACCATGTGTCCCTGGATCCGGGTGAGGCCGCGTGCACCTAGGCCCAGGTGAGCCCAAGTGGCCCTGGGTCTGGGAGAGGCCAAGCGTCCCTGGGTCCGGGTGAGACCATGTGTCCCTGGATCCGGATGAGGCCTCGTGCACCTAGGCCCGGGTGAGCCCAAGTGGCCCTGGGTCTGGGAGAGGCCAAGCGTCCCTCGGTCCGGGTGAGACCATGTGTCCCTGGATCCGGGTGAGGCCTCGTGCACCTAGGCCCGGGTGAGCCCAAGTGGCCCTGGGTCTGGGAGAGGCCAAGCATCCCTGGGTCCGGGTGAGACCATGTGTCCCTGGATCCGGGTGAGGCCGCGTGCACCTAGGCCCGGGTGAGCCCAAGTGGCCCTGGGTCTGGGAGAGGCCAAGCGTCCCTGGGTCCGGGTGAGACCATGTGTCCCTGGATCCGGGTGAGGCCTCGTGCACCTAGGCCCGGGTGAGCCCAAGTGGCCCTGGGTCTGGGAGAGGCCAAGCATCCCTGGGTCCGGGTGAGACCATGTGTCCCTGGATCCGGGTGAGGCCTCGTGCACCTAGGCCCGGGTGAGCCCAAGTGGCCCTGGGTCTGGGAGAGGCCAAGCATCCCTGGGTCCGGGTGAGACCATGTGTCCCTGGATCCGGGTGAGGCCGCGTGCACCTAGGCCCGGGTGAGCCCAAGTGGCCCTGGGTCTGGGAGAGGCCAAGCGTCCCTGGGTCCGGGTGAGACCATGTGTCCCTGGATCCGGGTGAGGCCTCGTACACCTAGACCCGGGTGAGCCCAAGTGGCCCTGGGTCTGGGAGAGGCCAAGCGTCCCCGGGTCCGGGTGCGACCATGTGTCCCTGGATCCGGATGAGGCCTCGTGCACCTAGGCCCGGGTGACGCCGTGCCCCTGGGTTCGGCCGAGACCAAACCAGAGGGAGTCGGACCTCCATTACCACCATTTGTCCACCATCCAGAGCTGAGGGGTCAGTGCTGACATGTACACATAAGGAACTACTGGACATTGAAATTGGGTCTCAAAAGAACTGTTGGTCCAGGGGGAAGCTCGCTACAGATTGATTCATTTGCCTGTCAGCATAACTATTATTGCTCGTCTCACATTCAGTTCTTATTAGTATATATCTAGTGACATATGATCTCGCTCATCTAGGGGAAATGATGAACAACATAGACTGAGGAACAAGAACAGAACCAGAAGCAAGGAGGCATCGATCGGACTATCGGGCCTCAGAGGGAGGATAGGGGAGGGTAGGGGGAGGGTGGGGGGAGGGGGAGAGTTCAACCAAAGGACCTGTATGCATGCATATAAGCCTATCCAACGGTTAAGTTCAACAGGGGATTGGGGCATGCGTGGGGAGAGGGGTGGGATGGGAATGGGGGGATGAGGACAAATATGTGACACCTTAATCAATAAAGAAATTAAAAAAAAAAAAAAAAATTTTTTTTAAATCTTGTACTTATGACATTGATCCAAATCTTTTTTGTTAGTAGGTACTCAGTAAATATTTATAAAATTATTAAATGTTGCTGTTATTACTTAAGTAAAACAATAAGTTGAGAAATGTTATCTTTAGTAAGTCCTTTTGATTCACACAGCAACATTATTATGCTGTAGAAAGTTATAGCCCACTGGATTTTATTGCATGGGCTCTATATTCAAACTTAGATTCAAATTCTAACTATACAATTAAGTTTCCACTTAATGTCTTTTGTAGGCAAAAAACCCCCCATATAACTGAAAACAATTTTACCATAGGCTAGTTGGTATAAACAAGATTTAAGTTCCTATGGCATCTCATCAAGTTATAATTAAATGACTTTGAATGAAAAACATTATTCCAGGACCTGCTGTACTTTCTAAAAAGGTATATATATAGCCTTGCCTGGCTGGCGTGGCTCAGGGGTTGAGCATCGACCTATGAACCAGGAGGTCACGGTTTGTTTCCTGGTCAGGACACATGCCCAGGTTGTGAACTTGATCCCCGGTATGGGGCGTGCAAGAGGCAGTCAATCAGTGATTCTCATCATTAATGTTTCCATCTCTCTCTCTCCCTCTCCCTTCCTCTCTGGGATCACTTAAAAATATATATATTTTTAAAAAGCATAGCCTTGAAAAGTAATTTAGCCTCACTGAGTTATTGTTTCCTCTTCTGAGATTAAGTACCTGCCCCATAGGGATATTGTGTGGATCAGAGGTAATGTATGTAAAATGTATACCTCAGTTCCTGGCATATAGGGCCAATAGCTATTATTGCTACACATTTTTCTCAAAGGAAAATAATTCACAGGCTAGATGTTCAGCTTTATATTCCAAAGGTCCCATTCAGAAATATCAGGCCTGGATGACAGAAACCGAACCATAGATAGCTGAGCTGTAGTGGGCAATCACTATTTTACACACAATTTAAGAAATTAACTGTATTTCAAAATAATGTGGGAACTCTTTATTGCCTGCTTGGTGAGATGGTCTGACATATTGCCTGGTGTCCACTAGGGAGCGATAAACACATTCATTAAGGAATAGTGCTTCTCCATGCTGTGTGCACCTGCCAGATATTAAATATAACTTTACTTGTATTATTTTAATTTGGCTGTGAAAATTAAAAACTTCTTAATATTTTAATTTTGAACTTAAAATTAACAGGTTGTTTATTCTTTTGAAGGTATTAAAAAGACTCACAATGTGTGTTTTCAAGAAAGTCAGCCTTTGCAAGTTGTTTTTGAAAAGAATACGTGTAGTAATATACTAATGATTCAGCCAAGGTAATGAATTCTCTGTTGATTCTTTTTCTGAAAATAGTATGGTTACAGAGTAAAGAATTAATGTCCTAGAGCTTTTAAATAAGTCACTTTTTTGTTTTAAAGCTAATCCTGGACTTGGAGAAATCACCAGATAGGATCAAGAGGAAATCTTGATAAAGATAATAGTGTATCAGCGATTTTCAACCTTTTTCATCCCACAGCACACATAAAATAATTACTAAAGTATTTGTTTTTTGTTTGCATAACACCAAAAAATATATGTTTTGCTGATTTGACAAAAAAAAAAAAGGTATAATTTTGACTCATTCACACCAGACAGCTATTGTTGTGTTGGCTGTTGTCATTTTTTTCAAAGATATATTTTTATTGATTTCAGAGAGAAAGAGAGAGGGAGATAGAAACATCAATGATGAGAGAAAATCATTGATCGGCTGCCTCCTGCACACCCCCTACTGGGGATTGAGCCCACAACCCGGGCATGTGCCCTGATGGGAATCAGACCCAGGACCCTTGAGTCCGCAGGCTGAAGCTCTGTCCACTGAGTCAAACCGGCAAAGGCTGTTGTCATTTTTAAAAAATATGTTTTTATTGATTTCAGAGAGGAAGAGAGAGGGAGGGAGAGAGCTGTTGTCATTTTTAAAAATTGGACAATCTAAGAGAAAAGAGGTCAGTGCCCCTGACTAATCATGTATTGCATGTCTTAAAAATTCTTGTGGCACACTGGTTGAAAATTACTGTAATTGCCTAATGGTAGCAATAATAATTTAGTGGCCAAGAAAATTCTAAAAATATTCCATCAGTAGCTTTCTTCATCAAATGATATCAAGAGAAAAATATATTTTCTAATATTTTGCATTTACATGGTGCCTTCTGTCTGCGTCTTAAAACACACAGCATAAGAAATTTCAACATTTTTTATATGAACTGATTTTATCCTTGAGTATTTCCAGTTTTTTCCTCTAGAGAATGAGTCAGTGTACTCAATTTTTCAGTTAAGCCATAACATCAAACATTAGTTACTTTGTAAGCCAAAAGATATTTTATCCTTGTTGTTTTTTAAATTACCAAAGAAATACATGTTCTCGAAATACATCTAAAATTTATAGAAGATTGCAAAGATTAAAAAATGAAAATCTTTCTCCTCTACCTGTCCCCTTTATTCTACTGGCAATGATAATATCTATTAATAATTTGGTGTATATCATTCTAGCTCTTCTTTTCATAGCTATTTTGTTAAATTTATAGCCATTTTCTCTGTAACTCTCCCTATAATTATTGTGATCTCTTTTTCCCGCCTCTCAAATTGATATCACATACTTTATTATACATAGTTTTTTATAATATATTATACGTAGTGTTTTCAAAGAAAATGTCCCACTATTATTTTTGTTTGGCAACTTGTTTTTTTTCAATTTCTATGTCAGTTCACCTAAATCTATCTTATTATTTTTAATGACTATATAACTTTTCATTGTATGACTGATTGGTAATTTACTTATCCATTATCCTACAATACGGGAGTCCTCCCTCCCCACAGTTGATGCCTAAAACTGCAGATAGTACCCTACCCTATATATATTGTTTTTTTCCTATGCATACAGTCCTATGATAGTTTAACTTATAAATTAGTCACAGTAAGAGGTTAACAATAATAACTAATAAAATAGAACAATTATAACAATATACTGTAATAAATGTTACGTGAATGTGGTGACTTGCTCAGGGCTTCCTATAGACTCAATGCTTTCTGGTGCATTATGTTGCCATCAGTCAGACATGTTTTCTGCCCATGTCGTCCACCCACAAATTCAATGCCTTTTCCATCTTAACTAAGCACTACCACACCCACTGTGGCTGTAACTTTTGCAGTTCGAGGTGCAACAGCAAGACTACCAGGAATTTCTTTTCCTTCTTTATAACTTCATAGATAGGAGATTTGTTCTTACCATAGATCTTAGCAACTCAGCATGACTTTTTTCTTTCCTTATTAAGGAGAACTTTCACCTTTTCATTTAAAGGAAACACTTTTTGGCTTCTCTTTGGCATATCTGAATTGTCAGCATCACTACTTCGGCGATTTGGGGATATTAATAAGTAAAATAAGCACTGCAATACTTTGACAGTCTAGCTGATGATAACTGATAGCTACTAAGTGACTAACGGGTAGGTAGCATATACAACGTGGAGACACTGGACAAAGGGATGAGTCACATCCTGGGCAGGGTGGCACCGGATGGCATGAGATTTCACCACGCTAATCAGAATGGCAAGCATTTTAAAACATAATTATTTCTGGAATTTTCCATTTAATATTTTCAGATCACAGTTGACTGGAGATAACTGAAATCCAGAAAAGTGAAACCTCGGATAAGGGGGAACTGCTGTATTGGTGAAAAAGGTTGTTTCCAACTTTTTGCCATCACAAACAATGCTGCTAGTAGTACATAGGGTAATGTGTTAGTTGTCTGTTGCTGTGGAGCAAATTTCCCCAAATCTTGGAGCCTAAAAAACAGACATTTGTTACTTCCTACTACTGAGGTGCATCTGGCTCAAGGTCACCAAGGTTGAAGTTAAGCCATCAGCCAGGACAGTGGTCTTATCTGAAAGCTGTGGAGGGAGTTACTTCTAAGCTCATTGACATGGTTGCTGGGAGGCCTCAGTTTCTCACCAGGCTAGCCTCTCCTTAGACTGCCTGATTGTTCTCACTACATGGTGACGAGAGACAGAGACAGAGACAGAGAGGAGGAGGGGAAGTCTCCCAAGATGGAAGCCATGGTCTTTTTATATCCTAATCTCAGAATTGCTGTTTTATACTTCTGCCATTTTCTCTTTGCTAGAAGTGAATCTTACTTGTCCAGCCCACACTCAAGGGGAGGGGATTTATATAGGACCTGAAAAAGAGGAGGTGGGATCAGTGGGGCCTCTTCTAGGCTGTCAAACACAAATAGAGTCCTAGAAATTAAATTTCTGACTCAAAGGCTTACTAATTTTAAATGTGCCTACATACTGATTATCAAATTGCTACCTGGAAAGTTTGTATCAATTTACATTCCCACCAAAAGTGTAGGAAAATCCTTCCAAGTAAAAGATATGAACGATCTTTTAAATTTTTTTCCAACATAATAGGTAGAAAATGGTATTACTAGAGTTCTTTGTTGTTTTTATTTCATTACTAGGCAGTTTGAGCATCTTTTCATATACTTATTAGCAACTGGTATTTTTCTTCCCTAATTGCACATTCATATCATTTTTTTTATACCAGGTTGTTTGGTATCTTGTACAAAACTTCCCCCTTAACACTGGAAATGTTTCCAGATGAATTTGGTAGGCGTTCCTCACATTTTGGCATCAAGAAACACTAATACCAACATTACAAAAATTCTAAGAATCTGTTTTTTTTTTTTTTTTATCAAATAACACCTCAATTTCAAAAGTAGCTCAGAAGTTATAATGCAATAATAAAAAGGCAAATAACCTAACTAAAAAACAGGCAGAAGATTTGAATAGACATTTTTCTAAAGACGATATAAAATGGCTAATAAGCACATGAAAATGTGCTCAGCATTATTATTCTTAAATATATTTTATTGATTTTTACAGAGAAGAAGGGAGAGGGATAGAGAATTAGAAACATCGATGAGAGAGAAACATCAATGAGAGAGAAACATGGTACATGACCTTGACAGGAATCAAACCCGGGACCCTTCAGTCCGCAGGCCGACGCTTTATCCACTGAGCCAAACCGGTTAGGGCGGTGCTCAGCATTATTATTCATTGTGGAAACCCAAGTCAAACAACTTGAAATCTGTGAATTGTGTAGTATGTTAATTATATCTTAATAAATCTGTTTTTAAAATGGGAGCACAGAATGAAAAAGCACTTGGATGTCAAGATAACCTTGAAAGTAATGATTAGTAATCCAGGACAAGTAACAAAGGGAAAGAGAATATAGGCAGCAGACTGCTTGTAAACTTCTACCTCTCAGCTGGGTCTCCAGCATTTACCCCAATTGTTTTAGAACGGCTCTGTTTTCTACTATTTCCCTTAGGAGTATGATCCCAGGCCAATTAAAAAAAAATTGTTACATAAAAAAAAAAAAAAGAATAAAGCATTTTATTCTAGTATTTGGTTTATCCTACAGCTTTCACATGCTTTACTAAGAATGCATTTTGTTTTTTTTGTTTTTTTGTTTTTTTTATATATACAGAGAGGAAGGGAGAGGGAGAGAGAGTCAGAAACATCGATGAGAGAGAAGCATCGATCAGCTGCCTCCTACACAACCCCTACTGGGGATGTGCCCGCAACCAAGGTACATGCCCTTGACCGGAATCGAACCTGGGACCCTTCAGTCCCCAGGCCGACGCTCTATCCACTGAGCCAAACTGGCTAGGGCAAGAATGCATTTTACTATTCTCTTGGCCTTTAAATGAAGTTACAGTTTCAAAATATACTAAAATATAGCAGCTCATATAGAAGAAAGAAGAAAAATTTACATTTTGGGTAAATTTTTCTAAATCTAGGCCAAACTATTTCTAGATTAAAGATTTCAGTCCCACCCTAGCTGGTTTGGCCCAGTGGATAGAGCATCAGACTGCGGACTGAAGGGTCCGGGTTCAATTCCGGTCAAAGGCACATGCCCGGGTTGTGGGCTCCATCCCTAGGGGGGGACATGCAGGAGGCAGATCAATGATTCTCTCTCATTACTGATGTTTCTATCTCTCTCCCTCTCCCTTCCTCTCTGAAATCAATAAAAATATATTTTTAAAAAAGATTTGAGTCCCATTAGAAAGCTGTTTCTTATTTTCCAAAGAAGGTAATATTTTTTATTACATTTCCCAGAGTGCTTGCTGAGGCAATTGTTCTTTTCACATCAAGTCAAGAGGAAGTTACTCTTGCAGTTACTCCACTGGAAGTTTGCATTAAGAGTTCTACTGAGGAATCAATGGGTAAGGATTATATCTGTCATAGTGCTTTAATGTAATATCACTTCCTTGTTTTCTTGATGACTAACCATGCAGTAAATATTAGTGGCAAAATATTTATTTTTGTTTAAAAAGCAGTAAGATGTAGAAAGATCATTAAATTGTTTAAGAGATCCAGGAAATTTACACAATCAGTAATTTAAATGCTTCACTTTGAAATTCCAGTTGTTTTAAAATTAGGAAAATGGTTACTGAGAAAACTTTTAAAGTTAAGATTTTAAAGTTTTTCTCATCCTTTATTATACTTTGTGTTTAGCATAAAGAAAAATTAAGAGGCCAGCAATCCAATTGAGATGACCTTTGACTACATAAGAAAAAGTATATTTGAATTGGAAATGTAAGATATTTCAGACAGCAAATGTATAGGGCAGAAAATGTGAATACTTCTTAAGTCAGTTCTTCCAAGAGTTACCTGGATGGAATGGAGAAAGTAAGGCACTATCAAATCGGTTTTGGTATCAATAAAATTTATGGGGTCTTTTTGGCACAAGTTGTTTGAGACTCTTTGACCTTGGATAATTTTTTTTGGTGATAGCAGGCAGTAAAGAAAGAATACAAAGGGAGGAACTGTATTATTTTAAAGTGAAAAACCAGTAGAACCGGGGATTAAGTTGTGTCAGATGACTTTTGTAGTGTTTAGTTTGTGCCAGGTTCTGTTCGAAATGATTTTCATTTCTGAATTCATTTGATCTTTGTAACGACTCTGTGATGTAGGTACTATTATGATCCCTCTTTTCCATCTGAAGAATATGAAGCACAGAGAAACTAAGTGACTGCTGGTGTCACACAGTTAGTAAGTGGTGCCTGGTGACCTGAGCACAGGGCACAAACTCATTTGTGCTATTATTGCTTCTCTCAAATCTCCTCTACATTGTTTCTTGGCACTCAGGAGTGCATGATCTGGGAAATATATACTTGACTAGTGAAGGGGTCTGGTTTATATTCCATAATGCCATATTAAATGAATAAAGATGGCCATTTAATAACCAGGAGATGCTGTCCCTCATTAACAACTTTCTAATGAGTAGTTATAGTTATGTTTGACTAGGGACCCAATTGTTTAATTCTATTATTGAACTTACTCTATGCTAGCACCCTGGAGTGACATGAGCCTTCTTGTTTGAGATTAATATATTTGTAAGGTATTGTTTGGCCCTTAAAAAAAATGTATACCATTTATCCTTTGTTCTTATCCTATATAATAAAGAGGTAATATGCAAATTGACCGTCACTCCAACACACAAGATGGCCACCCCTATGTGGACACAAGATGGCCGCCACAAGATGGCTGGCAGGGGAGGGCAGTTGGAGGCGATCAGGCCTGTAGGGGAGAGCAGTTAGGGGTGACTGGGCCGGCAGAGCAGGGCAGTTGGGGGCGACCAGGACTGCAGGGAAGGACAGTTGGGGGGAATCAGGCCTGCAGGGGAGGGCAGTTAGGGGCAACCAGGCTGGCAGGGGAGGGCAGTTGGGGGAATCAGGCCTGCAGGGGAGGGCAGTTAGGGGCAACCAGGCTGGCAGGGGAGGACAGTTGGGAGCAACCAGGCCTGCAGGAGAGGGCAGTTGGGATGGACAAGCCTGGAGGGGAGGGCAGTTGGGGGCGATCAGGCCAGCAGGGGAGGGAAGTTGGGAGGGACAAAGCCTGCAGGGGAGGGCAGTTGGGGGCAATTGGGCTGGCAGGGGAGCAGTTAGGCATCGATCAGGTTGGCAGGGGAGTGCTTAGGGGGTGATCAGGCTGGCAGGCAGAAGTGGCTAGAGGCAATCAGGCAGGCAGGCAGGCAGGTGAGCGGTTGGGAGCCAGCAGTCCTGGATTGGAGAGGGTGCAGGCTGGTCTGAGGGACACCCTCCCCCCATGCACAAATTTCATGCACAGGGACTCTAGTACTTACATAATTTATGTTCATAAAATAATTTTTATTTATTAAAAAAATATATATTTCTTTATTGATTTCAGAGAGGAAGGGAGAGGGAGAGATAGAAACATCAATGATGAGAGGGAATCATTGATCAGCTGCCTCCTGCATGCCCCCTATTGGGGATCAAGCCCACACCCGGGCATGTGCCCTTGGCCAGAATTGAACCTGGGACCCTTCAGTCCGGAGGCCGACGCTCTATCCATTGAGCCAAATCAGCTAGGGCATCATAAAATAATTTTTAAAAAGCACTAATACAAAAGTCACCTGAAATCCCACTATCCAGAGATGAGCACTTTTAATACCTGTTTCTATATTTCAGATCTAATAGGAGATGGGTTGTGTAAAAGTAATGAAATAACTTGAAGCTATTAAAAGTAATCTCGTGCCGGAACCGGTTTGGCTCAGTGGATAGAGTGTCGGTCTGTGGACTGAAGGGTCCCAGGTTCGATTCCGGTCGGGGCATGTGCATTGGCTGTGGGCACGTCCCCAGTGGGGGGTGTGCAGAAGGCAGCTGGTCGATGTTTCTCTCTCATCGATGTTTCTAGCTCTCTATCCC
Source organism: Eptesicus fuscus (assembly GCF_027574615.1). Lineage (NCBI taxonomy): Eukaryota > Metazoa > Chordata > Mammalia > Chiroptera > Vespertilionidae > Eptesicus > Eptesicus fuscus. Next base: position 10,191,414 of record NC_072495.1, on the reverse strand, counting down.
TCTCCCTTCCTCTCTGTAAAAAAAATCAATAAAATATATTTTTAAAAAAAGTAATCTCGTATTTATGTATATACACTCCTATCTGAGAGTGTACATCAAAGATATTTATTGAAGCTAATTTTGTGGAAAACACAAGTGAAAAATAGGCAATAGGTTTGAACAGACATTGACATGGCTTGTAATTGATGCTGGGAACTCAGCTGGATTATTGTCCAGAGTACCTGCACATTATGTGGCCTCTTCATTTATGAAAGCATGAAGTCAGCATGAGCAAGTGTTGCAGGATAAAGGAAGTGGATAGAGGATAGACAGGGAGGCTACTAGTTGCTAAAGGCCTCGGCCCAGAAACCAGCACCAAATCACTTCATCATGTCCTATTGGTCAAAACAGTCAGAGAGCCTGCCCACCCAGATTCTAGGAAAGAGGAAGTAGACATAGACTCCACCTCTCAATGAAGGAATGTCATGGAATTTATGGCTATGGTTAACTTACCACTTAGGTTATATTTTTATATTCAAACTTAACAAATATCTCCAGAACTAATTTTATTCTTCATTTTCCTACTATATTGAACAGATTTGAACAGTTCTGTATACAGTGAGATGTTTGTGGGTCCACATGAGTTTGAGTTCTTTCAAATTGGGGTTGACACTGAAATAACATTTTGCTGCAAAGAATTGAAGGTAAAGAAAAATTTGTACAAAATTAAAATTTTCACTGGTAGTTTTAAAAGAAATATTTCATTTTTCTTTCTTCTTTTCCTTTTAGGGAATGCTGATATTTTCGGAAGCTACACATGCTCCTATAACCATGCATTTTGATTTTCCTGGGAAGTAGGTCCTTGGGGAACTTTTCTGAGTTTCTTTCTTTTTCTTTTGTTATATGTTAATAATAAAACCATTATAATCCCTTTGAAATTAATCCATACCTCAGGAATTCCTTAACCTCACTAGCAATACTTATCAAACTAAAATTTTGAAAGATGCCATAACATATTTTTTAATTGGTAAACTTGATTGAGAAAGATATATGCTTCTGCAGAGTGAAAACATTTATAAATTTGATAGGAATAAATTGCCTAATTAGAAAATAATACATGGCTTAAATCTCTGTGAAACTATGATATTTTATATGATACTCCAGGACTGAACTTTCAAATGAGACTGAGTTTGGATAGCTGTTTTATAAACTTAGATCTCATGATTTCAGCTCTTAGGACTGTGTTAATCAGTGAGAAGACTAAAAGGAATTCTATTTCTACTGTTTCTTTTTATTCCTGAATTAGATATAATTTTTTCATATTTTCCCAATGTCCAACAGAAAATGATTGTGATGTTTGCTCTGACTTTGCCTTTTTAGACCTATGGCTTTAAGTATTGACCATATGCTATTGGAAGCTAACTTTATTTTGGCTACACTAGCTGATGAGCCAAGTAGAGCATCTTCTCCGCAATCATTGTGTCTGTCACAAAAACGAAAAAGGTAAGGTCATGTTTTAACATCTTTATTGGCTGGGAAAAAGCCATTGCCATTTACTCTGAAATAATTCCGGAAACAATTGAGGAGTAAAACATTCGATCAGAAATTTTGACGGAATCAGGAAGACTTCACCGTAACAGAAATATCACGGACCTTGCTCTGGATATTTGCTTTTCCTTTTCTGGTCAAAATTTACCAAGACTCTCTAATTTATCTTTGTTATTACCCAAAACTCATTTTCTTTTGTTGTTGTTTTTAAATATATATATTTTTTATTTCAGAGAGGAAGGGAGAGGGAGAAAGAGATAGAAACATAAATGATGAGGGAGAATCATTGATTGGCCTCCTGCATGCCCCACTCTGGGGATCAAGCCCGCAACCTGGGTATGTGTCCTTGGCCAAAATTGAACCTGGGACCCCTCAGTCCGCAAGCCTATGCTATATCCACTGAGCCAAACCGGCTAGGGCTCATTTTCATTTGTAATAGTTGCTTTTCAGGAGTGACAGGGTGTTAAGATGCACAGGAAAGTCTATTCCTACCTAGAATTCTCTTTCTCATAGGGACAGCCATTGTTTTTCTTTCTTTTTTTCCTTTGGTCTCTTAATAACTTTCATTTGGTGGTGGTGAGGGTGCTTCAACTGTAAAAACAACATAAAGTTACTATGGGAAATTTGGAAAATACATGAAATTACAGAGAAAAATACGAACATCACCCACAATTACACTACCTAGAGATAGCCACTGTTAACATTTGGCTCACCATATTTCCTTTCAGACTTATTTTGCATATATTTGTGTTTTTAAACAAGATTGAGATCATATAGCATATGTAGTTTTGTAGTCCTGTTTTTCACCCCAAAAATATTATATTGTGAACATGTTCCAATACCATGACTTGGAAACATGATTTTTAAGACTGTATAAATTTCATTATACAGACACAGTAGGTCCTCGGGTTACTTCGGATATCTGTTCCTATGGCGCAACGTCACTCACATGGAGCACATACACAGCAATGAAGTGAAACAGTAAAAAAAATTTAAAAGATAACAATTCCTGATCTTTACTTGTGGTAAATAAATAATAGGGGAGAAACCAAGATGGCAGCATAGGTAAACAACTGAACTTGCTGCCTCGCACAACCACTTTAAAACTACAACTAATAGACAAAATGGGCATCATCCAGAACCATGGGAAGGCTGGCTGAGTGAAAATTCTACAACTAGAAGGAAAGAGAAAATCACACTGAGACTCAGAGGAGGTGCGGAGGTACAGAAGTGAAGTGCAGAGGTATGGAGGTGCGTGCGTGTGGGAAGGGCTGGCAACTGAGTACGCTGTTGTCTTTTTCAATCGGGAGGGAGATACAAGCTCCCAACTGCTCTGAACTCCAGTTCTGGGCGAGACTCTGGGGACCCAGACTCATACTGGGAGAAACTGAACTGTCTGGCATCGGGCGGAACTCGAGGCGGCTTTCTCTCAGAGATGCTTGCAGCGATCATTGTTCCTGCATGGTGCTGCAGGACACAGAGACACAGGACCTCTTCCAGGCAGTGCTGACGGTCAGCCATTGCTGTTTGCTCCACCCTGGTTATTCCCTGAGACCCCGCCCCATCCAATTTACAACCCCACCCAAGCTGTATGCAGAGCCTTTTGCATATGAAGGCCTGGCCCTTTGCAATCTGAAACCTAACATTCTGCAGCTGGGTCAAAGAGCCCTAGAGCCTCCAAAAGAATACCAAAGGCTCAACAGGAGCTTGCATTGCTTCACAGCTGGGCCTCATCTGGGCACCTCCAAACCCCAAACAAAGAGAAGGAATCTGCAGATCTCTCTGTAGCTCCTGCTGGGTGGCCTCTCTCCTTGGAGATCCAAGAGCCAGTGTACCCAGTGGTCAGAGAGAGACCATCCAGACTACAACTCTTCAGATCCATAAGAAACACACTCAGTGAGCACCAAAGCCCCACTGAAGGAAGTCTTGCCCCATAAGGGTGTCTCCAGCACAAAAGTTCTCCCAGCATAGACACAGCTGATCCTCACAGCAAATTGGCCTGGAGGTCAACTCCTCCCAGTGATACCAACAACAAGTAAGGCTTAACTACAAGACTGTGCACACAGCCCACAGAGGGGTGCACCAAGAGTGTCCCCATCAGGTAATGAGGGAGGCTGAGCCACTGGGCCCTATAGGACAGCTAGCACACAAAGCCACGCTACCAACACAGGGAAGCAGCCAAAATGCGGAGACAAAGAAACAAGTCACAAATGAAAGAAATGGAGGAAAGTAAACTACTGGATATAGAGTTCAAAACCATGGTTACACAAGAATCTTCTAGAAACCTCCGAGAAATTTAGTGAGACCCTCAAGGATATGAAAAAGGACCAACTAGAAATTAAGCATACACTGACTGAAATAAAGAATAATATACAGAGATCCAACAAGAGACTAGAGGATCCCAAGAATCAAGTCAAAGATTTGAAATACAAAGAAGCAAAAAATACCCAACCGGAAAAGCAAAAAACAAAAAGAATACAAAAATAGGAAGATAGTGTAAGGAGCCTCTGGGACAACTTCAAGCGTACCAACATCTGAATTATCAGGGTGCCAGAAGAGAAAGAGCAAGATATTGAAAACCTATTTGAAGAAATAATGACAGAAAACCTCCCCTACCTGGTGAAAGAAATAGACTTACAAGTCCAGGAAGTGCACAGAACCCCAAACAAAAGGAATTTAAAGAGGACCACACCAAGACACATCATGATTAAAATGCCAAGGGCAAGAGACAGTCTATTAAAAGCAGCAAGAGAAAAACAGTTACCTACAGGGGAGTACCCATATGACTGTCAGATGATTTCTCAACAGAAACTATGCAGGCCAGATGAGAGTGGCAAGAAATATTCAAAGTGATGAATAGCAATAACCTACAACCAAGATTACTCTACTCAGCAAAGCTATCATTCAGAATTGAAGGTCAGATAAAGAGCTTCACAGATAAGAAAAAGCTAAAGGAGTTCATCACCACCAAACCAGTATTATATGAAATGCTGAAAGGTATTCTTTAAGAAGAGGAAGAAGAAGAAAAAGGTAAAGATAAAAATTATGAACAACAAATACATGTCTATCAACAAGTGAATCTAAAAATCAAGTGAATAAAAAATCTGATGAACAGAATAAACTGGTGAATATAATAGAATCAGGGGCATAGAAAGGGAGTGGACTGACAATTCTCGGGGGGAAAGGAGTGTGGGGGGTGCGGGAAGAGACTGGACAAAAATCGTACATCTATGGATGAGGACAGTGTGGGGGAGGTAAGGGCAGAGGGTGGGGTGGGAACCAGGTGGAGGGGAGCTATGGGGGAACAAATAGAGGAACAATTGTAATAATCTGAACAATAAAGATTTATTAGAAAAAATAAAAAACATAAACCACTATGTACATATGTCGAAATGATGGAACTTTTTTTTTAAATAAAGAAATGGGAGATGGCGACGTAACCATGAAATGACTTATGTTGAGTCCAATGTAACCCAAGGACTGCCTGTATTAGTAATTTATTTGACTCTTTTTTTAACTTGGTCCTGTTACCATTTCACAAGATTGTCTCATGCACAGTAGGTTAAGAAAAATTCAAGTCTATAGAGAGAATTTCTAAATAATCATATATGTAAATCTTAACTTTGAAAACAGTTAGTTCCATATTATTTCACTATATTCCCTAAACCAATGTTATCATTGTCATCCCATATTGCTCCATTAGTTATATAAAAACTAGAGGCCCAGTGCACAAATTGGTGCACAGGTGGGGTCCTTCTGCCTGGCTGGTGATCGAAGCCTATTGGGGGGCCAGCTGGGGTAAGGGACCGTGGGAGGTTGGCCGGCCGGCCCCCTGATCGGGGCCTATCACGGGGGCTGGCCGGCAGGGGGCAGGGGCCGGGAGAGGTTGGCCAGCCATGGAAGGTTGGCTATGGGAGCACAATGACCACCCGGGGGTAGCTCCTGCACTGAGTGTCTGCCCCCTGGTGGTTAGTGCACGTCATAGTGACTGGCTGACAAGTCATTCTAGTCATTTGGTCGTAACAGTCGCTTAGGCTTTTATATATTTATTTCAAAGTAAATCGTTTATTCATTTAATTTGTATTAATACCTCAGGTCAGATCTGGCATGTTCAAATTCAAAGGCTGGTAAAAAAGATAGCAAGGCCATGGAGTCTATCTCAAGAAAAGTAGCACCCAGAAAGCTTTATGCCGATGAGATTCTCTCAAACATTGCTGCGTTGGAAAATTCTGGCAGTCCTATAATGAAAAGAGTGAATAGTGACACCGAGGAAGAGCCAGGGTTTCCATCTCTCAGGAAGGTAAAAGAAAAACATTGAGACATAACCATGTCTTAGTCAAGAATTCTCATCATCTGTCACCCTTTTGCAGTCTCCCTGCTCCAGCCCACCCTCAATATCCTGAAGATAAATTTTCTTACTTTTTGACATTAGAGAGGTGAAACCAATCTGCGATGGAGAAAAGACTCATTTATTTTATAGACTGTTGATTCAATTATTTTTTATGTGGTTGTTGTTTTGCTTAATCCCTTCATCAGAGTAATTTCTTACATAGTATATTCAAGTAGGGATTTGGATCACTTGTTTTAAAGAATAAATTATGATCGTGTATAGCATACATATCTTTGAATACAAATAATATGCTAGTCATATAGTTTGTTTTCTAAAATAAATGTTCTTCTCATTTCATTTTTCAAATCTGTTTGGAAAATCATTTATTTATAGTGATACAATATAACTTTTACCCCCAAAACATCACAAATTCCTTCATAGCAAAGTCACAGTCAATAATATATAAAAATACCAACATTTTACTAGATTGATGATAAGCTTCACAGAATGCTAACATTAAACCTTATGAAATCTACTGAGGATAAACACAATTTATTAGAAACAGAAGTATCTTAAGTAATGAGTTTCAATTTTACATTTACATTAATATTTTACTCAAGCCTGTTTTGCTATTGCTGCTATTATTGGTTTGGGAATATGAGTGTCTTAGTTAGAATTAGAAATCTAGAAGGAGAAATACTGTTTCTAAAAGTCACTATCTTAAGCTGTACAAAAGACTTTTTAGGACAGTAATATTGGATGGGGGATGTTGGGTGAATGTGTGGTGTGTGCAAAGCGCTGTGATAGAGGAAACATGGTGGCTTTAAGGAACTGAAGGCTGGCCAGTATGGTTAGAGAGTAGATAGCCAGGGGGAAACAATGGCACAGGATGAAGCTAATGCTGAGGTTGAGAAACCCTGATGCAAAGGCTGTTGAAAGTCTAAGAGCGACCAGGAGAGTATGGCATGAGGAAGGTACGAGAAGAAAGTGTCTAAGTAGGAAGTGGGATGAAGACTGAAAATGGCCATTGGCTTAAGGATGTGAGGATTTTTGGTAACCATAATAAGAGTTTCTGTGAAATGGTGGTGTCAGGATCTTTTAGATAGGACTGAATAGGAGAATAAGAAAATGGAGACAGCAAGTGTAGACAACTACAGCAGAGGTAAGGCAGGGAGGGAGGAACAGGATGGGACTTCTTATATATTTTAAGGATTAGAGACATTATTTCAAAATGCTTATATTCCTATCCAGTAGAGGGGAGGCTGTGAGGCAGACAGGGAGGAAAGGATAGGCATTAGCTGGGAAGGGGGGTTCACTTCTGTCACAGGAGGAGGGAAAGGAGAGAAGATGGGAGTTAAGCAGAATTACCTGCAAACTCTGCCTTTGTCCTCTGTCTCTTAGAACCCTGGCGTTAGTTTAAATGGCTCAGGCAGGGGAGTAAGAAGCAGATCACTGATCCCAAACTGTGCCTTTGGGGGAAGGATTCTGTTTTAGAGAATGCATTGGTCCGGTCATGAAGGTTCTGGGTGTTTCATGAACCATCGTCATCGAAGTTAGGGTGACCACATTGGCCAAGTTTCTGAAAAGGGCTATTCCCTGGAGCACTTAATGAGAACTTTTACTTTGAATAAACAGTACAGTTACTTTCCCCCCCTCCAGTTTACTTGCATGTTATTTCTTTATTTTATTTTTAAATATTTTTTATTGATTTTTTACAGAGAGAAAGGGAGAGGGAGAGAGTTAGAAACATCAATGAGAGAGAAACAATGATCAGCTGCCTCTTGCACACCCCCTACTGGGGATGTGCCCACAACCAAGGTACATGCCCTTGACCGGAATCGAACCTGGGACCTTTCAGTCCACAGGCCGACGCTCTATCCACTGAGCCAAACTGTTTAGGGCACTTGCATGTTCTTTTTTTTTTTTTAATTTCTTTATTGATTAAGGTGTCACATATTTGTCCTCATCCCCCCATTCCCATCTCACACCCCTCCCCACGGATGCCCCAACCCCCTGTTGAACTTAACCATTGGTTAGGCTCATATTGCATGTTCTTTAGAGCAGTTTCTTCCGACCAGCGAGAACACTGCGACAACCCTTTCAACAGTCTGGCAACATCAAGTGACAGTGAAGAGGAAATGAATAATGGCAGTTTTTATATATTCTAACATTTAATGACCCCATTTACTGACACACCTCAAACACATTTCACACTTAGTCTATATTGTCTTGGACTCCCTTGAAATGCAGGATGGACTTCTGCTTTTCTAAACATCTTCATCTCGTAACACAACCATATGTAAAAATAGCTGCTTGTTAACTATATGTAATTTGCTTTAAATCCATTATACGACTTGGAAAGCAGACATTTTCTGGGCAGGAAAAAGGCTCATTAGAATTCTTCAATGCATGTTCACAGTAGAGCTTTTAGCATTTTCTTTGCCAGTTTTATAAAGGCATTTTTAAAAATATATATATTTGTATTGATTTCAGAGAGGAAGGGAGATAGAAACATCAATGATGAGAATCCTTGATTGGCTGCCTCCTGCACTCCCCACACTGGGGATAGAGCCTGCAGCCCAGGCGTGTGCCTGACCAGTAATAGAACTGTGACCTCCTGGTTCATAGATCAATGCTCAAGCACTGAGCCATGATGGCCAGGCTATAAAGGTATTTAAACGTTCTTCAGCAGTCATTTGGAGTGCACCCAATACCTCTTGTAGAGTTTCGTGACTAACAGGTATTTTTGTATTTGATTGCAAACATTTGAGTTTTGGTGCTTTCAGACATAGTTATGCACTCTTTTGTAGTGCCATGACCTTTTTGGTCACTGCTTTTTATTTTTATTTATTTATTTATTTATTTAATATATTTTATTGATTTTTTACAGAGAGAAAGGGAGAGAGATAGAGTTAGGAACATCGATGAGAGAGAAACATTGATCAGTTGTCTCCTGCACACCCCCTACTGGGGATGTGCCCGCAACCAAGATACATGCCCTTGACCGGAATCGAACCCGGGACCTTTCAGTCCGCAGGCCGACGCTCTATCCACTGAGCCAAACCGGCTTCGGCCTGCTTTTTATATTGTTAAGATTTTAAGCAAAATCCCTGGGGAAGGGAGTCAAGAATAAAAATACTAGGTGTACCGGTTAATAATGTGGATTTTTTTCTTTCTTTTAAAAAAAAATATATTTTATTGATTTTTTACAGAGAGGAAGGGAGAGGGATAGAGAGCCAGAAACATCAATGAGAGAGAAACATCGATCAGCTGCATCCTGCACACTCCCCACTGGGGATGTGCCCATAACTAAGCCACATGCCCTTGACTGGATTCGAACCTGGGACCCCCGAGTCCGCAGGCCGACGCTCTATCCACTGAGCCAAACCAGTCAGGGCGTGGATTTTTTTCAATAGGTGGAGTTACACATATGTTGATATATATGCGATTTGATATTTATCCTGTTTTGTTGTATTGACAAGCTTCAAAACTTCATGTCAAATTTTCTGAAAGTGTTAACATCATAGATATTTTTACACATAAAATGTCGAGCCCTAGCCAGTTTGGCTCAGTGGATAGAGTATCGGCCTGGGGAATGAAGAGTCCTGGGTTCGATTCCTGGTCAATGGAATGTACCTTGGTTGCAGGCACATCCCCAGTAGGGGGTGTGCAGGAGGCGGCTGATCGATGTTTCTCTCTCATCGATGTTTCTAACTCTCTATCCCTCTCCCTTCTCTGTAAAAAAGCAATAAAATATATATTTTAAAAAATGTCAAATTTCGTGCCAAAAAAAAGGGCATTTGTGGGAGGTTTTAATTCATTACTGTATTTTTTTCTTCTTTTAATAAATCTTTATTGTTCAGATTATTACAGTTGTTCCTCTTTTTCCCCACCATAGCTCCCCTCCACCCGGTTCCCACCCCACCCTCTGCCCTTACCTCCCCCGCACTGTCCTCATCCATAGGTGTATGATTTTTGTCCAGTCTCTTCCCGCACCCCCCACACTCCTTTCCCCCTGAGAATTGTCGGTCCACTCCCTTTCTATGCCCCTGATTCTATTATATTCACCAGTTTATTGTGTTCATCAGATTTTTTATTCACTTGATTTTTAGATTCACTTGTTGATAGACATGTATTTGTTGTTCATAATTTTTATCTTTACCTTTTTCTTCTTCTTCCTCTTCTTAAAGAATACCTTTCAGCATTTCATATAATACTGGTTTGGTGGTGATGAACTCCTTTAGCTTTTTCTTATCTGTGAAGCTCTTTATCTGACCTTCAATTCTGAATGATAGCTTTGCTGGGTAATCTTGGTTGTAGGTTCTTGCTATTCATCACTTTGAATATTTCTTGCCACTCTCTTCTGGCCTGCATAGTTTCTGTTGAGAAATCAGCTGACAATCGTATGGGTGCTCCCTTGTAGGTAACTAACTGTTTTTCTCTTGCTGCTTTTAATATTCTCTTTGTCTTTTGCTCTTGGCATTTTAATTATGATGTGTCTTGGTGTGGTCCTCTTTGGATTCCTTTTGTTTGGGTTCTGTGTGCTTCATGGACTTGTAAGTCTATTTCTTTCATCAGGTGGGGGAAGTTTTCGGTCATTATTTCTTCAAAGTTTTTCAGTATCTTGGTCTCTCTCTTCTTCTGGCACCCCCATAATTTGGATTTTGGTATGCTCGAGGTTGTCCCAGAGGCTCCTTACACTATCTTCAAATTTTTGGATTCTTTTTTCTTTTTGCTTTTCCGGTTGAGTGTTTTTTGCTTCTTTGTATTTCAAATCTTTGACTTGATTCTTGCGGTCCTCTAGTCTGCTGTTAGGTCTCTGTATAATATTTTTTATTTCAGTCAGTGTATGTTTAATTTCTGGTTGGTCCTTTTTCATATCCTCGAGGGTCTCTCTAAATTTATTGGCCTTTTCTAGGAAATTCTTGAAAAACCTTATAACTGTGCTTTTGAACTCTATATCCAATCGTTTGCTTTCCTCCATTTATTTCATTTGTGATCTGTTTGTCTCCGCATTTTGGCTGCTTCCCTGAGTTGATAGAGTAGCTCTGTGTGGTAGGTGTCCTATATGGCCCAGTGGCTCAGCCTCCCCCAGTTACCTGAGGTGGACACTTTGGTGCACCCCCTTTGTGGACTGTGTGCACAGCCTTGTTGTAGTTAATTCTTGATTGTTGTTGGTATCACTGGGAGGAATTGACCTCCAGGCCAATTGGCTGTGAGGATTAGCTGTGTCTATGCTGGGAGAACTTCTATGCTGGAGACACCCTTATGGGAGAAGACTTGCAAAAGCCTCTGTGCTCAGCTTGGATGGGGCGGAGTCTCAGAGTGGAGCAGACAGCCTTGGCTTCCCATCAGCCATGCCCTATGAGGCCCCTGGGTCTCAGTGTCCTTCGGTAATCGCTACAAGCACTTCTGAGAGAAAACTGCCCTCGAATTTCGCCCGCTGCCAGATAGACCAGTTTCTCCCCGAATGAGTCTGGTTGCCCAGAAACTCGCCCGGAACTGGAGTTCAGCACAGTCGGGAGCTTCTGTCTCCCTCCCGCTTTAGAAAGCCAGCCACGCACTCAGCCACCCATGTAGTCAGCCGCCCGTCCTCTCCATGCGCACGCATCTCCGTACCTCAGCCTTTTGCAGCTCCCCTGAGTCTCAATGTGCTTTCCTCTTTCCTTCTAGTTGTAGAATTTCCACTCAGCCAGTTTTCCTGTGGTTCTGGATGGTGTCCATTTTGTCTTTTAGTTGTAGTTTTGATATTGTTTTGCGAGGCAGTAGTTTAGATGTTTACCTATGCCGCCATCTTGGTTTCTCCCTCATTACTGTATTTTGAAGAAAAGTGCTACTAAAAGTTATCGTATACTTTGGGAAGCTTATGGTGAACATGCTCCATCTCAAGATACTGTGAACACTGGTTTAAATACTTTAAAAGTGATGGTTTTGATGTGAAAGACAAAGAACGTCCAGGTCAACCAAAAAAGTTTGAAGACCAACAATTATAAGCATTATTGAATGAAGATGTGTGTCAAACTCAAAAATAACTTACAGAAAAATTAAACATTGCGAGGAGAGGAACCAAGATGGTGGCAAAGTTAAACAACTAATCTGCTGCCTCGCACAACAATTTCAAAAATACAACTAAAAGACAAAACGTCTACCACCCAGAACCACGGGAAAGCTGGCTGAGTGGTAGATTTACAACTAAGGAGAGAAAGAGCACAAACGCTGAAAAGCTGAGTGAGGTACGGAGGCGCGCGAATCGGGCTGGTGGCGGGCGACTGGGCGCGCGGCTTTTCTTCAACCCGCAGGGAGACAAGCTCCTGATCACTCTGAAATCCAGTTTCTGGGGACACGTGGGGGACCCAGACACCTACGGGGAGAAGTTGGACTCTCGGCTATCGGGTCGGAATGTGAGAATGACTTTTTTTGCAGAGGTGTGCCCAGCAATCAGTTTTACTGCACTGGAGCGTGGGGTGCAGGGACTTGGAAACGCGGAAAGGCAGAGACGGGTGACGCCAGCCATTGCCGTTTGCCACGCCCTAGCCTAGTGACGCCCTGAGACCCCGCCCAGCTCTGAGGCCCCGCCCAGCACATTCTACAAACCTGCCCAGGCTCCACACAGCGGCTTTTGCATATAAATGGCCTGTTCTGTGGCAGCTTAACCAAATAAACTGCAGCTCCAGTCAGACTGCTCCAAAACCGCCCAAGCAAAGGAGGAGAAAACTAGTTCTTGCTGTAGCTCCTGCTGGGGGACACACAGTACACAAGGGTACACCAAGAGTGTCCACCTCAAGTAACTGGGAGGCTGACCCATTGAACCAATAGGACATCCAATACACAAAGCTACCCTACCAACTCAGGGAAGCAGTGAAAATGAGGAGGCAAGGAAACAGATCACAAACCAAAGAAATGGAGGAGAACAAGCGACTGGACATAGAGTTCAAAACCACGTTATAAGGTTTTTCAAGAATTTCATGGAAAAGGCCGATAAATTCAATGAGACCTTCGAGGATACGAAAAAGGACCAACTAGAAATTAAACATACACTGAGATAAAAAATATTATACAGAGACCCAACAGCAGACTAGAGGATCGCAAGAATCAACTCAAAGATTTGGAATACAAAGAGGAGAGGCCAAGGACAATCCTCTAGAGAAGCAAGAAGAGAATAGAATTCAGAAAGTTGAAGATAGTGTAAGAAGCCTCTGGGACAACTTAAAGCGAACCAACATCAGAATTATGATAGGGGTACCAGAAGAAGAGAGAGAGCAAGATGCTGAAAATCTATTTGAAGAAATAATGAACGAAAACTTCCCCCACCTGATGAAAGAAATAGACTTACAAGTCCAGGAAGCACACAGAACTCCAAACAAAAGGAATCCAAAGAGGACCACACCAAGACACATCATAATTAAAATGCCAAGGGCAAAAGACAAAGAATCTTACAAGCAGCAAGAGAAAAACAGTTAGTTACCTACAAGGGAGCACCCATACGATTATCAGCTAATTTCTCAACAGAAACCATGCAGGCCAGACGGGAGTGGCAAGAAATATTCAAAGTGATGAATAGTAGGAACCTACAACCAAGACTACTCTACCCAGCAAAGTTATCATTCAGAATTGAAGGGCAGATAAAGAGCTTCATAGATAAGAAAAGTTAAAGGAGTTCATCACCACCAAACCAGTATTATATGAAATGCTGAAAGGTATTCTTTAAAAAGAGGAAAAAGAAGAAGAAAGATAAAAATTATGAACAACAAATACATATCTATCAACAAGTGAATCTAAAAGTCAAGTGAATTAAAGATCTGAGGAACAGAATAAACTGGTGAACTTAATAGAATCAGAGGCATAGAATGGGAGTGGATTGATAATTCTCAGGGGGAAAGGGGTGTCTGTGTGGGGAGTACGGAAGAGACTGGACAAAAATCATACACCTATGGATAAGGACAGCAGGGGGGAGGTAAAGGCAGAGGGGGGTGGGAAGTGGGTGGTGGGGAGATATGGGGGGGAAAAGGAGAAACAATTGTAATCTGAACAATAAAGATTCATTAAAAAAAAAAAGATTAAACATTGCTCAGCAAAGAATTTTCAATCGTTTACAAGCAATGGGAAAGATTTTAAAGGAAGGAAAATGGGTGCCACATCAACTGAACGAAAAACAAATGGAAAAAGCGAAAAGTCATCAGTCAAATGTTGCTTCAACAGCACGAAAGTCTTTTTTTGCATCAAATTGTGGCTGATGATGAAAAGTGGATTTGAGAATCCCAAACCCAGAAAATCATGGGTTGATCCATGTCAACCATCAACATTGACTGCAAGGCCAAACTGCTTAGGAAAGAAGACAATGCTTTGCATTTGGTGGGATCAGGAAGGTGTGGTGTATTATGAGCTTCTAAAACCAGATGAAACTTAATACTGATCACTACCGACAACAAATAATCAATTTGAACCATGCTTTGATCACAAAACGACCAGAATGGGCCAGAAGACACGGCAAATAATTTTGCTTCATGAGATGCACCATCACACACTTCAAAACCAGTTAAAGACACGTTAAAAGATCTTGCCTGGGAAGTATTAACCCACCTGCCGTATTCACCAGATCTTGCTCCTTCAGATTACCACTTGTTCCAATCCATAGCACACGCACTTTCTGAGCAGCACTTCAAAACATACACAGAAGTGGAAAATGGGGTCTCTGAGTGGTTTGCCTCAAAATAAGAGAAGTTCTATTGGGACAGTATCCACAAATTACCTGAAAGATGGGGGAAATGTGTAGCTAGCGATGGACATTATTAGAAAGCACTTTTGATGTTTCTCTTAAAATTACCTTGTTTTGATTACCAAATCTGCATTATTAACTGGTACACCAGGTATATAGCTATCTCCCTCACTTTGGAGTCTTTTTACATATTGTAAAATCTTATTTGTGATAGCTTTAAATTATCCTGATTTTCAGATGCGATTTTCTGCAGTCTAACACACAAAAAAAGGATTTAATGGAAGTGATGCCAAAAAGTTATATCTGTATATCTGACATAGAGCACTTACCTCCACTGTCAAAAAAGCCTGGATTTGGAGTGAAATGAGTGTCTCTGTTCTTTTCCCCTTTAAGAATAATCTTGTTACCTGCACAGACTAAAATATCTGGCACAGAAGCATTCTTATGTAATATCTGATGATGTAAGCCTCTCCCTCCCCCAAACCTGTTTAAAAGTCAATTATAACCTGACAAACTAGACTGCTGTAACATCTTGTTAAGTCTTTGTGAAACCACCAAATCCCAAAGAAGTGTTAACTGGTAAGCAATTGTACTTCAAATTTTGTGAGGAATTCATAAACAAAGGTGGCTGAGTGGATCAGTCAACTTTAGAACTGTGAACAGACTTCTAACTAAAACCAGAATGAATTTGGCTCTTGTAGCTCAATAATGAGTCAGAGCTACCCACAGTAACCTAATAAAAACTCAAGTTCATCCCAAAATGTTCCTCAGTGAATGAAAATGGGCTTTTTGTGGAAACTGACAATACCCACATAATTTCAAGCAATTCTTTCACATGTAGGCTAAAGATTTATATATCTTATGCTTACACTGGTGACTAACACTGAATTTCACATGATACGTGGGCAACTATAGATCTCCTTGCAGAGGATGGAAGTTTTTGGCTCACTCTTGGAAATGGGCAGTGGGGTTAGGTCCTGGAGACATCATCATCAGTAATTGCCTGGATGCTGCACTAATCTGTAAAAGATAGTTATACTGTTAAACTGTATTTAATTTGGATTTTAGATAAAGAATGCTAAATTTAAATGACACCAGATTTTTCTGTGCTTTCACTTCATACCATGTAGAATATGCAAAAGCCTTCTCTGCTAGGAAACCATGTGTATTTTACTTTGAATTATCAGTCCATTTTGATGAATTTTTGAGGAAGATAAACTGTTGTAGTAAACCAGCTGGTGAAAAGACCTAAGGCAGAGAACTAGTAACAGACAAAATAATAGCTACAAAGTACGGAGTCACTGCTAGGCTAAGAGTGTTGGAAATGAGGACTTGATAGAGACCAACAAACTCAATGTCAGGGTTGGTGTCTTATTTAGTTACTATTTCAATTAAAAGGAGTACACAGATTAGTATAAATACTATATTTATTAAATATCTTTACAGTTTATTTAAATGTATTTACAGAACTATTCCTGCATAAGTTATATTTCAGACATCCAATTCAGGTCATTGCCTCTTGGGTAAGACAAATAATGATAGTCTCAACAGAAAAAAGCAGCTCATTAGTATAAATTCAAACTTGCTTCATTATTTAGCCATCTTTGCCACAAACTACCTGCTAACCGTTAAAATTTTGACATTGACACTGCCAATTTTTAGTTGAGAAGTTCAATTTTACAAAGAATTTAATTTTTTATGAATAAAATCCAAATGTTTTGTTTCATATTTTCAGTTTTATAAGCAGATTTTGTTTTTTTGTTTGATATTGTAAAATTTGTTAAATGCAAAAATGTGATTGTTTCCAGGGAAATTTGATGCCGTAGCTTCTACCAAAGATAGCTGGTATAAGGTGACAAGGAACCAAGAACTTATCCAAAGTACAAACACTTATAGTTCTAGTCAATCTTGTTTACAATCTCCAAAACTCTCAAAAACGAACTCAGTAAATTCCCACAATTCCTGCCTTGTTACTTGATGTGGTAGGTTGGTGGTACTGAAGGTGGTACTGAAGGCTACTGTTCTATCCAAAACAAATGTAGCTGATAGGAGAGACACTCCCATCATGCAAAGCTGGAAATCTAGTTGCTAATCTAGACACAGCCCAACCCCCAGACATACACACCTGGAATGGATTCTTTTGTGATTTAGTACCCATCGACCATGTCAAGCCAGTACAGTAATTCAGGACAAACTTGTTTTCCCCTTCATTTCTTCTTTCACTTTTTAAGAGCCTAGGGCTCTACTGCATATCCGTTCGGTAAGTATTTTTTGTGCGCAGGCAGCTTAAGTTCACAGGAAGAAATAAGGTTCTGATATGTTTAGAGTGCACATTTTAAAACAGAACAAAATAAAAATTTCAAGCATGTGATAAAAATATTGATTTTTTATAATACAGTATTGCTTTATAAATATAGATGGAAAAGCTATAAACTTTACTGGTCTTTGGTGCATCCAGAGAGAGATAAATAATTTGCCTTTTGTAAATTAGAAATCCAAATTCTCTTTTGTTATAAAAGTCCATTACATGAGGCAAATGTGTGTGTGTGTCTTTTTTATACTGCTTGATTTAAAATACAATTAACACACACATCAAGTTCAGAATCAGACCCACCAAGTGGCATATCTCATTCATACCCCACAGAGGTTTGGGTCCTGTGACTGGAAAATTCCAGCATGGGTCCAACACAGCCTCTGACCACTGAGAGTGGAAGGAGAGTTACTTGATAAGCAGCACTCCAACTGACCACTGGCAGTAAAAAAATTAAGTGCATAACACAAAAAGGACAGGGAAAAGAGAAAATATTTTGTATTACTAAATTTACAGGCCAGGTCCAAAAGTTAGTTCGACGGTGAAACTCGATTCTTGTCCCACTAAATTCAACATCACTGGAACAAACATATTGTCAATTTCTAACAATAATTTCTCAAAAAAGATAAGTTGATAAAATAAGTTGTGTTAAAATACCACCAATCTAGCTTTACAAAGATTGTGTTTGATGGGTTAAATGAGAGCAAAGCCAGTGACTTAATCAGCACTGCTCTACCAGGAATCAAATTTAGGCATTGGAAAATTAATGCAAAATATATCCAGATCATAGGCTACACACCTCTGACCAGAAATAATTAGAAATTCAATAAAAGAACTAATGTCATCAGCCCAAGTATAAATGTACTTCTTGCAACAAAACCCTTCTGGATGCAACTTTCTTTACTTTTTAAAATACACAGAGACTGCAAATATTTTGTGCAAAATAAATACCCCGCCACTTGCCACTCTGGCTTCTGTGTTTTATCACAGCACAATGGGTTCTCATTACTTAAACAGTCTCCCTCCACCCCCCATCTCCTCTACCAAAGAACTGTTTTGTCAAGTTAGGGTAATTAAGGCATTCTGACATGTAATTAAAGGTGATTCAAAATAGATATCTAACATTATGCCAATTTAGGAATAGTAGATAAATTACTGAACGGTTTACAAATGAATAACTCATTCTTATTATAAATGAAATGCCTGTTACAAGCATGATGCATTGAAATATAGTAATGACATGTACATGGTACATGTTAAACAATTTTAAATAAAACAAAAGCTTGACAGTTACTCAAATATACAGTACAATTTCACAAAACAAAATCTTTTAAAACAAGTTGAGGTAACCTCAAACATAAGTTTTAATGCAATAAACCAGGGAGTATGTATCTCCTTTAGAGAGAGACTTTCTATATTCTCCTCAAGTAGATTCTCATCAGGTTTAATTGCATTCTCATCTATACACCAATGTTACCTGACTTATATATAAAACATGGCTTTAATTTAAGGATTGCTAACTATATTTTTCTACCACCAAGTTAATGAAGAAAAAGACTGACCCAAAAATATATATCTTTACAGCAGTCGACTTATACACAAACCTTAAAAATAAGTTTGAACTTGCAGATAATGGGAAAACTGAATGTGGGATAGTTTTATAAGGAAACTATACACTGCAAGATGGCTATTTGGAAACTGTAAACATTAAGCTTGATTCAGAAACCCCTAAATTTCTGTGTAGGGCAAATGCAAATGTCATATCATCACTAGTTTTCCTCATGGACTCTTGTGTTACTGCTACTGCCCACAGTGCTCCTTCCACATGGACCCCCTGAATTTGGTGCATGCTATACAGAAAGCAAGGCTACTAATAAAGGGTCTGAGTGAGACTAGAAGTAGCATGACCCCCAAAATTCAAAATAACAGCTGTCCATTCTCAGCCCATTAGGCCTATGGGCCTAGAGCTCCCACACAGGGGCATCATGTCAGACAGCTGGGAGGATTTCAGCCATAACATTAAATTCCTTGGCTTTGAGGAGTTCTACAATCTTGAGTAACATTCCCATTAAAATTTTGGTAAAGAGTCTCCCTACTCCTGCAGTTCAGGCCACCAGCCTGTGAGTTGGATGAATCAATAAACTGCCAAAACTTTGATCCTAGGATCACAATTAAGCATCTTTTAAAAACCATGAAACATTTGCATCCATAGAATTAAACTGAAAATTTCTTCCAATTTGTAAGAAAAAAAGCTCGTGGATCAAGATTTCATAATCCAGAGCAATGTTTTAGAGCAGAATTATAAGCCCCTGAAAAATAGGAGTTTATAATGAAAACACAAAGCCACACTCAATCATCATAACAAAGACTGTATAGTATACATGTAACATTTCTTTTGATGAATAATGTATGTTTCTAGGAGATGTACCATAACATAGAGTTTGTGTTATACTTTTAAAATCCCTTTTACACACTGTAATTTTTAATTCACTTTACCAACATTACTCATTTTCTTCAATACTTCAAGCATTTTTGAAAAGTAATAGCCATTTTAGCTTTGAAAACCTCCGATCCCATCATGGAAAGGACAATGAGAAGTGAAGGCCAATCTTCAAATCTTGATTCTCTTCGAAGTTGCTGGCAGATATGAGCTAGTGAATGACAGTAGTGGTTCTTAACAAGGATCTCAATGGGGTCTCAAAAAGACAGGCAAAAAGGCTTACATCACTGGCCATTGAGATCAGTGGCAAAGAATCATGGTCCTGCCAGCAGGATCAGCACACACGGCTGGGGAAAATTTGGGATGATGGAAGGAAAGGCAGGAGTTGACACCTAGGTGTGTCAGTCTGTATACTCAGCCACTATGGAAAGAAGGACGGTGATGTCATCTGGCTTTCCACCTAAAACAAAAATGAAAATGTAGTCATGTATCGTAAAAAGTAAAGTCAATCAAAACTGTAAGCCTAAGTAAGTTCTAGGAGACAAATGCTTGCAATTCACGAAGGTTTGATTTGTCAATATATTCTAGTAGAGGAAAGAAAAAAAAATGATGAAGAGAAATAAAGTCCAGCTGGCGTGGCTCAGTGGTTGAGCATCAACCTATGAACCAGGAGGTCAGGGTTTGATTCCTGGTCAGGGCACATGCCCAGATTGAGGGCTCAATCCCCAGTGGCGGGGCATGCAGGAGACAGCCGATTCATGATTCTCTCATCATTGATGTTTCCAGCTTTCTCTCCCTCTCCCTTCCTCTCTGAAATACATAAATAATATATTTTTTTAAAAAAGAGAGGAATAAAAACACCAAGAAATTACATGTAACTTAACTGACACTTAAAAAAAACCTTCCCTGCTCTTTAAAACAGTAGCTCTGATAAAATGGCCACTACCTCCTCTGTTTATAGCAATCACAGTAAAGAAAATCTGGTTAAGATAAATTCTGCCTGACAAGAAAGTTACATGTTTCTATGCATAATCCTAATTTGGACAAACATACCCACTGTTTTGAAATTAGGAACAATCTTGTACTCTAATCTGCCAAACAGCTATGGCATGTGCTTTTTCCTATTTTAATATTTCCTGGAAGGCTAAGAAATGCTTTACATGTCATAATATAATACTAGCAAGAAACTGACCAACTGTACTAGTTCTGATATGTTACCACCAACACATCATCCCAGCTCCAAGACAGAGCCACTGTCCTGCTCCCAAAGTTAATATCACTTAGTAGATAGAAGGGCTCTTCAAGCAAGGACAGGTTAACATTACTTCCCTCTTCAAAACCTGCTGTGGCAATTTGGCAGGCAAATACTGTCAACGAGTCCCACAAAGCCAAAGGAAGGGAGAAGTGAAATGTCAGACCCGTGAAGGGCAAATGTTAAACTGCTGGGAATGTCCAGTCCTTCCAGGCAGAGCTTGGAGGCCTTTTGGGCTGAGGTCCAAGCAGTGCAGTGGTGGCAATAAAGGGCTTCAGATTCCGCCTGCCTCTGTAGCCTATGAAGTTCAGCTCTGAAGGGCGTCCTCTGTGGGGAAGACATGATGACATGCACTTGCTCTTGTCTTCTAGTGTTAAGGCCTAATGACCTAGCTCAAAGCCACCACTCACAGCTAAGAGAGGACATCTCAACAGTCTCACTCTAGTGCTCTAGTTTACCTCACCCCACAGCCCAGAATGTTCCCATCTTACTATGTCCCTATGACCTTCCTAAAGATTGCTTACCTCTCACATTCAGTCCGTTGTCACATGCAAACTGTGCAAAAGGTGACATATAATTTGGGTCATAGGCCAGCTCATGAGCTTGCTCAGCAATGCTTCTTGCTGTCTGTTGTATACTCTCATAATTTGAATTCTAAGATGAAGGATGAGAGAGTTATTTTTATGATAATGTCTCACATGATTTTTGTATTGAAGTATACTTACAAATATCACTTTTTAAGATAGTAACATTTATCTAATCAGTTTCCACCATTTGCGTTTTATTCCAGTTAGAGAAGACAATAAACATTGCACCCTCACTAAAAGGAATGAGCCCATCAGTGCTGCCTGCATACAATGTGAATCAGAAAGTTTTGTTTTTAAAAAAAATATATTTTTATTGATTTTTTACAGAGAGGAAGGGAGAGGGATAGAGAGTTAGAAACATCGATGAGAGAGAAACATCAATCAGCTGCCTCCTGCACACCTCCCACTTGAGATGTGCCCGCAACCAAGGTACATGCCCTTGACCGGAATCGAACCTGGGACCTTTCAGTCCGCAGGCCGACCCTCTATCCACCGAGCCAAACCGGTTTCGGCCAGAAAGTTTTTGATAGGTGGCCTTGGGCCCTGAGGTTTGGGTTTTTATTTCTGCTTTTTTTCCCATTTGAAATTCTTCAGGTATTTTTGCTAAAATAGGATGAGAATGAAAGGGCAAATTTTTATAGCACTTTAGGAATGACCTCAAAAATTTCCTTGCTGCCCTAGCCGGTTTGGCTCAGTGGATAGAGCATTGGCCTGCGAACTGAAGGGTCCTGGGTTCGATTCTGGTCAAGGGCACGTACCTCTGTTGCAGGCTCCTCCACAGCCCAGACCCTGGTCAGGGCATGTGCAGGAGGCAACCAAATAATGAGTTTCTCTCACACTGATATTTCTGTCTTTCCCTCTCTCTTCCACTTTCTCTAAAAATCAATGGAAAAATATCCTCGGGTGAGGGTTAAAAAAAAATTTTTCCCCCTTGCTTATAAATGTGCTCCTGGCCAACACCAGTTTGCTCTCTAAGAGCTGCCAGTTTCCCTACTGAAAATACCTTTAGAATTTTATATCATGACTAGAGGCCCAGTGCACGACATTCGTGCACTGATGGGGGGTAGTCCCTCAGCCCGGCCTGCGCCCTCTTGCAGTCTGGGACCCCTTGGAGATGTCTGCCTGCCTGCTTAGGCCTGTTCCCCGTGGGGAGTGGACCTAAGCCGGCAGGTGGACATCCTCCGAGGGTTCTTTGTGCTGCCTCGGGAGTGGGAGAGGCTCCCGCCACTGCTGCTGTGCTCTCCAGCCATGAGCCTGGCTTCTGGCTGAGCGGTGCTTCCCCTGTGGGAGTGCACTGACCTCCAGGGGGCAGCTCCTGTGTTGAGCATCCACCCCCTAGTGGTCAGTGAGTGTCATAGCGACCGGTCATTCTGCTGTTTGGTCTATTTGCATATCAGGGTTTTATTATATAGGATGAAGATTCTTATCTAGCTGTATAATCTTGAGCCACTCCCTTACCCTTGCTACTTCAACTTCATCAGTAAAATGGAATGGGAAACAAGGCCCATTTTAGCTCTAACATCCTAAGATTCAGAATGGTTTCAGTATAGATTATAATAGGCCTCTGTTTCAATGTTATCTCAGTGAGAGGCCTTCCCTGACCAATCTTTCTAAAACAGCAACCCTCTCTATTCCCTATCCCTTCACCTTGCTTTTTCTTCTTATTTACCATAAACACTACAGGGTGGTGCAAAAGTAGATTTATACTTGTTCGTATGCAAAATAATATAACAAGCCCTAGCCGATTTGGCTCAGTGAATAAAATATTGGCCTGCAGACTAAAGGGTCCTGGGTTCAATTCAGGTCAAGGGGATGTACCTTGGCTGCAGGCTCCTTCCCAGCCTGGGCCCCCCTGGTCAGGGCTCATTCAGGAGGCAACCAATTGATGTGTTTCTCTCACATTGATGTTTCTCTGTCCCTCTCTCTTCTACTCTCCCTAAAAACCAATGGAAAAAATATCCTTGGGTGAGGATTAGCAACAATTAAATAATCCTATCTAATAAAGAGGGATATGTTAATTGACTTCCACACCCTCAAAGATGGTGGCACCAGTCCCCTCAGCCCCGCCGGGGCAGCAGGCGGGCCAGGCCACTCTGCATGCCTGCCTCCAGAGTCCCCCAGTCCCCTCAGCCCCCACAGTCGCCCAGGGCCGGCCCGAGGTGCAGGCAAGCCTCGGATGGTGGCTGCCCAGCCGCCCAGGGCCGCCTGAGGCTCAGGTAACCAGGGCCAGCCGAGGCTTGCGCTGCCGGTAGTGGCAGCAGCAGAGGTGTGATGGGGTGTCGCCTTCCCCTGATCGCTGGGTCGCCTCCCACCCCTGAGGGTTCCCAAACTGTGAGAGGGGGCAGGCCAGGCTGAGGGACCCCGCCTCCGGTGCATAAATTTTCATGCACTGGGCCTCTAGTACAAGAATAAACTGTTTCACATACTCATAACTATAGACCTACCTTTGCCCCACCCAGTATATTATCTTTTTCTTTCTCTGTATTAGCTACCTTCCTCCACTAGAATAGAAGCTCTAGAGGACAGGGAATGTCATTTCTGCTCACCACCCTGTCACCACAGAGTATAGTATCACTACAGTAAGCACCTGGCCTTTATTGAACCCCAGAGATGAGGCCTGGTACTAAGGATTCTGTACTCCTGGTCTCAGTTCATTTTCACCATAACCCTATAAAACAGGGCCTTTTGTACCCCCAATTTACAGGTGAGGAAAATGTTGCTTAAAAGGTTTAAAAACTTACTCAAAGTTACAGTGGTTAGCGATAAAAGCATGAGAAAAAACTAACTTTTCCCAGAGTTACAATTTTTACAAAGCCAAAGAATATGGAAACACTGATTTTCACTTTCTTCCATTCTCTGTATGGGTCAAAGCTGAACTGCTTTATTAATGGTGACAGCTCAGATCACATCAAGGCCCCTAACTGCCTGATGCCCTTGACTGCTGCCTTGGCTGGCTCTGGTATGATGACTTCCTATCTTTCCCAGCTTCAACACCTGCTGGGTTTCTTATGAGAATAAAGTGAGAAAAGGACCAGGAGGTAACACTATTAAATACCATTAAAATACAATGAAAAATGCAAACAAGAAATTTCTTATCTGGACTTTTCCTACCTTTACCACCCTACTAAAAGCTTGGTGAAAAGCCTTTTTCCTTTAAGTTCTCCATTTGTGAATATTTCCATTTACAACTGATTGAAAAACTGGTACTATTATTAGTTTCCTATATTCACAAAATAGTCCTTTTCAAAACTATAAAAAGAGATAATGCAATTGAATGGAGAAAATTTAACTGCCCAGAGAGGGCCATTGTTTCCAAGGGCCAACCTTTCAGTTAATTACCTTTAACTTTTTTAGCTCCTGCAGGATCATATAATCAGGCATGTTGTCAAAGAGTCCATCTGTCGCTGTCAGGATAATATCTCCTAACTGGACATCAAAAGATGTGCTATCAGCAGCATCCGGGCTGTGACATGGAAAGGGTAGGTGCAAAGTTAAGAAAGCTCTTTAGAGATACCATTCAAAGTTTTCAACAGGCACTATGTTACAATGTAATAATGCTATAAAAAAAACCTCTAATTTATATTAGGAGTCAATAATAAGAGCCAGTCATTCTGAAATTCCTAACCTTGAAAACAATTAAACACTCTTATATAAATACTAGAGGCCCAATGCACGAAATTCGTGCAAGAGTAGGCCTTCCTTCCCCTGGCTGCCGGCACCAGCTTCTCTCTGGCACCCGGGCTTCTCTCGCAGCCCCAGCTTTGTCTGGAAGGTCGTCTAGAAGGAAGTCTGGTCTAATTAGTATATTATGCTTTTATTATTATAGATTTCAAAAGCTTAACTGAAACTACCAAGTAAAACAGAGTGTGGTGATTAGTCATATGTGATTTCAAAGGAGGAAGGGTTCTTTTCTGAGTCAGATGCTAACATGTCTCTAAAATCCTAGTGCAAATGAGTCTTTATTTCCTAATTCTTTAGAGTCACATTCCATCCTCTCTTATTCATTGTCCACTTATCAGTTCCCTGCAGACTTGAACCTGGCTCTCAGGAGGTTGTGTTATAGTGGAATAACTATGAGAGCATGCAAATCCTCTAAGAATTCATTCATGGGAAACAGATGCAATAATATAATACTAGTAATTACTAGTGTATTATTGGAAATTCTATGTTAGTATTACTAAGGGATACTTATTCTGGCAGAGTAAGGACTGTGTATCTCCCAGGGCTTACAAAGTGCTCCACATGCATAAGTATTTATTAGTGTGCCTGACACATAGATCTTCAATAAATATCTGTTGAATGACTAAATGAATGAAGAAACAAAGTAACTGGCCCTCCAAATTGGGGAATAAAAAACACACAAAAATAACCTTTGTGATATGTTGTTAATGAAAGAGGAAGGTACAGAGAGTGAAAAAGATAACAGTGGCTGCCTCTGTGGAGAGAATGTGTGGCTGGCGGCAGGAATAGGAGGTAGACTTTGCACCACATCTTTTTGCATAAAATTTTTAAAAACATAGATGGGAGCCCTAACCGGTTTGGCTCAGTGGATAGAGCATCGGCCTGCGGACGCAAGGGTCCCAGGTTCCATCCCGGTCAAGGGCAGGTACCTTGGTTGCGGGCACATACCCAGTGGGGAGTGTGCAGGAGGCAGCTGATCAATGTTTCTCTCTCATTGATGTTTCTAATTCTCAATCCCTCTCCCTTCCTCTCTGTAAAAAATCAATAAAATATATTTAAAAAAAAATAGATGGGAGATTTTTTTTCCTCTGACAAAACCTAATGAAAGCAGAGAATGGGGGGAAAAAACCCAGGTGGGGAGAAAACAGAAAAGACTATATATACAAAGGGTTAATGGCCCCCTGAGAGGCCATTTCTCAGCCACTTCCAATGTCCAGATTCACTGCTTCCAGGCCTCCAGGGTGAGGAAAAGGTGAGATAGATACCTGATAACCTGCTTTAACCTGTAAGTGACAAGAGCCAGGAAAAAATGCATACAATGACCCAGAAGGGTGCGGCCAGAACTAAGGCACCCTAAGCTTGACAGAAAAAAAACACCACCCCCAAACCTGTATAAGCAACATGTTATAAAAGTTGTGAAGAGAAAACACAAGAAACTAACAACCCACCCATGCCTGCTGGGAAATGCCTCAAAAGTGCACTGAGAAAATTTCTGGTTCATCGTCTCATCAGAGGAAAGAAGCAGCACATCTAAAAGTTCTATGATGGGCTTTGTCAAGGAACAAATTAATTTATACATTCATATAATAAATATTTTGTAAAAACAGCTACTAAAAGAAAACCCGTAAGTCAAGGTTAAAATAATAGTTTATAGATAAGATGGACTAATAGCTAAGATACAGCAGGGGGTCAGGGGGACTAAAACTGGTGGAAATCAGGTTGATTTCTTCTGTGGAATAAAGAGAAAATACAAGACACTTCACATTTGCTCAGTCTTTGGAAGCTAATCAGATCCTAGAAGTTTTGATTAATGACCAGGTTGGCACTGAAGCTCGATTTTATGCTGAGGTTTTTCTTTCCACAGGAGTGTCCTTTGCTATTCTGCCTGTGAGAGACTCACTACCATTGGACAATTTGTCCTCTTCTCCCAACACTCCCACCCATGAGCTTGGTGTTCTGCCAGCTGCAGTTCTGCCCATTTTGATTGAACATACTGTGCTGCTGGAAACTTTTGACTGCACTGAAACACAAGCTGAAATCACATGCTAATAAGCTGTCTCTGGGCTCCAGGGGAAGAAACCTCCACCTCATTGGCAGGCCAGGCCAAGTGCTGCCCTAATCAGACTGTCCCAAAGATAGTATGTGAGATAAGGCAGGGCTGCTCTAGCACTCAGAAGCCAAATCAAGAAGAATCAAATAAAGAAAAATTAAAACACTGTTCTCTAAAAACTGTTAGCTGAACTTACTATCTATCAAGTCCTGGGGTTCTAAGGTTTGCTCACTCCAATATGGTTAATATTAATGTGTATTACAATGAAGAAGGGCCCATAATCAAATATTCTTCCACTTATGGTAATCTGCCTTAATCTGAAAGTAAATAATGCTTACCTCTCTCTAGGAGTCAACAACAGATTTTTATTTTTTTTTAACAACAGATTTTAGATGGGTGATACTGAATACCTCATTATGTAATATACTCATTACAGTTTAAAAGATGGTAGTGATGCCCTAGCCAGTTTGGCTCAGTGTACAGAGCGTCAGCCCTTGAACTGAAGGGTTGCAGGTTTGATTCTGGTCAAGGGCACGTTTGGGAGGCAACCAAATGATGTCTCTCTCACACTGATATTTCTCTCTCCTTGGCTCTCCCCCTCCCTTCTACTCTCTCTAAAAATCAATGGAAAAATCTCGTCAGGTAAGGATTAACAAAAAATAAAAGATGGTAGAATAATCATTTTATCTTAGTTAGGGCTTAAGATATGGTTTTATAAGGACTATTAAGTAGAGACAACAGATACTTGCTAGAATGCTTCAATTTTTACAAAAGGTTTATCACCCAGTTAACAACATTTATGAATTACCAACAATGTTTGTCCTAGGTCTTACAAGATAGTTACAGACAGTGAAATCTGAGATTGTCTTAGCCTTGTCTGTATTCTGATCTTAGAAATGATAAACTGTAAAAGTTGATTTTAAAAAGTACTGATTGTCTCAAAAAGTTCTCTTCCCAATTTAAAAATGAACTGAGGGTCCTGCCAGGGTGCTCAGTGGTTAGAACAGCAATGGCCTACACATGGAAGGGTCCCAGGTTCGATTCCCCATTAAGGGCATGTACCTGGTTTGCAAGTTCCATCCCTGACCTGATTAGGGCGCATGCGTTGCGGGAGGCAACCAATGGATGCATCTTTCTCATATATCTATGTTTTTCTCTTCTCCCTTCCCCCTTCCACTCTCTCTAAAAACAATGGAAAAAATATCCTCCAGTGAGGATTAAAAAAACAGAACCAAGAGAAGGTGTCAGAAGAAAAAGAGAGCACCTCAACAGCATCATCACAGAACATATCCAAGACCACTTTCGATTCCATTTCCTGTACGTTAACTTGGTCCTAATAGGTTCTGCCTGGACTGCAAGCTCTATTTGATACATGTAGTAGGAGGCCCTGAGAATCAGGAAGTTATTCTGATAAATAAAGCAGATGCCTGTTTGTACTCTTCCCTAGTAACGTATGCAAAATCTTGCACAGACAATGGCATGCATGAATAATAACTAATTTCTCTAGCAAAATTTAACATAACTACATACCACGTGATCTTGGTATGAAAAATTGATATTTTGTAAACTTGAAATAGCATTTTCAGTCTTGTCAAATTATTGGGTGTTTATCAGAATTCACCTTGGCTGCAATATCAAGTATATGCAAAATATCTTTCCAAGTCAAACTAAAAGGTTCTCCTGATGAGAACATTCTCAATGTCTTTTTTTTCTCATCTGGGAATGGAAATTGCCTATCGCCACTGTGGTTGAGGGGGATAGGAGAGAACCTGTGAGTAAGCCATGCCTTGTTCACACTTTAATGAGTGAAAGGGGAAATTACCTGTCACTCAAGACGACTCCTTCGGCTTCTGGTGGTGCAATTGACAGCTGGAATGGAGTGTTGAAGTAATGCTGCTGCTCATCTGATCGGTGCACAACTTCGCCACCCCTGACAACCAGAAAGCCTGAATCGCCCAGGTTTGCTGTGTGTAAGCGGTGGCTAGTTCTGTCCAGCACCACAATGCAGGCAGTACTGCTACCTAGAAACAAAAATGGTCTCCATTTATTTTCTCTTCCAAAGCTGCCTTTGTACACATATTTTTATCATATTACCTCAAAGAACAACATGCCATAATTTGAACCTTTGCTTAAAAAGGATCTTTCTTAGTTATGCTCCATGTCACAACAAATGTCATTAATAACCTGATCAGGGTCCAAATGGTGGGAAAGAAAAAGGAATTTGTATGATACATAGTAAGTGGGCCATTGATGATCTGAATTCTTCCATTTGCAGAGAAAGAAAACAATAAAAATGGCTGGTATTTAACCATATAATTTCATTTCAATAGTGCTATTATCTATGCCAAATGCTCAAAAGCATGTTGTTGAGATATTAAGCTTTAATACTTAAATGCCAGAATGAGAATGCTACATTTCCCTGACATTTCTCATTAGTCACTGGTAGGAAGCCTCCACAAAATTCACTAGCATTTAAGATAGGGCACGCAACTACAATTTTTAACCAGATTTCCAACTGTTGAGGTCACAAAGAACTTTTACTGGGAACTGATTCACTCTGAAGTAACAAGACTAATTTCCCAGGTGGCTTATGGAATCAACCTGTTCACTTTACAGAGACTAATAATGTTCAGATGGAAGAGACCACATTCTAAGTAGAGAGCAAAAGCTTCCATGTACCTTTGCAGCACATAGCTCGCATGACCTTCCCCAGAATGAAAGGTTGTTATTACAACTAGTAAGATTACTTCAAGTACTAAAATTTAAACTTATACCTAAAGAAAAAAAGACAAAATAGAAATATAAACAGTTCACCAAGAAATACATGAAAAATGATCATCACACTACTATTTTGTCTACTAGTTTAACAAGAATCAAAAGAAGATAACGCATGCTATCATCAAGAGTGTATCAAACATGGTCACTCTCATTCCATAATGGAGAGAGAGTAAAACTAAACAACCTTTCTAAAGGGCAATATAGCCCTAAAAAATGTGCATATCCACTGGTAAGAATTTATTCTAATAATTAGAGATGCAAATAAGACTTAAGTATCAAAACAGCGTTTAATATCAGGAAGAACTGGAAGCAACCACAACATCTAAAATTAAGCAACTGGTTAAATAAATTATAGTACATCCATACCATGGCAAGCTATATACACTGTCACATAATATTAAAGAGTATTCTCTTAGGTCAGTGGTCGGCAAACTCATTAGTCAACAGAGCCAAATTTCAACAGTACGATGATTGAAATTTCTTTTGAGAGCCAAAATTTTTAAACTTAAACTTCTTCTAACGCCACTTCTTCAAAATAGACTCGCCCAGGCCATGGTATTTTGTGGAAGAGCCACACTCAAGGGGCCAAAGAGCCGCATGTGGCTCACTAGCCGCAGTTTGCTGACCACTGTCTTAGGTAAATCAGCCTGCCTGTGTCTGAATACTACCTCTGCTACTTACTAGCTGTGTGACCTGTGGCAAATTAACCTCTCGGTGCCTCAGTGTCTACATCT
Organism: Eptesicus fuscus; assembly: GCF_027574615.1. Lineage (NCBI taxonomy): Eukaryota > Metazoa > Chordata > Mammalia > Chiroptera > Vespertilionidae > Eptesicus > Eptesicus fuscus. Next base: position 10,161,008 of record NC_072495.1, on the reverse strand, counting down.
ATGAAAATAGGGATAACAGTAATTACCTCATAGCGTTGTGAGGATAAAATTAGTTAAATCATGTCAAACACTTATAATAATACACAATAAGTGTTAGCTTTCTTTTTTTAAGTTTATATTCTTTATTGTTGAAAGTATTCCATATGTCTTTTTCCCCCATTGACCTCTCCCCGGCTGTTCCTCCACCCCAGCACATGCCCTCGCCCAGCTACTGTCTGTGTCCATTGGTTATGCTTATATGCATGCACAAGTCCTTGGGTTGCTCACTTACCTCCCCTCCCCACAAAGTGTTCTTTTATCTTTTTAATTTTAAATCTTTATTGTTCAGATTATTACAGTTGTTCCTCTTTTTCCCCCCATAGCTCCCCTTCACCAGGTTTCCCCCCACCACATGCCTTTACCCCCGCCACTGTCCTCGTCCATAGGTGTAAGATTTTGTCCAATCTCTTCCCACACCCCCTATACCCTCTTCCCCCGAGAATTGTCAGTCTTTCTATGCCCCTGATTCTATTATATTTACCAGTTTATTCTGTTCATCAGATTTTATTCACTCGATTTTTAGATTTACTTGTTGATAGATATGTATTTGTTGTCATTTTATTGTTCATAATTTTTATCTTTACCTTTTTCTTCTTCTTCCTCTTCTTGAAGAATACCCTTCAGCATTTCATATAATACTGGTTTGGTGGTTATGAACTCCTTTAGCTTTTTCTTACCTGTGAAGCTCTTGGTCTGACCTTCAATTCTAAATGATAGCTTTGCTGGGTAGAGTAATCTTGGTTGTAGGTTCTTGCTATTCATCACTCTGAATATTTCTTGCCACTTCCTTCTGGCCTGCATAGTTTCTGTTGAGAAATCAGCTGACAGTCGTATAGGTACTTCCTTGTAGGTAACTGTTTTTCTCTTGCTGCTTTTAATATTCTTTGTCTTTAATCCTTGACATTTTAATTATGATGTATATTGGTGTGGTCCTCTTTGGATTCTTGTTTGGGGTTCTCTGCACTTCCTGGAATTGTAAGTCTATTTCTGTCACCAGGTGGGGGAAGTTTTCTGTCATTATTTCTTCAAACAGGTGTTCAATATCTTGCTCTCTCTCTTCTACTGGCACCCCCATAATTCGGATGTTGGTACGCTTTAAGTTGTCCCAGAGGCTCCTTACACTATCTTCATATTTTTGGGTTCTTTTTTCATTTTGCTTTTCTGGTTGGGTATTTTTTGCTTCTTCGTATTTCAAATCTTTGACTTGATACTTGGGATCCTCTAGTCTGCTGTTGGATCTCTGTATATTATTCTTTATTTCAGTCAGTGTAAACTTAATTTCTGATTGGTCCTTTTTCATATCCTTGAGGGTCTCACTAAATTTCTCAGAGGTTTCTGTAAGATTCTTGAATAATCTTATAACTGTGGTTTTGAACTCTATATCCAGTAGTTTGCTTTCATCTATTTCTTTCATTTGTGACTTGTTTCTTTGTCTCCGCATTTTGGCTGCTTCCCTGTGTTTGTTTCTATGTACTGGGTAGCTGCTAAGTCTTCTTGAGTTGATAGAGTGGCCTTGTGTGGTTGGTGTCCTATAGGGCCCAGTGGCTCAGCCTCCCTAGTCACCTGAAGTGAACGCTCTTGGTGCACCCCTTTGTGGGCTGTTTGCACAGTCTTGTTGTAATTAACCCTTGATTGCTGTTGGTATCAGTGGGAGGAATTGACCTCCAAGCCAATTGGCTGTGATGACCAGCTGTGTCTACACTGGAAGATCTGTTGTGCAGTAGACACCCTTATGGGGCAGGACTTGCTTCTGTAGGGCTTTGGTGCTCAATGAGTCTGCCCCCTGAGTGTCTCTTATGGATGTGAAGAGTTGTAATCCGGTATAGTATCACTCTGACCAATGGGTTCGCTGGCTCTTGGATCTCCAAGGAGGTGCAAGGTCAGCCACTATCTGGGGCCGCCCAGCCAGAGCTACAGAGACATCTGCAGATTCCTCCTCTTTGTATGGGGTTTGGAAGTGCCCAGATGAGGCCCAGCTGTGAAGCAAGGCTGGCAGGGCCTTGGGCTTTCTTTTGGAAGCTCTGGGGCTTTCTGACCCAGCTGCAGTTTGACAGGTTTTAGGCAAAGAACCAGCCATTCATATGCAAAAACCGATGTGCACAGATTGGGTGGGTTGTAAATTGGGTGGGGCGGGGTCTCTGGGAATACCAGGGCGGAGCAAACAGCAATGGCTGCCAGTCAGCCCTGAACCAGAGAAGTCCCTGGTTCTCCGCATCCTGCGCCCCATGCAGGAACAATGATAGCTGCAAGCCCCTCTAAGAGAAAGCTGCCCTCACATTCCTGTCCCGATGCCAGACAGCCCAGTTTCTCCCCGTATGTGCCTGGGTCCCCCAGAGTCTTGCCAGGAACTGGAGTTCAGAGCAAGTGGGAGCTTGTATCTCCCATACGACTAAAAGAGCAGCACATCCAGGTGCCAGCACTTTCCTTGCCTCCGCACCTCTTACCAGTCTCAATGTGCTTTCTTCACCTCTCTAGTTGTGGAACTTCCACTCAGCCAGCCTTCCTGCAGTTCTGGGTGATAGTTGTTCTGCCGTTTAGTTGTGGTATTGATGTGGTTGTGAGAGGCAGCAAGTACAGGCGATTACCTATACTGCCATCTTGCTTCTCTCAAGTGTTAGCTTTTTAATAGCAACTAAAATTGTGTTAGAGAAATATATTTGAAAAGGAAGGATGATAACTTAAGTCAAACAAGTAAATTACAAGCTAGTATTGAAGTTTCCTTTTTTTAAAAAAAAGTGATACCAAACTTAAAGAATTGTACATCAAAAACAGTGAAATTTATTTTAAAAAAAGCAATAGTAGGCAAAGGCCAAACTGTTAAGCAAAATGAAACAAAGAAAACAGGGGGTGGAACTAGCTGTGTTAAATCCCAGTGCTCCATCATTTTTAGCTGTGTGACTGCCGGCAGGCAAGTCACTTAGTCTCTCTAGGCCTCAGTCTCTTCCTAACAAAAGGGTGAATAATGTACCTCTGAGCCCTAGCCAGGGTGGTTCATTTGGTTGGGTGCTGTCTCATGCACCACAAAAATTACTAGTTCGATTCCAGGTCAGGGTACATGCCCGGATTTGGGGTTAGATCCCCAGGGGGGTGTGCAGGAGGCAGCCTATCATTGTTCTGCTCCCAATATTGATGTTTCTCTTTCTCCCTCTCTACTTCTCTCTCTCTAAAAATCAATAAAAATATTTAACAACAAAACAAAAAAGTACCTATGAACCTAGTTCATGGCACTGTGTGAGCACACAGTAGATTCAATTCCTGTTATCACTATACTTTGCACAAACATGCACAGAAAAAGAACAGAAAGCGTAATCACTAATTTAATTTTTGCTAATAATTTTTTCTAAATGAAAATGTATAACTTAATAATTTAAAAACACTTAAATATAAGCATTAGGCTCATCCTAATGTTCAGAAATTCCATTTTGTTGTTTCTTTACAGTATATGCTTGGGTACTAACCTGACACTCTAATGCTAAGCTATCTAGTCTCTATCCATTAAATGTCAAAGAAAAACAAAGGTACTGCAATAAACTGGAAGTGCTGTCAGATAACCTACTCCATAGCTTACATTAGAGCCAAGATAGCCAATTACCCTTCCTTCTTAACTCAATGCACAGAAAAATCCCATCATTTATCATTAATAGAATCATCATACAAAATATGTTCTGCCCAATAGCCATTTGTCAAAAATATGAATAGCATGTGGTACATGTTCTTGCTCAGTTCTCCACCCCCCACTTCTAGTCTCTTGGTCTATATCTGAAGTTTAATAAAACTCAGCAGTCTGTCTCGGCCAAATACTAGTATACTTAAATTTAGTTACAAATAGCTTAGATAGTTGTAGATTAGGTAAGAAAGAAGTACATATGTGTCAAACATGGTAACAAAGGATTATTTCAATGTGTCTGTTAGGAGAAAAAACTATAATGTTCAATGTAAAAAAAACCTTTGATATGTCCTTACATTTATTAAGATCTCCCAAGTACATGAGGGTAAACAAAAAGGGAAGTAAAGATAAGGAAAAAATTTAGCAAGAAGAAAGCTTTCAAAGTGCAAAAATAGGATAGCTGCTCTTCTGTAATTGGTTATTCCAAGTCATAATAAATGCATGGGGTTACGGGGCAGAGGATTCATGGAAACATTCAGGCCTCTGGAATTTGTTTATAGGTTCTCTTTAGATGTAGACTATTAGATGGTATTCTGCAATGTCCTCTTTTCCTTCAACATGTTTCTGAGTGCTGCAGGAAGCTTTAATTGCCCCCCCCCCCCTCCAGCTCTCTCTCTCTCTCGCTCTCGCTCTCTCGCTCTCTCTCTCTCTCTCTCTCACACACACACACATTTCTCCATTCAACATATGAAGCAAGGGGTCAGGGGGTTAAGTGGTTTGCTTAAAGTCATATGGAAAGTTGACAGAGAGGTACTAGAAAGAGAATCTAGGATGTTTCACTATGCCAGGCAAGCTCCAAATTGCATGCCCAAAATAGCAGATTAAGACAAAGCAGTATATTGAAACCTCAAGGCAAGATTTCTCTTTAGTTAGAAATAAAATAAGCTGGTTAATCACAGCATAGAGAAAACAGAAGATGGCAGCATAATGAAAAGAAACCGTTCTTAAGGATTTAAATTGAAGGCAAAATTCTATAATGTAGAGCTCTCCATTAACACTGAACAGAGGCTGATTTTAAATGCAGATGGTGACTGCGGGGGGGAGGGGGGGGGAGGAGGGCTACTAATAACCAGAAAGATACTGGCAATTAGCAGAAAATTAATAACACCCTTTCTGAAATTCTGCATAGAAGGCTGGGTAAGTTTCCAGGAAACCATTTAACAAATAACTGTGGAAGCTTGGCCAAAGGATGCTTCATTAGTATACCAAATAAGCACTAGGTATTTGTACATTTTCTAATAACAAGATTAACAGGGATCTATTTTGTGCCATGCTATTTCAGCTAACTGCTATTAGTCTGGGGTACCTATCTGCAACCTGAACTCCCCACAGGTAATCAATCGAATTTTTCATGCCAGACCTCACTCCTTTCTTCCTCCCTTGGAAAGAACCACTATCCTGAATTATATAATCACTTGCTTTTCTTCCTTCTTTTATCATATTTTAGAACCCCTAAACAATACAGTTTACTTTTTAAAAATGTTTTTATTGACTTTAGAGAAGGGGAAGGGAGAGAGAAACATTGAGAGAAATATGGACATCAATTGGCTGTCTTCTGCATGCCCCTGACCAGCGACCTTTTGGTGCATTGGACAACACTCAACCAACTGAGCTACACCAGCCAGGGCTGTTCCTGAGCATTGCATGCAGCTTTAAATCATTCCTTTTCTAAGTGTGTTTTTCTACTATAAATGGACTTCTAGAATGTTCCCAATTTTCTGCTATTATAAATAATGCTACTGTAAACATTCTTGTGCCTACTCTTTGATACACAGATGTATAAGAGTTTCTCTAGTCTAGGGTATAGACCTAGAAGTGGAACTGCTGGAGCATACTATCTGTTCATGTTTAATTGTATTCTACAATTCCAAATTGTTTTCCCAAGTGGATGTACCTATTTACATTCTCTCCAAGCAGTCGTATTTTGTAAGTAAATAGTAAGTATTTTTTTAAAAATATATTTTATTGATTTTTTACAGAGAGGAAAGGAGAGGGATAGAGAGCCAGAAACATCGATGAGAGAGAAACATCAATCAGCTGCCTCCTGCACACCCCCGACAGGGGACGTGCCCGCAACCAAGGTACATGGCCTTGACCGGAATCGAACCTGGGACCTTTCAGTCCGCAGGCTGACGCTCTATCCACTGAGCCAAACTGGTTTCGGCAATAGTAAGTATTTAATAGCTTCTTTATCAAACGCTGCTTAAAGGTAGGCTGATTAACTTCTTGGTTTTATTGTTAACCATTTCCTGGACATCTTTAGAAAGGAAAACACAAAGGATATCTACTTACCAAGCAAAGGTACTTTATTTTGCAGCAACTCACAGTAGCTTGTGGTGAGGATTCCAATGGGATTACTCGGGACAAACCGTCCTTCTTTTACTAACCGTTCACATGTCCGCATTAAAGTCCCTGAGAACTGAGACGGATCAACTCCATAGTCTCTCCATCCTCCTACACCATCTGCAACCCCTAAAAAAAAATAATAATAATAATAATTACATTTAAAGGATGTTCTTACCAACTTTTCAGGAATTCCTACCCATCTCCTTCTGACAGTTCATTTTACTACATAGCAGTAAACATATTTACCCTGAAATTCAGAATAAAAAGTGCTCAAGTTTGATATATTATACACTAATACTCCTAAGTCATATTCTCTAACTTAGAATTTGATCTTTCATATATTGATGAATAAACATGCGAGTTACCACAGAGTGGCATTGCCTACCAGCCAAGAGTACAATTTCAGCAGGATTATTATTGTACTAGAGGCCCGGTGCATGAAATTCGTGCACTCGGGGGGGGGGGCCCTTGTCCCTCAGCCTGACCTATGCCCTCTTGCAGTCAGGGAGCCCTCGGGGAATGTCCTACTGACAGCTTAGGCCCGCTCCTCTGGCAGTCGGACATCCTTAGTGCTGCTGTGGAGGCGGAAGAGGCTCCCACCACCACCGCTGTGCTTGCCAGCCATGAGCCTGACTTCTGGCTGAGCAGTGCTCCCCCTGTGGGAGTGCACTGACCACCAGGGGGCAGCTCCTGTGTTGAGAATATGCCCCCTGGTGGTTAGTGCGTGTCATAGTGACCAGTCATTCCACTGTTTGGTCAATTTGCATATTAGTCTTTTATTATATAGAAGAAATTTGTGCTATTAATTTTTGTTGTATTTTATAAGAATGTAAAATGATTTAAAAAAAAAAAGTACTGATGCTAGTAACAATGCAACTGATCCACAGCTGGCAATCATTAAGAATATCAAAAGCCTCAATCTTTTAACTTCAAGTATTAGTCACTAACTGTAAAATACAGAACAAATTTAAGAATATACCCCATTCCCTTTCCTCCTCCCTAAGAGAAAACCACTATCCTGTCCAGGGCTGAGCTTTCCAATAAAACAGCCACTACCACATGTTGCCAGTGAGCCTTGAAATGGGGCTGATGCAAACTGAGATGTACTCTAAGTATAAAATGCACACTGGATTTTGAAAACTTGATATGAAAAAAGAGGGTCAGCTATCTCATTAACTTTTATATTGATTACATGTTGAAATAATATTTGGGATATAATGTGTTAAAGAGAATACATTATTAACATCAATAGCATCTGTTTTTATTTTTAATTAATATATATTAATAATAATAAAGTCTCAATAGTAATAAGGATAATAATAAAAAAGATCCTTCTGCCTGATGTGGAGAACAACAGTGGAAAGAAGGGATGAGTCAGGAGTCTTAGCAACTCCATTGTGAAATGGTGGCAGTGCAGTTAGAGTGCAGGGATTTGGGATCTGGTGAAACAAAAGGACTGACAGGTGAACTGGATGGGGTGGGAGGTGGGGGCAGCGGTGGTAGGGGAAAGAGAAGCATGGAGGATGACAGGTCTCCCCTACCATAAAGAAGTACCACTTTTTTTCAAGCAGTTGGGAAGATACCTAAAAATTCTTAAGATAATTTTTTTCTTTTTTATTTTAAGTTTTTATTGTTGACACTATTGCATATGTTCCCCATTTCCTTCCCCAAGAGAATTTAAGATAGTTTATTTAAAAGATACTTCTTTTGAGGAATTCTTATATCAGTAGGGATAAGATTTCACCATGGGTTTAAATGCAACAATTTGTGTTAAAGCACAGAATGCAATTTTAATTCTTGCAACTCCATCTGATGAATCATTCATTCTTTCAAACTACTGCCTGCTCCAGGAAAGAATTTCTTCTTAACCAGTTTCTGATCTAAGAGCCACAATTAACTATTATACAAACTGGTTTCATCTACAAGTGCCCTTCACAAGAAAACCAGTAAAATCTGAGATAATGTTGAGAGTTGATTCCGGCACTCATTAAATAATCTGTGAGCAGGTTACAGAGTCTGACCTGACACAGTCCTTCAACATTAATCAGATTTCTCCTAGAATAGAGTGCAACCTTTTCAGGCACCTGTTTGCTTTTATATGGGAAAAAGAACTCAGGCAAAATTCCATTGGCTAAATCTCTTTAGGGAAAAAGAGATTAAAAAACCATATAAACTTCTCAATACAGCTGGGAGGGGGTGGGAGGGAAGCCTTAGCATGCATATATAATTTACTTACAAAGAACAAGTTATATAACATGAAGAACCATAGTTGGGATTAGAATCAGGCTAAAATCAGAATAATCTTTCACATGTACATCTGAAACCTAGTTTAATTCATACTAGGCAATTATTTCTACAAATAATATTCCCTCTTCTATATTAGCAAAAGCTTCAATCCACAAAAAGAGAGGACACCTTTTAAACAGTGGAATTAATCCAGATATAAAGGGAAATTTCATTTAGAGGTAAAGAAAACAAATATTAAAAGAGAAGACTGCTGCCTTGGCCAGTTTGCTCAGTGGTTAAGAGTGTTAGCCCATGGACAGAAGAGTCTCAGGTTTGATTCTCTAGTCAAGGGCAAGTAACCTTGGTTGTGCTTTGATTCCCAACCCTAGTCAGGGTGAGTGCAGAAGGCAACCAATCAATGTGTCTCCTGTTGATGTTTCTCTCTCTCTCTCTCTCTCTCTCTCTCTCTCTCTCTCTCTCTCTCTCTCTCTCTCTCTCTCTCCCCCTCTCTCTCCTCCCTTTCTTCCACTCTCTCAGGGGGAAAAAAATCCATGGAAAAAATATCCTCGGGTGAGGATTAAAAAAAAGAGAGAGAGATTTCCAGACAGGGAAGGGTAATAATAAAAGAAAAAGAATGGCAGACAATTAGGTATAGCTGGTGCCTGAGTGAGTGGGGGTAAGTTGAAATATGGAGAGCAGTAGCTGAAATTGTGGATGGCCCAAAATTGCAGACGAAGAACATTAAGCTTTATGCTATTGACCTGTGCTGTCCAATACGGAAGCCACTAGCCACACGTGGCTACTGAGTTTGAAATGTGGTTAGTTTGGATTGAGATGGGCTATTAAATGTAAAATACACTCTGGATTCCAAAAACATAATACCAAAATAAATAAATAAACAAACAAATAAATAAAATGTCTTAGTAATAATTTTTTACTGAACATGATGAAATATTTTACATATATTGGGTTAAATAAATTGAAATGAACTATATTTAATTTTACTTTTGAAAAATGTGGCTACTAGAAGATTTAAGATCATATATGTAGTTACAGTATATTTCTACTGGACAGCACTGCTATAAATAATAAGTTGACAAGGTTTTGGGATACAAGTGATATAATCCAATCTATATTTTAAGAAAATAATCCTGATAGCAGTGGAGAAAATGGGCTGGGAGAGGTCAAGAGTCAGCTGCAAAATTTTAGGTTCAAGGTACTGAGAAAAGTAGAATAGACAATCACCGGAAATACAAAGGAATAAATACAAAAGATACCTATGCTCTATTATCAATAGGGTTTTTTTTATCAGTAGGTTTCTGAATTTGAGGAATGAGTACTGAATAGATGATTTGCCAGTTGGGAAGGGGGTGGGAATGACTTCAGATTTTGAATTCTGTCTCTGGTGTGCTTAGTTTCAGGTGTCAGTGGAGCATTTTTTTGAGAAAATGTTCTGTATGAAATCAGGAACTATGTGCCTGCTGTTGGGAAGGCAATCTGAGTTCGTGCTTTGGCAAAGATCCGGAACTGACACCAGAGGGGCAGATGAGATGTTCTGGGAGGGTAGAGAGAGTAATAAATTCAAGGAGTTAATTCAAGGAGACCTTATCTTAGGAATGAGAATTCCTGGCCCAATAGCTCATTTGTGAACTGCATTCTTACTCTAGACATCAAATTACAATCACATATATGATAACTGATTAAGGCCAAGTAATCCAGTTTGTCAGAATATAATTTGTTTAGAGGTGAAGAGAGGTGAAAAGGTGGGCTGAGTTAATTAGAAAGGCTTTGAATGCCAAGATATAGAGTTTGCACTGAACATAGAAGCTATTTCCTTTAATTCACTGTAATCATCTTATGTCTCCATTAATAACATTTTGTGAGCACACAGTCTAGCTTAAGTGTTTCTTTTGACCCAAAATCCAATTAAAACCATTATTAGATTAAGATAATGGTTACATATCTGAAATGGCTGAGCAAAAGGCTGAGAGAAGACTAAAGGGCACAGAAGATTCCTTTAGTTGTACCATTTATGTAGAAATGGCAGTCTTATGAAGTGGGAAATAATCAACTAGAAAATATTTATGATTTTTATATAATATTTTATGTTTTCCATGGACTGTTTTTCTAAAGTGAAGAATTAGGAGAGGAGAACAAATAATTCCGGTATATCTCACTTAAATGGATACATCACTTCAATGTATCTGTTTGTAAGGACATTTTTAAAAATTATTTTACAGCCCGACCATTGTGGCTCAGTGGTTGAGTATCAACCTATGAATCAGGAGGTCACAGTTCAATTCCCAGTCTGGGCACATGTCCAGGTTGCGGGCTCAATCCCTAGTGTGCGGCGTGCAAGAGGCAGCCAAATAATAATTCTATCTCATCGTTGATGTTTCTCTCTCACTCTCCTTTCCTCTCTGAAATCAATAAAGATATATGTATATTTAAAAAATTATAGTCACAGCCCGACCCTAGTGGCTCAGTGGTTGAGCATCAACCTATGAACCAGGAGGTCATGGTTCAATTTCCAGTCAGGGCACATGCCTGGGTTGTAGGCTCAATTCCCAGTTGGGGGCATGCAAGAGGCACCCAATCAATGATTCTCTCTCATCATTGATGTTTTTCTCTCTCTCTCTCTCCCTTCCTCTCTGAAATCAATCCTATATAATAAAATGCTAATATGCAAATTGTCCCCTTTGACCAGTAGTTCAACCAGGGGGTGGGGCCGGCTGGCCAACCACCCATGACCCCTCGTCCCCTCGCCCCAATCAGGGTGGGTCCGGCCGTTCATGAATTTGTGCACCAGGCCTCTAGTAAAAATATATTTTTAAAATTTATAGTTACCGAGGGTGGGCTGGAGGGGATCAATGGGGAAGAAAGTGGATATATGTAATACTTTCAACAATAAAGATTTAATAAAAATAAATAAAATAATGCATGAAAATACTAATCCTATCTTTCCAATTGAAATCCTATCTTTCCAATTGCATATGGTGATCTGTGTAATTACAAAAGGCTCTCCTTAAAAGACTGAATGAAGCCAACATCAGCCTGAGTCTCTCCAGGACTCTATCAGCCATCACCATGAGGTTGCCATTCTTTTTAAAACCTTCCCAAATACACTGATCTTCAGACTGGCATGAAATTAGTTACAAAGCCAACATTTTCCAGAAAAAAAGTGATGCCCAAAGAATAAATACTCTATTTCAAATTTAATATAAGCATCAGTGAAGAAGAATTTGGCTCTGGCATAATTTCAAATATTAATTGGTATTGTAAGGTAACAGCTTTATTCCTTGCATCTTTGATTGTCTTGAGGCATTTTACAGGATCCTCATCCCCTAATGAAGAAAGATGGTTCTACAGGATTGTTTTTCCATCAGTGAAACATCTATCTACTAGGACGGGTACTTGATAGTGAATTGAAACTCCAAAGGAGAAACTGAGTAAGAATTTGGTTGGATCACAAGAGTTAAATTATAAAAGTAGCATGAGACCCTCTGTACTCAGGGGAATAAGGATCTGGTTTTACACTTTCTGCAGCAACTGTTCATCTAATGAGGAAGCTGGTTAGACAGTATTTATTGCAGTGCTACAGCCAGCTTCTTTTCAGATGCCGAGGTTCTTCTTCAATCTACAATCTAGGGTTCTCCAAGTCAACCTTATTTGTCTACAGGCATCACAAACTTGAAGCCTCTAGAGAAAAATGAGATCAGAGTACAAATTCAATTTCTATCCAATGGAACAGATCACATTTGTATCAACATTTCTGAAGCCTCAACTATTTGGGCATTAAGAACACTCCCCTGTGACTCAGAACTGTGAAATGTATCTGCAAATAATTATCCCAAAGGGAACAAAAAAGCAGGATTACTGAAAAAATATATGTAACAGTTGAGTTATTCACAAAAGTACAATTTACTTTAACTAACAGTCCTTTCAGTTCTCTAGAGGTGAAATTATATAAATTACTAGAGGCCCGATGCACAAAATTCATCCAAAGAGTAGGCCTTCTTTCTCCCAGCTGCTGGCACCAGCTTCCCTCTGGCCACTGGCAGGCACCCGGGACCGGGGCTTCCCTTGCAGCATGTCTGGAAGGACATCTGGTCTAATTAGCATATTACACTTTTATAATTATAGATGATGTTCTTCCTGCTGTAACAAGCAAGTGATACATTCCCTTCACAAGAAGTTTCCCCAAAGCATTAATAACAATACTCTGCATTAATAACAACGAAATCTGCATTTTTCATTCTCCAGAAACCAACCCTACCTCAAGAACTCAAAATCTCTAAGCAGAACAGTTAACTCAAAAGCTAAAGCAATGAAGCTGAAAGGATGGAAAGGAAGGTTCAACCCTGTGATAAATGGAACTAATAAGCAAAACTGAAATTCTGCTGAAAAAAGGAACTATCTAGGAGAGTTAACAAAACTCAAATATTGGCTCAAAGAAGGAATAAACAGTTCATTTTATGTTTTAGAATTCCAAACAAAATAGTCCTTTCTAGCTTAGTAAACATAAAATTGCTTAATTAATCAAGTTAAAATGAATATGAATACACATAGTCATACCTACTGTCCAGAATACTTCATTAACTAGAGATAGTAATTTCTAGACTATTCTGGGCTGTTGCTTTGTCTTAAAAAGCAGTGAAAATGCTATAAAGAGGGTTAAGAAATGATACTGTGAAGGCAAAGAAACTCAAAGTCAACCTTTTAAAAATAAAAATGTCCTTCCTCTAACTTTAGCTCTTCTGTTTAAATATCAAATACTTAATGTGAAATAATGTGTTTTGGCTCAACTGTGGCTTGGGGACCTTGGGTAGCTCACAGACTGGGGTATGAATCACTGCCTCCCTACCACACAAACTGCAGAGTTGAAGGTGAAGTCACAGAATAGGTCACTTCACTCCTTTGAGCTGCAACAGTATCTTCCTGAAATGCTAAATGCTGATAGCAATGTTTTTAGGTCAGGAGGAAGCAACAGACAAATCATCTGGGAGCCACACTTATGGTAAGTTATGAATAGTAGAGGAAGGGCCCTTAGTGTGATACAAAATTAAGGGCTTCTATTAATGCTGAGGCTGGTTAGTTTTTCTAGATATTAGGAAATGTTATATAACACTAATAACTTAACATTTAAATAAGAAAGTAACAGCAATTAAGTCCAGCTATCTGATGGGTACCTATTTGTATTGGCCCTTTAGGCTAAGAGAAAATTTTTCCTGATTATAAGATTATAGATCTATAAGATCAGATCTAGAATTATGGTCTTAAAGGTTAACCTAATATTAAAAAAAAAAAAAGTCACATGTAGCCCAGATCAAAAATGCCTTTTTTGTTTTGTTTTTTTATTTTATTTTTAATCCTCACTCGAGGATATTTTTCCATTGATTTTTAGAGTGGAAGAGAGGGAAAGACAGAAACATCGATGTGAGAGAAACACACTGATTGGTTGCCTCCTGCATGAGCCCTGACCAGGGCCCCGGCTGGCCGGGGAGGAGCCTGCAACCAAGGTACGTGCCCTTGACCTGAATCAAATTCCGGACCCTTTGGTCTGCAGACCGACATTCTATCCACTGAGCCAAACTGGCTAGGGCAAAAATGCCTTTAAAAGTTTTTTTTTATTGAATTTTTTTTTAGAGAGAGAGGGAGAGGGAGAGAGAGAAACAGCGATGTGAGAGCAAAACATCAATTGGCTGCCTCCTGCATACCCCCTACTGGAGCCGCCAACCTGGGCATGTGCCCTGACCAGGAATCGAACCTGTGACCTTTTGGTGCACGGGACAACACCTACCCAACTGAGCTACACTGGCCCTCTTTATTTTTTAAAATATATTTTTATTTATTTCAGAGAGGAAGGGAGAGGGGGAGAGAGAGAGAAACATCACTGATGAGAGTGAGTCATTGATTAGCTACCTCCTACACAACTCCAACTGGGGATCGAGCCTGCAACCCAGGGATGTGCCCTGACTGGGAATCAAACTGTGACCTCCTGATTCATAGATCAATACTCAACCAATGAGCTACGCCGGCTGGGCTTTTTTAAAAAATGAAAACATAATTCCTTTGAATAAGCCAGCCAAGTGTACACTTACTTTCTAAACGCTACTTATGTTCCCCTACATATTGTTTAGTTAAGTAATGGTCTTTGAGTGGTAGAACAAGTAAATTTTTAAAATCCTTACCCATGGATATTTTTTTATTGATTTTAGAGAGAGAGGAAGGGAAAGGGAGAGAGAAATATTAACTGGTTGCCTCCCGTATGCACCCCAATCAAACCCACAACCTGGGCATGTGCCCTGACCAGGAACTGAACCCATGGCCTTTCAATGTACAAATGATGCCCCAACTACTGAGCCACACCAGCCAGGGAAGGACAAGTAATTTTTTCCCCTTCTTTTTATTTTCCACACTTTCCCATTTTTTTGGTAATGAATACCTGTTACCTTCATGGAAGGGATGACAAAAACTATAAATACAGTTGGAGCTACATTATACACTTAAATTCAATATTAAAAGTTATCTAACATGTTTTATTGAACATTTTCTATGTGCAAGACGTGGCAAAAGGCAGCTAAGAAATTTACATATAATAAAAGATTTCCTGCCCACAGGAACTTAAAAGCAAGTGCCGGTGATTGTGGTAGGGAAAGAGCGCTTGGAGAGGTTTAAGATAAATGGCTATAATAAACCAAAGTACATATACATCAAAAAAAACAAAAGCAAGGAAGATCAGATTACAACTAGCTGAAAGAATCAGAAAAATATTAAAGTTATAAAAACTTGAGTTATGAGGGAGGAGGTTGAAGAGACAGGCATTTCCGGCAGTTACCTATGATTGTGACTAATATGGATATAGTACAAATCAAGTAATAAAGGTGAGGATAGAGCTTTCAGAGAAAAGAAACCTTCCCTTCAGGTAAATGCTTATTACACCACTAGGGGCCCAATGCAAGAAATCCTGCGGGGATGAGGGTAGGGGGCGGAGGGGGGTGTCCCTCAGCCTGGTCTGCGCCCTCACAATCTGGGACCCCTTGCTCCTAACTGCCTACGTGCTCGCTCCTTACCACTTGGCTCACCGCTCCTTAGCGCTGCTACGGAGGCAGGACAGGCTTCTGGCTGAGCAGCGCTCCTGCTGTGGGAGTGTACTGACAACCGGGGGCAGCTCCTACATTGAGCATCTGTCCCCTGGTGGTCAGTGCATGTCATAGCGACTGGTTGACCTGACGTTCCAGTTGTTTGGTTGAAATGGTCACTTAGGCTTTTATATATACAGATGGCCAGGAACTTCTCACTAGCAATCAGCTCAAACAATGCACTGCAGGAGTTAAGGCTTTTAGGAGGTCCCCAGAA
Organism: Eptesicus fuscus; assembly: GCF_027574615.1. Classification (NCBI taxonomy): domain Eukaryota; kingdom Metazoa; phylum Chordata; class Mammalia; order Chiroptera; family Vespertilionidae; genus Eptesicus; species Eptesicus fuscus. Next base: position 10,145,371 of record NC_072495.1, on the reverse strand, counting down.
GGAAAGGACTGGCCTAAGGCCACCAAAGTCCTTGTGGCCCACAGACTAGCTCAACAAGACTCAATGAGGCCATCACTGCTTTAATTGTGGGGCTTTGCTCAATTATTAGCCTAAGAATAGCTAATAACTAAGTAGTATTCAAACTCAGCAAAAATCATCTCAGTAAAACAAAGTTTAAAATGGTAATTTTTTACTTGAAAGGTAGTGTACAGAGACTGGGCAAAAGCACAGCAGATAGTTTTGGAGTTGTTATAGGCAGTTAGACATGAGCAGGGAAAGGACAATGAATCAGATGCAGAAGGTCACCAGGGCGGAAAGCCCTGGGTACCTGGCAAGGGGCAAAACTGGGAAAACAAGAGGTAACCTCATGAGATTCAGACACCCTCCCCCCCCCCCCCCCACACACACACACATTTTCCTCCCTAAATATAACATCTAGGCCTCAGTTGTATTTCAGCTCCAGGCCCCAAAAAACAGCAAAAACAGACAAATGGCTACCTCAGGACCAGCTGCACTGACTCAGGACCCCCTGCCTCAGCACTGACCAATCAGTGGAGACCGTGACCCTGAAAGAGCTCACCTGGAAAGCTGATGAATATTCCATTGAGACCCTCCCCTGAGGCCTCCCCTAAGATTCCCACCTGCAATAAATAGCCTCAACATAAGGGACTCAGCTTGAGCTCTGTCCCAGGGGAGCACACCCATACCATTCCCTTCCCTCTCTTCATCCCACACAGGCATGTATCCCCTACACCAGTGATGGGCAACCTTTTGAGCTTGGTGTGTCAAACTTCACCAAAAAACTGAGCATAACTCGGGTAGTGTCACTTTGAGGAAAAAACATTATTTCACAAATGTTTCATCCTCGGCATGCGGCCGCCTCAGCGGCCGTGTGTCATCAGAAATGGCTATGCGTGTCATAGGTTCGCCATCACTGCCCTACACTCTAAGGAACCCCACCGGACTTGCAACCAGGGGAGCAGTGGGCAGTAGCAGTTCATCCCAGGCTAGCCCCCTGAACCTCCAAGGCCCCCTTTTCCCTGACTTCCCAGTGAGCCAAAGCTTTCCTGTTGCTTTTTCTATGCCCTTCCTTGTTTCACTGTTCTAAGTGTGTTTTTGCTGTAGCCAATAAATTCTCTCTTGCTTTGCTACACTTTATCTCTTGATTGAAATCTTTCCTTCAGGAAGATAAAAACCTAGGTCTCGTCATCTTGCTGGCAAGTGTCAGATCTGGGTTCAAATTCTAGCTCCAGGACTAGGTGTCCTTGGGCAGCTCTCTAACCCTCAGTATTTTCACCCATAAATGAGAATAATATCATGGGCAACACAACGTTGGTGTGAGGAGCTAAATAATGTGTTAACAGAGCCTGCCACAGTGCTCAGCTGGCAGCTAATATGTAAAGGCCTGCTGCATGAAATTCATGCTCTCGGGGGAGGTGGGGTGTCCCTCAGCCCGGCCTGCACCCTCTCTCAGTCTGGGTGCCCTCGGGAGAACCCACAGGGAGAGGGCCTAAGCTGTCAGTTAGACATCCTTAGCGCTGCCGCGGAGGCAGGAGAGGCTCCCGCCACCATCCCTGTGCTAGCCAGCCATGACCCCGGCTTCTGGCTGAGCGGTGCTCCCCGTGAGAGCGCACTGACCACCAGGGGGCAGCTCCAGCATTGAGTGTCTGCCCCTGGTGGTCCGTGCGTGTCATAGCAACTGGTCATTCCACCATTTGGTCGATTTGCATATTAGTCTTTTATTATATAGGATGAGTTATGCCTGTCTTTAAGAAAGTCCAAATAACACGATTTGGAGCAGTGTAGCCTGTAGCAATCAGAAAAAAGTATTTGACCAGTATTTGTAGGCTACAAGCTTTACAAGCACTGGTCTGTGATGACAACCAAAAGATAACTCCACTCACAGATAGTGTATAAAAGATGAGTTGTCCATTCATCTTTCCCAGTCACACATCCACCACCATTCAATATTCCATTAAACATTTAACAATAACTTTATCTTTTTTAAAATATTTTTTAATAAATATATATATTTTTAATTTCAGAGAGAAAGGGAGAGGTAGAAATAGAAACATCAATGATGAGAGAGAATCATTGATTGGCTGCCTCCTGCACGCCCCATACTAGGGATTGAGCCTGACTGGGAATCAAACTGTGATCGCCTGGCTCATAGGTTGATGCTCAACTACTGAGCCACACCAGCTGGGCTTTTCAAATATATTTTTATTGATTTCAGAAAGTTAGGGAGATGGAGAGAGAGATAGAAACATCCATAATGTGAGAGATTCATTGATTAGCTGCCTCCTATCAAGCCCGGGTATATGGCCTGACCGGGAATTGAACCCTAATGTCCTGGTTCATAGGTCAACACTTAACCACTAAGCCACTCTGGGTGGGCCAACAATAACATTTTCAAGCACTAAGGAACATATATTTGTATCCAAAAAACACACAAGAAAAAAAATCACCTGTACTTTAAAGAAATGAATTAGTTTTCTTTCTCCAGAATTGACGCTGAAGTAATCTTACTTAACAAACTAGAGGCCCGGGGATTTGTGCACCGGTGGGGTCCCTCAACCTGGCTTGAGGGGACTGAGGCAAAATCAACTCTCCAACATCCCCCGAGGGGTCCTGGATTGCGAGAGGGCGGTTCTCGGGTGATGCATCCCGGAATTGGGCTCCCTCCTCTCTGGTTAGGGGTATGTCAGCCGAGAACTGCAGCTGTCAAGACACCACAGTTCAGCAGCTCCTGTGTTGAACGTCTGCCCCCTGGTCGTCAGTGTGTGTCATAGCTACCGGACAGAGCATATGCCCTCTGGTGGTCATTGTGTGTCATAGCTACCAGTCAGACAGTTGGATGGTCAGACAGTCAGACGGTCGGTCACTCAGGCTTTTATATATATAGATACCTCTTAAATGCCTGCTGCCTACTATGTGCCATGGTTCAGACTTAGAAATTTCTCATTTTAAATGGGAAATCTTATAACAACTAGTTATACATAAGCAGACCTAACCATTTTCTTAGATCACTATTAATCACAGCACCTCTATCATGACTTTCTTATTTCTCCCTCTTCATATTGTGACCACCTTCAGGACTGAGTTTCTTTCACACTGCTAACCACCTTTTCATCCCTGTGTGCTGACCTGGTAACTGGCACAACAGTTTTCGATTCTTACTGCACATTGAGATTACTTTTGAACCCAAGCCCCACTTTCTGAGTCAGAATGCTCAGAGTGGGCCCAGGCCTTTTAGCAAAGTATGAAAACCAAACTGTAGAGGAGATTCTAATGACTCACTGCTAGAACATCCAGGACTTAGTAAAGGCCAACTGGACACAAACATTCTTCAAGCCAGGTGATTCTGTCTCTGAAAGCCTCTTGAACCAAGTAATTCCCTGTTTCTATTCCCAAACTTAATCCTTCTCTTGCATTTCCTAATCCAATTAATGGCAGTCAAACCCACATACACCTCAAGGCTAGAAACCTTAAGGAAGTTATCAGATTCAAAATCTCAAAATCAACTTCAATTCCTCTTTCTCTTTCACCCTTTTTTGGTCCTGCTGATTCTATGTCTGCAGGCCAACTACTTTTCACTGCCCTAGTTAAAGCCCTTTATAGCAAAGACTATTTCAGTAGCTTCCTGATTGGTCTTTTGCCTCCTGTTCTCCTATTACACCCTCTACCATTTTTTAACAAGATTGCTATGTCCATGTTACTCTTCTAGTCAAATACCTTCCCTATATATAAACTTACTTACTTTTATATATAAAAACATTCTTTAGAAGGTACACAAGAAACTGATAACACTGGTTCTTTCGGGATAAGAACTTTGCAGCTAGGAGGTCACGGTGACAGGAAAACTTTACTGTGCACCCTTTTTAATTTTGAATACCTTTTGAATTCTGTACCATCTGAACCTGCTGCCTTTTCAAAACAGCCAAACCAAACCAAAATCAACAAAAGCAAAAACATTTATAGTTTCCTACCAAAAAAGCAAAACAACACTCAATTCCTTAACCTGACAATTATGACCTTCAACAATTTGGTCAACCTATATTTTCTAACATCAATTCTCAACCGCCCTCCCATTCCCACCCCACTCCAAACTATTCTCTTGCTATAAACATCTATTGTTTGGGGAATCTTCTTCTTTGCTGTTGCTGATCCCTCAAACCAGACAGCCTTACCATTCTCCTCCTCAATTGCCTCAATGTACCCATCTCCTGAGGCCTGACTCCATGCTTTCACAAAAATCTAATGTGTGTGTATTCTTTTATACTATTCCTGTGTATATGCGCCTTTCCCACCAGCCTATGAAACTTCAGGGCTGAAATCTGTTTTGTTCTTGGTCTTCTCCACAGCACCTGTCAGGAACTAACAGGAAACAACCAGTAAACAATGAATCCAGTTGACTGTACTGAAAAGTTAGAATACCAATACTCTGGTATACCAACTGTTATGAAGAACTCCAAAAAGAGAATGAACTCATTATCTAATCCTAGGGTTCCACAAAGTATTGTGCTCTGGGTTAAAGCTGGCTACAAGATGCTCCTCTCACAGTCAAAAGAAGGCCTGATTGAAAGAAGCCTGAAAAACAGTCTGGAGATGACAGCACTACCTGCTTTCTTTGACACTTACTGGCTGTAGAAGACTGGTCAAAACGCTTCTCTAAGCTTTAGTTTTCTTGTGGAATAAGGGGCAGAAGGACAAATTCTCTCAAGAGTTCCTTTTTTTTTAACATCTAAAATTCCGAGATTCTAAGTCACACTCCAAGAAAAGGGAGCCTGTTTAACCACCTGACTTAGATGGAAAAGCTTTTCTCCTTTAAGCCTGTAACAAAAAGTCAGGTCAACCATTTTCTTCAATTTGAAATTGTGATAAAAGTTATAGATTAGTATTAATTGACTTCAGTAAATTCAAATTATCTGTAAATAAATTTGTATGTATAAAATGTATTCACAAAACATACTAACCTTGTTATCCAAAGATTGCCGATTGATTGTTCAGTGAATTCAGAGTACATGAGCATGAAAATCAATAAGATCAAAGCTGCCACTAAAGAAACAGGAGAAGTGGATTTTTTCAAACAACACACACATAAGACATCGCTGTTTAGACTTTCTTATCTCATAGAAACACTAATGACCATATTAACAATTAGTGGTCAACCTACAGGACTTGAACAGTTTTCTAGCTCTTATGCAAATAGCTCAAATCTATTTTCCTATTCAAACACTGATGTGAAAACAGCAGCACTTCTTGTGTGCTTCATTCAGCACAGCTAACCATTTGCATCCATCTCAAATGACAACACAAATTAATCCTTGATTAAGTAAAAAACTTCCTGGATGATGGCACCCTTGAAAGATCAAAATGTACAATCATAGTAGTATAACTTCCTGGATGATGGCACCCTTGAAAGATCAAAATGTACAATCATAGTAGTATAACAAGAAATAAATTCTCTTTCTTTTCAAAATAGACTGTTAATGAGTAAAAAAATAATAAGTGCACAAATGTGTTGGAATTGGTCTGAGTCAAAATAGTACTGGATCCTTCAACAGAAAGCATTCTTTGTAGTAAGTCACTTGTAGTCTCTGGCAGAGTTTTTGAGTCATTTTGTAGTCCTTGGGATTCATACCAACAATTCAATCAATTCTAGAACTATTCACCAGCAACAAACTTATTCACCTCTAAAACAATTGTTTAAGAACCTAGTAAATTTATAAATTGTCAAATACGACAGACTCAAGATCAACAATAAGCTTATTGATGAGAGCAATTTCATAGTAATTAGAAAAGTATAAATTAGCATAATCTTTCTGGAGGGACCTATGCTAATATTTATATAAGAGGCCTTGCAAATGTTCATAGCCTTTGACACTCAGGAACGCCTCTTCGAGGAACTTATCCTAAGTAAGTATTCAGATGCAGACATATTTATTCTAGTGTTACTTGCAACAACAGAAAATTGGAAATAATCTAAATAACTAAAAATAGAGGACTGGTTAGATAAATTATGGGGTTATACTGCAGTGAAGTATGACGCAGTTATGCTTATCAGTATGGAAATATGCTAAATTTACACAACATAAAATAACATCATAGAAGAACACATAATGTGTAATCTTCATTTAATAATGTGTATACATAAAATTGTATATACACAATGGCTGAGGAAACCACACAGACTATAGTTTGAATTATGAGTTACAGATGTTTTATACTGTGCTTTTCTGAACATGTGTTACTTTTTTATACTTTTATACACACAAAGCAAAACCACTTTTAAAAACACTAGACATGCAGGCAGGAAATTTAGGTTCAAGTCCCCACACAAAGCAAAACCACTTATTTAAAATCACTAGACATGTAGGCAGGAAATTTAGGTTCAAGTCCCAAATATTATACTAGCTGTACTGCCCTTATTGATGAGCCAACTTTATAGATGAGGGAACAGATTGAGTGGAAAGAAGAGCAGTTATTTCATACTTAAAAGATTAAATAAGCCTTAGCTGGTTTGGCTCAGTGGATAGAGCATCAGCCTGTGGACTGAAAGGTCCCAGGATCAATTCCAGTCAAGGGCATATGTCCGGGTTGCTGGCTCAATTCCCAGTAGGGGGCGTGCAGGAGGCAGCCAATCAATGATTCTCTCTCATCATTGATGTTTCTCTCTCTCTCTCCCCTCTCCCTCTTTGAGATCAATAAAAATATATTAAAATAAATAAAAGCTACTATTGCTCCCCAACTCCCACCTCAATCCATCCAAAATCCTGTTTGGGATCTTATTCTAAAACATTTAGTATCTTTTCTTTTTTAAACTTTTAAATGAAATTGCAAGAGCTGTGCCACTTGCCAACTCACGTTTAAATGAGTATGTGTTAACAGCCCCACATTCTCTGCAGTGGGTCAGCTTTTGCAAAAAGTCTTGATTTACGATGCAATTCTGTGAATTGTGTGAATTGTTTAGTAATAGGAAAAAATTGGATCTCGGGGAGATAGAAACTAACAGATTTTTAAAATATGGAACAATTCCCAAACAAGATAAAGTACTAAGTTTTATTACTAACTACATGAAAAATAATCCAGGGCCCCAATTCTGTGTGTGTGTGTGTGTGTGTGTGTGTGTGTGATCCTTGCACAGGGGCCATGCTAATCTTCTCTGTATCATTCCAATTTTAGTATATGTGCTGCTGAAGCGAGCACCCCCAATTCTTAAAATGAGACTTTGAAAGGGAAAATCACAAGGCACACCATTTTTCAACTGGCTAGAATTTCTGGTTTGAAATGTCAAATTTATTTGAAAAGAAAATATTCTTAACTTACTTTCCCAAAGCATTTTCATGAAAATTCTGAATCTAAAGCCCCAGGTGAGGCCCCTCTAAAAAGCACAAGGACCTAAGCTAAGTAAAATGAATTTGACATTTAGCTTGAATTTGACATAAGCGTTTATTCAAAGGACAGAGTTGTAGGTCAAATACTCTAACCTGATATAGTGCCTCTTGAGTCACACAGGAGTACAAACTCCATTTGGATACTGTTGCAACCATTCAGGTTATGTATTGCCCAGTTTCAAAAAAGCAGTGCTAAAGTTCAGGGATCAGCCTCCTCCCATCCATGTCCCCTCCCTGCCACCAAAACCAACCCTGGTCCCACCACAACCAGATAACATCTGCTTTCTACCTTCTGCTACAACTTTTAACCCTTTCACAAAAATGTATTTTCTGAAAAGTATAAAAAGTCATGCTTTTAAAATTTAACTTGCTCTACAAAAAACATTCATCTAGAATCCTTTAAGGATATTAACAAATTGAGAGAGAAGCTGGAATTTAGGAAAATTTAAAACTAAATTCGAGAATCTCTAGATTAAAGATTATAAACAAAAACAAAATAATATTGAATGTAAACTGTAATTGAAAAAAATTATTAAAGAAAACTTGCAAAGGGGATAAATCTCATTCACAGCATGCTGTCTTAATTTTTTAAATATATTTTATTAATTTTTTACAGAGAGGAAGGGAGAAGGATAGTTAGAAACATTGATGAGAGAGAAACATCAATCAGCTGCCTCCTGCACACCTCCTACTGGGGACGTGCCTGCAACCAAGGTACATGCCCTTGACCGGAATCGAACCTGGGACCTTTCAGTCCGCAGGCCCACGCTCTATCCACTGAGCCAAACCAGTTAGGGCAGCAGCATGCTGTCTTTAAAAACACTATTGTGGTCCTAGCTAGGTGGCTGAGATGGTTGGAGTGTCGTCCTATGCACCAAAAAGGTTGCAGTTTGATCCCTGGTCGGCTTGATATATCTCTCTCTCTCTCAAAACCAATAAAAACATATCCTTGTATGAAGACTTAATAAAAAAAGGAAAAAAAGATTGTGAACAAAGGAAAAGTAGCTCTGCCGAAACCGGTTTGGCTCAATGGATAGAGCGTCGGTCTGCGGACTGAAAGGTCCCAGGTTCGATTCCAGTCAAGGGCATGTACATTGGCTGCGGGCACATCACTGGTAGCGGGTGTGCAGGAGGCAGCTGGTCGATGATTCTCTCTCATTGATGTTTCTAGCTCTCTATCCCTCTCCCTTCCTCTCTGTAAAAAATCAATAAAATATATTTAAAAAAAAAAAGGAAAAGTAGCTCTGACAGTATAACAAATGAGGAAATTACTTTAAAAATAATGTGCCTTATAAGAACCTATGAAAAAAGTACAATATATCTACACAGCAAAATGAAAAAAATATTAGGGAGGAGTTTAAAAAAAATAACAGCAACCCAGCCAGCATGGCTCAGTGGTTGAGCATCAACCTATGAACCAGTTCGATTCCCTATCAGGTTACATGCTCAATTTGCCGTCTTAATCCCCACTGTGGGGTGTGCAGGAGGCAGCCGATCAGTGATTCTCTCTCATCATTCATGTTTATCTCTCTCTCTCCCTCTCCCTTCCTCTCTGAAATACACACACACACACACACACACATAATTTTTTTTTAAATGAGAAAAAATATAACAACAGCCTTGGTTGGTTTGCTCACTGGCTAGTGTCAGCCCCTGGATTGAAGAGTCTCGGGTTCGATTCCCATTCAAGGGCACCTACATCAGTTGCAGGCTCGATCCCAGGCCCCCGGGTCAGGCGTGTGCGGGAGGCAACCAATGTATGTGTCTCTTACATTGATATTTCTCTCGCTTCCCCTCCGTGCTTTCTAAAAAAACCAATGGAAAAAAGATCTCGGGGTGAGGGTTAACTAAAATAAAATACAATACAATATAAAACAGTAAAGTTCTTCTTCCATCAATCCTGTAACCTTATTTATTACAGAATGACAGATCAGAAAAGACAGGCAACAACTAGTCAGTAACTTTTTTTTGATCAGTGGCTTCTTAAACCCCGCTATCTCTATGAATCCTAAAAGGTTCTTTTACTAAACTCATTACGCTCACATTTCCTTAACATTCCACAATTTTCTCTTGACTGTGAATAATCACATAGATTATTATGAAATCAGGTATATTTAAAGTACTGCTGATCTTGGAACTTACATATCTGATTGTTGCCATTAAAAAATACTGCCCTTGTAGAAAATAATTATATTAGAACTATATAAAAATGTATTAAACATTATGTTCCTCATAAAGTTAGAGTTACAATATGTCCAGAATGATCCATTTGTAGGTATATACCCAAGAGAATGGAAAATATATGTTCACACAAAAGCCTATACATGAATGTCATAGCAGCACTATTCACAACAGCCAAAAAGTGAAAACTACCCAATTTCCATTAATATATGAATGAACAAAATGTGGCATATCCATACAATGGAATATTATTTGGCCATAAAAAGGAATGAAGTACTAATACATACAATGTGGATGAACCTTGAAAATAGTATACTAAGTGAAAAAAGCCAGACACAAAAGATCAAATATGACATAATTCCATATACATGAGATGTCCAAAATAGGCAAATCTGGAGTCAGAATCTAATTTCTGTTGTCAGGAGTTGAGGGAGTGACTCCTAAGGGGGAGGGAGTTTCTTTTGGGGTGATGAATATGTTTTGAAACAAGTTAATGGTGGTGTTGTACAACCCTGTGAATATAAGAAATGCCACTGAATTTTTTACTTTGAAAGTTGAGTGATATGGCAGGTGAATTATTATCTCAATTTTTAAAAATTCAATCAGGATCATGTCTACAGGCAACAGGTATATCAGGCTAAAATTTTACTTTAAAAAAATTATGAATATAAAAATAATAAGACTGGTTTCTTGATGCAGCTTGAAATCTAGCTGAGGGAAATTCCACAGAGGACTTTTTAAAAGGCTACTATTACTGCCCATACACACTCTCCCAAGGTGACTACTTTGTTAAAAGGAAGACTCACTTTCAGATATGGAGGTTCTACCAAATATATTAAAATTATCATGGACTGTTGGAAAACATCAAATTCTACCTCATCTATTCACTTCCTAAATAAAATTTTGATCTTGACATTGTTCATGTAATCCTTGTACCTTTCAACCACTACTTTTAAGACTGGTGTTACTCACAAAAACACGTGGCCACAATCCAAATCAAGTCCAAAGGCTAAAATAGGAAATTGCTGTCTTTCTTTTTTTAAGGTTTCAAGTTAAATCAAGCTTAAATCAACATCCCACACTTTTATAAGAATTATTTTACAACCGTAGCTGGTTTGGCTCAATGGATAAAGTATCGGCCTGCGGACTGGAGGGTCCCAAGGTTCGATTCCGGTCAAGGGCACATGCCTGGGTTGTGGGCTCAATCTCCAGTAGGGGGCGTGCAAGAGGCAGCCGATCCATGACTCTCTCTCATCATTGATGTTTCTATCTCCCTGGCTCCCTCTCTCTTCCTCCTCTCTGAAATCAATAAAAATATATTTTTTAAAAAGAATTACTTTACAACTCAATATTCAAAGGTCAGAATGTACATGGCACAGACCATGCTGCCATCCTTTAAAGAAGTGATTTCAGTCAAATGTGGTTTAGTATGCAGGAGCTTTTGTTGTTGCATTTTAATTATGAGTCATTGAGTGAATAAAGAAGTTGTGAACACACACACACCCTTAAGCAGAAAAAGCATTAAAAGGATAAACAATAGCTGAAGTTAGACTGGTTTTGAATTCATATATCTTGTAAAGAAAACTTAACCAGTGTTGTAACGGAAAGGTCTTGGTGCTAGCCCTAGTTCTGCCATTAACTATCGGAGTAACCTTAGCAAAGTCATTTGATCCTCTGTAGGACACCGTTTTTTCATCAGTAAAACGAAAGAACTGGACTCCAAGGTTACTAAGTCTTAAACTCTCATCAGGCTTTAATTCTATTGTTAAGTAGCTTAGGGCTATGGGAGGCCCAGTAATTACACACTAGGCAGCTCCCGCAATTACACGCTAGGCAGTTCTGATATTCTTGTGGACTTAGGCATCCACACTATATAGAGTAAGAGAACTACTAACTACAGGGAAGAAGGAAAAAGAAAAGTGCAAACAGCTCCTCCTGGTTCTGGTTTACTCCTGTTGGACCTAATAAAGAGAAAACACCTTGGCCAACTTTCCAGTGAATAGGAGTGGTTCCTATGTCTCACCACACCCATTATAGTTGGTTTTTCCTAAGAGAAATCCAGTGGGACTCTAAAAAATGCCATAAAGCATCAAATACCTTTAGTCACTGCATGACTAATAGAACAGATCAATTCTAAATTAAAATAAAACAGCTTTCTGCCGAAACCGGTTTGGCTCAGTGGATAGAGCGTCGGTCTGTGGACTGAAAGGTCCCAGGTTCGATTCCGGTCAAGGAATGTACATTGGTTGCGGGCACATCCCCGGTGGGGGGGTGTGCAGGAGGCAGCTGGTCGATGTTTCTCTCTCATCGATGTTTCTAGCTCTCTATCCCTCTCCCTTCCTCTCTGTGGAAAATCAATAAAATATATTTTAAAAAAAAATAAAATAAAATAAAACAGCTTTCCCTTTCTAATACAGAAAAAAATAAACAGCTTTCATTCCACAGTCAAGTAGCCCTAGATGACCAGTGAGTTCCACAGATAATTAGCAATAAACAGTGTCAATCCAAACAAAATGAATTATCTATAGAACTAGAAAGTTCAAAACACTAACATGATCATTCAACATAACCTTTTGATACAATTCAGTTTAAAACTCCAACTTCCAGAGTAAAAAGCAGTATTGAAGACTCGCTGAGATTCATCATCTCTTTCACAGCAAGAGACAATCAGACCTGTGATGATAGAAGGCACCATCGTAAGTACTGGTTTGCGTAGGTCAAAGATCAGACAAATGAGGCCAACATAAGTTGTTTCAGGTGGCTTCCAAGATGACTTTCCAGAAGAGCTCCAAAACAACAGGACAGTCCTAGAGAACGTCTCCCCCTGATTCGCACAGAACACACACACACACTTTTAAAATAGCTCTTTGTCAAATATAGTTGAAGAAGCCTGGCCGCATTCCTTTTAGGAGGGGTATAAAGCTGTGGTTTAAAATCTGGAACCCATGCATGGACCTCTAGATAGTACATGGATGGACTTCATGGAGTCAGTAAATTCCCTGAATGAGCCTTTGGGCACTCAAAAACTCTCAGAGACTACACACCAGCGGAAGTTATGAACCACTGATTAAAGCCAGATATAACACAGAAGAAATCTACTGGAGGTGCCCATATGAATAAGACAGGAAGTAATGTCTGCTACTTGAGGTGCAAAATAACAAGGGGTGCCGTCATTTCAAAGCAAAACAAAATATGATCTGATGGTCGGAATTCCTTGAGGGTCAGATAGTCCACTCCCTGCATCCTTTAGTCTAGATGAGGAAAATGAGCTGAGAGACTCTTGCCCAAAACCACAGAATCACAGGGCTAGTAAGTTGCAAAGCTGAGTACCAAATTAGGCCAGGTTTCTGCCAAGATGATATGTTGATAGTTTTTTCAAAATGGGTTTGACCAAAATTTCACAAATCTTTCATAAAAGCCAGCACATAGCAAATCTGTAAGGGGGAACCTTAGTGGCTCATTATCCCTTACCCTGTTGCACTATGACTGCAATTTGAAAAAGCAGCACAGGTCACAAGCTCATTGAGTGAAGCACTTCTAAATGTGATAGAAAAAGACAGCTACTGACAGCCTTTTAATAAAGACACTGAATCAAGGTCAAATTGACTTCAGATTTGTAGCATTTCAATCTGCAAGCTCCTCAACCTTCTAAGGAGTCTGTCTTTCTCTTTTAAAAGTTAACATCTAGAGTGTTGCTTAAACATTAAATGACTTGTTTAACCCGGGTAATGGGGTAATTCATAAATTACATTGAGAGCAACCTTTCCAGTTACATGTTCACCAATATTACATGTAGTAGAAGCAAAGATAATAGGCAGTTACTCTGAGATCAAATTAAAAAGTAATTATTGTCATAAAAAGTTACAGGACCATTTGTTCCAATGCCAAACTTTGCCTCGGCATATGAAGTTTAAAGTAATCAAAAACTCAATCTCACCTGAGAAGTGAAACCAAAGTGACATTTGAACCCAAGTTCAATGACAGCATGTCCTTCAATTTCAAAGTGCTTTATTAAAAGACACGTAATGGCATAGGATTCTATGGCATATACATGGTCTCTACAGACGTACATTATGGTAAAGTTTGTGATCTATATCTAGCCCTTTCTGCAAGCTCTCACCCTAGTCTCCCACCTCCAAAGGTGTAACAGGAATAGTCCTTGGGAAGCACCTGTGGCCTCAAAGGCTTTTACCAGTTCTCAAGGCTTTCTTGGCTGCAGTCTAGAAGAAGGTTTGACTATTCTATTTTGGATCAAGGAGACTCTTCCTCCACCCTCGGTGACCTCAAGTGGGCAAGAACAGTTTGGGATAACGCACTGTGAGTGTTTTTTCACCAGGCCAGGGGCCCCCACTGCGAGACTCGGGAAGACTCGGAAAAAGGATGGAGATCTGGTCACAATCGAGGCGGCGAAAGAATGCGGCGGGGCTGTGGGGCTCACGACAGTCTGTCTGCTCGCGATCCAGCAGCCCCAGGCCGGGCTGTGGCGTCAGGATCACTCGAAGAAGCAGAGATCCCCGGGACACGCGGAGGGAGGGCGGAGGGAGGGCACAAGAGCGAGGTTACGAGCCTGCAGGTGTCTGGGGGCGGGGGGGGGGGCGGGGAGGGAAGGGACGAGGTCGTCCAGGGCTGGCACAGCCAAGTGACTAAGCGTGCGGCTCTGAACTCGAACAAACTGGTCACATTCTCAGGCTGTATGACCTTGAGAACGTGGCTTGACCGCTCTGCGCCTCAGTTTCCTCATCTCTAAAATGGGGGTTGGTCAAGCGGAAAATGCACCTCCGAGCGCTTGGCACGGCGCCTGGCACATAGTAAGCGCTCCCTACAAGAGAACTACTACTGGCTCTCGGGCTCCTCTCGCTGCCCAAAGAGAAGAGGGAAGTCTCTCTCGAGCAGGGGAGTCCCCAAAAGGCGGATTCCGGGCTGGGGTGGGAGAGCCGGGCCAGGGGACTCACCAAGTACGTCCGCTGAACGGTGCCGGGCCACGAAGCACGCGTCGTCCCCGTAGCACGCACCCTTCTTGAGGAGGCCCTTACGGAAGTCCTTGCCAAAGCCGCAGCCGGCCGTCACCAGCCCGTAGTCGCCGCCGCTGCCGCCGCCGCCGGCCCTGGGGTCGGTCTGCGAGAGGCCGCCGAGCACGGCGCGGGCTACCAGCCGCCCGTACGAGAGGACCGAGAACATCGCCGCCGCCGCCCCCCCAAGGAGGCGGGGGGCCCGAGAAGCAGGAGGACGCGGAGGCCCGGAGCCGGTTCTCTCTTCAGCCGCAGCCGCGCCGCCGCTCGGGCGCTCCTCAGGGCGGCGCGCGGTCACTGCCGCCGCCCGTGCCCGCCTCGCGGAGCCTCGCACACGCCCCGCCGCGCGCACCGGAGCCAGAGCGAGGTCAAAGCCGGCGGCACCTCCGCCTCAGCCCGACTGGGATCCCGGCTGCAGCCACCGCTGCCGCCGCCATCTTCCGCTCCACTAGCGTGTTCCGGGCCGCGCCGGGAGCACCGCCCCCTCTATGCCCCCGCCCATAGCCCCGCCCATTATTCGCGGCTTATGCCCAAGCCCCGCCCCTCGGGCTCGGTGCCCTTCGCAATCACCCAGCTCGAGAGTGCGCAGAGGGTGTGGACGCAATGTCTCCTGGGAATTGTAGTCGCTTTTTACTTCACTGCCCAGCATCCAGGACTTCGAGGATTTCCCCTAGACGTGGGATCTAAATTATTAAGAATTAAGGTGGACTGTTTGACAGTTCTCTCCCCTGTTTTAACCATATCATTTAAAGGCTATTGTTTTAAATAACGCCACCATTCCTTTAAAGAGAAACCTGAAAGAAGCTAGGATCAGGTCATGAATATTATCCTGTAGTATATATATTAAAGAAATTGAAGTACACATATCTAGTGACGCCTTCAGAATTTATATACTGGAAGCACTAGGGCTGGCAATCTGGAAAGAAGAGCCGTTTTGCATAGTATTTAGGAAAATTCGAGAAAATGTTGTATGTCTCTATTAGAATGGGAGAGGGGGTGTGCGTGTAGCAAGTAGTGACAGAGATACAGACACGGCCACTGCAGATAAGTTATAGAGAAGTGTTTCAGACTTTGTAGATGGTTCTGCCAAATTGAGAATAAATAATTTCAGGCCCCAAATATCGTTGACCCAAATCTTAATTTTCTTGTGGACCCACCTGCAGGTCTCCCAACCTCTGTCTTGGGTGTCAGGAGAGGTCACGCAGTACCAAAGACTTGCAGAGGGTATGAACGCCTTTTCCTCTCTCCTTCACAGCGCCACCTCTTCTTGTCCAAAGGACAGCCCTTGGCAAGAAAGGCAGCTCCCCTACTTCTTTTTTTAGTTCTCAGCCCACCACTGACATCACAGTATCCTTTTCCAGTTTTTTACTATTATTTAAGCAACCTTCTTCTGAAATTATTTAGGTTGAATAATAACTAAATTTAATGAGGAGTTTGTAATCTGATGAGGTTAGCTCACCAAATAACATGTTCATATGTGTGTATGAATGTACATTCAGATTACATACCATGCCTAGAGTTGCTATACACAATCTAGCTTTTGCATACCTCTTCACTTCATTTGGTGTCATGTCCTCTTCACTAAAGGCTCCAGCCATGCTCACAGCTGCCTTGGGCCTTAGCTCTTGTTCTTCCATCTACTCACTAGAATGTAATTCCATTATCTGGACATTTGGGCACACAGTGAGTGAGTAAGTGAATGAATGAATGAATGGATATTTCACCAGATCCTAAGCTTTCCAAGGGCAAAGATCATTTGCCATTGTATTATTAGAATCTAATGCAATCCCTGGCATGCAGTAGGGTACTTTGTAAATGTCTGTTGAATAAAAGAAGGAATAATTGAATAGAAACTATAAATAATATAAAAAGTAATGTTTTTTGAATAAAGGAATGATTGAATGAATGGGGTTCACAAATAAAAGAAAATTGAGATTTGATGCAAATGATTCAGTTTGGAATGATTTTTAGTTTTATTGAAACATAAATATAGTCTGGCTGGTGTGGCTCATGGTTTGATTCCCTGTTAGGGCACATGCTCTGGTTGTGGGCTCCATCCCCAGTAGGGTGTGTGCAGGAGGCAACCGATTGATGATTCTCTCATCATTGATGTTTCTATCTCTCCCTCCCTCCTCCTCTCTCTGAAATCAATAAAAATATATCTTTAGTATATATATATATATATATATATATATATATATATATATATTAACCAGATGCATTGGTCCTTTTCCAGTTCACTTTTTTTTTCTTCAATTTTTTTTATTAAGGTATTATATGTGTACATATCTTACCATTGCCACCCCCCACCCCACTCCCATATATGCCCTCACCCCCCAGAGTTTTGCATCCGTTGGTTATGCTTATATGCATGCATACAAGTCCTTTGATTGATCTCTTATCTCCCCCACCTCTCCCTAACTTTCCCCCTGTAATTTGACAGTCTGTTTGATCCAGTTCACTTTTGACAGAAGTGTAGTTAATCCTGGGATTCCCATCTCATTCTTTAAATTATTGTTTTCATTAATGTACCTAAAGTCCTGCCAACTGTCTACTTAAAGCACATTATTCTGTTTTATTCTGTTATCCTAATTATTGTCATCATTAAACACTTTTACAGTTTACAATGTGCCAAAGTACTCTATATGTTTCTGTCCTTAAGGGTTTTCATCAAAATTGGATGGAATAAATCGTTTCACATGGTGAGTGGCATTTTGTCAAATATGTAGACCAAATAAAAGTTCATTTACTGGATAGAATATAAAGTGATCCCGAGCATGCAATCACACCTTGCTATTTTTTATGACCCACAACAATTGGAGAGCACCCAGAAGAGGGGGTGGAGCCTTGTGGATCCTCTGCTTGGCATTTACGTCTATGCCAGCTGTGTTAAAGGTTGTTCTTTCAAGCACACACACCACTGTCAAATCCCAGCCAAGCTGTCAGGTAATTCTACCCCAAGGACAAACTTTTTAAAATAGCATGTCCACCCCTTTCCTTGCCTCATCAACTCCTTCAGATTGCTCCTGCCTTTCATTTTCAGGGCATATATTATTAATTTCTTTGTCATTCACAAGGACCGGTTGGATGAGATGAGCAGGAACATAAGATGTGACTCTGAAGCTGGTAACCTCTGCTCTGATGCAGCTGCTGTTTTCACAGTGAAGTGATATGGGTGCCTTGAGTTTCTTGCAAATGAGCTTCCTGCAAACGAGTTGCTCACCAAAGTACAATGTGAACAGAATCCTTTCTCAAAGCTCTGTTGCACTTTTTGGAAAGGAGAGGAGACAGGGCCTCAGGTTCCCTTTGAATCATTTATTCCAGAGCCAGCATTGAAAAGTTTCACCATGGTGGAGAAGCCAGGAGAGGGTACTTTGGAAAAAAAAAAACACTTTTCCCTGCCCTCTCCCCGGAGCACAATTCACTTTTGACATTTTGCTAGACTTAAAAAGCCCTAACGAGTTTCATCCCTTAACAGAGTTACATTCTTAACACTTCAAGGATTCCTGGGAGGTCAGTTGTCACTCTCAGTGGCGAAGAAGTAGTGAAAATACCATCTGTGTTCCCAGGGCACCTCTATGGCATTAGGAAAGAGTTTTGCACTGGAGTTACCCCCAGCTCCTAAAAAAAGAAAAGTAAAAAAAGAGGCACGAATTCCCTAGTGAGATTTTCTGCCAGACTGGTACACCGATCTCTTCTGATTTCTATTTGCTAACCAATTCAAAAGGAGCACTAATTAGATTATGGCAAGGTTTCTCAACCTTGGCAACACTGACATTCAGGCCAGATTATTCTTCATTGTGGATGGTGTCCTGTGCATTGAAAGGGGCTTAGCAGCATCCCTGGCCTCTACCCATTAAATGCCAGTGGCATGCCATCACCTCCTAGTTGGGACAACCAATAACGTCTCAGATATTGCCAAAAGTCCCCTAGGGAATAAAACCACCCCCGTCTAGAACCACTGGGTTATATTAATGCCATGCGCATAAACAAGTAGTTGGCAGAGCACTTTGGGCTAGAGGAAGAAAAAAAAAAGCAGTTGGTGACTTCATGGCCATCACAGTATAGTAGGAGGGTTAAAATTAAGCAAATATATAGAGAATATAAGCACTAAGGGTTGAGATAAAAGAGGAGTGTGGGAAAGAGAATGGGACCCACTGGGGCCAGAGAACACAAGGCATCTCATGAAGAGGTGACATTTGTGAGAGGCCTGAATGAACAGACAGAGGTCTGCAGAGGGCGTAGAACCATTCCAAAAGGAAGAAGTGGAAACTCAGTGAATGCAGAGTGTTTGCAAGAAAGCAAGTAGTCGAGTGCAGCTCAACTTGAATAAGGAATAATGAGAAATGAGGCTAGGAAAATAGTTTAGGAACTATTAGGCAAATAGTTTAGGAATTCCTAGTCCATAAAAAGGGATGAAGTAATGATACATGCCTGGACAGCAATGAACCTTGAAAACATTATGCTAAATTAAAGAAAATAGTCCCCAAAGACCACATATTGTATGATGCTATTTATAGGACATGCCCAGAATAGGCCAATCCATAGAGACAGAAAGCAGATTAGTGGTTGCCAGGGGCCAGGAGGAAGGAGAGTGGGATGTGACTGCTAATGGGTATGGGGTTTCTCCTTGGGGCAATGAAAATGTTCTGGAATTAAATAGTGGTGATGGTTGCATAAACTTATAAATATACTAAAACAACAACAAAACATTGACCTGTACACTTTAAAAAAGTGAATGTTGCCCTAGCCAGTTTGGCTCAGTGGACAGAGTGTCGGCCTATGGACTGAAGGGTCCCAGGTTCGATTCCTGTCAAGGGCACATGCCCAGATTGTGGGCTCGATACCCAGTAGGGAGCGTGCAGGAGGCAGCCAATCAATGATTCTCTCTCATCATTGATGTTTCTATCTCTCTCTCCCTCTCCCTTCCTCTCTGAAATCAATACACACACACACACACACACACACACACACACACACACACACACATATATATACAGGGTGAATGTTGTGGTACGTGAATTACATCTCAGGAAACCAGTTTAGGACCTGTTGTAGAGGGCCTTATATGCTAAACTGAGAATATTTAATGCTGGACACACCAAGGGCGGGGGGGAGGTTGTTACCAAATGCTTTTAATATGCCAGTAATAATAATAAAACATTAAATATTACAAAGTATAATAAAATAATTAAAAATAAAATAATAATAGTGATGGTGAGAATAGTAATGAGAGTGAGAACAATAGATACCATAGATTGAGCTCTTAACCATGTGCTTCGCCGCATCATCTGCTCTGACCACCTATTTATTTATTTATTTATTTATTTATTTTTGTTTTGCAAAATAGATTTTATTTTACTTTTATTTATTTTATTTTTCCGAAAGGCCCTGCCCATTCCTGAAGGCGGGAACCTAGCTCCGAAGAGCCGAGCCCAGCCTACCCCATAGAGCCTAACTAAGCCCGGAATAGCTGAGCCCACTCCCGAAGGGCGGAGCCTAGCCCTAGGAGCCCAGCCTAACCCTAAGAGCCTAGCTAGCCCCAAAGGGACAAGCCCAGTCTGTCCACCTATTTAAACACATGACCACCCAACAGTCTCATCTGTGTTTTTCTTCATAGGACTTATTTATTGTTTGGCTCTTCCCTGACTAAAATGTAAGTTCCACAAGAGCAAAGTATTTTGTCTATTTTATCCACTACTCTTATCTCAAGTGTCCAGAACAGTGCCTGTTAAATAATAGGTGCTAAATAAATTCCTAATAAGTGAATGCTGTTGAATAAAAAAAACTTAGCATCTTATTTTACATTTGAGGAAAGGGGTTGAATAGCATGCTCACTTCATAGGAAGTTAATGGGTGGAGCTGGGCTGAACTGGAGAGGTGTTTAGATACTCTCCATGACTGTTGTGCAAAGCCCTTTTGAAGTAGCCATAAGCTAGAATCCATTTTCTCCATTCTATGATAATATATTTTAATTTTCCTTGGAGGAATGAATAATCCAATGCCCCCTTGGTTCAAGCAGTTTGGGTGGAACTGGACCAGAGGTGGTCACATGACCCAGGCCTAACTAATCAGAGCATGGCATTCTCTTATTTACAGTGATTAGTCCAGAGAGAAGGCACATGACCCAAGCTGGGCCAATGCAACTCCATTATGGGATATTGCTGAAAATATTAAGGAGAAATTCTCATTAGGGTTTGTAAACTGGTAGGATGCAAGCTTACAGCATCTTATGGGCATCTTTGCCACTACTTGGAAAGAGTCAGCCTGAGAATAAAGGCAATACAGAGAGACACAGAGCCTAGAGATGGTAAGAAGCAGAGGCTTGGTGACATTGATCAAAACCCTGCATCCAGCTTTATCTGAAGAGGATCAGTCCCTGAACTCCTGTTAATTCCCTATTTTGCTTGAGTTGCTTTGAGTTTGGCTTACAATACAGTGAATCCTGACAAACACATCATGTGACCCAGGTGCCATGGCTATAATTACTGAATCAAGATTAAGTACTCAAATCAAAGGCAGCTGTTAGAAGGGAACTTATCCTCCACTTCTTTACATGGAGAAGAGGGAACTTCGACCCCTCAGTAGAAACACTGCTGAAGGAAAACTTCTGACCTCTTCCTTTCATGAGACC
This sequence comes from Eptesicus fuscus, assembly GCF_027574615.1. Taxonomy (NCBI): domain Eukaryota; kingdom Metazoa; phylum Chordata; class Mammalia; order Chiroptera; family Vespertilionidae; genus Eptesicus; species Eptesicus fuscus. Next base: position 10,124,150 of record NC_072495.1, on the reverse strand, counting down.
AGGAGTAATTTGTCTGATTGGTGGATTTGGGAAAAGATGCTGAGCCTGTTGCCCAGTCCTCTTCTCTTTTTTTATTTCTTGCTGTGGCCTGACATTTGGACACTCGCTTCCTCCTCTGCTATGGAGAGTCTGTCCCTGTGGAGGAGGCTTGCAGTCCCCCACCCTGTGACTGAGTGAATCAATGTGATCCAGAGGGTGACTGCATGATGAAGCCCTGTTCTCTAATCAGCCTTATCAATAAAGCTGAGACTTTAAAGCTCCAGCTGCCTGATCCATACATCTACTTCTCAGTGGATTTGGAATTTGGAAAGGCTGAGAAGGGTGTAATTAATTACTCTCTCCATAACCCCTCAACATGTTAATTTGCTCTTCAGAAAACTTTGAGAGGCAGGCATGAAGATTGACATTTGGGGGCTAACACAACACGTGGAGATCAAGTTTCTGATGCAGTCAGGGCTCTAGGCTGAGGTAATCTTGGGTTAAGTAGGTTCTTAACCTGGGCAGTTTGTAACAGCTACAGTTATTCAGCAGGATTTTAACTGGCAGAGGCCTGAGTACAAGGGCCTCTGGGGGCAGGCCTTGACCTAACCCCTGTGAGCACAGCTTTGACCTCAGCAGGTGGTGGCTGGAGCAGGGATTAGGTCATGGGGGAGGAGGGCTGCAGGTTTCTGTTCCAGGGAAGGCTTACTTGAAAGAGGGCAGAACTTGAGTTTACAAACATTTAGGCAGAAGGTTTTTGCTTCTTGTAGAACACCTTTCAGCAAAGCTTTAGGCTGGACTTTATACAGCAAAGGCAACTAAATCATTCATATTTGACAGTGCTCTTGTTTGAGAGGTTGTAGCCTTCTTAATATGTGAACACAGTGTGGGTGGATGCCGCAAAGTTAGCAGCCCTAAATCCGTTCTTTTGTGTGTTGTTCTGGGCTTCCTTCGGAGCCATGAGCTGGAGCGTGGAGGGGATGATCTCTATTCCTTTTGGCTTCTACATGCAGGTAAAGCTCACTTCACTGCTGAGATCCCGTGGGCTCTGATTCATTAATTGCATAAGCCTTGATCATGGTTTAGGATTTGGGAAGCCCAGACTCTGGCTTTACCCATAAAATGGGGGTGTATTTAATAGTGAAAATAAATAAAACGAACAGCGCCTTTATTATAGAGGAAATACATTTGTGTGTGTGTGGGGGGAGGGGGGGGCGGGTTTGAAGTAGAGAAAGCTAATGAAAACCCAAAAGTGAAGAAGGAGTTTAATGAAGCTATGCCTGGAAAACTTTGTCTCTGGGAAATGGGTTTACTCAGGAAATCAGGGAGGAATGAGATTGTTTTAAAAACATGCTTCTAGCCCTAGCTGGTTTGGCTCAGTGGATAGAGCGTCGGCCTGTGGACTGAAGGGTCCCAGGTTCACAGATGTCAAAAATTTGTTCAACTTGCTGAAGAGAAAAACAGTAAGATGGTAAAGCTGATTCAGAGAGCATTTTGAAGAAGTAGGAAACTTATATATAAAACTAGTTAATCTCCACAGGGTAATAAAAACTATAAGCTTCTGGGTTCTTTTTTGTACTGGAGAGAAATAATTTGAAACTACCAGTCAAAAACCTGAGCCAATAGTCAACAATAAGCAAGTAGGCAAACAAAGGTGTAGTTTTTGGCCTATGGACCAAATCTGGCCCTGCTGTTGGCATTTTTAATAAAGTTTTTTTTTAATTAAAACTTTGTTTACATATTGTCTACATTGCTGTACAGTGACAGAGTACTAAGACAACAGAATTGAATAACTGACAGAGAGCAGAAAGCCAGCCTTAAAACCTAAAATATTTACTATCTGGACCTTTACAGAAAAAGTTTGCCAACCCCTGCTAGAAAATTAATCCTTGGGTGGGCTTGTTCAACAATGTCTTAGATGACATGGAAAGAATTGTACTGTCTTGGTCTTATATCCAAATTTTGGGTAATTTTTTTTCAAAAGGAGATGTTTGGCTTATAAATTTGGGGGACATTTTGAGAGTTAACTCTAGCCTATAATTCCTCAATCCTCCTGTCCACCCACTCCAACACCCCCTTTCTACATTGGTGATGATTTCAATAGCCTTAATTTCCCAACTCTTTTCTCTGAGTGTGGAACTTATGAAAACCTCCTTTAAAAAAAAACAAAAACACTTCCGTATTTATTTATTTTTAAAATATTTTTATTGATTTCAGGGAGGAAGGGAGGGAGAGGGAGAGATAGAAACATCAATGATGAGAGAGAATCATTGATTGGCTGCCTCCTGCATGCCCCACTCCGAGGATGGAGCCCACAACCTGAGCATGACCTCCTGATTCATAGGTCAAAGTTCAACCACTGAGTCATGTTATGCTGGCAGCGCTGGAAACCTCCTTTTAAGTGCAAGTAAGCCTGAAAAATTATTGATATTCAGTAATGAACTTTATATAGAGTCATTTTTTTCTCAAGAAGGCATTCTATTTTTGAGTAAGGACTCCAGTTAGGGCTTGTGCCTCATACTAGAACATACATATGAAAGGTCTTTGGCGGTGTGTAGGGAGGTCCTCTCACCTTTGAATTAAGTTCCAGATCTGTCGCAAACCATTAAATTCTTAGAAGGCAATGACAGTGTGTGCTTGACCATTGCTGTTTCCCTGGTTCCTGGCACATAGGAGATGCTCAGTAAATATTTGTAGAGTGAATGATAGAGCCAGTGGAAAAAAATAAATAAAGATAAGGGATTTTTCTCCTCAGGGTCAACTCTGTGAAGTTTTGGTGATGAAGGCTGCCACCTGCAGGGGTAAAAGTGAAACTGCAAGATTCAGAACTCAAGCCCTGGGGAAAATACAGTCAACTTCAAGGCAAGAAGACCTGAGAATCAATTGTTCTCCTTTAGCTTTAGGCAGAATTAATCAACACCATTTTGTCCTTTCCAATTAAGGAATTCTACATCCTTTCCTGAATATTTTTAAGCCTTTGGCGTGCTTAGTAAGTGCCATGCACATACCATGTTTTCAGGACATTTCAATTTTTGCATTGTCTTCATAACTACATGCATTCTTGTCAGATCATGGGTTCCTTTTTGGGTATGGAAAACATGCTTCAACAATGTCAGGTTGATGCTTTTGACATTCTCTTACTCCATTTTGTATTGCTTTCCTTTTGGTCTCCACATTCTTTCCAACCAATTTGGGTTTAACAAAAGGTACATGCTTTGAAGCAAGCTGTAGCAGAAATGCCTGCGCCCATGACATGGCAGAATGAAGCAGGTTCAGGCCACAAGAAGAATTCACTAACAGGATGCCAGTAAGGGGTGAGTGAAAGCGGAACTACCTGCGGGTCCTGAGGACAATGATGAAAACATGTTTACAGCACAGAAACAGAACTAGAAGTGGGGGGAGAGCAGTGCCCCTTAGTGGTATAAGGAGGCCAGCTCACTTCCATATTTTGAGGCTCTTTGTCTACAGGAAAATGAAGGATTCATTTCTTTTTAAAAAAAATATTTTATTTATTTTTTACAGAGAGGAAGGGAGAGGGATAGAAAGCTAGAAACATCAATGAGAGGGAAACATTGATCAGCTGCCTCCTGCACACCCCCCACTGGGGATGTGCCCGCAACCAAGGTACATGTCCTTGACCGGAATCGAACCTGGGACCCTTCAGTCCACAGGCTGACGTTCTATCCACTGAGCCAAACCAGTTAGGGCAAGGATTCATTTCTTCATTTAATATTTAGCAAATGCTTTTGGCATCCCAAGATTAAAATGCAATGTAAATGTGCCATTACGAGATGACTGAATTTCCGAAAAGTCAACCAATAAAACCACAATGAGATACCTCCACACATTTACTAGAACAGCTATAAATGAAGACAAAACTGACCATACCAAGTTTTTATAAGCATGGGGAACAACTGGAAATCTTATAAATTGTTGGCAGAAGTGCAAAATGTACAGTCACTCTGGAAAAAGGTTGGGCAGTTTCTTGTCAAATTAAACACAGACCTACTGTACACCTCAGAAATCTCAATCCTAGGTATGTACCCAAGAGAAATGAAAATGTATGTTCACACAATATGTGTAAGTGAATGTTTATAGTGGCTTTATCTGTAATTGCCCAAAACTGGAAATACTCAAATTCCTTCAAAAGGTAAATGAATGAAGCAATTGTGGTACACCCATCATGGAATACTTGTCTGCAATAAAAAGGAGTAAATTGAAATAAACCTTGCATATATGGCTAAATGATCTTTTAAAATATATTTTTATTGATGTCAGAGAGGAAGGGTGAAGGAGAGAGAGATAGAAACATCCTGTATAATAAAAGCCTAATATGCAAATTGTCCCCTCGGGCAGTTGTTTGGCTGGGAGTTTGACCAGGAGACCAGTTCAACCACTCGCTATAACGTGCACTGAGCACCAGGGGGCAGCGCAGAACATGGTGGTGCTGGCAGCCCCGATAGGCCCCAAGGAGAGCAGGACCTTAGCAGGATGGTGGAGCAGGTGAGGGGGCAGCACCAGGCCAAGGCGGAGTGCCAGGTGGAGCTGTGGGGCTGCAAGGCTTGGGGTGCAAGCTGGGGCCACATCTCCACAGGCCACCCCGAGGAACCCCACCCGTGTACGAATTCATGCACCAAGCCTCTATTCAATAAGAGAGAATCATGGATCAGCTGCCTCCTGTACACTCTCTACTGGGGATGGAGCCTGTAGCCTGCAACCCAAGCATGTGCATGTACCCTGACCAGGTGTCGAACTGTGACCTTCTGGTTCATAGGTAAACAATCAACCACTGAACCATGCAAATGATTTTTCACAAGGGTGCCAAGACCACACAATAGGGGAAGGGCAGTCTTTTCAATACATGGTGCTGGGAAAACTGGGTATCCACATGCAAAAGAATGAAATTACACCCTTACGTTGAGCTATATACAAAAATTAACTCAAATGGATTAAAGACCTAAAACTATTAAATTCCTAGAGGAAAGTATGGGGAAAAGCTTCAGGACAATGGATTTGGCAATGATAAAATGAATATGACACCAAAAGAAAAAGTAGACACATGGGACTACAGCAGACTTTTAAAATTCCTGTATGTCAAAAGAAATTATCAACGGAGTGAAAAGGCAACCTATGGAATGGGAAAAAATAATTGCAAATCATATACCTGGTAAGGAGTTAGTAATATTCAGAATACATAAGGAACTCCTACAACTCAACAACAAGAACACAATTTAAAAATGGGCAAAGGGCTTTAATAGACAATTTACTGAAGAAGATATACAAGTGGCCCATAAGCAGAGGAAAAGATACTCCACATCACTAGTCACCAGGGAGATACAAATCAAAACCACCATGAGACCTATCTCACACCCAACAGGAGGCTACTATCAATAGGACACAAAATAACACGTTGGAGAGGGTGTGGAGAAGTTGGAACTTTTGTGTACTGCTGGTGGGAATGTAAAATGGTGCAGCCATTATGGAAAACAGTATGGATGTTCCTAAAAAATATAAAAATAGAATTACATATGATCCAGCAATTCCACTTCTGGTAGATATGCAAAAAAATTCAAAGCACGATCTTGAAAAGATGTTTGTACACCCATGATTCTTAAAAAGCCAACTAGTTTATTCAAACTGCAGTATTGTCTATTAATAGGATGCAAGTTTAAAATTGTCTGGTAAACATGGAATTCTTATTTTACTCCTGTGTGTATGTCTGCTATCATATTTATTACTTCATTTTCAGGAAAGGTCAAACTTGTAAATTTGAGGCCTTTCAAAAATGTGAAGTTTGTTCAAATAGCCCTTCTAGCCCGGCCTCCATGGATCAGTGGTTGAACCAGAAGACTATGATTCAATTCCCAGTCAGGGCACATGCCCAGGTTGCAGGTTCTATCCCCAGTGTGGGGCGTGCAGGAGGCAGCTGCAGCCCATCAATGATTCTCTTCTCATCATTGATGTTTCTTTTTATTTTTAAAATATATTTTATTGATTTTTTTACAGAGAGGAAGGGAGAGGGGTAGAAAGTTAGAAACATCGATGAGAGAGAAACATCAATCAGCTGCCTCCTGCACACCCCCTACTGGGGATGTGCCCGCAACCAAGGTACATGCCCTTGACCAGAATCAAACCTGGACCCTTCAGTCCGCAGGCCGACGCTCTATCCACTGAGCCAAACTGGTCAGGGCTCACCATTGATGTTTCTATCTTTCCCTCTCCCTTCCTCTCTGAAATCAATAAAATATATTTAAAAAACAAAACAGAAAAATAGCCCTTCTATCTTCATAATGTTTCAGAAAACATTTGAGGCACCTGGTAGTTGACAAGGTACATGGGGAATAGGAGGAGGAGAGAAGTTAAGGGTTACCTTCTTCTGAGTGTTGTTTTAGAAATCAATTTTGGACTGCTCACCTCAGTCAGAACAGTAGAGTCAATCCTTTGTCCTCACACAGCCTTGAACTCCCTGCAGCTCTAAGCAATCCCTTTGTAAAGCTTGATGATTCTGCCTCCCTATTTTTAAAATATTTGGCTCAGAAGAATAAAGATGGATGGATACACTTAATCATATAGGAAAAACTGGGTACTTCCCAGTCATGACTTTAGCAACAATAACAAAACAATAAAAACCCATTCACCCCAAGCCACAGGAAAGACCAAGACAGAGTGATTAACACTACCTTGTAAATCAGCCTTAGCTATTTTTCTTAACTACTTCCATTGTTGGGTTTTCAGGCTCCTCACAGGCAGCAAGTGCAGAATTGCAAAAAGCTGAATTGTCTTGACTCCTTCCAATGTTGGCACAGACAATAAGAAATTGAGAATGCCAATAATCCTGGAGAAACAGATGGACATTTTAAATCACAAACATTAGGCACAAACCAAATGCTGCAGTTTTGGACAAAATATGGAAATCTTAGCCCTTTCTTGTGTCCTTCCATCCCAATGGGGGAACCTATCAAGGCCCGAGGAAAGGGAGAAAGGATCATCTGGGTTGAATGAAATAAGCCTGGCAGATAAGGGTCACATGTGACATGAAGTTTCATTGTTCCCAAGGTTCAAAATGGATTTGAGTTGATGAACCTCTCATTTTGATTTTCTAAGTTGTCATAAAATTACTACTTTGGGGCCATCTACCAAATGTTTGAGATTGGACAAAAGGGATGGTAAGATTATTTCCTAAACCATAAAGCATAAAGACAAACATGTTAGAGCCAAAAGGCACTTTAGGAAAATTGAATCCAATAGACTAAAATTTCAAATGAAAATAGGACACAAGTGATTCACAGATATTAAGGGATGGAAAAGTAAGTACCTGAAAATAAAGAGATTTAAAACAACAACAATAAGTGTTGGACTTAGAAGCCATGAGATGAAGGTTTGGGAAATATAGTTTTATTTAAGGGTAGCATTACATAAGTTATTAAAAGTGGTTCAGCCCTAACTGGTTTGGCTCAGTGGATAGAGCATTGGCCTGTGGACTGAAGGGTCCTGGGTTCGATTCCAGTCAAGGGCATGTGCCTGGGGCCTGCAGGAGGCAGCCTATGAATGATTCTCATCATTGATGTTTCTATCTTTCTCTCCCTCTCCCTTCTTCTCTGAAATCAATAAAAATGTATTAAAAATAATAAAAATAAATAAAAGTGGTTCAGAAACCCAGTCAGATATTAAAACAATCCTTTGTAGAAAAATAAAAAGAAATACCTGTTTACACATTTGATCCAATTATAGTTTTATACACTTTGGAATGCCACAGGAAGTTGCTAAAGATATCACTTTGATTATTTCTCTTTGTGATATTAATTTAATAAACTCAGTATATACTATGGGCATTCTTCTGACTTAATGTATTTCTTGAATAAATACCATAGGTTTCAGTATTTTGACATTTACTTCTGAATTGTAAGATTAATAGAATGGAGGGGCTTCCTTAAGTCTTGTGGTCTCCATGCCATTTTGTACACAGTATATTTACTTTGTTTTTACTTTTTTATTTTATTGATTTTTTTTACAGAGAGGAAGGGAGAGGGACAGAGAGTTAGAAACATCGATGAGAGAGAAACATCGATCAGCTGCCTCCTGCACACCCCCTACTGGGGATGCGCCCGCAACCAAGGTACATGCCCTTGACCAGGATCGAACCTGGGACCTTTCAGTCCGCAGGCCGGCGCTCTATCCACTGAGCCAAACCGGTCAGGGCTGTTTTTACTTTTTAAGACTTTAAATCACTCTACTTAATTTTTGCCAATGATTTTTTTTTTTTTTGTCTAAAAAAGTTAGGTGTTCCTTTCTCCCCCTATCACAACACGGTGAACAGAAGTTATCTGGCGACCTCAGGCGACACATCTAAAACAAAAAAGGCAAAGCAAATGTTGACAGAGTGTGGGATAGAGAAAATTCAAGGATGGTGAAGTCATCTCCGTGCTCCTTCAAAAGTCCTTATTTAGTAGCGTTTGGAGAGCGGTTCCGAAATTTGTCCCTTCACCCGTTGCGTCAGGACATTTGTTGAGAATATTGATTGCTGGCCTCTGCCCTAAACTTACTGAGTCAGAATTTGCTGAGATGGAACCTGCAAATCCGAATTTTTTAAACCTGTGCCGCAATCGGCTAGGGAATCACCGATCCAGTACACAACCCCCCTCATCAACATTGGTCTCACGCAGCCGCTCGTCCCGCTGGCTCGCCCCGCCCAGCCGAGGTCCCGCCCGCCCAGCCGAGGTCCCGCCCGCCCAGCCGAGGTCCCGCCCGCCCAGACGAGGCCCCGCCCGCCCAGCCGAGGCCCCGCCCGCCCAGCCGAGGCCCCGCCCGCCCAGCCGAGGTCCCGCCCGCCCAGACGAGGCCCCGCCCGCCCAGCCGAAGTCCCGCCCGCCCCGCCGAGGCCCCGCCCGCCCAGCCGAGGCCCCGCCCGCCCAGCCGAGGTCCCGCCCGCCCAGCCGAGGCCCCGCCCGCCCCGCCGAGGCCCCGCCCGCCCCGCCGAGGTCCCGCCCGCCCAGCCGAGGCCCCGCCCGCCCAGCCGAGGCCCCGCCCGCCCAGCCGAAGCCCCGCCCGCCCTGCCGAAGCCCCGCCCTCACCTTCCGCAGTCTCGCGTAGCCTCGCGGGATATTTCCCATAATGCCCCGCGCCTTGCCGCCGTGGTTGCCAGGCAACACGGTCCCTGCCGCCGCCGGCGCGGGGTTCGACCCGACAATGGGGCCGCGGGGCCTCCCGCGACTCCTGCTGGTGCTCCTGGACTGCTGGGCCTCCGTGAACGCCCAAGCCGGGACCACCCTGGTAGTGACAACGGAGGACCTCAACTCTACGGAACCAGCCCCGACGACTCCCCGACCTGTCTTGTCTGCTAGGCCCCCGGGTACCCCCAGGAACCCCGGACCCTCCTCCGGTCCCAGGCCCACCCCGGTCACGGACGGTGGGTACCAAGTGTCCGCTCCAGGGGATCCACAGTGATCCATCCTGGAGGGGGTAGCCCGGGTGAGGATGTAATATAATAATGTTGGTTAACGTTTATTGAACACTTTATTGTGCAAGCATTCCCAAGTGTTTCATAGGGATCCTCTCAATAACTTTTAGAGGTAGATAGTATCCTTGTCATACAGATGAGAAAACCGAGGCTCAGAGAGCGTAAGTGGGACAATATCAAATCTTTGAAAGTACTTGCAGTGGTCCTGGACAACATTAATGCTAAAGGTAATAATGAATGAAGTCCTTGCAACTTTGCAGCCAAAGAAGAAATTAAATGGACAGTTTCTAGGCAGTTGTGAAAATTAAATGCAGAGGATGCACAGAACCCTGATTCCTGGTGGCCGTAAGTGGGTCCTTCCTCTGAATCAGAGGAGGTTGGGGATCTGCAATATTCTTATGGTCAGGCAGGTGATTTAGCATGCTGGTTCTTAAACCTGTCTAAATATCAGCATCACTGGAAAATTTTTGAACAACACAGATGTCTGGGTTTCACACTCAGCTTACCAAATCGGGGTCTTTGTAGGTAGATAGAGCACAAACAGCTTTCCAAGTGAGCCAGATGACTAGCCACTTTGGAGAAACCCCAGATTGAGGAGTTAAACCCCAGATTTGAGCTAAACCCCAGATTAGCTCAAACTGACTAATCTTCATTTCTCCCAAAGTGCAGTAGCAAAAATCAAATGGATATTTGTATGAAACAGGTTTTTTGTGTGCATTGCAGTGGCAGGGGGCAGTCACTACCTGCTGATTGTGATGTTCTGCATCCATTCTCTCCTTTCTGTAGTTGCTGCTTTGTGTGTCTGTGACCTGTCTCCAGCACAGTGTGACGTCAACTGCTGTTGTGATCCTGATTGCAGCTCCATGGATTTTAGTGTCTTTTCTGATTGCTCAGTTCCAGTTGTCATGTAAGTTTGTGACCCATGAAGTTTTGATACAATTAGACCAAGATTATAAAATTTTGAGAAGACATGAAAACTCCCCTTGGCTGAAAAACTCAAGCCTGATTTCCTAAAGTTGCATCCTTCAGAAGCCATGCTGTCCAACCAATATGTAGAAGAGGATCTGTCCCTTATTGCATCCAGCCAGATGATAGTGCAGTCAAAAGAGCAGACAGAGTACTTTTTTAAGAGTATGATGAAATCTGTGTTCAGAGATTGAATTACATTTCACTTTGATTTGTAAACAGATAATGCATCATTTTTGCATTAGTGAATTCCTGTTATGTATAGCCTAGGGTGAAAGGTGCAGTTTAATTTTACAGCTTTTGTTTTGGACATAGTAATTGTAACAATAAATTAAATGGATGGTCAGGAAAGCTTTGTTTTTTACCTTTCTGATATGCAAATCTCCCAGGAATCCTCACAGTTCACATTGTATAGGAAAATAATGGAAAATGACATTCCTAGCCTATTACAAGGTAAAAAAGAATCTCTTCTGAGTGATCTGTTTCTCCTAATTCAGATTTCAAAGCTTTTTGAAAAACAGCAGCACTTAAAGAAGTTAATTTATTCAGGATGGGACCAACATATTCAGAGATGGAGTAATTATGTAATTAACTTATAAGAACTTAGTTTATAAATTTAATTCTAGTTAGATGGGAAAGGGTTATTGTATTAAAATGATTCTGAAACTCATCTGGAAGAATAAACAGATGAGAGCAGCCAAGAGGTTATTGAATAAGAATAGCAAAAAAAAAAAAAAAAAAAAAAAAAAAGAATAGCAAACTCTTCTTACCAATAGATTGAAGAATGAAATACACTAAAAAATTAAAGAATGGCCCTAGCTGGTTCAGTGAATAGAGCATCAGCCCGAGGACTGAATGGTCCCAAGTTCAATTCTGGACAAGGGCACATACCATGGTTGCAGGCTCTATTCCTGGACCTGGTGGTCAGGGTGCAAGTGGCAACCAATCGATGTGACTCACATCTCCCCCCTCCTTTCTACGCTCTCTAAAAAAAAAAAAAAATCAATAAAAAAATATCCTCAGATGATGATTAATCACAACAAAAAAAAAAAAATAAAAAAATGAATGAAAAATATAGGTGAACATTTGTTGTGTGTGTGTGTGTGTGTGTGTGTGTGTGTGTGTGTGTATTTATTTCAGAGAGGAAGGGAGAGGGAAAGAGATAGAAACAACAATGATAGAGAATCATTGATTGGCTGCCTCCTGCACACCCCTTACTGGGGATCAAGCCTGCAACCCGGGCATGTGCCCTGATGGGGAATTGAACTGTGACCTGGTTTATAGGTCAACACTAAACCAACCACTGAGCCATGCCATTTGTTAATCTTAGGCTACGGAATGTCTTTTAAGCATAAACCCACAAACTATAAAAGTTGGACAATTTTGTTATTTTAAAAAATTAGTCAATTATACCTCAATTTTCAAAAAAGAATTGTGATTGTAAAAACCAATTAAGACTTCTATAATGACAAAAAGACCATAAAATTGAAAGGTAATTAACTGGGAAAAAGTATGTATAACACATGACACTTAGAGAAGATTCTTTAGAATATGGGCTCTCACAAATCAATGAAAAGATAAACATTCTGATACACAAATGGCCAATAGGTATGAGCAAAAACTTAATGGAGGAAATACCAGTGAGCAGTAACCATATGAGAATATGTTTAACCTGCTAGTAAATGATAAAATTCAAATTAAAATAACCAGATAACGGGTTTTTGCCCATGAAATTGGCAAAGGCTATTTATAAGTTGGATAATATCCAATCTTGGCAAGAGTCCAGGGAAACTACACTCTTTGCTACAGTGTTGGTGAGGATGCATCTTGCCTTTCTGGAGGACAATCTGGCAAGATGTCTCAGAAGCCTTAAATTATGTACCTACCTTTTGACCCAGCAATTCTTCTTCAGGGGATATAGCCTAAGGAAATAATTGGAGACATTCATAAATATGTATGTACAAGGATGTCATTATAGCATCATAAAGAACCGGGGAAATTAGAAACAACCTAAACCAACAATAGAGGATTGGTTAAAAAGAAATTAGGGTATCTTAATAAGTTGGTGTACAATGAAATCATCTATAATAAAGTGTAATATGCTAATTAGACCAGACAGCTGAACGACCTTCCGGAGGTCATTCCAGATGTCCTTCCGGACTAAGCCGAGGCGGCGGGAGCTGAGGCAGAGGCGGTTAGGGGTGATCAGGCAGGCAGGCGAGCGGTTAGGAGCCAGTGGTACCAGATTGTGAGAGGGATGTCCAACTGCTGGTTTAGGCCGGGATCGGGCCTAAACCAGCAGTCGGACATCCCTCAAGGGGTCCTGAATTTTGAGAGGGTGCAGGCCGAGCTGAAGGATACTCTCCCACCCCCCCTGCACTGGGCCTCTAGTATAAAATTGCAAAAACATATTTGCTGACATAAATATTGGGTAATATACTGTATATTAAGTGAGAAAAGGCCTGAAAGCAGTATGTAGAATATGATCCCATTTCTGTTATATCTCTATCGCCGTATCTGTATCTGTGTCAAATTGATTAAGGTTTGTCAAGTCTGGGATCGGTTGAAGACCTGACTGTATAACTTCTAAGCTCCAAAACTTTCAGATGACTTCACATTTTCTAATTTTCACAGTACTTTGAAGATGGCTTTATTCTGAAGAAAAGGAATTTTAGGTCCCTTCTGATTACTTTTAAAAGTTCTGCAGAATTTTATATAATTGATTCTGTCAGAGTTTGCAGGGTTCATTTACATCAAAATTATGCCCTGATCTACATTTCATACTTGACAAGATTTCCTTGAAGGTTATTCTACTTGTCTTAATATTTTTCCTGTTAGAGGAAAATGTTTCAAATGCCAAACATTTTAACACTGAATAAACTAAATAAAAATGGATTCATTTCTAACATCACACTTTCATAAATATCTTCCATGTAGTTGTTAACATAGTACACAGTACAAGCACCTGACAGTTTTAAAGAATCTTGCTAAGATTGTGCGCACATGCCTTAAAACTTTTTAAATTTTATTATTTTTTTTAATTTTCAGGGGTGATAGTCAGTTTTGTAGCCAAAAAGCAGCCATCTATTCTTTGAATTTAACAGCAAACCCACCCCAGAGAATATTTAAAGTTGTAGACCAGATCAATCCATCTATTTTCTGCATTCATATTACAAACTGTGAGTATTTTATATACTTTGTAAAACTCTGACTTTTTTTTCTTTTAAAAGATCTTTTATGGGAAAATGTCCAATTTAGTTAGATTTAAAGCTATTATTCTATGATTTGGCTAGGGTGTATCTTCTGAGGCTGTTTCCCAGGCAACTGCAAGTAACTTTAGAGACCTGTGGGCATGCACATTTTCTTTACAAGTAAAGGAACTGCTTGGATAGTTGACTTTTGAAATCTCATACTTCATTTTAAAGGTGTTTATGATATGTAGACATGCATAGGAATCTATATTTATTTAGGCACATGAGGGTTTTTTGTTTTTTGCTTTATTTCCTCCTGGTTTAATGATTTAGAATCAGGTTTAGCTATAGTTTCAATTTCCGTTTTTCTCTTTTATTTTTACTTAGAATATTTGCATGAAAACAGGATCTTTATTTTTATCTGAGCATTTGGCTCAAATATGTGACTAGATCCAAAGCACAGGTAAAATGTAAAATGTTAGCGCTATCAAAGATCAGAGACACATTTATGGTTGTACCCAGTCAAGCTTTATCATCTTTTCAGAATGTCTTCATATTTTGGCTTTGTTCCCTTATAATTGAAAATGTAGGGGAATACTCTGTGATTTGTAACCTGGAGTAGTGACTGGTCCATCACTGTCACATTCTTTGACATAAGAGTGGCCCAGTGAACCTACCAGCCTATTCCCCTCTACCTTTTCCATAAACAGCAGGTATTCTCCCGGACTTGAGAGGTGGCTGTGTGAGGGTAGAAACAGGGTCCTTCATTCCCATAGCCATCTAGGATGGAGAAAGTTATTATTACTGGCTTCTGTTGTGCTATTTATCTGTGGCTTTAGAAACCATTGCTTCTACACTGTTAGTGAAACAGGCCAAGTCTGAAGATCCTGTTTATTTAATCAGATTCAGAAATCCCGGGGGAAGTAAATATGGAGAATTATACTTTATTTTTTTCGCATGTCTTATTGCTACTAAAACTGTTTCAAAATTTTATATGTGCTGTATATAATATATATGTATTTTATACTGATTTAAAATACTTTTTCTAAAAACAGATAAACCTGCATTATCCTTTATTGATCCAGAAGTGCCTGATGAAAACAATTTTGATAAATTGATGAAAACATTAAATGGTTTTTCATTGAATACAGAATCAGATGTTTCTTTAACAAATGAACCAGATGTTCCAAATACTACTAAATATGAGGTGAGCCAAGAACCTAAGTCTATTCATCCTGTTGCAAATATCCTGTCCTTGTAACTTATTTTTTCAGTATGTTCCCAGTAAAATCAGCTACATGAGACATATAATTCATATAATACACACAAAAAATTAATGTTTGTGCCTATAAATCAAAGATCATGAAAATTAAAATTGAGTAGTTGAATTCTAACATAGGAATTATTTTTCATTTTATTTATTTAGTTTTAATCCTCACCCGAGGACATGTCCATTGATTTGAGAGAGAGAGAGAGAGAAAGAGACAGAGACAGAGACAGAGAAACATCAATGTGATAGAGAAACATCTTTCAGTTGCGCTGGAGATCGGACCTGTAACCTAGACACGTGCCCTGACTAGGAATCGAGCCCAAGACCTTTTGGTACACGGGGTAACACTATAATCAACTGAGCCATACTGGCCAGGGCTCTAATATAGGGTTTAAAGTCATTTATTGTGTGGTAAGCGTGTATTTATCTCTGCAGAATTTGTTTTTTTCCACCTCAAGAAATGCAGCAAAGTGCTAGAGGCATGCTACTGGAACAGAGGGGATTGGTGGGATGCCTAATGTTCTCAAAGCTATATTTAGCTGTACAGACTTTGGGATGATATGTGCTATTTTATATATGTTCCTTAGTAAACCTTTCAGTGTGATTTAAATAAGTATTGCTATCCTATATAATAAAAGGCTAATATGCAAATTGACTGAATGGCAGAACGACCAGTCGCTATGACGCACACTGACCACCAGGGGGCAGATGCTCAACGCAGGAGCTGCCCCCTGGTGGTCAGTGCGCTCCTACAGGGGGAGCACCACTCAGCCAGAAGCCAGGCTCAGGCTGGTGAGTGCAGGGGCGGTGGCCCCCTCTCCCCCAGTGCACAAATTTCGTGCACTGGGCCTCTAGTTGAAAAATAATTATCTCTCTCACCCCTGTCCCTGGCCACCAAGTTCCTGTCTGTAGAGGCAGACACCTATGTCAGCTTCTTATATAGTCCAGAGGAATTCCTTAACATATCCTTCCAGAGGAATTCCTTAATAAAAAGGCCTGCAATGTATAGTAACATGGATACAAAGAAACATGCACCCTTAAAAGAAATGGATGGGGCAGCTATATGTAAGCTCCATTTGGGCAAGGACCATATCTGTTTTTTGCTCATCACTGTGTTCCTAATGCCTGAAATGCTGCCTGGCACATAGTAGGCATCCAATAAGTGTTGAATGAATGACTTAATAACTGTTGGTGTTTCTCTTTGCAGTATGGGGTTCTTCTGCAGACTTCAGATTCATTTTTGAGATTTCCTTCTCCCCTTACATCATCTCTGTGCACTGATAATAACCCTGCAGGTAAGAGAGCGGGCAGTTTTTCTTGTCCTTAAAACAGACTTGGCTTAGTTTAAATTTATAGTAATCATAATTAAACAGGCTTCATGACTAGAAGCAGAGAATCTTAGAGTTGAAAGAGGCCTCAAAGATTATGTCTTTCGGTGCCAGAATCTTTCCCACCACATGTAGTCACTGCTTGAGTACTTGTAGGATGGGGACTCCCAACCTGAACCAGCCTGCTGAGTTGTTTAACACCTCCATTTGTGGGGAAGTTCTCTCTTCACCAGAGCTAAAGTTTGTCAATAGCTGATACTCATTAAGCACTCACTGTGTGCTGGGTATAATGTTCAGTGCCTCTGAGGTAGAGTTATTGTCATTTGATGAGGAAAATGAGAAACATTCACTTTCTTGCTCAGGCTTACCTAGGTGGTGGAGCGGGGGCAGGGATGCAACCCACGCAACTGCCTCCCATGGGCCCTGCTGCTCCTTTCCGGAGCTTCCCAGAACTGTGGAGCAATCCTCTTGGCAGTGGGAGGCAGCAAGCCTGGCTCTCCCATCCTTATGCCAGCCTCACTAGGAAGGAGCCAGCCAAGAATGGGTGATAGCTTGTGGCTTAATGAAACATCATTTGATACATGAAGGAAAATGTATTCTGTTGAAAAGATCCTTAACCTTGTTCGCTACAGCACCAGTGTGAATTAAAACCAATCTGAGAACATTTCCATCTAATGGATTTGCAAACCTTAAGAATGTAGGGCTTGTGGGGAAGTAGGCACTCATCTACAAAGCTGGTGGGACTATTTATTGGTACAACCTCTGTGAAGAGCAGTTTAGCAATATGTATGAAAATTGCAAAAGAATATGCCCTTTGACCCCACTGTTCTACTTCTAGGAGTTAGTCCTACAGAAACTCTGGCTCACATGCAAAATAATAGATTGTAGCAATGGTTGTGACAGCAAAGCTTGAGACAACTTAAGCATCCATCATGGGGAACTGGCTGAATAAATTATGGCATATCTATAGTAGGATACTAATTATTTCTAAAAAAAAAAAAAAAGGGGGAGGAGGATGAGACAGGCTGAACTCCAAGATTGTTCAGTGAAAAAAACAAAGGGCAGGATATATATTGTGCATTTGTTTCTAAAAGGGGAAAGAAATACTAAAAATATATTTACACACACTTTTATTTGCATAGAATATTTCCAGAAAGATACACAAGAAACTTCATGCTGAGTGTCTCTTGGAGACTGGGGAACCAGGGCCCCAAGGGAGACCTCTCAATCCCTTTTTGTGATCTTTAATTTGGAATCATGTGAATGTGTTACCTATTTGAAAAATAAATTTTAAGCCCTGCTGGAACCGGTTTGGCTCAGTGGATAGAGCGTTGGCCTGCAGACGCAAGGGTCCTGGGTTCGATTCTGGTCAAGGGCATGTACCTTGGTTTCAGGCACATCCTCAGTAGGCAGCTGATTGATATTTCTCTCTCATCGATGTTTCTGACTCTCTCTCCCTCTCCCTTCCTCTCTGTAAAAAATCAATAAAATATATTTTTTAAAAAATTTAAGCCCTGTTTTAAACGTGTCATATATCTGTATCAATTTATTTTGTAATTTTACTTCTATTACAATTTTATAGCTACCCATGAACAGTTGAAATTTTCATTTTATTTTTTTCCCCCTTGGGAACGTTACGATTTCCAGCATTTCTGATGAATCAAGCTGTTAAGTGCACCAGAAGGATAAACTTGGAACAGTGCGAAGAAATGGAAGCTCTGAGCATGGCTCATTACAGCAGTCCTAAAATTTTGAGGGTAAGAATTATTTTGTGAAGCTGATTCGTTAGGTTTGTTTTCTGTTCTTGGTACCCTTTTACAATACGACAAGTATAGAATAATTTAAGTACATGATTGACACTCAAATTTTAAAATGTCTCCAGTTTTTTGGTATACTGATACCGAACATACTGGGGAAAATCACTTAAAATAATTTCTGTTTCTATCTAGCTAGCTCATATTTTGCTTTTATTAATTTTTTCTTTTTTCTTTCACTCATTTTGATGGTAACCAATAATGTCTGTCTCCTGAATTAAAAAAAAAATTAATAACCAAAAACTTTACCAATGATAAAAGCATCTTAATGTCTGTGACAGAAATAATCATATTAGCACCAAGTAGAGATCTCTCTGAGAAACAGGCCAGAAAAGGGTAGAAAATCCGCTTTCTGGTTGGCAGATGAAATAAGTAACCAGGGAAGGACAGGAAATAGGATTGCTGGGGAAGGGAAAGAGGCCACAGTGGTGAGAGGCCCCTTCCTCCTGGTAGCAGGGACCCGAGCCTGAACTGAAATGAGAGACGTCACCGGCCCATTTGGTGGATGATGTGGAGGGTTGCAGGGGAGAAAGTGTTTTTTAATGTTTAAAACCATGGGATTATTGTGAAATCCCGGATCTCCTGATTTTCTTTTTTGGGAGGTGGTGGAAGAGTGATCTGTGGCATCAGTATCCATCTGGGCTTCAGTTTTCAGAGTCAAGTTCAACCTTTTTTCTCCCCTCCTTCTCATGTCAGCCATCTAGGCCTGCGAATTCTTCCAGCGAGTTTGCCTTCTCAGTTTTCTGGAAGTATTCCCTCTGGCATGCAGGCACAGGTCTCTCCCAGCACAGGCCTCCCCAAAATTGTCTACTCATCTCCCTCCCCAAAGCTCCAGTGGCCTAAAAGGGTGGGTGTCCTGTGATTATAGAAGGGAGGTTGAGACCTTCAGGAAGAGTGCTCTGGCTGTGTAGAGGAGCCAGGGGCGTGGCTTGAGGGGGCTTGGGCTAGAGGCAGGAAGACCACTTAGGAGGCTGTGAAGGATGCTGACCTTCCAGCGAGCACAGTGCAGTGAGAGTGACTGGCAGGTGAGAGCCATGTCTTCCTCACGGGGCTGTGTCACTGGTGACCACATGGAAAACACCGAGTGATGACCCTGAAGCAGAGAGGCTTCCTAAGACTGGCTCTGTTGGGTTGGTCTATTAAGCTTCCATTTTGGAGGAGGTGAATATCAAAGGGAAATGTAAGGTTACCTCTTTGATTATGATATAGATACAAGAAGAAGTAGCTGGCAGGTCTTGATTAAGGATATTCTTTTTTCCTCTTTGTGAAGTCTTAAATAAGATGAATATGCCCTTTGAGCCCCAGTCTGAAAAAAAGCAATAAAAATGATTTTTTGTTGTTGTATTTAACAAAATTTGTTGTTTCTTTCTGTCTAGGTACCTAATTCAAAAACAAAGGTAAGAATATTTCTCAATGGAAAGTTTATTATACTCTGTCTTATTTCTGAGCCTTTGGAAATGATTATACTTATGATTAGAAAAGTACCTTACTGCCAAGAACAAAAACACATGTCAAAAAGCAAGCAGAGCCTTAGCCAGTTTGGCTCAGTGGATAGAGCGTTGGCCTGTGGACCGAAGGGTCCCGGGTTCAATTCCAGTCAAGGGCATGTACTTTGGTTGCAGGCTCCTCCCCAGCCTGGCCCCTGGTTGGGATGTGTGCAGGAGGCAACCAATCGATGTGTTTCTCTCACATTGATGTTTCTCTCTGTCTTTCCCTCTCTCTTCCACTCTCTCTAAAAATCAATGGAAAAATATCCTGGGGTAAAGATTAACAAAATAAAAAAAAAAGCAAGCAGAAATGAAATAGGGAAACTTCATGGATGACCCTTTTGTAGTCATATGTTGGTATGATCATCCTCTGTGCTTTTTGGCATCCCTTGATACCTTCTTGGTCTCTTGTCAGGAGAGCGGGCTAGCCCCCAGGATGCTGTCTGTCCAGTGAGGACGATAGAGCCGTTTTCCCCAGTGAGGAGGTGAGCATCCTAGTGTAGCTTCAGCATTTAGTTGCAGACAGGTTCTGTTCCAAGCCTATCCCCCCAGCCCAGGGGCCCTGTCAGGCTATGGTGAGGAGGCCAGTGTGTCTGTAGGTATGTCAGAGATGAGGAACATGGATCTACCTCTTATTCTTGGGTCTGTGCCCTATGCCTGCCTGTGAATGCAGGCGATGGCCTTGCCATCGTATCCCAAAGCCTGTGTGGTTAGTCAGCCTTATTCAAAAGTCAGCTCTGCCATGACTTTCTTGTATAACATGCTCCTCACACCCCCAGTTGTCAAGCGGGCTATAAGCCTCTATGCGTATGAGCTGCTTTGTGCAGTGTCTGTCACACAGGAAGCACTTGGGACAACGATCCTACTGTCACTGATGTCATTAAGTCTCTGGACACAAATGTGTTTGAGGTCGATATTTGAAAGGAAGTAGTTGTGTGATTTGAACTTCACACTACTGTGTGTGGGCCTGGATTTCCTCTTCTGTGAAGGGGGTTTTCAAACTTGTTTAATTATAGAGCTTCTTCAAATGAAATCTCAAACAGAGCTCTGCCTAGTGTGTAAGATGGATTGAACCCAAGGCCCCTGGTTGGAATAAGGGTGGTGCCAGAAGCTCTCCACCTGCCCCGCCTCTCCATCTCTCTGCTGGTTTGGCCCCTCTGAGGAACCCTACAGCTCCCAGGAACCCAGTTTGAAAGTCACTGGACTAGCTCTCAAATACCTCTAAGTCACTAAAAAGTGCTTTGAACCTACCATTCAGAGCTTGAACTGTCTGGGGCAGTGGCCCTGTCTGCGATATGTCCTTAGTACTAGGGCGGTGCCTAGTATGTGTTGGGTTATATGTTAAGTGAATGAGTGACTAGGGGATTGGCTCAATCAAGTAGGGAAGATCCTTATGAGGAATAATGGGATGTTACTGAAAGGCACGTAGTGTACGCCAAGCAGTGTGTCCAAGTGCTACACATGTCTGAAGTCCTTTGGTCATCTCAGCAATCCCTAGGAAGTAGGTCCTGTTATTGTGCCCCTCTGTCACGTGATTCACAGATGAATTACTTGCCCAAAGCTATGCAGCAGGGAAGTGGCAGAGCCGGGACAGGAATCCAGGCTGTCTGGCCACAGAGACCATGACACTGGACTAGCTCTTCTTCGTACCAGGCCTTGAGTTACAGGCTTCCCGCACATTCTCTCTGCATCCTGTGGCCACACAGGAAGTGGAAGGCTGGGACTTCCAACTCAGATTTGTGTGGCGTTAGAGTTTGTGCTCTGAAAGATAAGCATATCAACTAATATCAGAGGTTTCTTCATTTTAAATTTTTACTTATTGATTTGAGAGAGGGAGAGATTAATTTGTTGTTCCACTTAGTTATGCATTCATTGGTTGATATTTGTATGTGCCCTCACCAGGGATTGAACTCACAACCTTGGCATATCAGGATGATGCTCTAACCAACAGCTACCCAGCCAGGGCCTAAGGTTTTTTTTCCAATTGACTTCCAAGGTCTGTTAGAGAATCAGGAATATAAAAATTGGATCCAGTCTCCCCATTAAGTGAAGCCCCTGATGACAGCCTGGAATCATTGTCAATATCTGTTGAACCATCAGTGAAAGGTTAAGTTATGGCCCCATAGTTTTTTATTTATTTATTTTTATTGATTTTTTACAGAGAGAAAGAGAGAGAGAGAGTTAGAAACATGGATGAGAGAGAAACATCGATCAGCTGCTTCCTGCACGCCCCCTACTGGGGATGTGCCTGCAACCAAGGTACATGCTCTTGACCGGAATTGAACCCGGGACCCTTCAGTCCCCAGGCCGACGCTCTCTCCACTGAGCCAAACCGGCTAGGGCGGCCCCATATTATTAAGTACTAGAGGCCCGATGCACGAAATTCATGCAAGAGTAGGCCTTCCTTCCTCTGGCTGCTGGCAGTGGCTTCCCTCTGGCACCCAGGACCCGGGCTTCCCTCATAGCCCCGGCTTTGTCTGGAAGGTCGTCCAGAAGGACGTCCAGAGGGACGTCTGGTCTAATTAGCATATTGTGCTTTTATTATTGTAGATGCTTTGGTTCTTTGGTTTGGGATGGGAGATGATTGAGTGGGACATGCAGGAAACCAGAACAGCCCTGCCATTGTCATTCTTGTGGCTGTTCCTGTGGATGCTGATAGACTAGTGCTGCTCTTCCCATTGGTCTTTCTAAAGCTTGTTTAAACTGGACCGTTTGGCCCTAGCTGATTTGGCTCAGTGGATAGAGCATCAGCCTCTGGACTGAGGGGTCCCAGGTTCAATTCTGGTCAAGGGCATGTGCCTAGGTTGCAGGCTCGATCCCCAGTAGGGGGTGTACAGGAGGGAGCCAATCAATGATTCTCTCTCATCATTGATGTTTCTCTCTCTCTTCCCTTCTCCCTTCCTCTCTGAAATCAATATATATATATTTAAAATATATTTTTAAAAAACACACAACCTAGACTGTCTGGTTTCTGCCAGCCACACCCACATACTACAGGGTGTGCCTGGGACTGTTGGAGAATATGCATGTGTGCATACAGAGTGAGGGCATTAATCCGTAGGAGCTGAGTTTTGGAGGTGATAACATATACATGCATTTGATGATGTGATGAGAGTTGTTTGTGTGTGTGTTTGAGACATAATTCACCTCCATAAAACTCACCATTTAAAAGTGTACAATTTAGTGGTTTTGGGTATATTCCCAAGGTAGTGCAGCCATCACCATTATCACCAGGACATTCTTACTGCTCCAAAAATAAGCCCTGTGCTTATTAGCAGCCACTCTTCATTCTTCCCCAACCCCCTCTCTCTGTCCCAGCAACCACTAATATATTTTCTGTTTCTGTGGATTTGCGCTATTCTGGACATTTCACATAAAAGGAATCACACAGTATGTGACCTTTTGTGCCTGGCTTCTATTGTTTAGCATCATGTGCTTAAGGTTCATGTATGTTGTAGCAAGTGTCAGTCCCTTATTCCTTTTCATAGATGAATAATATTCTTTTGTATGAATATACCACATTTTATTTATCCAGTCATCAGTTGATATACTTGCGGGTTGTTTTCAGTTTGTGGCTATTATAAATGCTGCTGTGAACATTTGTACACACACATATGTTTTCAGAGGTAACCACAAGTAAAGTTTTGGCTATATCTTTCTTTTTTTAAAAATTTCTTTATTGATTAAGGTAACACATATTTGTCCTCATCCCCCCATTCCCATCCCACACCCCTCCCCACACATGCCCCCACCCCCCTGTTGTCCTTAACCGCTGGTTAGGCTCATATGCTTGCACACAAGTCCTTTGGTTGATCTCTCCCCTTTACTCCCACCCTCCCCTCCCCTCCCTCTGAGGCCCGACAGTCTGATCCATGCCTCCTTGTTTCTGGTTCTGTTCTTGTTCATCAGTCTATGTTGTTCATTATTTCCCCTAGATGAGTGAGATCATGTGCTAATAGAAATACACTTATAAGAACCGAAAATGAGACAAGCAATAATGGTTATGGTGACAGGCAAATGAATCAGTCTGTAGTGAGTTTCTTTCTGGGCCAACAGTTTTGGCTATATCTTTCTTAAGTATTTTCTCTGTGGACATATATATGTACTTACATATTAATATCCACATTTTCGCAAATGTGGAATTACATAGCATGCCTGTTGTTCTGTAGCACACTTTTCCCTACTTGGCAGTGTATCAGTGGAGGTTCATTTCAAGTGTTTTGTTATTTTAACCCATTCACCTCTGTTGTGGTGTCTTCGGTAATCCAGGACTTCTTTATTTGCAGGTCCCTATCACTGTCCAGTCCATCATCATTCAGTCTCTAAATAAAACCCTTACCCGGCTGGCAGACACGCACGTATTGGAGCCAGTTCTTGTCGAAGAGGCGGGGGCTGTTAAAGTCTGCACCAAGGTCGTTCTAGAGGTAGGGCCCACTTGGCTTTGAAAGCTCGAATAGTTTGTGGCAGACTCGAACTGCGTGGTCCCAAGGGGTTCAACTGGATGCCCTTCAAAAGGGGCTCTGGCCCACACTGTGGTATTGCTTTTCTTGATGTGGCCTCCTGCTTGTCTTTCTGCTGTTCCTCAGAGGACACCTCTTTGTCTCTGAAGTAATCACGTGTGCTTTTTCTCCATAAACCTAATGACTTACAAGAATACATAAAAGATTGTTTTTGTTGCCATTGTTTTGTTTTAATGTTTCCACTGCAGAGAGAGACTGATTATATTCTGCCCAGGCCAGCTGATTTGGAACTTACGTAATCGGGTACGGAGAGGCTCAAATGACCCTGCTTGTCAGCAGGGGTGACGCCGAAATAACATCTCCCCTAACCTGATTGGACAGGAGAGAAAAGCTTCAAGTGGAGAAATGGGAAAGCACTTGCCTCCTCTCTATATTTTATTTGAGTTATTAATACAGCTACAGAAATGTCATGGGAACAGATGTATTTGGAGTGTCATTTTGTTTTTAGGTAAAGTACAGACTCACATACACAGATGCAGGTGAAGTAACAAAAGCCGATCTCTCTCTCCTTCTGGGGACAGTTAGCGACACAGAGCTTCCACTCCAGCAAAAGTTTGAAATTCATTTTATTCAGGTAAGTTTGATCAATTTTGTACAAGTAGCTCACTGCCAAGTGAAAAGAAATCCTAACTTGTCAGTGAAAAACATAATCTCACAAATATGTAATACCTTAATCAATAAAGAAATTAAAAAAAAAGATAGAAACAAAAAAGAAAAACATAATCTCAGCTTAGAAGTATTGCCACACCTAACCCCTTGCACTGAACGAAGGCTTGCACATAGCATTGGGTTTGTAATGAATCAGGCCGAGGCCTGCATCCTTTCCCACGGGGACTGAGTCCTTGCATGCAAGCTTGCTCTTTACAGCATGATGTACTCCTACACTCAGCAGATACATTTATAGTTCTGAGTAGGGGAGAAATTATTTTGTTGGTCAGTAATCCCGGATTTTATTCTGAAAAGCATTTCATTTCCCCCCTGCCACTTCCTTGTTAAAGTGAGAATTACTTGGGGGCTTTTCTGCATTGTCTTACAGCAAAATGCAAAGCCGGTTCCTCTGAGTGGAAACCCTGGTTATGTTGTGGGCCTCCCGCTAGCTGCCGGATTTCAGCCTCACAAAGGATATCCTTTTGGTTCCGTGGGGAAGGTTGATTTCCCCGTCCACGTGCGTGAGCCACGCTTCCCTTTATCGCTGAGGGGCCTGTGGGCTGGAGAGGCTGGTCTCGGCCACAGGCTTCCCTGGTGGCTCTGGAGGGGGTGGTCAGGCCACACAGCATGTGGGGCTCCTTGGAGACTGGAGGTTAGGGGTGAAACAGCATGACCCAGGAAAATGTCAATGTTTATAATGAAAGTCTTAACCTCGAAAAGCTGACAGACATTTAGGTGTATTTAATTTCACAGAGATCCAAACAAATTTAGTGATTTTGAAAACTTGGAATTAATTTTGCAGGGCCAGTTTCTGAAGATTTTTTTTCTTCTGAGGATCTAATCAAGGAAAATAGTTATAACTGCCTTTACCATCTCCTGGGAAATAGCTGTCATATTCCCAGAGGCCCAGAGAAGAGATATTTGGGTCTCACTCATGTCTCAGTCACACATGTGCCACTGTCGCCTGAGAACCAGACTGCTGTCGTACTGGGTGGTTATCCCTTAACTCTCTATGAATGTCTGGGATTATTCAGACCATGAATAGATATGGACAACTTACTATTCTTCAGAGCACAGCTGAGCAAGACTGCTTGGCAGTAGAGGGGATTCGGACCCCAGTATTATTTGGTTACAATATGCAATCTGGCTGTAAACTAAGGTAAGGGAGAGACTTGTTTCTGTTGGAACTTGCATGTGTTGATCAGAAAATAAAACATTCCCCCCACCCCACCCCGTGTCAATCAGATATTTGGCTGATGGGAGTGCCTGTGAAAGCTACAATGTACCTTATGATTATTAATAGGTAGTAGCAATAGTGACAATACATTATAATATAGTTTTTTTTAAATTTTTTATTTTAATTCTCAGAACCATAAGCCATGCATGGTTCAAAGGAAAACTATTACAACCATTTTTCAAATCAAATAGAGTGGAGTAAAAACCTCAAGGCTTTGTATGTTTTGTTTTTAAGGTTGCATAGCACTTGAGTTCACTGCAAAAATACTTCCCCTGGAAGTCCTTGCTATAGGTCTGCATTTTCATATACTGCACACAACATAGCAAGCCCAGTGAGAGGAAGCCTGAGTGTGATCTGCTTTTAATTTACTGGTACTTTTTTTTTTTATCATCAAACATGCATCTACTGTAAAATGTCAAATGGCTCTGCATGGCTTATTTTAAAACAGCAGTTCTTACCCTCACCTGCCCCACCACAGAGGTAGTAACTCTTACAGCTGATTTTTTGGAAATTTACCTTCAAATCTTTAAATAGCCTGCATATAACGCTATTTCTTGATAGTTTAGTTTTTTTTTTTTTTTTGTTTGTTTTTTTTTTTGAATTTTTTTTTTTTTTTTTAAATTTCTTTATTGATTAAGGTGTCACATATTTGTCCTCATCCCCCCATTCCCATCCCACCCCTCTCCCCACGCATGCCCCAATCCCCTGTTGAACTTAACCGTTGGATAGGCTTATATGCATGCATACAGGTTCTTTGGTTGAACTCTCCCCCTCCCCCCCCCCCCCCCCTACCCTCCCCTATCCTCCCTCTGAGGCCCGATAGTCCGATCGATGCCTCCTTGCTTCTGGTTCTGTTCTTGTTCCTCAGTCTATGTTGTTCATCATTTCCTCTAGATGAACGAGATCATATGTCACTAGATATATACTAATAAGAACTGAATGTGAGACGAGCAATAATATTTATGCTGACAGGCAAATGAATCAATCTGTAGCGAGCTTCCCCCTGGACCAACAGTTCTTTTGAGACCCAATTTCGATGTCCAGTAGTTCCTTATGTGTACATGTCAGCACTGACCCCTCAGCTCTGGATGGTGGACAAATGGTGGTAATGGGGGTCCGACTCCCTCTGGTTTGGTCTCGGCCGAACCCAGGGGCACGGCGTCACCCGGACTAAGGGGCACGTGGCCTCACCCATACCCAAGGGACGCGTGGTCTCACCCGGGCCTGGGACCCAGCCTCACCCAGATGGATCCAGGGGCACACAGCCTCACCCGGACCCAGGATCTGGCTTCACCCGTACCCAGGGACGCTTGGCCTCTCCCAGACCCAGGGGCACGTGGCCTCACCCGGGCTTAGTTGCACAAGGCCTCACCTGGATCCAGGGACACATAGTCTCACCCGGACCCAGGGACGCTTGACCTCTCCCAGACCCAGGGCCACTTGGGCTCACCCGGGCCTAGGTGCACGAGGCCTCACCCGGATCCAGGGACACATGGTCTCACCCGGACCCAGGGACGCTTGGCCTCTCCCCGACCCAGGGCCACTTGGGCTCACCCGGGCCTAGGAGCACGAGGCCTCACCCGGATCCAGGGACACATGGTCTCACCCGGACCCAGGGATGCTTGGCCTCTCCCAGACCCAGGGCCACTTGGGCTCACCCGGGCCTAGGTGCACGAGGCCTCACCCGGATCCAGGGACACATGGTCTCACCCGGACCCAGGGACGCTTGGCCTCTCCCCGACCCAGGGCCACTTGGGCTCACCCGGGCCTAGGTGCACGAGGCCTCACCCAGATCCTGGGACACATGGTCTCACCCGGACCCAGGGACGCTTGGCCTCTCCCAGACCCAGGGCCACTTGGGCTCACCCGGGCCTAGGTGCACGAGGCCTCACCCGGATCCAGGGACACATGGTCTCACCCGGACCCAGGGACGATTGACCTCTCCCAGACCCAGGGCCACTTGGGCTCACCCGGGCCTAGGTGCACGAGGCCTCACCCGGATCCAGGGACACATGGTCTCACCCGGACCCAGGGATGCTTGGCCTCTCCCAGACCCAGGGCCACTTGGGCTCACCCGGGCCTAGGTGCACGAGGCCTCACCCGGATCCAGGGACACATGGTCTCACCCGGACCCAGTGACGCTTGGCCTCTCCCCGACCCAGGGCCACTTGGGCTCACCCGGGCCTAGGTGCACGAGGCCTCACCCAGATCCTGGGACACATGGTCTCACCCGGACCCAGGGACGCTTGGCCTCTCCCAGACCCAGGGCCACTTGGGCTCACCCGGGCCTAGGTGCACGAGGCCTCACCCGGATCCTGGGACACATGGTCTCACCCGGACCCAGGGACGCTTGGCCTCTCCCAGACCCAGGGCCACTTGGGCTCACCCGGGCCTAGGTGCACGAGGCCTCACCCGGATCCAGGGACACATGGTCTCACCCGGACCCAGGGATGCTTGGCCTCTCCCCGACCCAGGGCCACTTGGGCTCACCCGGACCTAGGTGCACGAGGCCTCACCCGGATCCAGGGACACATGGTCTCACCCAGACCCAGGAACGTTTGGCCACTCCCAGACCCAGGGCCACTTGGGCTCACCCGGGCCTAGGTGTACGAGGCCTCACCCAGATCCAGGGACACATGGTCTCACCCGGACCCAGGGACGCTTTGCCTCTCCCAGACCCAGGGCCACTTGGGCTCACCCGGGCCTAGGTGCACGAGGCCTCACCCAGATCCAGGGACACATGGTCTCACCCGGACCCAGGGACGCTTAGCCTCTCCCAGACCCAGGGCCACTTGGGCTCACCCGGGCCTAGGTGCACGAGGCCTCACCCGGATCCTGGGACACATGGTCTCACCCGGACCCAGGGACGCTTGGCCTCTCCCCGACCCAGGGCCACTTGGGCTCACCCGGGCCTAGGTGCACGAGGCCTCACCCGGATCCAGGGACACATGGTCTCACCCGGACCCAGGGACGCTTGGCCTCTCCCCGACCCAGGGCCACTTGGGCTCACCCGGGCCTAGGTGCACGAGGCCTCACCCGGATCCAGGGACACATGGTCTCACCCGGACCCAGGGATGCTTGGCCTCTCCCAGACCCGGGGCCACTTGGGCTCACCCGGGCCTAGGTGCACGAGGCCTCACCCGGATCCAGGGACACATGGTCTCACCCGGACCCAGGGATGCTTGGACTCTCCCAGACCCAGGGCCACTTGGGCTCACCCGGGCCTAGGTGCACGAGGCCTCACCCGGATCCAGGGACACATGGTCTCACCCGGACCCAGGGACGCTTGGCCTCTCCCCGACCCAGGGCCACTTGGGCTCACCCGGGCCTAGGTGCACGAGGCCTCACCCAGATCCTGGGACACATGGTCTCACCCGGACCCAGGGACGCTTGGCCTCTCCCAGACCCAGGGCCACTTGGGCTCACCCGGGCCTAGGTGCACGAGGCCTCATCCGGATCCAGGGACGCATGGTCTCACCCGGACCCAGAGACGCTTGGCCTCTCCCAGACCCAGGGCCACTTGGGCTCACCCGGGCCTAGGTGCACGAGGCCTCATCCGGATCCAGGGACACATGGTCTCTCCCGGACCCAGGGACGCTTGGCCTCTCCCAGGCCCAGGGCCACTTGGGCTCACCCGGGCCTAGGTGCACAAGACCTCACCCAGATCCAGGGACACATCGTCTCGCCTGGACCCAGGGGTGTGTGGGCTCTCCCAGACCCAGGGGCGCTTGGCCTCGCCCGGGCATGGGATCCAGTGTCATCCGGGTCCAGGGGCACTTGGCCTCACCCGGACCCGGAGTCCGGCCTCACCTGGACCCAGGGGCATGTGGCCTCACCTAGACCCAGGGACGTGAGGCCTCACTTATACCCAGAGGCGTGTGACCACACCCGAGCCCAGAGGCGCGCAACCCCGCCCGCACCCGGGTCTCAGCGGGGTCCCGTCTTCCCGATCCCAATTCCTGCCGGTCAATCCCCCCTCAGCAATTCCCCTGGCCATCCTTCCAGAGCTCCAGTATGGCTGCTGCAGAACTCGTCGGGCGGCGGCTCGGCGAAGCTCCGGTGCACCCGGTGCATGGCGGTGGGCCGGTCTGGCGTCGCTGCGTCGGCCCTTGGGTCTGCATCGGTGGCCGGTCGCCGAGCATGCGCACCTGGCCGCTTCCGCGGCGTTGAGATTCTTGACGGACTCATAGGTCAGCAAGCGCAGAGTCTCCCACCCCATGTCTCATAGGGGCTCGTCTGTCCGTGCTTGGCTGCCAGTGGAGCCGTCCCCTCAGCCGGAGACCGCCGGGGGAACTGCGCCGAGCACGTTCCAGGCCGCTGTTGTATCGCCTGAGCCATAGTTCTTTTGTGTCGCCTGAGCCGTAGTTCTTAAAGTGTGGTCTTTGGGTCACCGGCATCAGCATCATCCCACATACCCCTCTTTTATTCTAGTTGTAGAGCATCTACTCAGCCAGCCCTATGGTGGTCTTGGATGGTGTCTGCTCTGCTCTCTTGTCGTAGTCTCAAAGTTGTTGTGGTAGGCAACAATCAGGCTTCCACCCTATGCCTCCATCTTGGTCCTCCTTTGTATAGTTAAGTCTTGATTGTTGTTGGTTTCACTGGGGGGGGCTCTCTTTGTCTATAAAGGAAGAGTTGCTGTGCAGGAGACACGTTTATGGGCCGGGTCTTGGTGCAGCAAAGCTTTGGCGCTCACTGAATATTCCCGTTGAATGTGTCCCTTATGCACGTGGTTGAAATCTGGTGTCATCTCCCACAGACCACCAGATGCCCTCGTTTCTGGGTCTCCAATGGGGTGTAGATCAGCTACTGCCTTAGGCACTCAGCAAGGATTACAGCAAAAACTGTAGTTTCTTCCTCCTGTCTGAGTGGCCCTGGAGCAGTCCGACTAGAACAGCAGATCATCTGGTCCGCTGCCAGAGGGCAGGCCACCCATATGCATAAGCCGTTGCTTGGGGCGCAGGTGTGCCTGCAAGACTTGCGGGGCAGGTCTTCAAAACGTGCGGGGCGGGTCCCAGGGCGGGGCGGGGTCTCAGGGCGCCAACAGGCCATGGTGCGGCGAGCCTCGATGGCTGTGAGTCTGGTCCTTCTGCCTTCCACGTATCTAAGTCCCCTCGTTCCGCACTCCAGCGCAGCAAACACTGATTGCTGGGCGCACCTCCGCAAAAGTCCCGCCTCTCCCCGCAGGCATCTGGGTCTCCCGGGGTTCGCCAGAAGATGGGTTTCAGGGTGATGGAGAGCTAATCTCCCTTAGGTTTGGAACAAAAGCCCCTTTCCCCCGCCACCAGCCAGACCCACGCACCTCCACACCTCATCCCCTCCGATTTCGCTGGGTGCGAGGCAACAGAACAGCCTTTAACCTCCGCCGCTATCTTTTTCAAACTTCTCAATTTGTACTTCTTAATCCCTTCATTTCAGTCAACTCTACTGAAGTCTAGCGCCGCCGGGAGGTGCACGGAAAGGGCACCCGGGCCTCCGTCCGGTGCGCGGTGCGCGCGTCCCGCGGAACCAGACGCGCGAGGGCCGCGCGGCTGGGACGGGCGCTGGGCGGCCGCCGAGCTCCAGGCACCGCCATGGCCGCGTTCCGGACGTCGCCGCCGCGGCGTCCCCCCAATTTATACTTCTTAATCCCTTGAATTCAGTCAACTCTACTGAAGTCTAGCGCCGCCGGGAGGTGCACGGAGAGGGCGCCCGGGCCTCCGTCCGGTGTGCGCGCGCGGCCCGCGGCACCAGGCGCGCGGGGGCTGCGCGGCGGGGACGGGTGCTGGGAGGCCGCCGGGCTCCGGGCGCCGCCGCTGCGGCGGCGTCCCCAGCGTCCCCGGCCGGGAGGCCTGCGGGGGCGGCGGAGTTGCGAAAGTGAGTTTCCCAGGGTTTCGCCCGGAATGGGGTTCAGTGCAATCGGAGCCGGTGCTCAGCGCACTCCGGAGCCTTTATCTCCTTCCTGCCAGTGAACTCCGGCCAGGTCATCAGCCGCCCCCTCCTCTCCGGTTCCATCCTCCCCGCAGGCGCGTGTGCTCGTGTCTCCGCCCGTTTCTCCATACCTCAGGCTTTTACGGCTTCCCCGACTGTCCCCGTGGCCTTCTCCTTCCCCCCAGCTGTGGGCATTTCAGTCCACCAACTTTCCTGTGGTTCTGGACGATGTCCGTTCTGACCTCTAGTTGTATTTTTGAAATTGTTGTGCCCGGCTGCAGGTTAGGTGTTTAACCTATGCCGCCATCTTGGTTTCTCTTGATAGTTTAGTTTTAAGGATTATTTCTTGAGTTCCCACTATGGAAGATGAAAATCTGGCCCTTTTCCCTTTCACCCCCTACCCCACCATCAACTCACTTCTGACCCTGTAACTCCCCAGCGTAATTATGTCATTATTTTGGTTAGACCAGTACGTGCCATTTACATTTTTACATTATTAGTTCCGTTTTGTT
The DNA here is from genome assembly GCF_027574615.1 of Eptesicus fuscus. Classification (NCBI taxonomy): domain Eukaryota; kingdom Metazoa; phylum Chordata; class Mammalia; order Chiroptera; family Vespertilionidae; genus Eptesicus; species Eptesicus fuscus. Next base: position 10,091,834 of record NC_072495.1, on the reverse strand, counting down.
GTTGTTAATCCTCATCCAAGGATATTTTTTCCCATTCATTTTTAGAGAGAGTGGGAGGGTGGGGGAGAGAAATAGAGGGAAACATCAATTGGTTGCCTCCTGCACGTGCCCTGGGGCCCTTGAACAAACCTGCAACCCAGGTAGGTGCCTTTGACCGGGAATTGAATCTGTGACCGTTCATGATGCTGCTCTGATCACTAAGCATCACTAGCCAGAGCTTACGTTATTAGTTCTGATCATTTTAGACCAGCATTTGTGAAAGGGGGGTTCAGAATACATTTCCACAAGATGTCAGTAGGGGTAGGTCTATGATTTAATATGTTTGGGAAATACCAATTAAAGTTAAAAACCTGGCCAGAACCGGTTTGGCTCAGTGGATAGAGCGTCAGCCTGCGGACTAAAAGGTCCTGGGTTCGATTCCGGTCAAGGGCATGTACGTTGGTTGCGGGCACATCCCCAGTGGGGAGTGTGCGGGAGGCAGCTGATCGATGTTTCTCTATCATCGATGTTTCTGACTCTCTATCCCTCTCTCTTCCTCTCTGTAAAAAATCAATAAAATATATTTAAAAAAAATAAAGTTAAAAACCTGTTCCTACTGTAGGACTTCTCAGAGCCTTTAATATGCCAGTGTACTTCAGGAGGGACATGGGTATGCAATAGTTCCCAAACTTTTGGCCATGGAACCTTTCTTATACAGAGTCTCTTGATGGAACACAGTTTGAGAAACATTGTTTTGGGTTCATCTCCTTGGCCAACGACGATTTCTCAAAGTTAGAAACACATGGCTTCTTTCAAACAATCCCCTTTTGGAGAGTGAGAAAATAAACCAGAGAGAGCATGTGTGTCGTTGAGCCTGTGAAAAATGCTGGTGTGAGCAACAGCCTCATTTGATTGACTTCTTTTTCCTTCTCCAAAGACTGACCAGCACTATCACGTGTCCCCTTGTCGTGGAGAAGGTGAAGAGCCTGCTGAAGGGCCAGGGCTTCCCAGATTATGTGGCCTCTTTTGGGAATTCTCAGGCCCAGGATGTGCTGGACTGGGTGCCTATCCACTTCATCGCCCAGGCACCCCACATGAAGGTACAGGGGGAGAAGTTGAAGGCCACATAATGGCGATCTCTCTTTCTTCCACTGCCCTCCACCCCGTGGGGGAGGTAGATGGCTCCGGGCGGGAGCCTGGGCTTTGATATCAGATGGGCCCGGACCCTGAATACTGATTTTGTCCTTGTTAACACTTGTCATTGGCCATTGATTTTGTGGGATTGGGCCCTTTCCTCTCTGTGAAGTGGGAATGATGGTTATAGTACCGATCTCATAGGGATTGTTGAGTTAATGAGGTAATTAATATTCATGGTGCCTAGTGGTTACTCCATAAATGGGAACCTGACCATTCCTACTGTCATTGTTGGGGTTACATGAGGCCTCTTCTAGGCATTGGATATGAGACAAGTGTGAGGACTGTCTCAAAGAGATTGAGACATCCTCTCATCCACAGCGCTGTTCCCTGGTCTATAAAGGCGGCCCACATGAGAGCTTTCAATTCAAAAGTTCCCAGGAGTTTAATGGATTTGACATCCTATAAATGGGTTCCTGATCACATGTGATTCTTCTGCCCACCTTTTCCTTTTGTCTCAGCAGTCAGTGTGGGCTGGCCCCCATCCCTGGAGGTGTGCTCTCCATCTTATCCTTTAATTGCCCAGCTTTTTCTTGTCACAGTTTCTTCAGGCCTTTCATTATCTGCTTAGCATATTTATAGCATGGGGACAGTGGGGGTGAGGACTGCTCCCCAGCTCGGATCCCGCCCTTCCTACCAGAGACCGGTGATTGCTCAGTCCCTGCTTTTCAGCTGCTAAGTCTTGGCTCAGCTCTGCTGCCTCAGTGAACCAGGCAGATTGCTTCTGGCTTCTTGGAGATTACTTCCCCCTCAGAAGGGAAAACAGGTTGGGAGGAGACGCAGCAGTGAGGACATTAGCACTGCCAGGGTCTGTGCTGGTCCAGGTAGCTCAGGGCCTGGGGTGGGTTTTGTGCCAACCTTTCAGGAAACCCAGGTAGAAGCAGACATGAGAGCATCTGCTAAGCTCAGTTATACCAGCTGCTTGTTGCATCTTCTCCTAATAACAGGATATTCAAGGATCTCTCAGCCTACAAATTGCTTAAAAGGCAGTTCCAAGCTAAGGATCCCACCAGTGCCTTTTTGGCAGGCACAAATTTAGCAGGCCTGCTAGCTTTTCATGCCTTGAAGAGATGTGTTTTTAAAAACTTGTTATTATGGAAAATTTCAAACATACACAAAAATAGAATAATACAACAGAATCCCTTCTAACCATCATGCAGCTTCAACAGTTATCACAGTTGCCAACTAAAGAGGTCTAGAGGCAGGAACAAGATCGGGAAGGCCCGCCAACCACTTTCCCCTGGGGGCTGCCCAAACAGAGGCCCTGGAGCAGAGGCCTCAGGCCCAGCTCCCACAGCGTCCAGTCTGAACTGCGCAGCTCCATGGAGGCTCTCGGTTCCTGTGGAGAGCTGGCAGTATCTTCGACAACTCACACTCTGCCTATAAACCCCAGTGTAACACCTTAATTGCCAATTGATGAAACCAGATAAATGAAAAGAAGGCACATTTCTTTTAAGTGTATTTTAACATAATATGCAATCGGGCTTAATTTGTCTGTTGTTAATACCATTCTCTCTCCTCCCCACCCAATGCCAGTTTCTCTCCTCAGGTATCTCGGAGGTAGCTATAAACAGGTAGAGCTGTGGTCGGCAAACATGCGGCTCTTTGGCCCCTTGAGTGTGGCTCTTCCACAAAATACCACGGCCTGGGCAAGTCTATTTTGAAGAAGTGGCGTTAGAAGAATTTTAAGTTTTAAAAATTTGGCTCTTAAAAGAAATTTCAATCGTTGTACTGTTGATATTTGGCTTTGTTGACTAATGAGTTTGCCGACCACTGAGGTAGAGGAAGATAGAGCAGGCAAGGCCCTGAAGGTTCTACAGACACGCACTGGGCTTACAACTCCCAGCTGATGCTGGCCTCTTTAGAAATCAGAGGAATTGGAAGGAATGGAAAAATTGTGCGTTAGGTGTTAAAATGTTTTTGGAGCATTGAGTACTTTAAAATATGTGCTTTCTCTAAGCGGTTTTTATCTGAACTTTGAGAGTCTATTCATTCTCTTGTTCAGAACATTTTGTAATATGTGAAACATTTTATAATTAAAACTCTGAACTGCAGATTAAGTTTGATGTGTGGTTGGTGTAATAGTCAAACTGATTAACAGCATTTTGTTTTGTAGGATGTCTGCCAGCTCCCACTGGCTTTGGTTATAGAAGTGAAGTGGACGAAGTACGGATCCTTACTGAACCCACAGGCTAAAATAGTCAACGTAACTGCAAATCTAATTTCATCCTCATATCCTAAGGTAGGCCTAACTTTAGTTTCAAGGTATAGGTTAAGATACAAGTCCAGACAAAACTCAAGTGTGATAGTAAAATTTACTATTTTGTGAAAAAGATTATAATTAAAATGGAAACAATCTGGATTCTTTTTTAAAAAATATATTTTTATTGATTTCAGAGAGGAAAGGAGAAAGATAGAAACATCAATGATGAGAGAGAATCATTGATCAGCTGCCTCCTGCATGTCCCCTACTGGGGATTAAGCCCGAAACCCAGGCATGTGCCCTTGACCGGAATTAAACCTGAGACCCTTCTGTCTGCAGGCCGACGCTCTATCCACTGAGCCAAACCATCTAGGGCAACAATCTGGATTCTTAAAACACTGTAGCTGTCATTTTCTTTCACTTAGAGGAAAAACCTCCACTGACAAGGGTTTCATTCACAGTAGCACACTTGTTTAGATTTATCTTTAAAATTCTTATGAAAATTGAGTTGTGATTGACATTGATGTGTTGGGCAACCCGGGTAAAAATTATTTCTCTCATCCAAGTTAATGGCTGATTAGCCCTCCACATACCTATCAGATTTTTGAATGACCAACAGTGGTCAGTGAGGAACAGAGTGAAAGATGTCGTGTTTTTGTTATCCTGGTAACACCCGGGCGGCAAGGCTTACAGCACCCTGGCTTTTTATTACAGACCAACTCAGGAAAAGAAAGGACGGTTCTTATTTCCACTGCGGTTTCTTTTGTGGATGTGTCTGCACCGGCAGAGGCAGGCTTCAGAGCTCGGCCAACCATCAATGCCAAGCTGCCCTTCAATTTCTTCTTCCCGTTCGTTTGACGTAAGTCATTTAAAGAAAGGAGGCCACACCTCTAGAATAGAGTGGCTTCCAGACCAGTACACCTCCCCTCCCCACTCATTTCCCTCCTTTTGGAAATTTTATTCTACTTGGTTTGACTTTAAAAGGGGGCACTATCTGATCTTGGTAATTTCCAAAACTCTCAGCACACAGATCGTATGTGGAAATCAAATTGCACCTTTGGGAAGACGGTAGAGAGAACAGACTTTGAAGTAACACAGGCATTGAGGGTTTATCCAGTTCACTCACCTCCTGCTTTGATGTGAGTTGTTGTTAAAATAATCATTGTTTTTAGTTCAGGTTTTCTTTCAAGTCCCATTGAAATGAGTACAAAAATAGCGAACTATTGTATAAGCTCATGCAGATAGAATACAAGGCCTCAGGAGGGGATCTTCCCCCAAATGTCATGTTAATTAGAGTGGAGTCTTGGGTCCAATTGACATTTCTGTACCAGGCACTGTCGCTAGCTAGCTCTCCAACTGGTGGGCTGGTGTGGAATGCCACAGAGCAGTTCCAAGCAGTTGAAGCTGGAAAGGATATAGTAGGAGGGTCTGGGGGAAGGAGAGAGTTTATGTTCTACATTAATTGTACAGTAATTGAGAAAGATGTTATCAGGTGGCAGAATTGGGTGGAGCAGCTAGCAGCTGGGAGATGCAGCTGGGTGATGCAGAGGAGGGGCTGGGAACCCGAGGACAGCCTCCTTGAGGAACTGCCCTTCAACAAGCTGTTTAGAACAGTTTGGAAATAGAAAAGGCCTTTCCAGAATGGGCTGGTAGCTAAGGTAGCTTCCTTTTTGTTTTTCTTTTGTCTTTCAGAGCGCTCATAGGAAAGAATGCCTCAGTATTCCCGTAGAACGTGAAAACGACATTTGATGAGATTAAATGTTATATACAACTAGTGATTGTCCAGCTTTGTTGTACATTTTCGAGCAAGAATCAAGTGCTCAACATGAGAAACAGCTTATAATACATTTGTGATACAGTGCAGGTGGGAATGGGATGGGAAGCCCTCGGTCACACCAAGGAAGAGAGAGAGCCTTCCGAAAGACTGTGTCCCTCCAGAGTCCAAGCTGGGTCGGAGGCAAAGACATCAAACCAACCCTGTCCCGCAGATGCCCCAGGACGGCTGGTGGTTCTCATTCACAGCCACAGCCCGGGAGGCGGTGTCTTTGGAGTGGAGCAGGGACGCCTCTAGTTCACCTCCCCCAGAAGTCCGTGCTGTCTCAGTAGCTTGTTAAGTCTTTCAATTTCTTGTTCCTGTTATTACAAAAGCAGACAAATAACTGAATTTACCTCTGAGCCTCACCAGGGACGTGACCATCATTCCGTGCGCCCCAGAACAAGGACAGGCCATGAAGCTTGTGGAATCAGTCTGTGAAGGCGACTACCACAGTCAGATGGCGTCCAGTGGACAATGGCAGAGACAAGAGGAGGGACGCCCAGCCTAGCTGGGAAGGAGGCAAGGACAGGGAAGACTTAGCCAGCGGGAGGGGTGCTCCTGGCCCAAGCACACAGGAGCGAAGGCCTGGCGTGAGAAGCACTGCGCTGAAGGGGGGCAGCTGCAGCCAGGTGGGATTTCCCCAGGAGTGCTTCCTTACCTTCTCAGAGCAGCTGAACTCAAGGTGCTGGATCTTGGCAGCCAACTGCATATTTATCTGTTTTAACTTCAACAGTTGCCGTTCTGAACGTGTCTTAACCGAGATAATTATTCCTGAAAAATAATTGAGGGTCTCAATGACACTGGTTTCTAATTTAACCACTTGAAAAAAAAAAAATCTGTGTTCCTTATAAGTGTATCCAGTTGGGAAGAGTGGTGACAGACAAGTAAAACAGTCATTGCTTAAAGGCGTCTGAACTAGGATTCAGATTTTTCATTTCTGAGCAACTTATTTCTGAGGACCTCGTTGTGAATTACTTCTCTTTGGTTCCCATGGGCTGAAAATTCCTTAAAAAATAATCACTGACAGAGACAGCAGCGGGGGTGAGAGCATGTACGGGAGTGGGATGGGGGGCAATAAGGAGATATGGACACATATGTAATACCTTAATCAATTAAAAATAATAATAATAACTGAGCAGATGAGCATTAAGCTCCTCACCACAAAGCTGCTTCACCACAGCACTGCCTAGCAGCAGTGTGTGCAAAAGCCACAAAGGGCTGGCCTGGCTGGTGTGGCTCAGTGAATAGAGTGTTGGCCCGAGCACCGAGGTGTTGTGGGTTCGATTCCCAGTTAAGGGGATGTATCTGGGTTGCAGGTTCCATCCCTGCCTCAGTTGGGCTAGAGGCAACCAATCTCTCTCACATAGATGTTTTTCTCTCTCCCTTCCTCTCTCTGAAATCAATAAATAAAATAAAGTTACAGCAAAAACATTAATTCTCAGATGGAGGCTTCCTGTACAAACAGGGTGTGCAAGGCATAGGCTTTTTACCTAAAATACACGGTATTTCCCCAAGGGTGTGCTCCACAGCCAGGGTCTACGGCATGTGAATAAGTATTATGTTCCCAGAAAGTATCAGATTGGTCAATTTGGAAAATATCACAGTTCTCAGAGCCTTCACCACACTAACACATGTGCTTTTCTCAAAGGGGGCAGGATCTAGTGTAAATCATTTTTAGCTTCCTTGCACCCCTTTTGGATGAGGCCCCTCCCCAGGTGGGTAGGATGTGATAAAATTCTCTCAGGGATTAGTCTAATAGAAATAGGGCCTAAAGGAGAAAGGTAGTTCCTCTGAGAGCGCATGTCTCAGTGTCAGTTCTTAGCCACAGAGGTGGTGGTGGGACACCAGATCAGACCACTTCACTATCCTCTAGACTGCGGGGAGGAGGAGGAAACGACCTGGAAACCACGACCTGCAGCCTCTGTGTCCACTCCCAGGCGCCACCCATTCCTATCTGCTCTGCAACCCAGGAGTGCAGGGGACGTACCGTTGATGATCCGGGCCACCCGCCACAGCCGGAGCAGAATCAACAGGCCAAGAGCCTCAAACTCATGCTCCTGGAACAGGAGGACGATGTCGAGGACAAATGAAACCACGACGACAACGGAGTCCAGGATTTCAAACTTGTGGTGGAAGAACTCCAAGCGGAAAACAAATATTTTAAAGAAAACCTCTACCATAAAGAAGGTCAAGATGGCAATGCTCATGAAGTGGAACACCTGAAGGAGACAAGGAAGCACAGTGAGAGCAGGTCCGGGCTGGGGCAGGCCGCACAGACCAGCAGGCCTCAAGTGCACCTGTCAGGTCACCAGAGAGATTTCATTCACTGACCAGTCCCGAGGCTCTGCCAGCACCAGGCCCTGTTCTCGGGCTGGTAAAACAGCGGGAACAGCAGACAGGGCTCTGCTCTTTGAAGGGCAACTGGGCGATGGCAGATTGGAAAACATCCACCATGCCTATTGGCATAGCAATACGGGGACCATGCAGAAACCCTATTTTCTTTCACTGGGCCTTTTCATTTTTTTCCTTTGACTCAAACGGGCCTCTCACCCAGCCTGACTCACCCACCTTGCTTAATCATTAAGCCCTCAGAGCAATGAGGTTCTGGTCAGTATCCAGTAGTCTTAGGAACAAGTCTATTGATTATAGAGACAGAATTTTCAGTCAAACTACAGATAGCATGTTGGCCTCAGTTTCCAGGAAAGCGGAGCAATCCCACCAAACATATCCTTGCCAAAACAGACAATGACTCCAGGGCTGGCATCAGGACCAGATACAATGATCAACTACCCCCTACCTTAGCACCAACCAATCAGTAGAGACCACGACCCTAACTCCTCGAGTCATCATGATTAACGATTCCCCCTGCTCCCCCCCCATCTCCCCCCCCCCCCCCCCACCCCCGCTATAAAGTCCTTCCCCTGGAAGCCATGGGGAAGGAGTTTTTTGAGCAGTAGCTCACCTGTGACTCCAGGCATGGTGCCATCTCCTTAATAAATCCTTACTTTCGTGGCTGCAGACTCTCGTTTGATAAATGCAGGCAAACAGACCCTTCAGTTGGGTAACAGTGCCACTGCTTGGAATTTATCCTACAGCTTAATTCACGTGTACAAAGACTTGTAAGGATAGATTTTCTACATAGTTTGTAGAAAAATAGAAATATCCATTGAAGGGCAGTCGTCAAATGCATTACAGTACCTCCATATGGAGCACTACGCAATTGTTAAAAAGACCAAGGCTGATCCATATGGGTTGACTAGCAGTGATCACCAAGGTAGATGGTGAGTGAAGAGTTCCCAGATCCTGTCTTCAGTAAAGTAACCATTTCCATTCTGGGCAGGGAAAGTTCAAAGTCGGCTGGGACATCATCTTTGAGCAGGGAAATGCTCGAAGACTATGGGGTCGTGTCAAAGGAACACAGCAGTCCACTCGAAGGGGCTCACAGTGGCCAGGTTTGGGACCATTTGAATATTGAAAAGAATAGCTATCATTGTAATACACTGAATACATAACACACAAAAAATCCATGCGTCCATAGTGAGTGGTACATGCACACACGTGTACACAGGAAAAAGGAAAGCTCTTCTAAAAGAATACCAACTACGTGATGTAGAAGGAAAGACAGTTCAAAATCACCAGTTTGCATCCCCCAGTGTATTCACTGGCCAGCCAATGCTCATGAGTGGATGCTAATTGGCTATTAGATATGGAATTACTGATAATTTTTAAGGTATGAAAATGCTATTATGGTTCTGTAGGAGGAAGACCTTATTCTTATGTACATCAAAGTATTTAGGATGAAGTGTCATGATGTCTAACTTACTTTCAAATGGTCAGACAATAATACATGGGTGTGTTTGTGGGTAGAGATATAAAGCAAATATAGCAAAATGTAGATTTGCCTTTTTTCATAATAAAAAAGTTGAGGAAAAAGAAGGGCACAAGACAGTGAGTTTGCAGGTATGTTATTGATTCTGTTAAAGAAAAATAGAGAAGAAATTCATCCATGTACGGAAGGGCTGGGGCTGGCCGCAGAGGGACACCTAAGGCTGCCTTGGGAAGGGGCCACCAGTAGGAAGGGTGGTGGTTTACACCTGAAAGGGCATTTTCGCTTTATAAATGGACTTTTGTTTTTAAAAAAGTGTTGGGAGAAGCTTTCCAGCCCCTGACTGTCTCCTATGTTACTGACGACGGGCCACAGGTGGTGCATTTTTGGGGTGTCCAGTGCCCCTTGGGCGAGTGTCTGGGAGGGACTCCGGCAGGAAGTGTGAATCAGGGAATAAACAGTGGCACATCCCCCGAGGGTTCCAGCCTAGGGACCCCATCAGAACAGCGAAGGAGAAACAGCTCTTCTAGGGGACGGGAAAGTATGGTTCTCCTGGTCAGAGCGCCCCTCTGGAATCAGGGACACACTCCAGCTCAGCGGTCCAGGAAGCCATCAAGTGAAAGGAGACGTTTCCTGTCGTAGTAAATGCTTATCTATAACTTGGAAAGGCAGACATTTCCTCTGCCCTTTGACTAAAAGCACCCGATCTGCTCTCAGGCAGCCTCAGGGCGGGTGCTATCCACCCTACTCTGTCCCCTTCAGGGCAGGCACCAGAGTGAAGAGAGCATTAAAGGGCTGTGGACACACTACCCTGCCGGCGTAGTTGTTCTTGTCCGGCTGGATGATCTTCAGGTCCAGGATGAGCTCGGCCAGCACCAGGAGGGCATCCAGCACAACCAGGCAAATGATGATGACCTGCGGACCCAGGGAAGGAGGAGAAGCCATGAGCCCGAAAGGGAGACCGCCTTCTATCTTTCAAAGGTTGGTTTGGAAACATCTGGATGAAAACACTAGGGAAAAATGCCAAGGTTGGGAGGCTGCTGGCTATGGCCCATGTACCCTGTGGGGAGCCCGCTGGGGGCCAGCTCCTCCACAGACGCCCCTCCTCCCCCTGCTGCCTTCCCGGGCTGTTCGCCACCTCAGTGCCTGTACCAGGGCATCTCAGGACAGCTCACTCCCTGACCCTCTGTCACTACTTGTCTTTTTTTGATAAATTTTTTTTATTGATTTCAGAGATGAAGGGAGACAATGAGATAGAAACATCAATGATGAGAATCATTGATCAGCTGCCTCCTGCACACCCCACACTGGGCATTGAGCCCACAACCCAGGCATGTGCCCTGACCAGGAATCAAACCGTGGCCTCGTGGTTCATAGGTCGACGTTCAACCACTGAGCCATGTCGGCCGGGCACTACTTGTCTTTTTCTTATTCGTTCACTGTTTCCCAGCGTCTCTCAAACCAAACTGCTAGGTGGCAAGCAAAATAATAAAAACATTTTGCCACATTTTTATTTTCCTAGTAATGTGCTTTGCTCTTACTAGGGTAAGCTCAGAGTAGATGCTCAGTAAATAATGAAAAACATGCAGCCTTAGAGGTCTGAGTTGTGGGAGGAAGCTCCAGGCTCTGCCCGCTTTGGGCAGTTGGGTTACAGTGATGTCCACTGTGCACATAAAACAGCTGCTGTGCAGAGCCATGAAATACCTGCCCCACTCAGGTGGAAAACAGAAGAGTTGTGGGAAAGACAGTCATGACCTGGGAGCAGAGGGGGGCAGTGGGAACCAGAGTGGAGGGAGTGGGTGATCTCTCAGTGATGGTGGTGGTCACGGAGATGGGGGTGGTGACGACTCTGAGGAGGGCACTAATGGGAGGAGGTGACAGTGTTGAGAGAGACCACAGGGATGACAGGGTGGTGATGGGATGGCAGCGGTGGAGGGACCCAGGGGACGCTGCATGACTTTCTTCCTTTGGAAACTGGACCATCACTTGCTTCCCCCGGGGCCTTGCCTCTTACACTCTCAGGTACGTAGATTTTGGCCTCTGAAGGTTAACGTTGCCATTAATTTTCTTGGCAGTTTCAGGATGAAATTCTACAAGTGCAGGCCCACTAAGAACGAAGTACTGTATACATTTTTTAAAATCATTTCCACCTGTAGCTAATTATTTCAGTAATTAAATGATTTGATGATATGGATTATTGTGAAATTGCATGGCAAACTGTTTTTCAATGACGTTTGTATACAGATCAAATTCAGCAGCTTAATAAAGATTCAAGCTTTTGGTGCGTTTTCCCCCCTTTTCTTTCTTTCTTCATCCTTGGTTTTATTTTAGAGCTAAAGGGATCTGACTTAAAACCAAGGCACAGAAATATTAAAATCAGGCTGCATATTCAGCCATAAAAAGAGATGAAGTACTGATACATGCTACAACGTAGTTGAACCTAGAAAACATTATGCTAAGTGAAAGAAGCCAGATGCAAAAGACAATCTGTATTGTATGATTCCATTTATATGAAATGTCCAGAACAGGCAAATCAATAGATGCAGTAAGATTAGCGGTTGTCAGGGGCTGGGCGGTCACTGTTTAATGGGTACCGAATCTCCTTTGGGGGTGATGAAATGTTCTAGAACTAGATAGTGGTGATGGCTGTGCAACATTGTGCATGTATTAAGTAAAGGCCACTGAACGATTCACTTTGAAATGATTAATTTTATATGAATCTCACCTCTGAAAGACAGACAGGCCCAAGGTCACAAAGCTACAATGCCTGGGTCCCCACCCTGTATTTTCTCTCGTGGTTGTGCCATCCCATGTGTGACAGCAGTTAGCTATACATCATGTCACCTTGGCCACCTCAAACCATGTGGAACAAGTGGTTTGCAAGAAAGGGATTCCAGAATCTTCTGTAGGCTGATCCTACCAGCACAGATCTAACCCCTGAGCCTGAACCTGTATCCCCCGCTGTGAGGTGGCCACCTTTCTTGTACTCTGCGCCCCTTCTCCAAATCTGGTCATGTCACCCCCTCCCACCTGCATGTAAACTTTCCATGGCTGCCCACTGCCCGGGGATGACGACCTTCCGGTGCCTCCTTCCTTGCCAAGCGGTCCCTCTTCTCACCACACACATGCCTCGTGGACCCTTCTCCGTCCTGCAACGCTGCAGACCCTTTCCTACCTCGGGCCCTTAGCAACAGGGCCATCTGCCTGGAAAGCTCCTCCCTCTCCCACCCACTGAGCTCACTCCTGCCCAGCCGTCAGCTGTTGGGGATTGGGGGGAATGTCACCTCCTAGACACATCTCCCCCATCCCCAGGATCTCTCAGAACCCCCTTCTGTTTCCCTACAGAGGGCTTCTCTCCACTTGTAACCAGTTTCTGGAATGACTGCATCCGTGAGTGGGGCAGAAATGTGTCCACCACGCTCGCCACTGTACCCCGCCTCCACACACACAGGTGCTAAGAAACGGCTGTTGAGTGAATGACTAGACACCTCTACTTATTTTTCCCCAGTACCAGCATCTCCGGGGATCCCAGCTTAGGGGGCCAGCTGGTGGGCTGAGTCAGGAGAAGGGGGGCACCTCCCAGAGGGGGATAATCTAGGGCTCCCCTTGCAGCTGGAAGGAAGCTGGCTTGTTCGTCCTACTGCTGAAATTGAGGGTTTGGGATTTCAACCCCAACAACTTAATACCACGCTTTCTTTCCTGTCGCAGCCACAGAGGAAAGCACTGTGCCGGGTTGCTTGGCCTGCATTCTTTCTCTAAGCCACATAAAAGCGAAAAATACCAAAATAAGTTTTCCCTATTTTACCCTGGAACAAAGTCAGCGATGGGAGAGGCAGGGCTGCTTCTCTCTGCTTCCAGAAGGGACACTGGCTCTTGGTAGGAACTGGATTATCTTGGCCCAGGGTCCCCCAAATGGCTCCATGTGGTAACGGGGCTGACAGGGGCTGTGTGCTTCCCCAGTGTCCCTGGGCCTCCGGCGTTCTCCTGGGACTCACACATGCTCCTGGACTCCTGCCTGCCCACCTGACGGCTGGCCAGACTCCACCTGCTTTTATCCTTCAAAATCAGATGTCAGGACGATCCTGAACTCTGTAGAAAGCTCCATTCCTTTGCTATTCTTTGAAGCCCCCCATCTCCCCCTCAAGTTCTCCCCATCACCACACCTGGAAGTCGGCAGTGAGTTAAGCCTGGCAGGTATTTTTGGCTGAGACAGGCCCCCAGGGTGAAGAGTGGGTGTGGCCTAGCACCCTCTCGGCCTTGAGGGGCTGACACGTTTTTTCTGCCTCCAAAGTTTATCCTTTAATTTCCTTTGTGAGTGTGTGGCAAAATTTGTATAACATAACATTTACCATTTTAACCATTTTAAAATTCAGTAGCATTAAGCCTATTCCCAAGGTTGTGGAACCATCACCACGATATAGTTCCAGAACATCTTCGTCACCCCAAATGGGAGCCCTGTACCCATGAGGCAGCCATTGCCCACCCTCCCCTCCCTCCAACCTGTGGCAACCACCAATCTGTTTTCTGTGTCCATGGGCTTGCTCCTTCCGGACATTTCACAGAAATGGAATCATACAATACAGAGTCTTTAGTGTCTGGCTTCTCTCTCTCAGCATCATGCTCTCCAGGTTCATCCATGTTGTAGCAGGTGTCAGCGCTTCCTTCCTTTTCGTGGCTGAACAGTATTCCCTTGGATGGATGGACCACATTTTGTTCATCCACTCCTCAGATGATGGACCTCTGGAGTAAGATTTAATCCCTGAAACACGGGACCTGCCCTGTGTACCCAGCACTGTGTAGGCGCCTGGCACGTGGTCGGTGCTCAGGAGGCATCTGCACAATGAATGAGGCAGCGATGGGCCCCCACCCCAGCCTCGTGACTCTCAGCCGAGGGCCCTGCCCACCTACCTGAAACCTGTGAGAGCTGAAGAGCTTCTTCAACCTGGTCCTGAAGTCTAGAGGGCGCCTGGGTGTGGAGACGGGGTCCGAAGTTGGGTCAGCAGCTCTGCCCTCCTCCTCTGAGGCTGGTGGCGGCGGCGGCGGCGGCTGCTCCTCCTCTCCGCCGCCCCCCTCCTCCTCCTCCTCCTCCTCTTCATTCTCCCATTTCTTGTAGTTGATGTTCCAGGCTTGGTAGTCATCCCCAACGACGGTGAAGTGCCTCAGGAACTTGCTCATCCTCTCAGCGGGAGCCACCTTGGCCCTCCGCGTGACTGTCTGAAGGGAGGGGACAGAGAGTGAGCGCTCGGCAGGGCGGCCTCAGAGCCCGACCAGACCACTGGGACCCCACGTCTCTCTGGCGGGGAGCAGGGCCCCAGCTGGGCCACAGGGGTGAAGGCAGCCCCAGAGCTCAGAGCACCGTGCGAGCACAGAGACCGTGAGGTCACAGTGGTTTCTTGTGCTTTTATTTTTGGAATCCAGGCTGTCAGTGTCAGTGAGGCGACAGGAAATGCCAGACCCCATCAGGCCTATCACTGTGGTCTGGTTGGCAGTCACCAACGGAATTGGTACTACAACCCAGTTACAAAATACCCATCACGGGCCCACGTGTAAAGATCGGAAGAAGGCCGCATGGGTCAAAGATATCACAACCTGAAAAACCAGAGGCGAGAGTTGGGAGGGGGAGGGGAAAGCCAAAAGTAAAAGTACCCAGAGTTTCACAGAAAAGTGAAGGACCCCCTCTCCACTTCGTGCCGGGGTGGATCAGTCCTTGAAAGGTGAGAAGCAAATGGATTTTTTTCTAGGTTCAGCTATTTTAAATACACAAAGGACAATTAAAGACCTATGGCCTCAAAGCAAAAAGCAAATGATCCTCCCCTCTTTGCCCAGATAATACATTTTTTATAAAGTTCAGTAATGAAAACTTTCAGGTATGGATACAAGAATAGGCGACATGGTCAGTGGAACAGAAGGGAGCCCTAAGCAGACTCAGGTCCCTGTGGGAACCCGGATGTGATGGTGGTGGCAGTTCAGATCAGCGGGAAGGGCTGGCGAGGTTCGGACAACTGGCTTTCCCAATAGAAAAGTAAGTAAACAAAAGACCCCACACAACACAAAGAATAAGTTTAGGAGGCATTAGCAAAAATATATATACACTGAGTGGCCAGATTATTATGATCTCTGAACGCATAATAATCTGGCCACTCAGTGTGTGTGTGTGTGTGTGTGTGTGTGTGTGTGTGTGTGTATGAGGCCCGATGCACGAAGATTCCTGCAAGAATGGGCCTTCCTTCCCCTGGCTGCCGGCACCGCCTTCGCTCCAGCCTGGAGCCACCTTTCCACCTTCCCATGCTGCCCAGAGGCCCAGAGCGGCTGGGGCGGCGAGGAACGCCTGCCCCCGGCCGGTGCCTGCATATGCAAATTAACCTGACATCTTTGTTGGGTTAATTTGCATACTCACTCTTGAATGGCTGGTGGGCGTCGTGAAGGTATGATAATTTGCAGCTTTCCCTTTTAATAGTGTAGATTAGAGGCCTGGTGCATGAATTTGTGCATGGGTGGGGTCTGGCCAGCCTGGCCAGGGGGAGGGGACATGGGTGGTTGGCCGGCCTGCCTGCTGGTCGAACTCCTGGTTGAGGGGACAATTTGCATATTAGTCTTTTATTATATAGGATATACACTGAGTGGCCAGATTATTATGTGTTCAGAGATCATAATAATCTGGCCACTCAGTGTATATAAATGTATTTTTTAAAAACTTTAAAAGTCTTAGAACAAAATACAAACAAGTATCTTCATGACCTCAAAACAGGGAAAGATTGTTTAAAGAAGACAAAACTGCTCGAATGGCATGGCTCAGTGGTTTAGCATCAACCTATGAACCAGGAGGTCACGGTTTGATTCCAGGAGGTCACGGTTCGATTCCAGGTTGTGGGCTCGATCCCCAGTGTGGGGCGAGCAGGAGGCAGCCAATCAATGATTCTCTCTCATCATTGATGTTTCTCTCTCTTTCTCCCTGTTCCTTCCTCTCTAAAGTAATATATACATATCTATATCTATATATATCTATATATATGTGTGTGTGTATATATATATATACACATATACATTTTAAAATTCTTTATTGTTTAAAATATATTTTAAAAAATATTTTATTGATTTCTTTACAGAGAGGAAGGGAGAGGGATAGAGAGTTAGAAACATCGATGAGAGAGAAACATCGATCAGCTGCCTCCTGCACACCTCCTTCTGGGATGTGCCCGCAACCAAGGTACATGCCCTTGACCGGAATCGAACCTGGGACCTTTCAGTCCGCAGGCCGATGCTCTATCCACTGAGCCAAACCGGTTAGAGCTATTGTTTAAAATATTACATATAGTATTACATGTGTCTCCTTTTTCCCCCATTGACCTCTCCCCTGTCTCCCCCAACCCCCAGCACATTCCATCACCCCCCCCTACTGTCTGTGTCCATTGATCTCTTACCCCCCCACACACCCTCCCCTGCCTTCCCTCTGAAGTTTGATAGTCTATTTAATACTTCTCTGTCTCTGTATTTTTGTTCATCAGTTTATGTTCTTCATAAAAATATATTTTTTAAAAAAGAAGACAAAACACACAGAAATGGATAGAATTGACTCATCAAAACTAAAAGCTTTTCTATCTCACAGACACCCCTACAAAGTTAGACACACACAGGTTGGCAGTAAATATTACAAAGTACTTAATAGACACAGATTTAGCACCCAGAATATATAAAGAAATTTTCCTTCAAAAAGACAACTCCACGGAAAACTAGGTAATGGATATTAAACAAGTCACTTAACAGAAAACCCAAATGGCCAAGATACTCAACTTCACCCGCACTCAGGAAAATGCAGGGTGAAGTAACTATCGCACACCTTTTCACTCCTCCGATTGGCCAGATTTTAAAGTCTGCAATAGCAAATGCTGGTGAAGGCGTGAAACAGAAACAACGGGGTCTGTTGAACACTGAAGATAAGAACAGGGAGTGGCACCACCATTTTTGGCAGCAATATGGCATTGTTTTGTCAAGATGAAGTTGTGCATATCTTTCTTAATGATCTAGTGATTCCATCCCCAGATGGGCTTCCCCCAAAAACTGCCCATATGTGCTCAAATCAATGACATGCTCAAGAATGTTCACCAGAAATGTTCACCTAAATGGCGGAAGAGAAATGAATCCTTCCTATTTGTGTGATGAAATACTAGACAACAGTTAAAATAAATGCCTCTACATATCGCTGAGGACATCTGCATGTACCCAGACAAAGAAATGACCTGGTCGGATCTCCCCATGCTTTCAGTGATGGGACCATGAGCGGCCAGGGTTTGCTCATGGTCTCAGGTAACCAGCAGCCGTGCACTTGAAAATAGGACTGAAGCTCTTTGGTCCCAGGCCACTGTTCCTTCCTGTACTGTGGTGCCTTGTACATTTCTAAGCTCCAAATTCATTAAAAGGATACCACCTCTTTCATAAGACTTTCCTGAACCCCAATATTTTCTTGTTAAGTGCGCTGAGACTGTGGGGCGAGGTTGTGGGTGACGTGTGTGGAGGGGATGGTGCTCCAAAATGCTATATCCAGGAACACCCCATCGACTCCAGGCTGCCTCCCCTGCCCAGTCTCCCATATTGTTCAAGCACCAGGGGAGCCCCTGATTTGAGACTTCCTCCGATGCTAAGAGGCCCAAGGAGAGCATATAACCTCCCAGGAGTGAACCTCCTGAATCTGTCCCCACCCAGGATCCTGGGGCCTGCCTGGCTCTCTCTTCTCCCGACCCCCACTGCTCATTTCCTCTTCCACCGTCTCCCTAGACCAGGCCTTCGTCCTCTCACCCAGAAGACTGCAACAGCCTCCTTATCAATCTCTCTCCTTCGACCCAGTTCTTCCATCGCACTCTCCATCCAGCAGCCTGAATGGATTTTATAAACCTTCACCCCTGACCATTGCGCCTGATCATATCTCTGCCCCCTGCTTTTTGCTCTTTGAATAAACACCCAAGATCCTTCCAACGACATACAGGGTCCTGCAAGGTTTGCTGTCATCTCCTGCCCCACAACCTACCCCGGGGCTACCCTCGCCCCCTCTGGGCCTCCTGCGGGGTCTTCCCTCAGCCTGGCAAGCTCTTCTCCCCACGCCAGCTTGGCTCACTCTTCCTCATGCTGGAAGCCTCAGCTGAAATGTCCCTTCCTCAGAGAGGCCCACCTTGACCCTCGAATGTAAATCAGACCCCTTCTTAATTTGATAACCCCTCTGTATATTCTTTTTAAAAAATATCTATTTCTTTATTGATTTCAGAGAGGAAGGAAGAGGGAGAAACATCAATGATGAGAGAGAATCATTGATCAGCCACCTCCTGCACACCCCCTACTGGGGATCGAGCCTGCAACCCAGGCATGTGCCCTTGGCCGGAATTGAACCCAGGACCCTTCAGTCCACAGGCTGACGCTCTAGCCACTGAGCCAAGCCGGCTAGGGCCTCTGTATATTCTTCACTTTCCCTTTGAGAGCCCTTAAAACAATTTCCCACTAGAAATCCTTTTGTGCAGCTGCTTATTACTTCTCTCTCCACACTAGCATTTAAGCTCCATCAGGGCAGAGTTTGTGTCCCCAGAGTCTCACATGACACCTGACTTAGAAGCCCACCAAGCGCCTGTTGGCTGAGGGCCCTGGTACCCCGTCTCCCATGTCGGGCTGCGACTCATCTCAGGCTGGATCCTCCATCACTTGGTTCCCACGGCTGGCCAAGGGGGGGCTACTGGCCATACCTTCCCCCAAAAAACCTCCTGGGCTAGTCTGCAGCATGGGGGAGCCTCCGAGTGCTTTGCAAAAACCACATATTTTACAGAAGAGAAAAGTTTTCTTCCTGAAACCTTGCGACCAGTAAAAAGATGCAACTTTTAGTAATTTGGGATGAAAATATTTACAGCACCCAGCAGAGCAGAAAAGAACTCTGGTTTTAAGTTAAAAAAAAAAATCTGTCATTTCAGAAGCAGAGAAGTTCCAGAAAAGGGCCACAATATAGCTCATCACGAAAATGTTGTGGGCCTCTGAAATCCACCACCCACCCTGGACTCCCCGCTCTAGTGCCTCCCACCCCTAGCCCTGCCCGGGCGGAAGGACTGACTCAGTGACAATCTCAGTGCCTGGCCTGGAGCAGCCCCTCCATAGTGACGGCTATTCTTCTTCTTCAGCATGGAAAACTCTCTCTCCACTGCTCCGACTCAGCACCGTCCATGAATATTCCACGTCTTGGCTTACCGGCCGGCTGCCAGCCTCTGCAACCCCCCGGCTTTTCAGTCTCACTCTCAGTCTCACAAACTGTTGGATTTCCTTTGTGGCTTAAGCTACAATGAGTTGTTTCTGTCACTTGCAAACCCCAAAATCTAGACCAGTAGAGTCCCTGGCACTGGAAACCGCCCATCTCCGTGCCCCCTGCGTTAACCTTGCTGTCCCACTATATCCTGACCCTACTCTCTCTGGGGTCACCTTTAGATCGAAGCCCACAGCTGTGGTTCCCATCTGCTTGACTGTACTGCATCCTGTCACCCTGTTGACTCAGTTCTTTTTATTTATTGATTGATTTTTGAGAGACAGGGGAAGGGAGAAGGAGGGGAGAGAGAGAGAAACATCAATGATGAGAGAGAATCATTGATCGGCTGCCTTCTGCACGTCCCCTACTGGGGATCAAGGCTGCAACCTGGGCATGTGCCCTGCCCGGGAATCAAACCAGTGACCTCTTGGTGCATGGGTCAGTGCTCAACCACTGAGCCACACCAGCCAGGCTGACTCAGTTCTTTTTGACAGTCTTGCCTCGTGATTTTTCTATGTCTGGCCACCCTTCTCAGTGCCCTGTACCATGTCCCTGTCCCGCCGCCACCTAAAGTCCTGGAGATTCTGACCCTGTCCTAGAGCAGGGTGACCTTCCCCTTTGGTGGTCTCAGCACACCTGTGTTCTCCACGCTGTTCATGTTCAAAGTCTCAGCCAGACGACTGGTATGCTGTTTGCTGCGACCCAAACTTCCCTCCTCTATCCACTTCCCCCATGTTCCCCCAGGGCTTGGCATCAATCACATCCACTCCGCTGCCAAGCCCAGAACCAACAGTCATCCCTGGCTCCTCTCTCTCCCTCAAGCTCATCCATATCAATGTCACCTCTTCAGCACCGCTCACCCTCCACCTTCTCTTTTCCATCGAACCCTCGCCGATCGACAGGACACCTGCACCAGCCTCCTCATGCGGCCTCCTGACCCCACATTCTTTCTCCACACAGCGGTAGCCAGGACCCCCTTTCCCCCGCTGCCCACCTGGCTGGGTCCCTGCTCTCATCTACCCCCACCCCCCCATGCCTGCCCGCCACTGCGCTCAGGAAAGGCAGAGCCCTGGTATCCTTCCAGCCTCTGCCGCACTCCAGCTACACCGAACCCCTCACAGGTTTGAACAAACCCCGCTGCCTCTTGCTTCTGGGACTTTGCACAGCCGGTCCCCCTGCTGTCTGTCTCACCCTAGTTCCCTCTCAGGCCTTACAAACGTCTAGATTTCACCCTCCTGGGAGGCCTTCTTTAACCGCTGCCTGCTGGCTTGGCGGCCTGCCTCTATTTCCCCACCATGCCCCTTACCTGCGAGCGCTGTGCCTCTCGGTACTGCCCGTCTCCTGCCAACTCTGGGCAGCGCAGGCTCTTCCTCCCTCAGCCACAGGGAGGGGCTTCAGAAACACCTAACAGGCGAGTTCACAGAGAGCTACCCCTCAAAGATAACCGAATCGCCGGCCTTCTTTCACACGTGGCAGGCGTTACACCAGAAAAGCTACTACCTGGGAGAGAGGGAAGAAATGAGAAAAACAGACCTAGACGAGATGGAGAAACACGTTCTCGTGAATGTCTATTTTTACCGGCTCTGAAGCTGCCATCTGTAGGAGGGGAAGTCCCTATGTCACGGTCATCCAACAATCACAGAAAATGGGCACTTTTTAAGAAATTCAGGCGATTCCCGATTCCCAGGGCCCAACGTCCTCTAAGTCCCCATTTTCCCGTTCTCCTCCCAGAGCTCACTTTTGGGGACTCGATGTGCTTATTTCATCAAAACCCCCCACCCTAAAACTCCGAGACACAACAGCAGCGACATCTATTATCACTAATTATTAGTGATGTGATTTGCTATATTAGCGCAACACTAAGTTCCTAAAAGGCTCTATTTTATTTAAAGTCCTAACAGCCCTCTGAGGTCGAGGCCATAATTTTGGGTCTAGGTGAGGGAGGAGGCACGTCCGAAGTCACACACTTGGAAAATGGCAGAGCCAGGACCTGCACCCTGTGTGGGTGACTCGGAGCCCAGGTGTTAGAACACGTGGCCAAGAAAAAGCCAGGCAGCCAATGACTACATATCCCCCCATACGTCCAACATACGCATAATTGGAATCTCTGAATAAGGAAACCAAAACAATGGAACAGAACCAAGAGTTCAAAATATAATTCAGGAAAACATCCCTGAAATAAAAGACGTTTAAAAAAGTTACTGTTTTTGTAGGCCAAAACTGGTAAAAATGGACAATTTCATGTGATTCAACCTGTAATATATACTAGTTTATTGTTTCAATTTCTTACATTGGGAACTTGTTCATGCAGAATTTTAAAAAAATGAACCAAAAAGCATCAGTGGTAAAACCAGCACATGAACTCAAGTCTACCGGCTCTGTTCTTTCCAAGATGCTCTGCCAATGTGGGGACGATATGCCAGAAAAGCTGAATTTTTTTAGAAGAATGATGAGAGTATAAGAGGCAGAATCAAGGTTCTGAGATGCAATCTTCCCTCCCTTAGCAGATGGGGAAACTGAGGCTCTATAACATGGCAACTGTCAGTTTATCTACAGGCACCTGGGTCTCCTGTCTTCTGGTCCAGGGGTCTTAAGACACACCCAGGCAGGGTCAAAGAAATCGTCTCCAATCCCAGCCTTCCCTCCTTCCCCAACAGCCCATCCATCACTAAATCCCGTGCATTTTCTCATCCAAATGACCCTGGAATCTTTTCTTTTTAATATATTTTTATTGATTTCATAGAGGAAGAGAGCTGAAACATCAATGATGAGAGAGAATCATTGATTGGCTGCCTCCTGCACGCCCCTACTGGGGATCGAGCCCGCAACCCAGGCATGTGCCCTTGACCAGAATCAAACCTGGGACCCTTCAGTCCTCAGGCTGGTGCTCTATCCACTGAGCCAAACCGGCTAGGGCCCTGGAATCTGATAACTATGTCTCCCATCCCCTGCCAGGGCCCGGCCCTGCATCCTCCTCTTAGGGGGAGGATGTACCAGCTCCCACTGCTGCCCCCTTCATTCTCTCGCATTCTCATCAGCAAACATAACCATGTCGCTCCCTGTGCAGAAAAGGCCTGAGGCTATTGTCCTAGCAAGGCCTGCTGGGCGCTTGACTGGCATCTGGGAAGCTGAGATTTTGGGAGGGTTCATAGCATTTCCCGGTAGGGACCGCTCACTGTGCCCACAGTTGGTGTAAACAATGTAGTTTATGCTGCACACCTGCCATTTCTGTGAGGGCTGGACAGAATGCCTGTGGGAGCAGCTCCCAGTGAAAACCTGGAGTCTCTATCGCGCTTTCCTGGTGGGCAGCATGGCGCATGCGGTGTCACAGCTCGTGGCTGGAGGTGGGAATCCGGCTGGAGCCTGGTTTCCTCTGGACTTCACCCCGTCCGTGCGCCTTTGCCCTTTGCTGACTTTAATGTGTGTCCTTTTGCTGTAATACGTCATCGCCATCAGTCAAGCTGTACGCTGAGTTCTCTGGGCTCTCCTAGCAAAACGCTGAACCTGGGTGATGTTGGGGCCTCTGACACACTCCCTTACTTAAAACACTTCTGGGCTTCCCACTGCTCTTAAAAATAAAGACCCAAGTGCCTCCCAGAGGCCCACGCCTATTCGGCATGCTGTGGCCTCCGCCTGCCTATCTGACCTCACCGTTCACCACCCTCTCTGCTGGGCCACAATGTACTCAGCCCTCTGCACTCAACACGTTCCTTCAACCACAGGGCCTCTGCAATTCTCCCTTGCCTAAAATTCCAGCCCCTCTTCTACTTTGTCATGTGTCTTCTTTAACCCCCTTCAGGCCCTAGCCAGTTTGGCTCAGTGGATAGAGCACCGGCCCATGGACTGAAGGGTCCAGGTTCGATTCCAGTCAAGGGCATTGACCTCAATTGCAGGTTCCATCCCCGACCATGTGGGAGGCAACCAATTGATGTCTCACATTGATGTCTCTCTCTCTCTCTCCACCTCCTTTCCACTCTTTAAAAATCAATGGAAAAAATGTCCTCAGAATTAACAACTACAACAAAAGAATAACCCCCCTCGGGAGGTCTCTCTCAAGCATCCCAGCTCCAGACCAACTACCTCCCCCGTTGCACTCACAAAGGGTCCCTCTCTCCTCCCCTGTGGAGTCAGGTCCAGCAGTTTCTGTGACTGTTGGAGTCTGTCATCCCCATCAGGGCAGAGACCAGGTGGGTTCCTGCTCAGGTGTGATCCTCTGTGGCTAGAGGACTGCAGATTCCCACTACAGATAGCTGGAGGGTCCCAGCAGCAAGCTCGCCGACCCCTTGACCCCCCACCCCCAGCCTTTGGGCATCTGTGTTCTGAGGGATGCCTATTTTTAAAATCAGGGAAGTCTTTAAATAAGCGTAACAGTTTTTCCTTCTCTAGGGTGGGGAGGAAGTTTGAGGTTCACAGAAACCACCACCTGTGACGGCTGACCAGCTTTGGGGGAGGGGCCACTGGCAGCCCAGGTGCCTCCCCCCTGCACCCCGTCCCAGCCCAGCGCTGCAACATTTCTCTCCTTTTCCATCGGGGTCAGGATCCCTCCTTTCTTGATAAGCGTCTGTCAACCCAGCAAGATGATCACGAGGCTGGGTGGAGACGATGTGGGAAATAATACCTACAGTAGTGGAAATTGTAGTGATTACAACTAGAGTACCTGCCATTTCTGAGTTCTGTGCAAAGCCCTTTATAACACATTGCAAACACTCCATGAAGTGGGGGCCTGAACCTCCATTTACAGACGCGGAAACTGGGAGCAGAGAGGCCAAGCAACGTGCCCCAGGTCACGCAGCTGGTGAGAAACAGACCTCGTCCTCTGACCCAGGCTGCCTGGCCCAGAGCCCCCTCCTTTTGTTTACAAAAGTATAGAAAGAAAACGAAAGCACAGGAAGAGAAAACATGTAGTTATCCAGATAGAAATGAAGACTTATCGGGAGTGTGAATGAGTCATCAGGGTTAGCAATGCTTTGGCCAGGACAGAATCCACGGCACCCACCTTCCCTGCCTCTCAGGCTAACCTGTGGCTCTCAGTCCTGGCTGCACGATGGACACATAGAAGCTTTAAAGAACTCCGATGCCTGGGCCTCACGCCCCAAGATTGTGATTCAGTCGGTCTGGGATGGCCTAGGGGTTGAGATCTCCCCTGCGCAGCCCAGGCAGAGAACTAGCACCACAAATGAACCCAGAGCCTTCCAGAAGCCTCGTGAGAAATGAGCCAACGGGCTACAAGGCTTTCTGAGCACCCCTGCTCCCAGGTTCCCAAGAGGTGGCTGGTGACACGCAATCATCTGCGATGAGAATAGGACCGCTGATGGGCTGCAAACCCAGCTTGTACTCATGATCGAGTCCACAGCACCCCCCGCCCCCCACGAGTTTAAGTGTTCACTGTAGTCGGGCACCCTGCCAAGTGCTTTCCATGCACAATCCTGTTTCATTCTCACCACAGCCCTAGCAGGGAGTTATTGTTCCCACTTTACAGAACAGGAAAACTGAGGCTTGGAGAGATGGGAAGGGGCAGAGAGGGACTCTGAGCCCCTCTCAGCAGAGCTGGCTACAGCAAACCAGGTCTGAGTCATGGCTAAAAACCCCACCAGTTTCTCCTACAACACAGTTTTCCTCTCAAAAACAAGGAGAACTGAAAAAATTGCAGAGCTCCTAAAAGCAATCCTATTAAAAGTTTTTTAAAAACACAATTAACTCCATAAGAGTACTGAAAGGAACTGTTCTTTGAATCAGTTAAGAGGCTTATTTGCTACAAGTGGCCCTGGCCCAATCTTCCCAGCCCCCCACCATGCCGCTGGGCCCGGCTCTCAAATGGCCTGTGTGATGACACACAAGCTCTGACCCCCAGGAGGTCCCCCAGGTGTGTCCGTGGTGCTGCATTCCAACCCTCTGCTTCCCCTGCTGTGTCTGTGGCCTGACACCCACCTCACCCCTGGGACAGGTCCTGGAAGCTTCCTAGCTTCATTCAGGCTCCAGCTCACCTGGACTCCTACCCCCAGCTTTACCTGCTGTCATTCACCCCCATGAGCAGACCTTTCCCCTACATCAATTTCTTTCAGTGTTAATACCATGAAAACATGAGCAAAAGGAAATAAATTCACAATAATCCCAACACACCAAATTTATCATCATCTACCAATCTTATCTACCTAACTCTGCCCCTAATCTTTGTCTTTTACAATTATAATAAGGGACTACAGATAATGTTGTATCCTTCCCCCCCACACACACACTAATTATATGCACCAGACTTATTTATACATTTTTTTTGTTATATATATATTTTTGTTATATATATATATATTAAATAATATATATATGTATATATATTTTATTGATTTCAGAGAGGAAAGGAGAGGGAGAGAGGGATAGAAACATCAATGATGAGAGAGAATCGTTGATTGGCTACCTCCTGCACACTTCCTACTGGGAATTGAGCCCACAACCCAGACATGTGCCCTTGACCAGAATTGAACCTGGGACCCTTCAGTCCACAGGCCGGCACTCTATCCCCACTGAGCCAAACTGGCTAGGGCTATTCATACCTTTTTAATGGCACAGAAACTTACCAAGGAAAAACAGCTCTCACGAGTGCGTTTTCTGATTGTTCTATTTTTACCATTTTTATCACCAATACTAAAACCACATTTCCTCACATTTTAGCATTTCTGAAATCTGAATGTGTTTTACAATTGACCAGTTTCAGTGTTGTGTCCCATTACATCACAGTAAATGGCGGCACTGTTTCTTCTTCCTAGCACCTAATATAATGGTGGGTCTACAATCAACGGTGTCTTATGTGCTAAGAAATATGGTGCCATAAATTGTACTTTTTCCTTTTTTATGGGTCATTTCCTCTCCCATAAGTGAGATGAGCAAGTTTGAACATAGACATTTTCATGATTCCTGATACAGACCATCATTTCTTTCCCAGACAGCTGTGTGGCCCTAGCTGGTTTGGCTCAGGGGATAGAGCATCAGCCTATGGACTGAAGGGTCCCAGGTTCGATTCTGGTCACGGGCACATGCCAGGGTTGAGGGCTTGATCCCCAGTGTGGGACATACAGAAGGCAGCTGATTAATGATTCTCTCTCATCACTGATGTTTCTATTTCTCTCTCCCTCTCTCCTCTCTGAAATCAATAAAAATATATTAAAAAAAAAAAAGAATAGCTGTGTGGGTTGACCCAGCCCCTCTGTAGATGTAGGAATGAGGCGATTTCACCATGGTACAACCAGCATCGAGCATTTCCACTTGCTTTTCTGTTTGCCTAATTTAATAAGGAACTACAAATGAAGGAAATATGAACTGTTTCCTTTGCCTTTCTCTGGTTCGTAACAATAACTGGAACTCACAGGCGTTTTTCCTCGTTCCTGTTAGAAACACCAAACAATGATCTCAAGGCTGGGAGGTCCCAGAAGCAACTTACCTTTCCGTCCCGGGTAGACATTTTCCTGTCTTCTCTGGACCTGGAAAATAAGAAAGCATTTGTCCAGATCTGTCCTCCTGCCATCATTTGCCTTAGTATGCAACACTTTCTTACAAATTTTTTAAAAACTTGATTAAGTATCTGAAAATTGTAAATAATAAAGTTCAAAGTGTGTATAGAAGGACATACATCCTGGGCATGCACCTGAAAGAATTGACACAGGCACCCAGTCAAATACATGTACACAAATATTCATAGTCAAAAGGTGGAAACAACCCAAGTGTCCATTAACATATAAATGGATAATAAAAGATGTTATAGCCATACAATGGAATGTCCTCCAGCCATAAAAAGAAACGAAATACTTTTGTAATATATATAAATATTGAATCATTGTTATACATCTGAAACTAATAGAATTTTGTATGTCAATTAGACTGCAATAAAAAAAAATAGTTTAAAAAGTGAAGTACAGTCTGGCCAGTGTGGCTTAGTTGTTGAGCATGACCTATGAACCAGGTCACAGTTTGATTCCTGGTCAGGGCCACATGCCTGGGTTTCAGGCTCGATTCCCAGTAGGGGGCATGCAGGAGGTAGCTGATCAATGATTCTCATCATTGATGTTTTTCTCTCTCCCTTCTTCTCTGAAATCAATAAAAAAATATTTTTAAAAATAGTGAAGTACTGCCGAAACCGGTTTGGCTCAGTGGATAGAGTGTCGGTCTGCGGACTGAAAGGTCCCAGGTTCGATTCCGGTCAAGGACATGTACATTGGTTGCGGGCACATCCCTGGTAGGGGGTGTGCAGGAGGCAGCTGATTGATGTTTCTAGCTCTCTATCCCTCTTCCTTCCTCTCTGTAAAAAATCAATAAAATATATTTTTAAAAAAAGTGAAGTACTGACACATGCTATGATGTCTACAAACATTATGCCAGACACAAAACATAACATATGACATGATTCCCTTGATATGCAATATCCAGAATATGCAAATCTGTAGACATAGAAAGCAGATTAGTGGTTGCAGCAGGGGAGAGGGTGTGGGGTGTGGAGAGGGAAATGGTAAGTGAGAGCTTAATGGGGATGAGGTTTCCCTTTGGGATGATCAAAATGTTCTGGACTAGATAGAAGTGGTGAATATACAACACTGTCGATGCACTAAATGCCACTAAATTGTTCACTTTATAGTGCTTAATTTCATGTTATGTGAATTCACTTCAATTAAAAAACAAAACAACACACCCAGACACGTAGATTACAGTGTTGAGATTACTGTGGACAGCAGCAAAGAATCTAAATGTCCACTTAGCAGGGGTCTGGTTAAGTCAGTTAAGGTACATCTGAGCAGTGGGAGACCCCAGTGCTGTTAAACCTTCATACATGGATGAGGAAAGATGTGACAAATATAGTACCCCCATCACATTATCTCACCATGAGTAGAGTCTGATCCCATCTATGTGAAAAAATTACATATGCATTTTTTGCAAGTTTGCAAGGATAGAGCCAAATTCCTCACAGTGGTCACTGCTGGAGAGAAAGGGAATGACTTGGGGGTATTTTCCTTCTCTCACCTTTTGGACAGCCTCAACTTTTACCATGACTATGTGTTACTTCTTAAAAAATATTTTTAACATAGTGACATAAGCATGGAGTAAAAAGTTTAAATAATACAAAAAGATATACCATGGCAAGTTTCCTTTCTACCCAATCTTCTCAGAAGCAGCCACTCTTACCACTTTCCTCCGTAGCCTTCGCAAGCACATGTGTATTTATTCCTTCTCTCCTTCTTTTTTCCTTAAACAAACGTGAGCCCACACTCTGCTCTGAACCTTGCTTATTTCCCTTTAGGGTGTGGTGGACTGAATACTGGCCCCCTGAGGATGCACACATCCTAATCCTATTCCTCGGGACCAGTAAACATGTCACTTAACCTGGCAAAGGGGGCTTTGCAGATGGGATTAAATAAAGGACCCTGAGAACCCCAGGTGGGCCCAATGTAATGAGAGTCAGACAGAGAAGGAGATGTGACCACGGAAGGTTAGGTTGGAGTCAGAGAGAGATTTGAGGATTTTATGCTGCTGCCTTTGGAGATGGAGGGAAGGGGTCATGATCCAAGGAATGCTGGCAGCCGGCAAAGGCAAGGACCCGTGTCCTTCTCGCCTAGAGCCCCCAGGAGGAACACAGCCCTGCCAACACCTTGATGTTGGCCAACGGGGACTGATTTTGGACACCTGACCCCCAGAACTCTAAGATAATATATTTATGTCTTTTTTCAGCCATCCAATTGTGATCATTTGTTCAGCATGTAGGTTGTTTCCCAATCTTTTGCTGCCCCGTGTTCCAGTGAATAACCCTGCACACCGTGTGCTACTTTTGTCATTTAAAAAAATACCATCTTGAAAAAAAAAAATTCACAAAGACTTAAAAAAATCAGAGGTTTTTTCCTCTCCCCACAGTACCATGCTAAGAGGCACTTAGAGGCGTTTTTGCTGCTTGGTTGGCAGAGCAGTTTCTGCAACCAGCACAGTCTGACTCCATGGCTTCCTGTTCCAGCCTCTGGGGCCCTCCCCCTACTCTCAGGAGACGGGTGCAAGTGGAACCATCACCACAAGTGAAGGTGAAGGGAAGAGTGAAGGTGCCCTGGAGATTTCCTCCCTTCACAAGGCAGGAAACAGAACTAGCACATACGCTGAAAAGGATCCAGCTTCCCTAATTCAAGCAACAGAACATTTAAACCCACCATGACCTCCCCATTGAAATAGACAAAACAAATAAAAAGGAGAATACCCAAATGCTCACGGGACTGTGGAGAATCTTGCACATATTGCTGGGGATAACTATTTTAAACAGCCATCAGGTGGCAAGTGGCATGTGCCTTCAGAATGATCATATCCTTGACTTGAAGAGTTTGGGAACTCTTTATCTCAAAGAAATCCCTTGGTAGCAAAAACGAAACAAAACATGCAATCGGGGCAAAAATGTTGAAAGTGAAGTTGGTATTACGGCTAGAACCGGGACACAGCGCAGAGGCCCACGTTAGAGAAAAGCCCAGGAAGGCAGCGGGCAGCTAGGAGGAACGGCAATGATGAGGTCTGTGTAGAAATGTAGAGCGACGGCTGTTAAGCAATGAGAAGGAGAGCTCTGCATGGTTGCACACACTGCTTGCAATCGCACAAAATGATCAGAACTATGTGCCGGGTACAGTGCTGGGTTCTGGGGAATCCAAAGTGAAGAGGCAAGAAAAAGGTCAGGAAGGCTGGCCTTTTAGCTGCGGAGACAAATGAGGAGCCAGGGAAACACATAAGCAAGGTAACATCATCCAGGGCTGAGCATAGGAAGGACTGGGAGCAAGAGAACTCGGGGCTTCCTCCCTCCAGCTCCGCCAGTGGCGGGGGAGGGCTGGGGAATGCAGAGCGGTTCTGGAATTGTGTAAGCCGCAGCCTAAAGATTTTCAAACGCCCGCTCCTCCCAGCCTTCCCTCCGAAGGGTCACAGCAGGGAGAAGTTGCCACCCCCAGCCTTGGTCTTACTCAAGAAGCTTCAGCTGCTGGTGGGGTTGAACGGAAACCCTGCAGGTCTCAGCTCGGACCGACCGCAGGTTAAAGATGTGCTCTCAGAGGGGCGGCCATGGGGGTGGAGGGGGTTACAGCTTGGTCCAGGCACCAGGCTAAGCCTTCATACCAATCATCTCATTTAACCTTCTCGGCCATCCTGTGAGGCAGGGCCCATGCTAACCCCATGGGACCAAGAAGGGAACTGAGGCACGGAGAGGTGAGGTCCCATGGCTAAGCCCACAAGAGCGCCAAGGCCCGGGAGTGCCTGGAGGGCGCTGCCCTGCTCCCCACCACTCCGGGCGTTTAACTGGGCACCAACCGCCGTGCTTACCTCTCGAACCCCTCACCCAGGGGAAGCCTGTGCTGCTGGGGGGGTTCTTCCTGCAGGGACAGGCTGGCTGGCTCCTCTCAGCCTCCCCCTGAGACACCCGGCACTGCCTCTCCCCTCCACTCCCTCCCTGCAGTCCAGGTGGGGGTCAGGGCAGGGATGAGGAACACAAGGATTTAGGGGTTCACACCAACCTGGGTGTAGGTCTTGGCTCTGCCTCCTTTGTGACCCAAGGCAAGTGGCCTGGCCTCTCCGAATCTCCGTTTCCTCACCTGTAAGGGGGCGACAAGGATGGAACCTCCTCACCTGCTGCCGCCGCCTGGCGTGGGACCAAGTGAAGGCACCTGTTCCGAACTCCAGACAAAAGGGCAGCTCTTGGGCCAAAGCTCTCATTTCCAGGGGGAGGGGGGGGGTGACTGGGGACCGGAGGGACTTCTCTCCCAGGTCCTGTGAGGGTCCCCTCCTGTCCTCCCCGCCAATGGACTCCAGGCCCCCGGGCCGGGCAGGGGCTCCGGGCGGACACCGCCGCCCGCCGCGCTGGGAAACGCTGGAACTGCGGGTACCCGGGGGCGGCCGGGGTCCCCGGGGTCCCAGCAGGATGGCGGGGCCCCGCTGTCCTGGAGGCCTCGGGCTGGGGCACAGAGAGACGGGGCTGCGCATCCAGAGGGGGCGCGTCCCGCCCCGGAGCACCGACCTTGCAGTCCGCTCGCTCGCGGCCGCCGCTGCAACTGCGAGCGCGGCTCCGGCCGGGCCACCCCGCCCTCCTCCTCCCGCCCCCCCGCCCCCTCCCGGCCCGGCCCGCCAACCCGGTCCCGTCTCCGCCTCCGGCTCCGGCTCCGGCCGGGGCAGCGGTCCGAGCCCGTCGGTCGGTCTCCCTCTAGTTCTGGAGCTTCCCCGCAGCCTGCCCCTCCCGCTCCGCAGGCCCGAGCTGGGGGGGGGGGGGCCTCCCGCGGCCCCGCAGAAGCACCAGGCCTCGCCCACGGAGCCAGCCCCGAATCACGAGAATCCTGGCCCCACGAGCCTGCGGGAAGGGGTGGGAAGAGGGAACCGCTAACTTCCTCCTGGCGGGACGGGGGGCGGGTCCACCCCCTTCCCCACCACACACCCTGGGTAAACGGGCCTGGCTTCGGGCACCCTCCCACCCCCGAGGGGTGACCCTGAGTGGCCTTCCTTGTCCCTGCACAGTATCCGCTATGTCGGGGAGTGGAGGGTGGCAGGATGTCCTCAGGGGGTGGCCAGCCTAGAAGCTGTCAGGATGCCCCTGGATGGGGGTGAAAGGGGGTGCCTTGCTCCAGGGCTGATACTGGCAGGAGTAGGGCGCCTTCCTGCCTGCAGGCCGTGCTCAGGCCAACGCTCCTCACCTTCCAGGCCCGGCTGTGATGCGCCTCCCCTGGGGGCCCTCCTTTGCCCAGGCTTCCCCAGGACCCGGTTTAGACCTGATTTCACAGCTCACACTGCAATCAGCTGCTCCGTGAGCCTCGGACTTCCCCAAAGGCCACTTGTCCCAAACTTCCAGGGCAGGAGCTGGCGATCTTCTGCGCACCTCCCGGCCTGGGAGGAGGCGGGCGTCTGGGCTCCGCTGCTGTAACAGCTCCTGTAACAAGTTACCACAAACCTAATGGCTTAAAATAACTCATTTCTTTCTCCCTGGGGCCAATGTGGTTCAGTGGGTTGGAGCTTCGTCTTGTACACTGAAAGGTTTTGGGTGCGATTCCCGTCAGGGCACATACCTAGGTTGTGGGTTTGATCCCCGGAGGGAGGCAACCAATCAGATGTGTGTGTGTGTGTGTGTGTTTCCCCCTCTCCCTCCCTCTCTCTCTCAAAAGATCTCAGTTGTGTTACATCTTTATCCCCAGCACAGTGTGGCACATAGCAGGTACTTTACATTCCATGATGTAATTATGCAAGTGCATAAATTAATAAATGAGCATTCAGTGTAATAAGATAAGCGTGCCCACCATCACTGCTTGTATTCAACACTGAGCTGAAGATCCCAGACAATGCAATAAGACAAGAAACAAGAGGTATAGAGATTGAAAAGAGAAAATCTGTCATTTGCATCAACGTGTCTGTCTACCCAGAAAATCCAAGAGATCAGCAGACTAGTATTGGATACCTACTGAGTGGCAGGCCCGTTCTAGACACTTAGTGTAAGATGAAGGACCTCCCATTTTACTTGTGGAGGTGAAGCTGACAATCCGTAGGGCTGAGTCACTTGCAAAAGAGAGAACCCAAGAAGTCCATAAACTTGGATGAGAAAAAAAATTACATCTTTATTTTCATTAAGCTGGTACTGATGTGTATCACTTCCTTCAGTTATGAATGTAGGCAACAGCTGTCTGAGCAGTACCCATGACTGTCATCAATCAAAATCACAGATGTTTTCAAATCACAATGTAGTATTTGTAAATATCTCAAAATACAACATATACTCACCATTACAGTAGTTATTAAACCAGGCCTTAGTTCTTCTAGTTTAATATGTTCACAAAGAATTTCACATATTACTTTATCACAATATTTAGAATAATTCAATCATTTCAAGGTAACTGGTGGTGTCTTTTGTACTGCGATACATTCTATTTTATGCATTTAAAACATTATCCCGAGAAGAGGATCCATGGTACAAGAAAGATCAGGAAGGTTTTGTTTTCTGGGTTTTGGGTAATGTCAACCCCGTTCTCCTGCACATGGGTGTCTCCCCCAGCGCCCATCCTTCACATTTCTTACCATGGAATGAGGTCTGCTTGCTTAAGTGTGTGTCAGTCATTGTCCCAGGAGCTTTCTGAATGCCCCACCTTTGGGGGACATTCTGAGGAAGACCTAAGCATGGCCCTTGGGTCTGGGCCTGCTTGTGCCCCAGGTCAGCTGGCACCAGGCCGGGGCAGTGGCCGGTTCGGACTTTGCCCTGTGGGAAGAGAGAAGGCTGCCTCTGCTGATTTGGGTTCCTCTAGGGCAGTGCTTCCAGCCGCTGCAGTTGACCACTTCCCTTCCGAGGGGGAAAGCCAGGTCGGCGCTCTAGGAGCATGTGCGGACGAGGAGAGAGAAGTGGAAGGGAGCTCAGCCAGGCCCGGGGCTCTGTTTGGATTTTCCAGAGTTACATCTGCAGTCTGGGTCCAGAGGCTCCTTTCCCAGCACATATGAGTCATCCGCAGCAGTGGCAGCTCACGAGGGTATCTGCACAAGACCTGCGGGCCTATGTATGATCACATAGCTGCATTAAAAGGTCACGGCTCGCCCTCGCTGGTGTGGCTCAGTGGAAAGAACGTCGGCCTGAGGACTGAAGGGTCCCTGGTTCGATTTCGCTCAAGGACATATACATAGGTTGCAGGCTTAATCCCCACCTCTGATTGGGGCATGTGCAAAGGCAACCAATCTATGTGTCTCTCTCACATCAATGTTTTTCTCTCTCCCTTCCAATCTCTAAAAACCAATGGAAAAATATCCTTAGGTGAGGATTTTTTTTTAAAAAAAAGGTCACGGCTTATGCTGACCTCCTTTTCTGGTACTCAACTCAAAACTTCTGCTCCATCGTTCAGAATCACATGGAAGAAAAGAAAAAAACATAGGAGCTGTTTTAAAGGCATAAAATAGAATGTATCATAGTACAAAAGACACCACAGAGACTTGGGTTGAAATCCTGCCTCCACCCCTTCCCTTGCTAGCTGGCTAATCTTTCAATAATTTAGCAAATAGTTTCTGAGTGCCAACTATGTGCTAGGCACTGAGAAAATAGAGGTGAACAAGACAGACAGGTCCCACCTCTTCTCATCAAAATTATTCTCTACAGGGAGGCACCCAAAGACCAAGTTACCCTATCCTATATAATAAAAGCCTAATATGCAAATTGTCCCCTTGGTGGTCGTTCAGCCAGGAGTTCGGCTGGGAGACTGGGAGTGCGACAGCTCGCTATGACATGTGCTGACTACCAGGGGGCGGTGCGGAACATGGCGGGCATCAGCGATGTGCTACAACCTCTCGCCGGCTACCTATGGGCGGAGGTGATGGGACAGAGGTGAGGTGAGAATGTGGGGTGTCCGCCGAGCTCACTCTCACTCCCCCTGCTACCCTCCCCAGGACGCCAGGGCTCGCACAGAAGCACCCCTCCCCCTATGCTCAGGTGCCAGGCGCCCATGTGAAGCCCACCCAGTACCCGCACAGCCTCTTCCAGGTGAGCCAGGCTGCAGCGGCCAGTAGGGCTCCCCGTGGGTTCGCACAGGAGCCGATCTGCAAGGCCAGCTGGGAGAAAGGGTGCTGCCTGCCCGGCTTTCGTGCAGTGCTGCTGGGTGGCCCAGAGGCCCACGCTGCACCCCGGCCCGTGGTGTCCGGCCGTGCTCACCACATCTTTGCATGGGGACTCGGGCATTGTGACTCAGGCGGAGGGGGGCATGTGGGGGCCTGGGGGCCCAGGTGCTGCCCAGGGCCCAGGGGTCCGCTGGGACCTGCCCTTCCACACCAGATGCTCACGCTTTGATCACCGGCCAGGCCTAGGGACCGCACCCATGCATGAACTTCATGCACCAGGCCTCTAGTGGTGTTATAGAAGAAATGACCACGGAGTTATGCCAGAGAACAGTGGTGGGGATAGAGATGAGGCCCCACCAAAGCAGGATGGTCGGGGAAGGCCTCTCTGCGACATTTAAATTAATACTGAAAGCTGATGTAGAGCCGACCATGAAATGAGGGGAAAACCTCCTAAGCAGAGGGAATGACAGTACATGCAAAGGGCCTGAGGTGGGAAAACCTTTGGCCTGGTGAGAAATCAAAAGGGGGCCAGAATTACTGGGCCATGGGAGGAGGAGGAGGAGGAGAGAGGGGTGAGAAGGTCAGAGAAAAGGGTAGAGGCCATTATTACGGGGTGGAATTCGTGTAAAAATGGGAGAAACCATGGGAGTTCTAAGCAAGGAGAGAGTCACAATTTGATTTTTTGAATTGTGATAAAATACACAATGTAACTTCACAGTTTAATCCATTATAAAGTATACGGCTGGTAGCATTTCGTATATTCATAGTGTCGTGCAACCTTTACCACTATTCAGTTTAAGAACTTTTTCATCAGCCTGGCCAGATAGCTCAGTTGGTTAGAGCATCCTCCTGATACGCCAAGACTGCGGGTTCCATCCCAATCAGGGAACATACAAGAATCAACCAATGAATTCATAAATAAGTGGAATAATCAGTCAATGTTTCTCTCTCTCCCTTCTTCTCTCTAAAAATCAATTTAAAAAACTTTTTAATCACGGAAAAAGGAACCCCTGAACTCATTAGGCAGTTACTCCCCATTCCTACCTCCAGCCCTAAGCACCCACCCTATTTCCATCTCTATGGATTTGTCTATTCAGGACATTTCATACAATATGTGGCCTTTTGTAGCTGGCTTCTCTCACGCAGCATGTTTTTGAGGTTCATTCACGTTGTGGCATGTGTCAGTACTTCCTCTTATGCCTGAATATTCCCCTGAATGGATAGGCCACATACTGTTTATCCATCCATCCATTGACAATGTTTGATTTTACAAAGATAACTCTGGTTGCTGGGTGGGGATTGGATTATAAAAATGGCAAAAAATGGAAGTGCAGGGGAGAGATAATGATGGTGTAGAGGAGGATGCTGGGAGTAGGGAAGGAAAAGAGGGCATGGGGTTGGGATCTGTTCGGGAGGTAGAACAAGCAGATGAGAAGTGGGGATGGACTGGACGTGGAAGGTGAGGAAGAGGCCAGGGCACCTCTGTGCACA
The DNA here is from genome assembly GCF_027574615.1 of Eptesicus fuscus. Classification (NCBI taxonomy): domain Eukaryota; kingdom Metazoa; phylum Chordata; class Mammalia; order Chiroptera; family Vespertilionidae; genus Eptesicus; species Eptesicus fuscus. The sequence goes on along the minus strand of NC_072495.1, from coordinate 10,055,497 downwards.
GAGGAGCCTGGGAGGGGGACAGGTGGAGGGACATACTAGTTGTTCTTGATAATGTTTGGTTTGAATTGTCGAAGTGGTGGTGTCATGTGGGCAGTAGGACTTGAGTCTCTAACTTGGCAGAGAAGTTCGGGGTGTGATTTTGTGATAGAAGAAATACACATATTTTGGTCTTTATCCCTGGCTCCTGGCCAGAGCTCCTAAAACCCTTATATTTTCTGAAGTGATAAGAGCAATAGGAACTTCTTTTCTTAAAATACAGGGTGGGGCCCTAGCCGGTTTGGCTCAGTGGATAGAGCGTCAGCCTGCGGACTGAAGGGTCCTGGGTTCGATTCCTGCCAAGGGCACATGCCCGGGTTGTGGGCTCGATCCCCAGTAGGGGACGTGCATGAGGCAGCCGATCAGTGATTCTCATCATTGATGTTTCTGTCTCTCTCTCTCCTTCTCCCATCCTCTCTGAAATCAATAAAGAAATATATTAATAAGAAAATACAGGGTGGGGCAAAAGTAGGTTTTCAATTGTTCATATGGAAAATAATACAATCATTAATAAATAAAACAATAATATATGAATGATCTGTGTTTTTCTTTCTCACAACTGTAAACCTCTTTTTGCCCAACACTGTATTTGGTTTTGTCCCCAGCCCTGGAGCATCTCTTGCTATTTATAACAAGGCCCTTTAACCACACTTGTGTTTACATTAATGAGGAAAGCCCCTAAAAGAATGGGGGCTGGTTGCCATTGGGACCAACCAAGTGAGTAGAGGGATTGGGACTTTAAATCCCCACCGACCTCCTCTGGGGAGGGCAGAGGGGCTGGAGGGCTGAGCTCATCACCAATGGCCAGTGATTTAATCAACTGTGCCTCGGTAGTGAGGCCTCCATTAAAAGCCCGAACTGAAGGGATTCAGAGAGTTCTGGGTCGGTGGAGCTGAGGAGGTGCTGGGTGGGTGAGACGCCTGCAGAGGGTGTAGAAGCTGTGTGTACATCTCCCAGTTCCCTGCCCCATGCATCTCTCCATCTGGCTGTTTCTGAATTGTGTCCTTTTATAAGAAAACCTTAATTGCAAGTAAACCCTTTTCTTGAGTTCTGTGAGCCATTCTAGCAAATCGTTGACTCCAAGGAGAGGGTTGTGGGAACCTCTGACTTACAGCCTGTCTATCAGAAGCACAGGTGAGAACCTGGACTTGCACGTGGCATCTGAAGTGGGGAGCAGCCTGTGGGACTGAGCCCTTGACCTGTGGCATCTGGGCTAACTCCGGGCCGTTAGTGTCAGAATTACTTGGTGTGGAAAACCCACACATTTTATGGTTACCATAAAAGTAATAAATAAAGAAAAAAAAACAAAGCGATTTTCTTTTAGGGGCTGTTCAGGAGACAGCTGGTGTTGAGGACCATGGGCCAGGCTGAGAGCCCCCTCCTGGGGTGCAGACAAAGGGTCCCAGAACAGAGCTAGAGGTGGAGCAGGTGAGGAAGGGGCTGCAAAGGAGATACAAAGAGTAACTGTGAGGTGGAAGAAAAAACAAGGGCGTGTGGGGTCCTGGGAACCAAGAGGAGTGTGTCAAGGAAGGCGGAGGAGTGAACGGGGCAAATGCTGATGGAGAGGGCTGAGGCAGAGAGGGAGGGAAGTGGAGAAAAGGCACAGAAACCACTCAAGGGAGAAAGACCGCTCATGAAGGGAGCAGAGAAAGGAGACATTGGTGAGAGGGATGGTGGGGCCCACACGAAAATCCCCCTGGCCTCGCAAGATACCTGGAATGTAAGAACTCCCATTTATTCAGCTCTTACTGTAGCCCAAGCGCTGTGCTAAGCATCTTGTCCGGTTTCACAGAGAAGACTGAGGCTCGGCAAGTTCATCACAAGGCCACACAGCTGGCGAGAGGCAGAGCCGGAACATGAACCGTGCTCCACATACAGGATTCTCCACGGACTCCTCCCCTGCCTGTGGCTGGAGCAGTGGACGCTAATGTGTGTGGGTCAAGTTCTCCAGGCCTCCAGAATCTTTCCTGCCTGTTGAAATGTGTGAGACTTAACATTGGGAAGAGGAGGGCAGAGGACCCTGGAAATACCCTCCTCATGTTGGTGAGCAGGACCTCCCACTGAAGGATTCAGCAGCAGCAGCTTGTTCCACCTGCTGGTTACTCATGGAAACTACTCTGGACAATGTGGTCAGCCCTCCCCGCCGGCAGGAGGTCCCACCAGATGGGCTCCACGTGGCCGGCCAGGTCTGAGTCCCCAACTTCTCTCCAGAGAGGTGATCAGTGGAAACTGATCTGGGTGATTTCAGCCCTCCCTGTCGTGGTTGTGTTTCAGGAAAGGGCCTGTGACCCAAAGCCTGGCCAGTGAGACCTGAGGGAAGTCTGCAGGGGCCTCTGGGAAGTTTGCTCTTCCCAGAAGCATGGCAGAAGACAGCCTCTCTCCTTCCTCCCGTCAAGGGCTGGACATAGGGCCCGGATGTGCGCCTGCTCCTGGCCGAAGGGCAAAGCGAGGGGTGGAAAGCACCTGGGCCCCTGATGTCACTGATTCACTCACCCCAGCAGCTACACGCATGCCTCTGTTTTTTTGTGTTTTTTTTTAATTTCTTTATTGATTAAGGTGTCACATATTTGTCCTCATCCCTCCATTCCCATCCCACACCCCTCCCCACGGATGCCCCCACCCCCTGTTGAACTTAACCGTTGGATAGGCTCTTATGCATGCACACAAGTCCTTTGGTTGATCTCTCCCCCCTCCTCCCAACCTCCCCTATCCTCCCTCTGAGGCCCGATAGTCCGATCGATGCCTCCTTGTTTCTGGTTCTGTTCTTGTTCCTCAGTCTATGTAGTTCATATTTCCCCTAGATGAGTGAGCTCATGTGTCACTACAGATATACTTATAAGACCTGAATGTGAGACGAGCAATAATAGTTATGCTGACAGGCAAATGAATCAGTCTGTAGTGAGTTTCTTTCTGGACCAACAGTTCTTTTGAGACCCAATTTCAATGTCCACCAGTTCCTTATGTGTACATGTCAGCACTGACCCCTCTGCTCTGGATGGATGCCTCTGTTTTTGAGATGACGCGTTTCACTATCGTTTGGGTCAGGGTTACTCTCTGCCAGGAACATCCTGCTTTCTTCACCCATATTTGGACATTTGTTGGGTGTTGCTGCTGCTCAGAGCCCATTTCACTTTCTCTTGGTAACAGCAACAACTTCTGTTTGGGTCTGGTAGAACTGTGCATCAAAGTGTCCCCCCTCATTCAGCTGAGAGGTGGGCACATGACACAAATAGAGCCACTGGGAGAGAGAGAGCCCGTGGCTGCCATCCGCTCACATCAGGGTGGGATCTGGGCTGTTGGCGCTCGTCCTGTTTGCTTCAGTCACCTGAACTGGTTTCTATCATTGGCATCCAAGGAACCCAGGCCAGGAGCTGGGGGAGAGAGAGGAGTCCCTGCTATTTAGGAGCAGGCTCTTCGTGCAGGAGGCAGAGTGGTAAACCATGTGCTCAAATATGAGGCAGAATGAAAACAGACGTGGCAATAATCAGGGGTAATAGAGACAGGACAGCGGTCTCATCAGAGTGGCCTCACGATGCTGCTACTCCCACCCAGGCTTTCCTGATCTACTGTGTCCTTTAATGGAACACCAAGAAAGGAAAGACAGCTAAGACACTCTGAAAGGGGTTACTTGATTAACTTTCTACCCAGAGAGTACTTAGATTGAATTTCTTAGCTAGTTAGATCTTAGACAAGGCATCACAAAGTTTGAGAAGGCTGTAATTGTAGAAGGTTGTACTGACATCTTACCGATGCTTGTCTACAAACACAGGCCTGAAAGTAGCAGCCAGGATTTCTCTTAGAGAAGTGGTTTCAATCCTTTAGGGGGGTAGGGGTGGAGGTGGGGCTGAAGCTGGTGGGGGACAAACAGGCCCCAGTCTCTGCTTCTAACAGAGCTTTTCTGATTTTATTCATTTTACATCAGATGCCTTTCACATGATTTTCTTTGAAGGGTTCTACCTGTCAAAAAAAGTTTGGACAGCATTCTTAGAGGCACCCTGTCTTTCTAGAGATGGGGAGAGAAGGCAGAGCACCTTTCTCAGCTCTTGGATTATATAAATGCAAAAGCAGAGGTCGAAGTTTTGAATGAAATGATATTGACCTGAATATCATGGATTTAAAAAACAATCTCATAAAAATGCACCACTCGTGGTGACCAAAATGTGCACCCAATAAATAATAGGCACTGCAGCAAATCTTTAATCTTACTGGGTATAATACTCAGTGACCCTACTAGTAAAAACAGTGAAACACGGGTGAAGCTCTGAAACCAATGTAAGCCAAGCTGGTGAGCAAACTCCAGCCAACCCTGATTCACACTGCATCCGTGCATTTTACTTTATTTTAAACTTTTTATTTCAGAGAGGTAGGAGAGGGGGAGAAACATCGATGAGAGAGAATCATTGATTGGCTGCCTTCTGCACGCTCCACACTGGGGATCGAGCCCACAATCCGGGCATGTGCCCTTGACCGGAATCCAACCTGGGACCCTTCAGTCCGCAGGCAGACGCTCTATCCACTGAGCCAAACCAGCTAGGGCTGGATCCGTGCATTTTATCATTTACACTGCACAGCCTTCTAACAGGGGTTGGGGGAAATTATTTGAGGGTATGATCTGTCAGTCAACTCCAGCTATCCCTTAACTGAAGGGTTAGCACTAAACATGAGAAGATATTGGTGTTTGTAGGAGGGTTATCAAATTTGGAAGAAGTGCTTTTATTTTGGTATAAGGTATGGAATTTGATTAAGGCTCCTGCAGCTGGTGAATGAGCCAATCTCCAGCAGATGGCATATGCACTTCCTTTATCCCACCAGCTCACTCTCCTGCCTGCCACACCTACCTAGCCGGGGTTTTGCAGGAAAGGTCAAGCAGCCAGCCTGTCCAAGAATGACTAGTTACTGTTCTCTTGTTCGCCAGCCCTGAACAACTGTTGTGTGGGCTGGTCCTTTCTGGGAGACACAGTAGTTGGTACTGCGCTACTATGGTGGCTAGAAGAAAAAAGGAATATGCATTTTTATTTTCCCACCCTTGTATTTTTTAAAATATATATATATATATATATATATATATATTTTTTTTTAAATGAATCTTTATTGTTCAGATTACAATTGTTTCTCCTTTTTCCCCACATATCTCCCCACCACCCAGTTCCTACCCCCCCCTCTTCCCTTACCTCCCCCCCCCCGCTGTCCTTATCCATAGGTGTATGATTTTAAAATATATTTTTATTGATTTCAGAGAGGGAGAGGGAGATAGAAATATCGATGAGTCATTGATTGGCTGCCTCCTGCATGCCCCCTACTGGGGATTGAGCCTACAACCCCAGCATGTGCCCTGACGCTCAACCACTGAGCCACACTGGTCGGGCAGAAATATGCATTTTTAAATGGCTCTTCAGATTTTTCCTACAGCTGCACCAAATATGTATCTTGGCTGAATGATTACAATTCAACATTTAGTCTCAGCCAATATTAGAGAATTGTTTGAGACAAGAATGAACTTGAAATCTATGTGGGAAAAAAATCTGTCTTACAACTTAATTATTACAACTGTTTTGGACTTTCCAGTGTTTGACATTGGGCAGGAACAGTACTTTCTTAGTACTGCTCCTATGGTATTTACACATTTGTAATACTAAGTAGATGCTTTTACCCGAGGCTGGTAGAAGACAAGTCTTTTGGCTGGCCCTACCACCAAATTGAATGTTGTGTCCTAATCTATAATAATAAAAGCGTAATATGCTAATTAAGTCTGGATGGCTGAACAGCAGAATGACCTTCTGAACAACCTTCCTGAAGCTGGGTCTCTGAGGGCCGAGCCCCTTGCACAAATTTCGTGCACTGGGCCTCTAGTAGTAAGATAATGACTATGTCATTCCCAATTTGAAGACTTAAAATCTAGTTGGGCCCAGCCAGTGTGACTCAGTGCTTGAACATCGACCCATGCACCAAGAGGTTGCAAGCTCCATTCCTGGTCAGGGTGTGCACACTTGATCCTCAGTAGAATCGACGTTCTCTCTCTCTCCCTTCCTAAAAACAAACAAAATTGGGGTGGCTTTGAGACAGCATGGAGGGACCTGGAGAGTATCATGCTAAATAAAATAAGTCAGAGTAAGGATCTCACTCATATGTGGAATCTAATTATCAAAATAAACTGATGAATGGAGTGGATCCAGAAACATGGAAGCATTGAATAGAGTGTGGAATATCGGAGGGAAGGCGGGGGAGAGGTAATCAACCAAAGACCTTGTATGCATATTTGTATAACCCATGGACACAGATGGTGGGGTGGTGAGGGCCTGGGGCTGGAGGTCAATGGGGGTGGGGGGTGATGGGATGGGACATATGTAATACTTTAAACAATATTTATTTTTATTATTTTTAAAAAATATATTTTGATTTTTTACAGAGGAAGAGGGACAGAGAGTTAGAAACATCGATCAGCTACCGCCTGCACACCTCCCACTGGGGATGTGCCCGCAACCAAGGTACATGCCCTTGACTGGAATCGAAACTGGGACCCTTCAGTCCATAGGCCGACACTCTATCCACTGAGCCAAACCGGTTTTGGCACAATATTTAAAAAATCTGGGTGGTGATGATTTAATTTTATACAATCCCTCCATCTCAAGCTTGTACAGTACTTTGAGATGCTTTCTGAATATTTCTGGATGTAAAAGACTGTTGCCATCTGATTAATTTTCAATACTTTGTGTGCCTTATATTTTAAAATTCTTATAAACTTTTGTTAGCTCTGAGTATAAAGTTCTTTCTGAACTTATCTAGGTAACAATAGATTTTCCTATTGAATTGTTGCTAACTTTCTATTTGATTACAAGTTTTCATAATTAACCAAAGTGCTTTATTTAATCCTGTAACATATTTATACTTCAAATAACTGACAAAATGACATGATTCCCACAACAGAAATGCCTACCTGTATTGGAATTTATTCAGATATTTGCAACAAATTCAAAAGCCATGCTTGTTCCAGCTACTGAAGCTATTGTGATCAGATGGATAGTTGCTTCTGTGTTCACTTAATCAAGCACAAATTCCAGGGAAGCCAGGAATTGTTAAGTATTCATTCTGTTTCAGTCTTGGGTTAAAGTTGAAGGCATTAATAGTGCATCTTTATTTTCATTCTTTTTCTGCTCACATATATAATCCAGCAAGGATGAATGAAAATGGACTTTTGCCTGCAGCAAGTTTTCCTGATGTTGCTTTGCATTGCCATTGATGTAAATCTTAGAAAAACCTTTTGTATTATAGAGCTGTTTACCAAAAGTGTAAGCCAAGTTGTAGGCACCTTTTGTGATTTAATCATTGCAATCCCATCAGGGAGTATACTAGTTCCCTATTTATAGGTGAGGAAAAGCCTGGGGCAGAGGTCTAGTCTTCTGGTCTAGGCTCAGATGTACATCAGGTTTGCATAACTGAAAAAAGTGAAGTCATCCACACAAGTTCAAGCTAGCTGGTCTACAAAGCTGAATGAGCTTTGGGTCTCTTTTCCAAGAGGTGGGAAATGGGTATACAGAACTCAAAAACCTTTTAACCTATTGTAGCAGTTCTCTTTTACTGTCCTCTACATACCCAAACATGCATAAAACATTTCTTCTTTGCCCTCATGCAGATCCCCAGTTCTATCCAAACTACTACATTCATGCCCTTCCTGGATAGTATGATGCCTTAGTTTACCAGCAAACTGAGTCTCCTTTTAACCTCCCATCATAGAAAACTTAGGTTATTTCCATCAATCTAAATCCTGTACCTTCATGGCTCAGCACTCACTTGTTCCTAGTCCCCATGTCTCAAAACACACTTATGTGTGTGTTACTTGAGAAGTCTCTGGTCTTAAATCAAGGTGCTTCAAGAACAAGGGTGCCGTGTAACATGTGCTGTTCACTGCAAGCTAGATGAGGGTAGGCCTAGTCCATGACTTTAATGGATGGGTTTAAATTATATTATACAGACAAATTATAATATATTAAATGTTTAGATACATTTAAGGATGACTATCACCTATCTTTTTGAATAGTTATGTAATGGTGCCATTATCTTGAGAGCTGAATACATTATAAAACAATCACTTAAAATAAAACTACATTTAAAATATTACACTAATAATTGCAACTTCATGTTTCCTAGTTATTTCTTTTGCATTGCATCTGCTGAAAATTATCCATAGGTGTTCTGTATGCAGTCAGTGCTCAGAAAGGCTTAGCTATCCTCAGCTCAGAATCAGGTCATAACCAGCCCACAAACAAAAGGTAGATGCTACTTACAATCAACCAATTGAGATAGTCAAACACATGAAACAACTGAGATTAATTATAAGGCACCAAGTAGTAACTATTTACTGAATATTATTCTAAATTAAACACTCTTCTGAGCATACCACATTATTTCATTCAATGATCACACTGAGGGGCAGGTACTGTCCTTTTGTAGCTAGGGACAGTGTTGTGGCTCAGCATTTAAACTCCTCACTCAAATTACACAAGTAGGAGAGGAGGCAGGGCTTGAACCAGGTGAAACCACTAGCTTATCAAATAAGAAACGTTAGGGTAGACTGGGAGTTACAAGGTAAAGCCTCAAGTTCTGTTGTCACAAGTTTCAAATTATTCAAATATTCAGTAGTTACTACTTGGTGCCTTATAATTAATCTCAGTTGTTTCATGTGTTTGACTATCTCAATTGGTTGATTGTAAGTAGCCATCTTCTAAAACCTCACATCCTAAAACCAAAGATTGACTTTGTTCTCTACCTAACCAGTGCCATGCCTGTTGGTTTTTTGAAGATAAATTTTAAGCCAGACACTACACTCCACACTCTATAACCTAAGCAGAGTGGCCCAATATTACAACTTTATTTTTGAAATCTTAGAAGTGACATAATTGATAATGTCCAGAGCATAGATTCAATACATATGAAAGTGGCCTTTGACAATCAATTACTGTTCATTTTCTTCCTATAGTCAAAGAGGTCTGGGAGAATTACAGGAAAAGTGAAATGCAGCTGTGGATTTATCACCGGTTGTGGGGCAGGAAGGTGCTAGTGCTAGGACTAGGTCATGAAGTCCCACTTCTCTCACTGGCAGAGGAACACCCGGGGGCCAGGCACTCAGCGATGCCTCAGGACCAGAGCCTGTCTGTACAGATGGGAGGCCGCCCCAGCATGCCTGCGCTCTTCCCTCCACCGTCAGTTCAAACTGCCCCTCATGAGCAGGACCTCTTCAAACTCCCTTTTGGATAGAAGTGCTTTTAATTTAAAATGACACATGTGTTACCCACTTTTAATGTACTCTGAGAGATTAATATGTGCATTCAACACGTGTGACAAATATAAAGTAGCTCCTGAATTACCGCCAAGTCCAATTGAACCCAGACAAAAAGAAAACTATGAATACAGATGAAATCACAGCTCACCAAGTCCCACACCTCCCCAAATATATTATGGGAGGATAGTTTAATCTCACCACGCCACTTTAGAAACTTAGCTATATCCAGGTTAGAACTCAAAGAACATGAGCATGCATATTATAATCCATCTTGGGAAAACAGACTATTTGAAGGAAGACAAATTCAAATAGAAACTGTGTGGTTTCCAGAGCAATTTATTCATTAACATCTAGTCAATATGCCATCAATAGTTCTCCTGTGTGTATTGTGCTGATAAATTGACACTGAGAGGATTTAACAAGTTCGTCATTTAATAAGTCTGAATTCACTTTCATCACATGGTATTGTACACGGTCATCTGTTGAAACAGATTTCTTTTGAACAGATCTTGGTTTAAAAAAGTCATAGATAATGTAAGTTCTGTATAAACTGGTGGATAGGTAAGTTAGTTCTTTTGTTTTGACTTATAAGCCTCAACTTCACCGCAGAATAAAGACTGTAGGCCAAAGAAAGCATAATCGCTCAGTCGTATAGAACAGTATTGTTTCTATAATTTGGAGCTTTCTGAATGGACGGGTTCAGGCCTGATGCAACTGTAAAAAGATTACTTAATGAATAGACTATATGGAAATTGTACAAAATGTTATTAACTTTAATCATTAATAGCTTAAACAGCACTATGTTACTAATTGCTATTCAAACTCAAAAACCTGGTTTTGAATCCCCAAGAAGGTGGCATGGGTACACAAACCATACCTCCTTATACTTGGGGGTGTGTCAATACATATTTCAACAGAAACTTTGGCTTTAGGAAAGAGTCACAAACATTTAAAATAATGGCTTTGTCATTTTAAGTATAAGGTAGAGGAAAGTGTGCTTTAATTAAATATACATTATACCAGTGATGCTGGCAAGGTTGAAAGTTACTCCTAATGTTGATAGCTATAAAAACCAGTTTGTACATGACAAGACAATGAGAGAAATAAGCAATCCCTTTGAAACAAATTCCTAAAAAAAAAAAAAAAAATGTTCACAGTGATTTGTATCAACAGTATGCATTTTATGACAATAACATATACAGACTGAGCACCCTAGGGCTCTCTTTATATCCTAAAGAAAACAAGCATTTACATTATCCATGGGTTTTACTGAATTGAAAAAAGAAAGTCAATTGTACACTTACCCCTTAGACAGGATAAACTGTCTGGGGGTGCACAGCTTTAACACCATCATTAAACTTGTTTGCAAAAGGAAGAGAGAACTAAAAAACAAAACATTTTTTCTTGGGGGTGAAGTCTTTCATTTGCTGTTACAACCAGCAAATGCCATTCATTAACTGAAAAAATGGGAGGGCCCCACAAACACACTATTTGAGCAAGCTGACCAATACACATTACAGTTTTAAAAACGAAGGTTATATACTATATGTTACAAGTCCCAACTAGGCAGTGTCAAAATGGTATCTATTTCTTTGCTTGCTTTGTGATCATACCCCTTGGAGGTGTTACGGGTCTCGTGGCACTCGGCTTCTTTTTCTCTGCAGGCTTTAAAATCTGCAAAGATTCAAACGACAAGTGCATTTTAGGAAATATACTCAACCCCAAATCTTCTTAAGATCTCTTAAATGTCATTCAAATCTTTTATTCAACAGATTTTGACTTTAAAACTGCCCCAACAACGTCGAAAGTCCCAATAGCTTATTAACATGAACCAAGCTGACAAGTAAACATTTTGGTAATAAATGTTATGATGAATAGATAAGATATACTCTGGACAAATTATTTTACCTCTGGAAAAAAAAAACCCGACAATTTTCTCAAGTTACACCTTGTAGAATTGTTAGGCTATCCTTCTGACATAAGGAGAGCAAGTGCTCTGAGGGGATCCTCTCACAATCTCTGGGAGCTGCAAGTTCCTTGTTTTACTCCATTTAACTGCACATGACTTCAGTGGCTCTATTTATATTTATGACTGGGCTGGCTTGAAGTGGTACAAGTTTGACATAAGTGAAGGAGAAAGAGGCAGAGAAGCAGACTTTACTTTGTGTAAATGATGCTTTTGTGCCGAGCGAAGGCTAAATGATGTCATAGTGCATCAACAGAGGTTTAGTAGAAATTATACTAGAGAAAAGTGGTGGGAGAACTGAGTAATTAATCACAGCACATCTGGCACATGGAGTTAGCACTATTCTCACATGCAAGCGGTGATTTAATTTAAACTGAACATCATACTGACATTATCGTTAGATTTATAGTAAAGGGGACATCAGCATAAAGAGCTAATGTATTGGTTTTTTGTGCTTCTTTAAAACCTACTTAAATAATGCAAAAACAGTTAAATTTGACACTAGGGGAAAGGTTCCATGATAATGTTTTCCTTGAAAGGGGGTTTACTTATTACTGAACTAGGATAAACACTGGTTAAGGGAAAATAAAAATTTATTCTATTTAACATAAATGAACAGCAGGCAGAAAGCAATTTTTTCCTCTCTCAGACATAAAAGGAAACAATGTTGAAAACATCCTCTACCTGAAAAGAGCACATTAGTGTTTCGTCCACACTCATCATGGCACCTGCATTGTCAAACTCTCCACAATAATTGGGTGCAGAAAACAGAGTGACCAACTGCCTCTTTGCAAAAAATTCATATCCATCTTCAACCACCTTCGAGAGAAAATGTTTTCAGTATAAGTAGGTGCAAATTTTAGGTGAGTAAAACCACTCTTAGTTTCCCATTGAGCCTGATATCCTGCAGGTCAACTTCCAGAGACATTTTGTATAAACAAGCAATACCTACCCACCAAAATCAACAAGGAGAATCTTGCTCACACACATGCTCTTAAGTGTACATGTAAAATTCAAAATCAATACCTGATGGGCTCTACATATAAGATCCAAATCATGCTTATGGAGAAATTTTGCAACCACTTCTGCACCAAATGTGAAGGACACTCCTCTGTCATTTTCACCCCAGCCTAAGACATCTTTATCGGGGTCAGACCACAAAAGATCACAAAGAAGACCTTGATCTGGTACATCAGTTGGTCGCATAATTCGCCGAATCTGCTCCATAGATTGAAGATCTGGTGATAAACCTATTAAATAAGAAAAATGTAAAGAAAACCACTTCAGAGAGACTCAACGGCAAAGTCTTAAAATTAAGTCTATGGATATGTTTTCTTACTAAGCTTTGGGTAAAAAAACCCAAAAACTGAATTAGCACTGGTATTTATTTTAAGCACTCATCTGTGGGCCCAGTATATTTAAACAGTATATGGGAACAGTTACTTCAACATGTGTGAAATTAAAATCCTCTTTTGAAAGGATAAAACACAGACCTGGGGAAAGTCTACTGACATTTTCGGTATTCTAGATCTATGGTCCAGAACGTTAACTGCTGTGCATTTTATATTTAAAAATATTTTCTGTTCTGTTTTCAAATCAAACTGTTACAGAGTCTAGAATTCCCTATAACAAATCAATTGCTTACTTCAGACTTCTATCCAAATAATCCTGGATGTGCCAAAGTGGACCCATGATCAATAAAAGAGTTATCTGACAGAAGAAGTCATCCCAATGATAACGCAAAAATGTAAAAATATACCGTTTAGAGGGGATAAAAAACCCTATAATTCCATTTGGAATTAAAATCAGCCCACATACCTCCATGACAGCAAAATATTTTCTCATCCACGATGGCTGCTATCGGTAAACAGTTAAAGCAGTCTGTGAAAGTTTTCCACAGTTTAATGTTATATCTTCTTTTACCTGTGAAAATTTTAGGATGGTTAAAAAGAGACTGATGCATGGCCAGCATGACTGTAGTTGAGCGTCGACCTATAAACCAGGAGGTCATGGTTTAATTCATGGTCAGAGCACATGCAGGTTTCGGGCTTGATCCTGTGTGGGGCATGCAGGAGGCAGCTGACCAATGATTCTCTCTCATCACTGAAGTTTCTATCTCTCTCTCCCATCCTCTCTAAAATCAATAGAAATATATATATTTTTAAAAATCCCCTGGACAGAATTAGGAAGCCCTCTTTGGGTGACCACCCAGGGCTCCCTTAGATCTCTCCTTTGCCCATGTGCTGCATTTGCCAGTGCCAACAATCCTCATCCTTCTTGAAGTCTGCTTTGCTCCTTGATTCCTTAGTCATGCAACACATTCCAGCATCTCCTGCAAGTTCCTTTGCTATGTTGCTAGCTTCTCTAACAAATATTAGGATTTCCCCCTCCTGTTGCCTCTGAGCATCTTAACTAAGTCCTGGGCCCCTGCTTTCTATTTCTCTACATCCCCCAAACCCCCATTGCCCAAGGCCACTTCAGACCACTAGGAACATCTGGCTCCAGAAAGGTTTAGCCTGGGTAATTGCCAACATCTCTGCAGGCTTTCAAATCCTGGGATTCTGAGCCAGAATCCCTAATGCAGTTTCCTATTATTACATATCAGAAAGTTCAGCCCGACCAGCGTGGCTCAGTGGTTGAACATCGACCTATGAACCAGGAACTCATGGTTTGGTTCTCAGTCAGGGCATATGCCTGGTTTGTGGGCTCGATCCCCAGTGGGGGATGTACAGGAGGCAGCCAGTCAATGATTCTCTCTCATCATTGATGTTTCTCTCTCTCTCTCTCTCTCTCTCTCTCTCTCTCTCTCCCTTTCTCTCTGAAACCAATAAAAAAATAAAAGGTATCAGAAAAGGATAACACACAATTCACATTTTATCCAACAACAAATACCTCAGCCTTACCATTATTGCAGACATAAGGTTAGAAAGAAAATAGTACACAGTGTTGGTTATACTTGGGAAATAAGTCTATCACTTAAGGCAGCAGTTTTTAAATTGCTCCATGAGAAATCTACATTTGAATAAAACATCACCTTAATAAAATTTACAATAAAAATTTAATAAAACATCAGTAATTGTTTTAAAAGTCTACAAACCATCATATGAAAGCCATTTATGTCAAGGACACTTTTATGCCCACAAGAAGACTGGGTGGCAAAATATACCTGCCTGGTGGGATGGGAGTGGGGGCCGCTTAAATACAAGATCAATAATTGAGTCTTCTTAATGACCAAACCAATGCTGACCTAAATTTTTAAAGGCCTTTGCATCAAATAGAAACTGAAAGTGATGTAGCTAATATTCTCACACTAGGATATACATCACAACAAAGAGATCATCTGGATTTGAACTTCAATGAAAACTTCAAAGTACTTGCTGAGAGAACAGTTGTATAAAAGGAATCCTTTTTAAAAAAAAATTTTTTTTATTGATTTCAGAGAGGAAGGGAGAGGAAGAGATAGAAACATCAATGATGAGAGAGAGAATCATTGATTGGCTGCCGCCTGCACACCCCCTACTGGGGATCGAGCCAGCAACCCAGGCATGTGCCCTTGACCAGAATCGAACCTGGGACCCATTCAGTCCGCAGGCCAACACTCTATCCACTGAGCCAAACCCGCTAGGGCAAGAATCCTTTCTTAAGTTAGCTGTGAATATCCATCTACTCCTCCCACCGCCCAAAAGAAAATACTAAGGAAAAAAAAAAAAAAAAAAGTGGATGAAATAGGAAATGACAGAGAGATGGTATCAACAGAACTACGTAAGTTTATGACCAAGTATCTCAATTTAGGTAACCCTTCCTTAGATATAGAAGTACTTACATTCATCATAAAATCCGTAAATTCTATTGATGCTGGCACATTCGTGGTTTCCTCTGAGAAGAAAAAAATTCTCGGGATATTTGATTTTGTATGCCAGTAAGAGGCAGATAGTCTCCAGTGACTGCTTCCCCCTGTCCACATAGTCCCCAAGAAACAGGTAGTTGCTTTCTGGCGGGAAACCACCGTACTCAAAGAGTCGAAGCAAATCATAGTATTGCCCATGGATATCACCTAGAAGCAAAGGTTTTGTTACACAGTGTCTTCATACTTGTAGTGCATTAACAAAGCTTTGAAAGACATTCTTTAAATATTCATTGCACAGTGGCAATGCCTCTAATAAGGACAGTTAAATTTGACAGCTAACACTAATTTCCAATCTTCTACCTTATTAGTTCAATTAAGCTTAATAAAAAATTTAAGTGTACGTGTAGGTCCACAATCCCACGCAAAACTCAACTAATTAATTTATTTTGTGGCAAGATTACTAATGCCTAGGCAGGCCTTCTTGCCAAGTAACATTGCTTTCCTTTCAGGTCCCTGATCAAAATCAGATCTCTGAGTACTGTGTCAGCAGAACCACTGCACTTCTACTGAGCCCTGGCCCAAGGTGAACAAAGATACACACTCACTCTACCCTTCAATGCATTCAGCTTTCAACTCCCCCCTCATAGACAGTGCTAAAGAGCATTTACTTGCTTTATCAATGTAGTTAAATATGCTAGAAGAATATAACATTACTCAGATAAAGTTTAGTTCTTATACAGATTATCTGCTTCTATCCTGTAGAAAAAGAAGAACTATAAAGTGGCACCAAGGAGGTCTATTTTTAGGCATAACCAATTCTACTTTAAGCTTAAATGTAATTCCTATATATTCTTACAGTTCAGACCTTTTCTTAGCTCTCCCTTCTGTTTCATTCCTTTCCTTTTGCAATGTCTCTATTCCTTCAGCAAAATAATTTTTAGTAAATCTGAGGCACATCTAAGTAAACTAAGCCCATTAGAAGTATTTATTCTAGAGCTGTAATTATTTAACTTAAAGTAGTTCCAGGTTATTCATAAATAGCAAATGATTATGCTGGCTAATATAAGGTAGTCTATATATCCTTGCCTCAGTTAATCAATCACATAACCATGTTAGTGTTCTAAGACTTACCACATATTTTGAGTGGTGCTTCAAGTTCTAGTAGGATAGGCTGACTGAGAAAGATCTCTCGAGATTTTAAGCACAGTCCTCTGATTTCATTCTCCTGTAGCTGGACATTTTTACCAGGCTTGGATCCTCTTACTGTAGGGGAGAAAAAACCCAATTAGTCAAATGAAGTCAAAATACAATTTAACGTAAAAGTTAAAAATATCTCAAAAGATACAAACTTTAGGTAAGGAAGAGGTAAAATAATAGTTTAGCTTTTTGGCTTGCTTTATTTTCAGGACATTTATAAAGAACATGGTTTTAATGCCTAATTAGAATCTTAAATCTTAGCAGGATTTCAGAGATTATTTAGTTGCCATCTTCTATACAAAGTTAAGACTTGTTCAGGATACTGAGTGTGCGAGTATGGTTAGAAAGGTCTCTCTTTTACTACGTGCTGAAATCAGACTCCCTGTGGCTTGAGGCCTCAGTTCTGCATCCAAGCCACACAATCAGCCTTGTTCACCTACAGCCCGCCCACCAGGCCATCTCTTTTTGCCTCCTGTCTTCTCTTCTCCAGCCTTATAAATGAATTAGTATTTGCACAGCAGATTTCAGAGATTGTTCCGTTACTGAGATGTTTCTATGAACTACGTTTTAAAATGTGAGATTGGAATTGCTCAGACCCCCATCTCCCTCCAAATCAGTGTTTTTCAGGTATTTCTTCAGGCCCCAGATTTATCTATGAAAAATTTTAAGTATTTTCACTTCAATAAAACACACTATAGGCTTGTTATACATATTTGGCAGTGCAATTTCTGGGCCTGCATTTTTAAATACAATTATGCCTCCTCAGGGCAAAGGATGTCTGCTTGTGCTGTAAGAAAGGTTTCCCGGTAATCTGAACAGTAAACATGAGCAAAGGGAGAAAGAAGTCAAAGCACAGCACCAGACATCCTAAACTCACAAGTACCCACATCAGAGCGCTCTGAGGTCTACTCACTATCAAAACAAAGCACATGCTCTCTCCTCTGGCCTGTATCAGTTCATTTTATTAGTCGGTAGGTAGTAGTAGGAAGTAAAGCAGGCATTCTTTGCATTAGAAATGAAGCTAAAACACAGGACCAGACTAAATATAGAATGCAAGCCTGCATCTTTTTACCATTAAAGCCAATAAAAAGTGACTTAGTATTAGCAAAACCACAAAATCCATCAGATTAAATCAACGTTGCTAACTTAAATTTTATTGGTTTTGGAGGCTTTATTCCTATTCAAATTACAAAATCATTTGGCTTAATTAGTTGAATAAGAGCAATAGGCTTAACAGGTTTGTATCTAGCTTTGCTCTGTAATACCTAAGTAACATAACAGAGTGATCAAAATTACAAGTAAAAAAACCTGACATTTGTTGAGAGTTTTTCCCCATTACAAAGGGCTGTGTCCACGTTTGAGAAACATTGTCCTAGGCCAGTGGTCCGCAAACTCAGTCAACAGAGCCAAATATCAACAGTACAACGATTGAAATTTCTTTTGAGAGCCCAATTTTTTAAACTTAAACTTCTTCTAATGCCACTTCTTCAAAATAGATTCGCCCAGGCCGTGGTATTTTGTGGAAGAGCCACACTCAAGGGGCCAAAGAGCTGCATGTGGCTCGCGAGCCACAGTTTGCTGACCACGGTCCTAGGCGAAGCCATCCTACGGCCTGAAATCACTAAAATCCCTCAATTTTCTGAAGAAACAAGTTTTGAGCAGAATTAAACTGTGTAGAGGAGTATTTTTTTTTTCTCAATGAGAGATAATGAACAAGAAAGGATCAAATTCTTGAAACACACAAAAAGAAACTAAGAGCGCTGGATTTGGAGCCAGGAGCCCCAAGATTCTATATTGGTTCTATAGCTTTGGCCAAACCACTACTTTTAACCCCAAAATATGTAACTGAACTAAATGACTAGCCAGTCTCTGATCAAATTATGAAACAAGAAGCAATTAAAGGAAAAATATAGTAATAACCTTTGAGGGAAGACACAAAACAAATGCATATATAACACAACAGCAACTGAGCAATAAAAAGTGATTTTTACACAGTAATTTCTCTCTCTCGCTAAACACACACATAGTAGAGAACTCAAGAAACACTACCAGTGGAAAGATGATGTGTTCCTTGATTCACTGGCCAGAAAACCCCAATCATTAGTGATTTTACCACAAGTCAGCCAGAAACTTGGGCAGGCTGCCCAGCAGAAAATTTTATTTTTGGCTTGGAGGGGACTCCTAGAAGCTTCTGATTTCAACCTGAATCGTTTTCAGCAGAGCCCCACATTTGTGAATGAAGAGCCTACTCTATTTTTCAGGAGTCTATGTAAAAATTGACTTACACCTATATAGAATTCAGGCTATACTTTTTATATGAATGCTATGGTAGTAAATCAATGTCATCATATTCAATGTTGCTAAGATGCATTTTACTGGTTTTGGAGGCTTCCCATTATCACCTTTAGATGTAGTTTATGGTAGTTTTCTCTTATTCTGTCCTGAGTGGGATTGCAGTTTTAGTAAAGAGAAACACTGCTAACAATTAAAAATTATTCTTAATGTGAAATTTCCTCAGAACTCAGTATATTTTACATTTGAAGAACACTGATCACTAAAAACAACATGGCCCCAAAGCTTTTTAAATCCCCTACAATTAGCTCAAGAAGTAAAATGATAGAAATTCCACCCAAACCATCTTCTACCAACTGGCAAATACCTGCTCATCCTTCAAGCCTCTCCTCTCCTCACAAGCCTGCTTTCCCTTCTCTGAAATGCTCTCAAACAGCCAGTCAGACCCAGCACACGCTGTACTTTGTATTGTAATTGCAAGTTCACTTCTCCCTATTCATCTGGACCCAGGATAGAATGCAAACCCCCAAAACACACCACTTGCTCTTCAGAGTACATGCTCATAGTCATTACATGGCAGGCGCTCAATATTTGTTGCATAAATGAAGTGTGGATAAATCCTAAGTACTATTGACTTGTGGCATTAGAATTAAACATACACTCCAGACTACATACCTATTTCCTATAAGGCTTTACTGGAGTTATTTCCCTCGTTGTAAAAAGACAGGATTACTCTTAAATTTCAAGTTGAAGATAATATGTGTAATAGAAGATAAAGATCTCAAAATGGATTTTGGTAGTCTAAGTGAACACTGTACATATTTCTTAAAAATGGCCATATCAGCCAACAGCATAAATACCTACTTCCCTATTTTCAATGTCCATCAAATAGAATTATGTATTAGTTGTGGCTAACATCTGCCAAGCACTTTCCATGTGCTGGATACTGCGCTAAGGGGCTTTCCATTGCCAGTTAATCCTCAACAATCCTATGAGGTTAGACAATCACCTCCATATTACAGGTCAGGAGAGGTTCAACGAGACTTGGTCCAAAGTCAGAGCTTGTAAGGACACTAGGCCCAGAACAACTCTAGTTTTAGTGATGCTCCCAACATACTACCCTCCCAAGTAAGAACTTGGTCTTCATTAAACTCCCCAATCAAAGGAGTTTTTATAGGACCAACCCCAATACAGTCATGGCTTCCTAAGAAAAAATTGATATGGGATATAAAATCATAATGCACCCTTATACATGAGAGGCATTAAATAAGAATTTAGTCATGTAATCTGTTAAGACTATCAGTAGTTATCATAACAACAGGCTACACAAGAAACTTGTCCTTTTTCTCAAGAACCTTACATTAGTGGAGGGCACAGAAAATAAGACAAAATGGGTACCTGGAGATTGTTGTAAAGTGCTCTAACTAGAACTACCCCCTCCATAAAGATTAGAAAAATATAAGATCATCTTAAGGACATTTTTTTACCATTAAAAATGGTATTAAAGACAAAAGCTGACTATCTTTATTTTATCTCTGTGAGCTGAAAGAAAAATACAGAGTACAGCACTGCTCAATAAACATCAGTCAATACTTACTTGGAGGTTTAAAGCCCTCACTATGCTCTGTGCATGGGAGAAACCTATATAAATAGGAGATCCTTAGGTGGGAAATTCAAGGGTTGTCACCTCAGGATAACTTCCTAAGTAGCTTTTCAAATTATTTCAACTACAGCCCGCCCTTACTGTCAATGGAACCCAAAATATTCCAAACAATAAAAATTCCATTCTCCGGAGTGTTTCTCATAAATCCAGGTGCCAGATATTGCAAGGAAATAAAACTAGTAGACATGTGAACATATATAGGCTAGTGATCTATACATTAAAATATTCACCTTCGACCTTGCACATACGACTTGAGTAAAAGCTTTTCTTTATCTTGCTAGAAATGGCGATTCAGAAAAATGCATTATGATTGTTATCAGCAAAGGTTGTTCTGTACAAACTTATTTATTTATCTGGCAGATCATAAACTTCCCAGCAATTTTATTGAAAGCAAACTGATAAAATCCTGAAATAATAAAAGAATGTTACTGGTGACTATCTGTAATGACAGCTTTCTCTCTCAAGCAACACTAACTTTTCTGACAGCAACAAGCAAAGCAGAGATAAAAACTATGGAAGGAAATTTAAGGTAACTTTGAGATTATTTATGGGGAGTGAAAAAGTATTCTTCTGTCCCTCAATTAAAGGCTCTTTAACTGTTTTGAAAGGTCATTATTTAAGGAATACCATAAACAACAAAAAAAAAGGCACTAGCTGAAATATAATGAAGTTTTAAAATCTAAGAATGGCACAACCAATATAAAAATAAACCAAAAGAGCCTAACCGGTTTGGCTCAGTGGCTAGAGTGTCGGCCTTTGGACTGAAAGGTCCCAGGTTCGATTCCGGTCAAGGGCATGTACCTTGGTTGGGGGCACATCCCCTCAGGAGGCAGCTGATCGCGATGTTTCTCTCTCATCGATGTTTCTAACTCTCTATTCCTCTCCCTTCCTCTCTGTAAAAAAAATCAATAAAATATATTTAAAAAAATAAAAAATAAACCAAAAGATTTTGCTGTTTTATGATAATCCTGTTAAAGCAGGTAGTAATCTTCAGAATATGACACACATTCATTTCAGTGACAGAATAACCTTGCAATATTGGACATTTAGAAAAATTAGACCTGAAACCCAAACAAAAAGTGAATACTAAAGCGTTCCTACAAACTGATGAGTTCTTTTCTAATACACACACACACACACACACACACACACACACACACACACACGTGTATATATGCGACAAGAATGTTATCACCAGCAGGAAGACTTCCACTTTCTGACCCTCTTAATTGTTTTCACCCCCCACTTTCTTAGTGGCTAACGTTATACTTTGGGCCATTAAAGGTTAAACCAATTTTCTCAAGGCAGATTGAAAGAATATAGCTGCAAAACACTGTCCACTGCTCTCAATAAAGTACTTTGAGTATTCTAGACCTAGAGTGAAGCCAATTTATTGAAAAATGTTTAACTTTCCACACAGTCTAAAAACCCATTTTGATAAAAACAACAACCATGGATTATACTCAACATTTGAACAGAGTAAAATTTTAGGAGTGGTTTTCATTTTCATAAACTTTAATATCAGTGATAACCACTCCCCTCTAGACAGAGAAGGTGCCACTAAACCCTAGAGTAGTGGAGAAATTGGAGATTACGGATAAATCAAGAATCCTAAGGAAATCATCTGTTCTTACATGCTTTGGATACAGGGTCTGATCCTTAAAAATTTGTCCCAGGATTCTATGAACTCAACACAGATGGAATCATCCCTTATCTTCCTGAATAATACTAAGACTTTCCAGTTTCCTCATTTACTAATCAATTCACATCAGAATATTATCTCCTCAACATTTCATTCTTTAAGGTCTACTATTAGCCTCAGTTGTAAATTAAGTGAAATGATCAAATCCATATAGTATCAATAATTTCTCTGCTTTAAGATCAGTAATCCTCACCTATGCAAATGGATCGAATGGCACATGCTTATGCAGAACAGGTTGCAGGTCATTATAGTACTGCAGTTTCAAAGACATAAACAATCTCACCAACCTCTACCGCCAGATGGGCTACTAATGCAAGGCCCAGCAGCACCTCTATTTCCCCAGCTCGAGAAGGAACGCCTGTCCTCCTCCTGCTACTGTCAGGCAAGGGGGCACAAATCATCTCTTCTATGCTGTGGTTAAGGACTGGCATAAGCGTAGCTCATGTCTCCAATAGAGCTTTCTGTCTTAACTCCAAGGAAAGGATGCAGCATACAACTGACATGCTGGAGAGGGACGAGGAGGAGGCTCACACCACAGACTTCTTGTAAGTTAGGTAATAACAACTTTAATCTTTACCAACAAAAATGTCCTATAACTAATCCCAAGTAAAGCCTCTAATCATTAAAATTATCTAGCATGAAAGAAAACTATAACTGCAGAAGTGTCATTAGGAAAGATTACTTTTGTTTTCCTTGGTCAGCATTTTAAGAACCTTTTTTCCCTATTATGTTTGTTTATTATCTTCAGGACCAGGGGCGCTGTCTTTTTAGCATTAGAATGTAAACATGTTTCATATTACACCAAAAAGCTAAACACATAAGTTAAACAATTTTAGAGTTTCAGAGTATCTTCAGATGAACTCTTACACATCAGAGAATCAAATTAGTAAAGGTTTTCCAAGGGCCAGGGCAAAGGTCATATTTAAATCACTAAGGCAAGCCAAGCAATTATGCAGAGCCTGGCACAATCTTGCAGTGCGAAATAGCCAGCTTCAGAGCAAAGAAGCTTCTTGCAAATCTGGACGTGAAAATAAGTCAACCTCCAGCTATCCGAGAAAAGTGCTAGCTCCCTGAGCAAGGTCGCTTACGAAGAATAACCAAATCCCACTTTTCTCCAACACAGTAGAAATATCAGACCTAATCAACAGCTGGCTTATTTTCTCTCTAAATTGCTCAAGTTTTACTGTGCAGTTATTTAAATAACCTAATATTACAAAGGAGTAACAACCTTTAGGTTTTATCATCAAGGCAGAGCCTTGGACAAAAACTTCCAAGATGGGTTGCAAAAGTGATACGTTGTTTAAAGAAAAACTACTAACAGGGTAGTAAAGAATTGCAAAGCTGTACTGACTAAAGATCTAAACCAACATCCTATTTTTCTTAAATAAGACTTTACTTTTGAGTTGCCCTTTTAGTACCATCACCGAGCTACTTCTCAACTAGCTGGTACAGTCCACCACCTTAAAAGACAATTCTGAACATGTAAAAAATTCTAACAGGGCTACAAAATTAACATTGCCTCCATTTTCAAATATACTTAAATCTTAAGGTTTTTAAGACAAAAAGGTTTTTGGAGCATTACAAAATCCACAAAATTTAATACCAACACACACACACACACACACACACACACACACATATATATGTGTGTGTGCGTGTATATATATATATATATATATATATATATATACACGCACACACACATATATATATATATATATTCTCAATGGATCATCAGTTTCTTTGCCAATTTAACATCAATGAAAAAAGTATACTGTGCAGCTAGCCTATTCCTGAGCCATTAAAGCACACTACTTTATATTAATTTCTGGACAACGGAGAACTAAAAATAACAAGACTTAATCTTAAAATTCTGTTTCTAATACACAGATTTTATTTTTCCTGTTTTCTCAGTGAAATAAAACCCACCTTAATCTAGCCACACATTCCTGCAGATATGCAGAATGTAAAGTTTTTGATATAAAAACATGTAATAAAAAGTTCCTTTCTTATTGCACTGTTTTAATCCACTTCTGAACCACGGCTCCCTCATATAAATAGAACTGTACTAAATAGTATGGGAAATATTATTTACTTGTTATAATAATTTCTGGAACTCATTTAGTGGGTTTCACTTTTCTTTCAAGAACGTATAAAAGGGGAAAAAAAGTATAAGAGGAAAAGTCCCCACACAGATTAAAGCTATTTCAGGAGTTTAATGACAATTCAAAAGATCTGCAAAAGCCAGAGCTGTCCATTGTTCACCATGCTCTTGAGTCCACCTCACAGTATTTATAGTCCAACAATATTAAGGACAATATAAAGGCAAAAAAAGTTAAGACCCAATCTACTCTATATTACCCAGTGCCCAAATCAAGAAAGGGATTCAAATTCTCCCAAAGTTTGGAATAAGACGTTAGCATTAGATCCGTTCTGGAACCCGAAACGTGGGGCAGTTCACTTTCCCGTCCCTCTTTAAAATCCGAACTTCTTCCGTCTCCCAAATCAATATGCATCAAATGCCAGGCAGCCTTAGGTCAGCCAAATTAAAGCTTTATTTTAACCTTGGTGTAACCACTGGACACCTCCTTCCTTCACACACAGGGTTAGTTGAAGGAGTTTCAGCTCCTCACTGCCTGGCTTCGAAATCTGTCATAACTCTGTGACCTTGCTCAAGTGACTTCACCTCTCTGTGTTTGCTCTGACAAACAGGAGAAAAGAATAGCACCTACCTCGCAAGGCTGCTGGAAGAATTAAGGAAAATCTATGCCAAGTGCTCAAAACAAAAACAAAAACAAAAAAGCCGGACACGCAGGAAGCTCCGGTTATCATTATGATTGTTAATTTATTAGATGTACGCCAAGCGCTTCACAGAGCCCAGCACCTTGCAAAGATCCTAACTGTCATCATCGCTGGTTTCAAGTTCAGAAAAGAGCGCGGAGACCTCGTCAGGACAGGACAACTTAAAGAGAGTTATTTGGGAGCGCAGGAGGAGGTGGGTTCCAGCATCCCCTGGAGAGGTGTTCGGACAAGAAAGGGCCCCCCCATCCCAGCCCCACAAAAAAAAACAACACGTAAAAATGGAGCGATAGGAAAAGAAGCCCGCCCTCCGACCCGGTGGAACCCACAGCCCATCCTATAAGTCGCTTTCCGAGAGGACCGGTACCAGAAAGTACGGAACACGCCTGCAGGTTGGACTGGCCCCCCCCGCCCCCCCCCCCCAATCTTCTCTCCTCCAAACACTGGTCCGGTGTGTGGAGAGCAAGAGACCGGACCGGAAACGTGGGGGTAGGGAGCAGAGTTTTCAAATTTCACGGCCAGGAGGAAGGCTGCGCCCTAGCCAGTGCAATGAATGAGCGGCGCTGGGAGGGTCAGCGGTTGGGCCAAGTGCGGGACCCCGCCGGCCTCCCCCGCCCCCCGGCAGCAGCCCCCGGCCCGAGGGCCAATTCGCGGGCGCACTCCCCTCGGTGCTGCAAGTCCAACTGGCCTCCCAACTCCACCCCCCACCCCAACCGCCCGCCTCCTCTCAGCCCACCCGCCGCCCCCTTCACCTTCCAGCAGCCGTTGGATGATGCTGTCGACGTTGAGTTTATCTATATCCGCCATCGCCTTCCCACCGCCGACCCTCCCGCAGCGGCGCCGCCGGCGGCTCGCGCCCGGGACTCACGCCTCCTTTCCCACGCCACGAGCACAGAGGCGGTGGTGGCGGCGGCGGTGGCAACAGCCGCGGCGGGTCCCCCCAACCGCCCCGCTCCCTGCTTCCTCCTCTCTCTCCACTGGAACCACGAGAAGAACAAAATGGCCGCCGACTCCTTAGCTAGCCTCGGGCGGCGCACGGATGCGCGCGGGGAGTGCAGCGGCCCAGCCGGGACTTCTTTATGAGCCATAGGGCACGCGGGACGGGGGCGGGGCCTGAGCGAGAAGGGGGCGGGGTCAGAGCGCGGACGGGGGGCGGAGACGGTTGAGAGTAGAGCGCAGCGCTCGGATCCTTCCGCCAAACGAGCTGAGCAAATAGGCCCCCTGGCGGGAGCGGGAGTTGCAAAATTGCACGCGGGAGTTGGGGCCGGGGGAAAAGATGCTGCTGTGTATGGGAGCATTGCGGCTTCGGCGGGATACTGTCCACTGGGGCCAGATGTTTGCAGACCTGCTATGTGGAAGCCCACCGAGGGAATTAGGGGTCCCTGGAATTTACTCCTTCAGATAAACCTAGGATAGAGGTGGAGAGGGAGAAAAAGAAAAGCAGATTGACTTACTTTGGATTCAAATTTGCTGGGACTTGGGGAGAAGGGAAAGCCCTCTCCCAGATAAAGCAAAATGTTAACAGTTATTCATCCTGATTGGTGGGAATATAGCTATTTGTGTATATATATATTGTGTGTGTGTGTGTGTGTGTGTGCGTGCGCGCGCGCGCGCGCTCTGTAACTTTTACATTGGAGGGAAAAGTTTTAATCCACCTTCAGAAATTGTTTTTCATCACCCTTATGTTTAGATTATCTTTCTTGAACACGGGAGTTATATAATCATGGGGACGGTCACCCTGAATCTAGCTAGCACGAAGCTGAACCAAGGGAGAGTTTGCAGATTTCGCGCGCAGAGCTGGAGGCCGGAAGCGAAGAGCGGGTTTGCAAGGGCCGGCATTGCGGGCGGGTCCTGAATTCGGCAAACACTTTGACCCATTGCCTTTGGCCCTCCCCAAGTCCATCTCTCTCCCGGAGGCCCCCCAAATTTGCCACCTCCGGGGGCTGCGCGTTGCTTTTAGCTGAGTTTGAAAGTGCAACCCAGAAAAAAGAAGAAAAAAAAAAAAAAGGAAGAAAGTGCAACCCACACAGCAAACACTTCTGCTCTCTTGCATCCTGACCTTTTCATTTTTCTATGTTTTTTTTTTTTTCTTTCCTGCAGCACTTTACAGTTTGCAAAGCCCTTTCCCTCCCCTGAGAAATTCATTTTGTTTTTCAAGGCACGCAGGGTGCACGGATTCCCCACATGCCACCTATGTGATTGCACGACCCGGGCATCTATCCTCAGAAACTGTGTCCTCTGGGGGCCCAAGCGGTGCGGGGCAAGGACTCCTTGCCCATGGACCTGCGGCCTCTTTGCGCCTGTTGCCAGGGCATTGGGGCTCAGGGCTCCCCCTGCTCAGCTCAGCTGCTCATTCTACTTTCCCCAGTCACCAGCTCACTCTCTAGAGCTGTAGCTCTGTTCACGAGAAGATACACAAATGTTGTTTGTCAGTCCAGGGAATAGAGCCCAGTTGGTGACATTCTGAGCCGATGCCCAGCGCTATTGTGAACAGCTGGATGGTGAGTCAGGGTGGCTACTCTCGGAGGAGTCCAGACTATGGCCTACTTCAGGGCAGAGTGCACCATGGCAATGACAATTAGAGCAGAAGACAGCGATTCATTCAGCAGACAAATGTTTATGGAGCACCTACTCTGTGCCAGACATTGTTCTAGGCAAGGAAGCAGGGGTGCGCAAGACAGACAAGGCCCTTCTCTCATGGAGAATCATCTAGTAAGCCAGACAGATAATAAACAAAGATGCAAATAAAAACATCAGCGTCTGATAAGTGCTGCGGAGAAAAAAAACAAACACTGCCCCAATTTTCTTATTATATGCCAACAATTATCTCACTGAATCCCCAAAACAACTCTAGGAATTATGTACTATTTCCATCACATTCCTTTTACAGATGAAGAAAGGGAGACAGAGAGGCTAGGTTGTTTGTGGAAGGCCACACAGGTAGTAAGTTACAAAGCCAGGGCTGGAACTCAGGACAACCAGGAACCAAAGCTCTTTTATATTCAATAAATCGCTGTGAATCCCCAGCACCTAGCACAACTCTGCCACACACTAGGCACCTAACAAATGTGGAGCCTGGCTGGTGTGGCTCAGTGGTTGAGCGTCAACCTATGAACCAGGCGGTCACGGTTCGATTCCGGTCAGGGCACATGCTCAGGTTGTGGGCATGCAGGAGGCAGCCGATCAATAATTCTCACTCATCATTGCTGTTTCTATCTTTCTCCTCCTCTCCCTTCCTCTGAGATCAATAAAAATATATTAAACACAAAACAAAACAAAAAACAAATGTGGAACCCAATGAAATGATCTAAACATGTCTCTACCCACAATAAGAGTGCTATAACTTTACATAACAAAATAGCAAGTGCGTTCACATCTGCTGATGTCATCAGGGCCGGAGAAGGACTTCAGACTGGACTGGGGCATGGGGAGGGCTTCTGTCCACATGCCATTCTCTGCTGGGCTACTCCCCTCCAGAGTCCAGTTTTGCTGGCACATGTCTAAGAAAAGTAGCTGGCTCCGAGTCTGAGAGTGGCATGAGCTTATAGCATAGGCCCGAGCGCTCCCAGAACACAGCCAATAGCTCTGGGAGGAAAGAACTGACCCCCTATTGGCCCTTTTCTGCCATTATCAACCTGAGTGACCTCCCTGAGGACCAGCAAACAAGCATTTGCCAGAAAGGCTACTGTCTAATAGGTGGAGTGTCCCTTCCCCTCTAGTTTGCCTATCTGTAAAATGAGGAGAGTGGATTAAAATATACTTTCCAACTGTCTTCCTTGGATCCACAAAGGTTTTTTTGTTGTTATTAAATTATGTTTTTATTGATTTTTAGAGGGGGGGGGAAGGCTAGAGTGGCTGGAGTGTACTGCGAGGGAAGAGTGTTAGTGTTAGGAGAGGAAGTTGAAGTGGGCAAAGGCTAGATCACTTAGAGCCACAGGATTTTATTCTAAGCCCATTGGGAAACCACTAGAGGGTTTCAGGCAGAGGAGTAACATGATTTGATTAATTTTTAAATAAGCTTTTTATTTTGAAATAATTTTAGATTTACCGAGAAGTTGCAAAGAAGTAGTTTCCATATGCCTTTCACTCAGTTTCCCCTTAATGTTAACATCTTACATAACCATGGCATTGCTCTTAATTTTTCAAAAGACCTAAATCATAAATAAGTTAGATCATAAAATATATAACATCATTACCTAGAGAGCCTCCTTCTCATATATAAGATATGATTTAATTTTTAAAAGATCCCTTTGGACTGTAGGTGGGCAGGAGTGGAAACTGTGAGATGATGAATATAGCATCTGTGCTCTGAGCCTCAGTTTCCTCATCTGCAAAATGGGGACGATCTCACCCATCTCAAAAGGTTGTTGTGAGAATGTACTTTCCAATGTACTTGGGGAGATAATACTAATAATGAGGACAACAATGGAGATGATGATAATAATAGCTAGCATTTATTGAGTGCTTCTTGTATGCCAGTCTCTATACTCATGGCCTTTCATGCATGATCAGGAAGAGCAAATTCTTTTTAAAAAAATATATTTTTATTGATTTCAGAGAGGAAGGGAAAGGAAGAGAGAGATAGAAACATCAATGATGAGAGAGAACCATTGGTCAGCTGCCTCCTGCACACCCCCTACTGGGGACGGAGCCTGCAACCAGGGCATGTGCCCTTGACCCGATTCAAACACGGGACCATTGAGTTTGCAGGCCAATGCTCTATCCACTGAGTCAAATCAGCCAGGGCAGAATCTTTGGGATGTTCCCAGAAGCCTTCTTTGTGGAGGGGGTTTATTTATTATTTATTAATTTTTTTATTTCAGAGAGGAAGGGAGAGAGAGATAGAAACATCAATGATGAGAGAGAATCATTGATTGGCTGCCTCCTGTACACCCCACACTGGGGATCGAGCCCACAACCCGGGCATATGTCCTGACCGGGAATCAAAACGTGACCTCCTGGTTCATAGGTCGACACTCAACCACTGAGCCACACCAGCCGGGCGTGGAGGGGGGTTTAGACGGTCTTTCCAAATCTCTTGAACCATCCTTGGCCCTCATGGAGTCCATGTTGATATTGGGTGTGTCTCTTTCTGAGAAGGCTCCAACTATACCTCCATCTGGACTTACCCAAGAGAAATTAGGGTGATTACCGCCTTGCTAAATGTTCCTTAGCTTCACAAAATGACTCACTTCGTGGTGGGGAAAGCAGCAAGCTGTCCTGGCGTCTGGAGGGTGGATTGCACTGTCATTTGAAAAATGACAAATGACTAAGGGAGGCTCACTTTAGAGCAGGGTCTCTCAACCTGGGCACTAGTGGCATTTGGGGCCAGTTTATTCCGTTGTGGGGACTGTCCCGTGCATTGTAGGGTGTTTAGCAGCATCCCTGCCCGCCACTAGGTGCCAGAAGCATACCTGCTCTCTTCCCAATCATGACATTCCCCAAACATCGCCAGGCACCACCAAATGTACCCTGGGCGTGTGTGCATCAAAATCACCCTCCCCACCCCTGTTGAGAACCGCTCCTTTGAAGCATTTGGGGCCTGTGGCGAAGTGGCTTTGAAATTTCATTTTCCTGTCACTCTTAACCCTATGTGTTAACTGCTTTGCCAGAATAGCTTCATTGACTGCAAACACTAATAGCCATAATTTATTCAGAATTTATTACGTGGCAGGCATTGACCTAACTCTTGCTTTAGGTATATCTTCTGACTTCATTCCCACTTAATACATAGGGCAAGTTATTATTCTCATTTTTTAGATGGAGAAACCAAGATTGAGAGAGATTGGGCGACTTGCCTAAAGATACACAGCTAAGAACTTACAGAGCCTGGATTTGAACCCAGATTTGTCTGACTCCAGAGGCCATGCTCTCTAACTACTCCACCTGGCTGAGCCTCTGAGGCAGGGATGTTAAAAATCATGTGGAGAAAAAATATTTTATCAAGAAAGTGCCATTCAGTTATCAAGTAGGAGAAGCAGCATGGAGAGAACCTGGTCTGGACTCACTCACTGGAAAAGCCAAGTTGTAGTGCAGAGTCCACATGTGACTCAGTGTCACTTCAGGCAAGTCACTAGCTTGACTCAGTGGATGAAACACGCTCAGTAAGCCCCACCTCCCCCCACACGATGAGATGGTAATGGTGCCTCCCAGCAAAACACAGTGCTAAGAGCTTTGCATATATGCTCTTGTTGAATTTCACCCTCCATAATTATGGAGATAAAGTTCACCTAACATAAAACTGACCATTTTAATGTGTATAATTCAGTGGCTTTTAATACCTTCACAGTGTTGTGCAAACATCACTTCTATCTAGTTCCATAAACATTTTCATCGCCCCCAAATGAAACTCCACGCCTATTAGCAGCCATCCTGCCTTCCTCCCAACTCCTGGCCACCACAGAAGAAACAAAACTTTTTAGTACTTTGTTTGAACCGCTTCTCCATTCTACTTATTTCCCTTCCCTCTCCCCAGAGACCATCTTGGTTTTGCACTGACCTGGCTTTTTCTCCTAGGAATATTGATGGCCATAAGGGGCTGTGTGGCTCAGCTTATACGGCCTGTGGATTCTGGATTTGTGTGGCCTGGAATGCTTAGTCTTCCACCTCCTTTGCTGAGGATCTCAGCCACATGGATGGTTTCTGGAAGAAGTGCTTTTCACCAGTCGTGGTAAAACATCTTTATTTAATAACTAGAGGCCCAGTGCACAAAATTCGTGCACAGGTAGGGTCCCTAGCAGCTGCCGGCTGCCAGCCGGGGCCTTCCTTTGTTCTGCACCGCCCCCTGGTGGTCAGTGCATGTCATAGCGAGCGATCAAACTCCTGGTTGGTTGAACTCCCGAGGGGACCCTTTGCATATTAGGCTTTTATATCTATAGATGACTTTAAACATTAGTGATCTGAGGCCCAGAGAGGTTAAGTGCCTGGCCCAAGATCACACAGGAAGTGGTATGACTTAAACCCTCATCTGCCTGACTTTTCTTAACTGTTAGGTGATCTTGCTTCTTTGATTCTAGAAACTTGATGTCAGGATACATGCACTGTGAATTCATTGCAGTGTTATCAGAGCTAATGTTCCTAGGAGGCTTATTTTTGTCCAAGTCTGTTCTAAGCATTTTATGTGAATCATCCTGTGCAATCGTCACAAAGGTCCTATGAAGTAAGGACTATAATTATCCCAGTTTACAGATGTGGAAGCTGAGTCATAGGGAAGTTAAGTTAGCAGCCTTTGAGTGGCTGAGCTAGGATTCAAACCCAGGCAGCCTGGCTGCAGAGAACACAGCAGACACTGGCAGTGCCTCCCCCATCTCCTTTCTGTAAAAGCCATTCTGAGAGTTCAAACCTCCCAGCCTGCACTTGCACCGCCCTGAGAGTGAGCACCTCAATCACCTCCCTCTAGTCTTGGACCTGCTTATTTGTACCAGTTGGACTTGGCTCTGGCCACCAGGGTTTGTTGGGCAAGTGTGGGGCAAATCAGAAGTACCAGGGGATTGACATACCCTGGGAGCATTCCTCAAGCAATGACTGATGGGAGTTGGAAGATAAATACCCCAGCTCCCTCGCCCCTTATACAGAATATCTCTGAGGCATGTACTACATGGCCCCTAGTGCTACTCAGCAGAATTGAGCTCGAGCTGCTCACAGCGGTATTTTGCTCAATAAAATGGACCCCTTCATTAACTTCCTTCCCTTCCCTGTCTCCCTTCCCTACTCTCTTCTTGATACTTCCTGGAATCATCTCTCAAATAAATAATTTGCAATAGAATCTTTGTCTCTGAATTTGTTGTGAATTTTTAGAGCACCGGAAGCTGTGGGTTTTCTGTGTGTGTGTGTTTTTTTTGTGTGTGTGTTTTGTGTTTTATGTTTTTTTTTTTTTCATGCAGGAGGGTTTCTTCAGAGGCCTGAGGCTGGAAAGAGGAGCTGGGGAGTGGGAGGTGGGGTGGGGGGTGGGGAGTTGGGGGGGTGATTGCCCCACGTTGGGCTGCCAGTTGCGAGTGTCCCCCCCCACATCCCGCGTGGTTCAGGGTTCGGGCTCTGGAGGAGGCTGCATGCAAATGAAAGAGACTAGAAAATATTAATTTGGAAATATTGGGGGCCAGGCGGGAGCCCAACTCAAGCGGAAGGACTCTACCCCGCTCTGGCCTTGCTATCCCTTTTATTAAGACTATGGAATACACCCATAGCCTTTAGGCAGGCAATTCCAATAATAGCCAATCAGCAAGGATTTACATAAGTCTAAAAGGTGCATGTTGCTTTAGCTACCATTGTCTCAACTAGACAGTGGGTGCTTGGCTCTGACCTTTCAGAGCCTCAAGGTGACCAGCCTTCTGGGTTCCTTGTCCACACCTCTCTGCTAGTGAGGACAATGGGCGGCTTCCAATGTGTGTGTGTGTGGGGGGGGGGGGGGAGGGGGGGGGGCAGGGGCAGCGGGTCATGGAAGCTGACAGACTTTAAACTGGAGGCTGTTGAGGGGTTCTTGTCAACCTAAACTTTACATCTATTTTTA
Source organism: Eptesicus fuscus (assembly GCF_027574615.1). Taxonomy (NCBI): domain Eukaryota; kingdom Metazoa; phylum Chordata; class Mammalia; order Chiroptera; family Vespertilionidae; genus Eptesicus; species Eptesicus fuscus. The sequence goes on along the minus strand of NC_072495.1, from coordinate 10,022,212 downwards.
CCAGGTTATTTAGCAGTACTGTGCCATAACCTGCCTCAGAGAAGTTACAATCCCAGTTTGAGGCCCTGGGGTCTGATATGTCAGCTGAACAGGTCCTTCCACCTAAGAAAAAAGACCGTGCCTCAGACCTCTCTATCTTCTCTTAACAGAGCTCCTTCTCAACACCAAGCCTTTTATGTACATTATCTCATCTAATCCTTTCCTTAATCCTATGAAGTATAAACACTGTTATTATCCCCATTTCACAGCTCCAAGAGGTAACGTGACTTGCTCAAGGTCACCCAGAATGAAATAGTTGGCAGAGTTGGGATTTGAACCAAGATCTGCCCGCCTCCAAAGCCGTCAGTCCTTCCCAGCAACTGGAGGTGGATGTGTAAGTCAGCTTTGCTGAATAACAAACAACCCTAAAAATCTCAGTGGTTTGTAACAACAAACATGTACTTCTTGGTTTGTTAATGTTAGTGACTATAGTTGTGGTTCTGCTGGACTCTGCTCCACGTGTCTTCACAGCCTGCGCCCTGTGGGCCATGCCTGTTCTTGTGGCAGAAGGGAAGCACAAGAAAACAGGAGAAAAATCCAGCAATGCCTCTTAAAGTTCTCCCTTGGATGTGATATGTGTCACTCCCACTCACATCCTCTTGGCCAAAGCATTTCATTTGTCCAAGTCAATGAGATAATGATGCACAATCCAATCCTTTTACAGGAAAAGGGGGAAGAAGTAAAAAAAAAAAAAAAAAAAAAAGGAAAACAATAATATAGTCTACCATGTCTGTTCTCTTGGTCACAAATATTTACTTCTCTCCCATTTGCACTTAAAATATACTCCCCCTGACCTAGCTGGTTTGGCTCAGTGGATAGAGCATTGGCCTGTGGACTGAAGTGTCCCAGGTTCGATTCCGGTCAAGAGCACATGCCTGGGTTGCTGGTTCGATCCCCAGTAGGGGTGTGCAGGAGGCAACCAATCAATGATTCTCTCTCATCATTGATGTTTCTATCTCTCTTTCCCTCTCCCTTCCTCTCTGAAATCAATTAAAAAACCATATTAAAAAAAAAAATATAATAAATAATATATATATATATATACACTCCCCCTGCAGGAAGACACCTCAAAAAGTCACACTCAATCATGGCAGGGTGCTTGGAGTCTATGGCCTTGTGATGGTCTCTGTGATGCTGGGAGTTGAATTGCATGCTGGGAGCTAGGAGTTCTGGGTTAGAGTACTAGTTCTGTTGAGCTTTTGGGCACCCGAGTTTGTCTATTAGTGTTTTGTTTTTTTTCATCTGTAAAATGGATCCAAGAAGAACACAGTGCCCTGTCTTTGAGGGTTTTCTTTCTAGTTTTCTCTAGGACTTCCTTTAGACACCCCCCCTTCCTCATTTTATTTTATTTTTCTAAACAGCTCACTCATGAGATGATGATGATCACAGGATGCAGGTGGGAGATCTTTTGAGATCCATAAACAGCACCAGTTCAAAGCCAGTCTACAAAGGAAGAGGAAAAAGAGGGAAGCTGCAGGGAAAGAAATCTGAATACGATTATATTAACGGATACACGTGGAGGCTTTGGGAGAACGGTAACTTGTGTACAGGGTCTCATGAGGGAACACATGAGTAACATACACGTGTGTGTCCTCACACAGACACTCTGTCTGAGATGCCCGGGCGGCTGACGTTCCGGAGAAAACAAGGAAGTTGTTAAATTATCCAGCTGTTCTGTCTAAATATGTTGCACATCTGGCGGCCTGGAAACCTCTGAGTGACTTTTCACTTTATATTAAGTGTTATGCTGCCTGGACCCAACCTCAGAACTCTAGCAGAGGAAAAGGGAGAGGAAAAAAGGGAAATGGGGTGTGTGTGTTGGATTAGAGGGGTAAGGGTAAGGGGTAGGGTGGGGAGATCCTAAAAGGCAAAGACAGAGAGGGGTGGGGAGGGAAGGGAGAGAGAAAGGGAGAGGACAGGAGACTCAAGCAAGGAGATGGAGAGAGATAGAGAAAAACACAGTGAGACAGAGAAATTCAGAGAAACAGAGACACAAAAGAGAGAAAGATAGATGAGACAGACTTACATAGAGAAAGTCAGACACAAACATACAGAGTAAGAGAGAGAAGTTGACAAAGATTGAGAGCGACAGGCCCACATACAGAGGTGGAATCAACTACACACACACACACACACACACACACACTCACACACACACACACACACACACACAAATACTCCAAGAACTAGATTCACATACAGAGATGGGCTGCCATTCCACCAAGGAAGAGTAGGACAGAGAGATTGAGACTGAGAGAGACAAACAAATATGGAGCAGAGAATATAAAGAGACAGAATGAGAGAAACAGAAAGAAACAGCCTAAGACACCGAGATCCACATGGAGAAAGAAAACAAACCCTTCAAACAAAAAGGGCCATCAGGGGTTTCTGTTCTGCCAAAAAACCCTGGGAGTCAGAGAGTGTTCTGTTAGGCCTTCGTGCAAAGCATTATTCTCATTAGAGGAAAGAGTGGGCTTTAAAAAAGGTTGTTTGATAGAAGTAATTTATTTTATTCATTTTTTTCCCCTTATAATATTAGAATGTCTGAGGAGCACCAAAGACAGCAGTCAAGTGTTTATCTACATTCCACAAACATCTAGCATCAGTGGTTTCTCTTTAACAGAAGAAAAACAATTACCATATAAGAACGAGGCCTCCTGATGAAGGCAGTTGGGTGCAGAGCAGACTGCCACGTAGAAAGTGCTAGAACAGGGAAAGGAAATCCCCTTGCACCTGCCGTGCTGATGGGCGGTTAGCAGTGGCTTCCCAGAGCGCTGTGTGAAGCCACATCTCAGGGAGGAGCAATGCTGTGATCCATTACTGATGTCTGCCGTGGTTTGGGAGGGGGCAGTTTGCCATTCCTATACCAGAATCTAGAACCTGCCTGAAACATTGGCACAGTCTGAGATAAGAGCACAAATGGGGGCCCAAATATCACATGTGTAAAATATAAAAGTTAGAAATCAAATTGCACCCGTGGCCTGGCCTGTGTTCTTGCTCACGGCCCTGGCAGCCTATGGCTGAAGGAGCAGAGCGCTTCCCTGGCCGGCCTTGCCACCTGCAATCCAGAGTGGGAGCTGGATATTCAGGCCAGGGCAGGGTAATTCCCAGAGGGTGACTGGATCTGTAGGAACCTAGGATGGGGACTTAGCTACGCAATCTAACTCAGGATTTCCAGTCAGTTCTAAGCACCTCTCAAATTATACTTCCCAGTTAGAGGAGAGGGAGGGGCATAGTTATCTAATATAGTCTAAGACACTGATTGTGGGTGATAGGTGATTTGAAGAGGCCAGCTTTAAATTGAAGCAGCCACTTTACCCTCAGTACCCAGCTCAATATCTGGCACATAGTAGTGCTCAGTACATATTTATTTAAAAAAATGAATTATTTTAACTATACTTCTTTGTACATGAGTTCATTGAATCAGCATCAGGTCCCACAGTGAGGGGCCAGGAAGAGCTGGGTGGGTGGGGGCTGTTTCTGTTTTATAAGGGCGGTCAGAAAAGGACTCACTGGCAAAGTGACATTTGAGCCAAGACTGAGGGAAGTAAGGGAGTGACACATGAAGATATCTGGGGAACAATGTTCCAGGCAGTGGGGAAAGCTGGTGCAAAGGCCCCGAGACAGGACTACGCCCGGCATGTTTTCAGGAACAGCGAGGAGGCTGGTGTGGCTGGAATGGAGTGAGAGCCAGGAAAAGCAGGGGGTAATGTGATCAGAGGTTCCTGAGACTAACCCCCATAGGGCCTCATGGCCATGTTAATGGCTTTGGCTTTGATGCTGAGTGAGATGGGAGCCATCAGAGGGTTCAGAGCCCCGAACTAATTTACATTTTAAGAGAATCCCTCAGACTGCTGGGCTGAGAGTAGATCAGGCAGAAGTAGGGCACCAGTGAGAAGGCCACTGCCTTGTCCAGGTGAAGGTGCTGGTGGCTGGACCGATAGCATAGAGATGGGGAGAAACAGATTCTAGACCCATGTTGGATGTTGGAGGCAAGAGATAACAGAATTGTGTTACTAACAAATTGGGCATGGGATTTGAGAGTCAAGGATGATCCAACATTTTGGCCTGAGCTACTGGAAGGATGGAGCTGCTTGCTGCCATTCCCTGAGTCCAGGAAAGACTTGCAGGAGGGACTGGTTTAGAGCAACAGATCAGGAGTTCAATATCAAGCATGGATCTGGGGCCAGATCATGGAAACCAATCGCAGGCAGTACTGCATCCGGTTGCCCTTTCTTTTCTGCTCCTCTGGGGCCTCTCAGCTTCTTCTCTATATTTTGATTCTCCCTCTTCTCTCTGCAAATAGGTTGACTCTGATTATTTTCTTCAACATGCCTCAGCAAGAAAACATCCAACCATTCCAGATTCCACCAGTTTGACTGCCTCTGTCTCTCAGTTTATGCTTTAGAGAATTTCAAATAGTTGTACTAGGCAACCTGGGGCTCTGCAGCAAACTCACAGGGGCACCATGAAAAACTTCACATCTTCAAGGCACATACAGTGATAGTTGACATCTCTCAGATGCCTCGAGAACTGCGAGCTCAAGGTAGTTTCAGCATTAGATCCCACGATGCTCCTTTCCATGGTGTCATATCTTTGCAAGCTGGGTTTTCCGTGGTTGCTGTAATAAAAACACACACCAATTACTTGAAAGCAATTACTTGAAAATCAACGTGGCGCAGGAAATAAGGTGTTGTCCAACCTGCTTCTAAGGTTTGAGAGCTTGTGCCGTCCCAAGAGGCACACCCATGCCATTAGATATCCATTGTAGTTATTTAAGAATGAATTAAAATATTTATCTTTCAATTCACTATTTCAAAGTCTGCTAAATTGTTAGGCTATAAAGATTTAAGTCCTAAATCTTTTAAGTCGTTTGGACCTAACAACTTAATAAACGGAACTTAGGTATTTCTTTCTGCTTAGAGCCGGGGTGGCGGGTGGGAAAGACTGAGTGACCAGGTTCCCCACGAAGTGAGAAAGTTTGGGAACTTCTGCAGGAGAGCGAGGGAGAGAGAGAGAGACTCTAATTGGTTCCTGGCCAGCCAATGGGTGCTTAGCTTTGAATCAGGTGACCTTGGCTGGCCCAATCAGGGACCCAGCTGGTCTGGACAGCGGCTAGGATGGAGTGTGGCCCAGCAGGTGAGCATATCGATGGTGTGGTGTTTTTTTTTTGTTTGTTTGTTTGTTTTGTTTTGTGTTTGTTTTGTTTTGTTTTTCCATTAAATATGGCTGCTTCCCTTACCCGTACCCCTCACACCAACTCGAATGTTAACTGCACAAATCTCACTGAAAGTCTTTCCCTGAGCCTTGCTGGCGAGGGGAATTCCAGAATTCTGGAACTTGGCCACATTGGAGATCCTTTAGGTCCTTTCAGATCCATTTTGGTGTTTGCCCTTCCTCTCTGACGGTCCCGGCAAACTTTGTGGGGGCTCCATTTTTTCAGCTGCTCAGCATTTGTGTCCCCATCCCGAACCTGCGACTCCCCAGATTGTGGCTTTCTTGCGGGCAGGCAGCGCCCACCTCTAAGCAGCAGAAGTTACCAGAAACTCGCTTTCTCAGAATTTCTTGCATCCAAGTCCACCAATTAGATGCACCCACCGAGGACTTTTAACCTTGCGGTCGGTGAAGCAGCAGGGTCAAGGAGAAATTTGGGGTTTGGGGCTAGTGTAGAAGGGGCGACACAGGCTAGGTTCCAGGGACAGTAGGCTCACTGAGGTCGGCGGGCTGGCCAGGGGACTGCACCCGGGCAGGGGTCAGCGGGAGAAGCCGGTGTCCTCAGCAGCCCGGTCCTGGCCCAGGCAGGTATCTGGTGGAGGCGCCCTGTGTGTGCCATTCCTCTGTTTGTACCTGTTTTCCAACCTCATTTTCCAGCCTTCTTGGCAATTGTGTGAACTCAAAGCTCTCCCTGTAATAAATTCCTATTCTGCCGAATTTAGCCAGAATCTGCATCTGTGCCTGGAGTTGCTACTAAAAACGGAATAGATTCTGGAACTCACCTTACTCATTTATTGGTTGGGAAAAAAAAATCTTAGGAAATATATCACTCCATAAAAATGCATTTACACCAATCAGTCCATGAAATAGAAACTTATGCCTCAGGAGTAGGGTTATCCTATGTTCTGGTTTGTCTGGGACAGCTTTGTTTTGTAGTTGTTTCTGCCTTAATTATTACCAGCACCTCCTTTTCACCCCCTTCCCCCAAAAAGTGCCAGTGAGGCAATAAAATGTATGGACACCTTACCCAGAAGCCCCCTGTATGCACCCACCCCCCACTGTAGACCCTCCTTTTCCTCAAGTAACCACTATCTGAAAGTTTGCTTTAATCATCCCCCTCCTCTTTTCTTTACAGTTTAAACACCAAAAGAATGTATTATTTAGTTTTACCTGTTTTTGAACTTTATATAAATGGATTCATATTTTTTTGTGTGTGTGACACTCTTCTTCCACTGAATTTTAGGTATGTGAGATTTAAGCTTGTTGGCAAATGATTGCAGTTCATTCATTTTTCCGGCTGCATAATATTCCACTGTGAGCACACCACAGTTTGCATTCTCCTGTGCATGAATACGTGACTTGTTTCTAGGTTTTGTCATTATAAGCAAGGATACGGGGAATGTTCTTGTACATGTCTTCTGCTGGACACAGGCAAGCTTTTTTTTTTTTTTTTTTCAGGGCTTATAACAATGAAAATTGCTGGCTCATTGTAATGCATATAACCAATTTTATAATTTGGTTTTGCCAAACTGTTTTCCACAAAGGAGGTACCAATTGTGTTAGTGTTTTTTTAAGAGCTGCTGTAACATTACCACAAATTTGGTGGCTTGAAACACCAGAAATTTATTCTCTCACTTTTCTGGAAGCCGAAAGTCTGAAATAAGCATCACCCAGCTGAATTCAAGGTATGAAGGGGCTGCACTCGCTCCGGAAGCTGGAGGGGAGGATCCTTCCTTGCCTCTTCCAGCGTCTGGTGGCTCCAGATGTTCTGTGGCTTGTGGCTGCATCACTCCAATCCCTCTTTGAGGAGCTCATGTGGGATGGCTGAGATGGGCAAGTGAGTCAAGTGCTGTGACAGAGTCAACTCTGAGATGTTTCTTAAGTATTTGACCCTGCTTGGGAAGGTCAAAGGAGGCTTCCTGGAGGACATGAGACTTCAGTTGAGGCTTAAAGAATTAGGTGAGTTAGGTAGATGGGAGGAGTCAAGTAAGTGGGAGAGGGTGTCTCAGGAAGAGAAAGCAACAAAGGTAGAGGCCTGGAGATAAGAAACAGCATGCACATTTGAAGAACAAAAGCTGTTTGATGTGGTTGGAATGAAGGGTGTAGGCAGTTGAAGAAATAGAAGGCTTTATGTGCTAAGCCTAAGAGTCTGAAAATGTGAATTAAAAAATATATATATACATATATTTCAAAAAGATTCATACTTGTGTGCTTGTTGTAAACTATTCAGAGATACATTGGAAATCAAAACTTCCCATAATACTAACTATCCCAGGAGATGATATCTAATAATATTTGTGGTGTACATATATTTTTTCCTTTTAAAAGATTGACATATAACTATATATAGGAAACTGTCCAAATTTTAAGTACAGATTGATGAATTTTTACCCATGTTTATACCTGTGTAATCACTACTAAGATCAAGATAAAGAATCAGCAAGTTTAGGAATCTTCCTATAATTTTTTTCTATTTATAGATCAGTAATCATGTACATATACACATACTAATGTATATGGATATATATATGTATATATATGTATATACTAATATGAAGTGTAATTTTATGTATATATAATTATTTTATTTTTCAAAAATAGTATCATTCTTGACTTAATATTCTACGGTAGTCTTTTTTCACGTAACACATTTTTCTATCTCAATACATAAAGATCAAGAGATAATATGTGATCTGGTTCAGTCATGCATTTATTCCTTTACTCACTCATTCAACAAATACTGTTTTTGAACTTATACAGTCTGCTCAGCTGTGTTTCACTGAAGGGGTTTAGAGAGGAATGACATAGAGAGAACTGATAGAACTAAGCTTTACTTTTGTAGATAGATCATTCTGAAAGAAGTATGCTGTCCCTTACTTCCTTTGGTGGAAGAGGAGGGATAAAGCAGTTCCCTAAGGTAGGTGGCAGCTGCATTTTTCTTTTCGAATTGTGAGTTTGTTTTCTCAACCACTCATTTCCACTCCAGAGAGACACGTGCTGTCACTAACTTCTTACACATCCTTGCAGAGATAGTGGTGTTATATATGAGCAGACACATGTACATGTTATTTTCATTTAATCCTTTTAAAATTCATCTTTTCTTACTCAACAACACCTCATAGAGACCACTCATATCACTGCATAAAAAGCATCCTCCTTCTTTTTTAGTGGCTGCTGTTTTCTATTGAATGGAAGGACAACTTCTGTTTGCAGACCTTGCTGGTGTCTTATTACCTGCCGGACTTCTCTCATCCCCTGGCTGGTGGACATCTAGATGGGCTGGGTGGTAGGCAGAGCTTAGAGATCTTGAAATGCTCCTTGGCCTGACTGCCAGTCTTGGAGGCTGGAGCTGGGAGACCTCTGGGAGACACCCTGTGGCCCCAGGCTGTTCCCACTCTCTGCTTTCAAGAAGCTGGCCTGCCTTGTTTATGGTTCTTTCCTTCTTGTTCCTGTGGCCAAGTAGGTCACCAATTGGCCTGAGGGTCCTCTTGCCCACATCTGTTCTTGAGCTCTCCCATCTGGGTATCCAACCATTTCACGCTGTCTCAGAGCCCCCAGGCCTGTGCCCATAGTTTCTGGCAGACAGGCTCAACCTTGGTCGTGGAATGAAAGTACTCATTTAATGAGTACCTACTATGTGCCAGGCTGTCTGGTAGCCTTTTATAAGTTAATTCGTATAACAATTGCACCAAGTAGGTATTGTTGTGCCCATTTTAAGGATGAGGAAACAGGCTTGGATAAGGGAATCAGAGCTGGATAATGGTGATTCCTGAGTTTGAACCCACTTACATAAGACAGCTTAGTTTCCCTTGTACCCCTGGACTTCCTGAGTCATTAAGCAGTAAGCACTCAATAAATATGTGTAGACTGAATGAATAAGTGAATTTGAGAGATATTTCCTGAGCAGATCTTCTCAGACACTGGTCTAGGGGCTAGGGATCAAGCAGTGAACCAAACAGCCTTCTTGGAGCTGAAATTCTAGTTGGAAGACAAGCTAAACAAATAAGCAAGCAAACACACAAAAATAAGATAATTAGAGAGTAATAGGAACTATAGAAGAAATATAATAAGACTAGAGGCCTGGTGCACGAATTCATGCACAGGTGGGGTCCCTCTGGGTGGCCTGCAGGGATCTGGCCAAAACCCGCAGTCCAACGCTGCCCGCAGCTCCTACCTGCCGCTTCTGCTCATCCCGGCCCCACTGTGCCTGCTGCAGTCGATTGGGAGAGGCTCATGCTGCCAGAGCAGCGCTCGCCAGCTATGAGTCCTGCATCTGGTGCCCTCCCAAGGGGAGTGGCCTGTGAGATTGGGCTGAAGCCAGCTCTCTGACATCCCCTGAGGGGTCCCAGATTGCAAGAGGGCACAGGCCAGGCTGAGGGACCCCACTGATGGGCCATGGAAGGACCATGGGAGGGCTCCAGGGCGTGTCCTGCCCATCTTCCTCAGTCCTGATCAGCCAGACCCCAGCAGCAAGCTAACCTATCAGTCAGAGCATCTGCCTCCTGGTGGTCAGTGTACATCATAGCGAGCGGTTGAGCAGCCTTAGCATAACATTAGCATATTATGCTTTGATTGGTTCGGTTGTTCTGCCATTCGGTCTATTTGCATATTACCCTTTCATTATATAGGATGAGGTCCTAGGCAGTGGTGGGGAGAGAGAGGGTGGGTGGACCAACTTTAGATAGGGATAGGGTCTGCAAGAAAGTGACCTTTGGACTGAGATTGGAGTGGCAAGAAGGAGCCAGCTACACAGACACAGTAGGTGGTAGGGAAGAGAGGATTCCTGGCAGAGAAACAGGACATGCAAAGGCCCTGAGGTTGGATCAAGCTTGGTGGGTTTAGGAAACAGAAAGGATTTCAGTGTGGCTAGAGCAGAATAGGAGGGAGAGTGGTAGGAGTTAAAGTTCAGATGCAGGCAGGGGCCAAATTATGCAGGGTCTTGTCAACCGTGTAAAGACTTGAAAGATTTAAGTAGGGGAATGATCCTTTCTAAGGCTTCTGTGTGGAGAATACTCTGTGGGGTGGCAAGAGAGGAAGCAGGGAGAATAGTGAGGAGACTACTGCAGTCACCTGGCCTGAGATAGTGATGTCCTGGACAGAAGGTGGGAGCCATGGAGACAAAGGGGAGAAAACAGAATGGGGGTACATTTTGAAAGGAAACCCAAAACATTTGCAGATGAAATGAATATAGTTGGGTGATGGGAGAAAGAGAAGAATAAGGATAACTCCTTGGTTTCTGACTGAAGCAACTTGGTGGATGGTGATGGAGAAGGAGAAGATGGGGGAGGAGTAGGTTTTGGTGAGGGCGGTTAGGGAGCGAGGAGGATGAAATGAAGTTCCATTTTGGACACAGGAAGTTGCTATGCCCAGTAGGCATCCGAGTGGACATATCAGCTAGCAGCTGGCTAATGAGTCTGGGACTCAGGGGAGAAGTCGGGCAGGAGACTGATGAGTCATCCTACAGATGGTATTTAAAGCCACTGCAGGAAATTATGTGGGGAGCAAGTGGAGACAGACCCATCCTCAACAGACAGGAGGGTGAGGGTGCAGGTCGCCTGGGGTGGAGGACTGGCTTCCAGAATGGTGACCAAGATATCCAGCAGCTCAGCCTCAAACCCAGAGTTGTCCCAATGGACCCTGACTGAGATTACTTCAGTGTTCTGGAAGCTGATTCTTAGATGCTGTCCACAGGGCTATTTTTTTTTTTAATGTAGGCTTTACTTTATTTATTTTTGTTAATCCTCACTCAAGGATATTTTTTTCCATTGATTTTTAGAGAGAGTGGAAGGGAGGGGGAGAGACAGAAAGAGAGAAACATCAATGTGAGCGAGACACATCGATTGGTTGCCTTCTGCAGGTTCCCTGACCAGGGCCAGGGACCAAATCTGCAACTGAGGTACGTACCTTTGACTGGAATCAAACCCAGGACTCTTCAGTCTGGGGGCTGACACTCTATCCATGGATCTCAACCAGCTAGGGTCCACATGGCTTTTGACCTTCTGAATCCTGACTCCTTCCTCCAAGAACTTCAAAAGCTTGGCTGGGGTTCACAGGGAGCTGCCATTCTCCCTTTAGGGCCTTTGCCAGAATGAAGGCCAGGATCTGGGACAGTAAGTACCTCATTCAAGGTCATAAGGGCTCAGGTGGAGCTGCCTCAGAACCAAGGAGGCAAACCCCCATGCACCCACATTCACGGTGGTTTGGTTTCTCATGAGGCTTTTGTTTCGCCAAGTGGGATATAAAAGCGAAAAAGGACTTCCAGAATAATAAAGATGTTTAGCATGGGAGGAACAAGAGAGGCACCCTGAATTTCAGAGACTGAGGAGAGGGAAGTTTAATATAGGAAGAAGTTTGAGAACATTTGGCTTATAATGTGTGATATAATACCATCCTTGGTCTCCACTTGGAAACGTCAGTAAGATCTGCTGTGCATCAAGGCTTTGGAGGTTAGATTTGTGGTTTGGGGTAGAACAGTGTGCTCAAATTGGTCTCTGGACCGTCCTGGGGTCTGAACCACGTGTGGGTTATGTTGGGAGTAGTTTCAGGGAGGCTGTGAAATGCCATGAAATGCTTTCTGCTCCTCTGGAGCTCCTGCAGGTCAGGGAACACATGTAAACTCATTTCTGTGTTCCTAGTGACCAGCTTCTCCACATCTCTTAAATTGTGACCTCAAAATACCATTTGTGTCCAAATGCGGTGAAGGTTCATAAGTTGTGTTGCTGCCAGTGTTGGAGATGGACATGCTTCTAGTGTAGGGATAATTTGAGAGTTAGAAGTACTTAGATAAGAGCAGAGACAAATGAATTAACTGACAGTATAAATGCATAAGGAACTCTCAGCCTTCTCTTTGTGTTCCCAATTGTGGTTCTGGAGGCAATTCACACTTCTGTGTAATCTTCTCTCCTTGAATGTGACCTGTAATTTGCTTTTTAGCTAATAGAATACAGCAAAGGTGATAGGATTTCACATCTGTGATTTCCTCAAATAAGATTATAACAACTGCCTTGCTTGCAGACTCTCCTATTATCACTCTCCTTTGTTGGCTTTGATGAAGTAAGCTGCCATATGGAGAGGCCCACATGGCAAGAAACTGAGGATGACCTCCAGCCCATAAAGAATTGAATCCTGAACCTCCACTGAGCTTAGAAGCAGGTCCTTCCCCATTTGAGTCTCTGATGAGACCTCTATCCAGCTAATATTCTTATTGGATGATGAAAATTTCTAAAATTGATTGTGGTAATGGTTGCACAACTGTGAATATGCTAAAAAGACCATTACATTTGTACTATTTAAATGGGTGAATTTTATGGCATGAATTATATTTCAATCCAGTTATTAAACAACAACAAATACTTTCTTTTCTTGCTATGTAGCTCTGCTGGAATCACCTGGCCTTGGCTCCTGGCTACAGTTCAGTTCAGGTATGTTTTACATGTTTATTCTTCATGTCTTTCATCCTCTTTGGATCAGAGAGGTAAATAACAGAAGTACAAAGGGGCAAGTTTCTTAACTCCTTGGCTCAGAACTAGCATATCACTTCTGCCCACATTCTATTGGCCAAAAAAATTGTATGGCCAAGTCCAAGTTCAACATCAACAGGCCAGGGAAATACACTTGCTTCACTCTCATGTACTTTAAGGTCATATGGGAGAAGGGAGTGAAGAACTGAAAATGATAATCTAATCTATCACACCTTGTTTCTGAGCTCTGGTTAAACATATGACATAGACTCAAACTCCAAATCTGGGGCCACCTTAAATCTCCCCACAATTTCTGCCTGTTCTTGTATTTTATTTCCTCTTGCTTCTCTCTTCCTCATGAGTCTCCCTGTCTCAGGCTCATGTGTCTATGTGAGCTATCTTGCTTCTAGCCTGTGTCAAACTCAGATGAGAAGTCTGGCCTCATCCCTGTTTTTGAGAAGAAATACAGTCACACTCAGGATTTCGTGCACTTAGCAACTTTGCTGAAGATTTCAAGGCTTAGGGAGAAGGATCGCATGACATGTTGCACAACCTTCCACTGTATTTATGGTTCCACAATGCTCCCATCTCTGCATGGAGACTTCAGGGAAGACTTCCAAGAGGATGTGACATTTGACCAGATCTCGAAGGCTGAGTAAGAGTTGAGCACAAGACAGTGACAGGAAAGAACATTCCAGGGAGAGGGAACAGCATGGATAAAGTGAGGAAATGTCTGGTGTAGTTGAGAAAATGCAAGTATTTGGCATTGCCTGAGTGGAAGGTATGAGCTGGGGAGTGGTGGAAAATGAGGCTAGAGTGTTCCACAGGCCCATGCAGTGGCTTGTATGGTATCCAACTAAGCTAGAACTCCTTTTCCAGAATTAGCTTCCCTGTATGGTTCTGGGCTAGCATTGTCCACAAGAGAAATTTATGTGAGATTTGGAAGGTGGAAGTGAAACTAAAGTCCTACTTATTGTGCTCTGAAGGTTGATGCAGGGCCCCAGGCACTATGGACACAGGTTCCACTTGGTTCTCTCAGTTGTCACTGTGGCTCCAAGTTCATCCTCCCAGGTTCTTTGTGTTCATTCGTGCCCAGCCCTCCTCCTTGATAGCTGATCTAAGGAATGCAGAGACAAGATCATTGAGTAGACTACCAGCTCCTGCAATAATGTGCAGTCTAATTCTTGTAATCAATCCTTTCTTCTGTGGTGTTCAAACCATGACTGATACAGTCAGGATTGTAAAGATCTCTGTGTACCACAGTGAGGCATTTGGGCTCCATCTTTTAGAATGTTTTTTTCTCAAATTTCAGCCATTTGAGGGCAGCTGTGATAGAGGTAATGCTAAATATTCACCAACCCTTCTTCTTCTCGAGGTTATGCAAATCTCCAGCCTCCCTTGCAGCTATGTTCTAGTGTAGTGGAAAACAGATAACTGATACAAATCTACAAAATTTCCCCTCATTTATAAAATGTCATTTACTTGCCAAAGACACTAGGTCATTGGTTCTTTAGTTTCTTACAATTTAGATTTTTGCTAATTACATTACATGTATCATTTCATGTTAGTCCCCATATTTCTTATAAACTTGTAGCAGGCACACAATGTCTGGTTATTCCATTTTGAGACTCCACTTACAAGAGGCAGCCCTATCTTGGTGAGATAGCCCCCTGGCATATTTGAACACTAACACTGAGCTGAGCTGTTGGTGCCTCCCAAGTATTAAGAAAAGGCAGCTGAGCCCAGCCGGTATGACTCAGTGGTTGAGCATCGACCCATGAACCAGGAGGTCACAGTTTGATCCCCAGTCAGGGCACATGCCTGGGTTGCAGGCTCGATCTCCAGTAGGGAGCATGCAGGAGGCAGCCAATCAACGATTCTCATCATTGATGTTTCTCTCTCTCTTCCTCTCCCTTCATCTCTCTCTAAAAGTCAATAAAACATATATATAAAAGGCTAATATGCTAAGTGTCTGACCATGTAACCTGTTGCTATGATGCGCACTGACCATCAGGGGGCAAACGCTCAACATAGGGGCTGCTGTGACGCACACAGAGAAAGATCACCAGGGACCTGGAGCCCACAAAGCAACACTTGGCTTCCCCCAAGTGGGACACAGGCCCCACCACCACCCCAGAGCCACAGCCCACCAAATCACAGCTGATGCTGCCAAGACCCCATGGGGCAAAATGCAGACCATAGCCCAGCCCAGCCCAGAAACAGTGGCTGTGGGGGCCAGGTAATGACGTCATGTAGCAACGTCCAGCTTCCTCTCCCTAGTGACGACTAGCCTCTTTGCAGTTTCTTCAGCCCAGGAACACGACTTGCTTTATAGCCAGGTGGAAACATTTTACACTTCAACCAAATGTCTGTGAAGCATTTTCCCATGCCTCATCTCATTTGATCCTCACAGAAGTCCTAGAGTAGGTAGATAGGAGACTCGGTAGAATCCTATTTTCTTTTCATTAGCTGGAAAATGGAGATTTAGAAAGCTTAGAAACCTGACCCAACTGAAAATAAGTAAGAAATGGTGGACCTTGAAAATAACTTCAGGTTTTCTCACTGTGCAGAATATAGTCAAACATTGCTGCAGTTAAATATTTTACCCTTTGTTCTCTCTGCGTGATCTACAGTATTAATCTGCTTTGTGTTGATATTTACTGCTGTGTTGCTGACAATTACCTGAAAGAGAAGCTGGGATGCTTCACTGGGCTGGAAAAAGTTTAGCTACATCAGAAAGCAGGTCTAATTAAGCAAGTTTATTCTCTCTAGATAAAAGGCTAAGTTGACTCATGCATGTGTGATACATATAAAGCTCTCGCTGGCGCCAATCGCACGCATGTGTTTCGATCTGTCATTGTCAATTGTGAATTTGGTTGACAATTCTATTGCAGAGAAAGGGCGAATAGCAATATTAAAATATTTCTTCTAATTAATTTCCTTTCATTGTGCACAAATTCGTGCACTGGGCCACTGGTACATATATATAAAAGAAAAGGCAGCTACTGCCAGTGTCCCAAATGAAAATGACTAAGGAGGAGTAAAGCCAAGTGATGTCATCATTATCTATGATGAAACACATACACAGGAGCCCTCTGGTCCTCCAGGGTGCCCCTTTAGCTTGTCTTGGCGGGCTCCTCTTTACCCCTGTGTATTTCTATCTCCCTTCCCCTGCAGATTGTCTTTAGCAGTTGCATTTGAAGTCATGTGATTATAAGTGGGTTAGAGGCTTGGAGCAAGCTCTGCTCTTGGGAAAAGTCGGGTATTGGCTATTGGCTTGCAAAAGCCTCCATTAGTGGCTCCTTCATTGTTGCCTGGAACAGCGGGGAAAGGAGGGTAAAAACCACAGGGGCTGTGCCCCTGCCGGATGGGGAAGGAATGCCCCAGCTTTCCTCGGAGCTGGAATTACAGTCAGACTTCCTGCGTGTTGGGATCCGCTGGGGAGCTTGCTGGAAATGTAGGTTCCTGGGCCTGCCAAAGATCCAATGAGTTGGGCTCTCCTGGGGGATGGGATTTAAGAATCTACATGTAAAGAAACTTTTCACTTTGAAATAATTCCATTCTTGCCCAAACGTTGCAGGACTAGTGCAAATGACTCGTGTATACCCTTTACCCCAATTTTTGCCACATTTACCATTTCTCTCTTTCCATATGTAAATATGCATATTGTGTGTGTTTTTTTCTGAATCATTTGAGAAGTTGCAAATGTGATGCCTCTTTACCTGTGCTTATCTCCTAAGAACAAGGAAATTCTCTTACTTACCTACAGCATAATTATCAAATTCAGGATACTTAATATAATGCAATACTAATGCAGTGGACATTAATGTAACACACACTATTTACTAAGCCACAGTGAATAACAAATTTTCCTAATTGTCCCTTTTAAAAATAATCCAGAAGACACAGTGCTTTTTGTGGCCATTTCTTTTTTGTCTCTTTTAATCTGAAACAGTTCTTCAGGCCCTTTCTTTCTTTTTTTTGTCCATGACCTTGACATTTTTTTAAAAATTAAAAACATGAACTGTGTAAAGATATGAGACTTTCAAAAAATACATTTTTATTGATTTCAGAGAGGAAGGAAGAGGGAGAGAGAGATAGAAACTTCAATGATGAGTGAGAATCATTGATTGGCTGCCTCCCTGCACGCCCCACACTGGGGATTGAGCTCTCAACCCCGGCATGTGCCCTGACTGGGAATCGAACCATGACCTCCTGGTCCATGGGTCGATGCTCAACCACTGAACCACACCTGCAGGGCTGACCTTGACAGTTTGAAACATCTAGACCAGTTGTTGGGGCAATGTCCCTCTAGGACATTTGTCTGAGAACCAACATCTTTACATTTCCTTTGACTTCGAGGCCTTTGAGAGGATTGGGCAGCCAAGATACAAATACTCAAAACCAGGCGTCCTCAAACTACAGCCCGCGAGCCACATGCGGGTGTTTTTGCCGTTTTGTTTTTTTTACTTCAAAATAAGATATGTGCAGTGTGCATAGGAATTTGTTCATAGTTTTTTTTAAACTGTAGTCCGGCCCTCCAATGGTCTGAGGGACAGTGAACTGGCCCCCTGTTTAAAAAGTTTGAGGACCCCTGCTCAAAACTCTAACCTCTCAATGCCGACACCCAAAGAACTTTTTTTTTAAAAAAAAAATAGCTTTGTGGGACACCAGATTTAGCTCCTTGTGGAGTTTAGAGTTCGGGACTTTTTTTTTTAAAGATCCGATTTGCTTGGAACTCAAATCCGAGAGATTTCTTTAATTGCCTGGATTGCTAAACTGGTGTAGCCTGAAGGGATCCTCCTGGGCCTTTAATTTGCCCTACTTTGATCCTCTGGAAGACAGGAGGCTTCTGGCAAGGTCAGTGAGCAGGTTGCTGGTTTGGGGTGAGATGTGGCCTGGGGGGAAGCAGGAGGGGACTGAGAGGAAGAAACAGGAACCAATTCCTCCACAGACATGACATACAGGCAACGGGGTGCATGGCCACTGTCCTTGTCACCTGGGCAGATTTTCTTACCCGGGCCTCACAAGTGTTCCCCAGGGACAAACATCATCAGCTCCATTTTGCAGATGTGGCCACTGAGGCTCAGAAAGGTGAGGTCACTTATCTCTCTTCACTTAGCTAGGAAGTGGCTGAGCTGGAATTTGAGCCTAAGTCTATCTGACCATTAGGGTACCCCTCTCACCAGGGAACAATGCATGAAGGTAAATTTGTGGTCTGAATGGGAATTCAAGAAATAGGAGTGCAGGCCTGGGTTAGCCCAACCCTGGTCTTTGGACCAGAAGCTGTTGGCAGCATTTTGTCTGCCTGAGTGGCAAGAAATGCCCAGGATCACCTGCTCCAGTCCCTGCTTAGCCATTGGCCTTGTCACCTTGGTAAGTTGCCTACACTCTCTGTGCCTTGACTTTCCCTTCTGTAAAATGGGGACAACCACATTACCTACCTCAGAGGAATGTCGTAAGGATGAAATGAGTTAGTGTGGTAAAATGCTCTCAACAGCATCTAGTAAATAGTGTGTGTTACATTGATGTCCACTGTCATTATCAACTCGTTATCTATTGCAGACCCATGGGTGTGTGGGGCTGAGAGAATTGAGCATCTCTGTTGAATTCACTCCTCTTCTGCTGCCTGGGTCTGAGGTGGTCTCTGCTGAGTTATGTTACTTCTTTGTCCTCATCTGCCAAATGGAGACCTTTCCACAACTATCTGGACTTCAGATCCTCTAAGAAGGAGGTTAACCCTTTCTAGCCTTGAGATTCTGAGTCCTTGTATTTCAGGATTGAGCTGAGAGCTCTTGTTAAATGCTAGCATCTCCTGGAGGGCCAGCCTGGGTCCAGCTCTGCGCCGTAAGCTGTCCTAACACCCCACGTTCTCATTCACTCTCACACATATTCAGTACTTTTATTTAGCACCTACTGTGTGTTAGTCACTGTGCAGGGTTCAGGGACTATACTGTAGCGAAGAAAATAGGAGACAAGGTCCTGCCCTCATGAAGCTCACATGCCGGGGGAGGGGGTGATGGTGACAGCAGACATGTAAACAACGAACAAATGATTATATACTAGCAGAAACAATTAATGGCAATGCAAATAAAAACAAGGCAAAGCAGGGAAAGGGGTCAGAGAGTGACTGGGAGGGAGGTGAGAGGGGTGATGTTTGAATATTTGAGTCTCAAGGAAATACCTCTTCCTGGGACACTCTGGGATATTCTGAGATAGCTAGGTAAAAATTCCTGGGAATTTGTTGCTGACACTGCCATCCTTTCTAAGGGGTTTCCTATCAGTGATGCTCCCCACTCCAATCCATCCTTCACACTGCAGCCAACATGGTCTTTCCAGATCTGATCACAGCACCCAGTTGCTTCTCACTGGCTGAGGACTAAAATTCTTACTGCATGCAGCCTGCCAAACCTGCTTTGTCTAGCCCCTGCCACCTCCAGCCTTGGCTCCAGTCATGCCTCTTCCCATGGCGAGGCCCAGCCAGCAAGGCTGCCCTACTCCTAGCTGCTGGGAATACCCTTCCTACTGTTGGCCTGGGTCACATCCATTCTTCATCTCAGCTCGAATGTCCCTCTTCCAGGAAGCCTTCCACAACTGGGTCAGACCTCCAGTAGTAAATGGCCATTGACTTCCTGGACTTGCATAAATCCAGCACAAAATGAATCCCATGTACTTATGTGTTTGTCTTCTGATGGTATTGGGAGCAAAAAGATTCCTGTTTCCACCCTGACCTACAGATTCAGAATTCTTGGGGCTGGTCTCTTCCACCTGCATTTTTAACAAGAATGAAGATCCAAGACAATCTGCTAATTTTGAAATCAGAAAAGATTAAAAACTGCCCTCCTCCAAGAAAAACTCTCTCTGCTCCTGAGAAGGGATTTCCTGTCCAGGTCAAAGCCCACACATTGAACTGAGAAGGCCTGGGATTCCAGTCCTGCCCGGGGTCTTCCCAGTTGGCAATGCCCACTTACCCCACCCCTGTTTACCATCATTAGACCCTGCCCTGTTTCAGAGGAGGCCAGACTCACTTCATCCAGGCTCCTGAGGAGAAGTTGGAGCAGCAAATTAATTGTGCAAGTTAATTCAAGGGCCACCTTTGGCCTCTCAGGAGCACAGATTATTCCCGAGCATTTTGGCTCGCTTCCCAGAAGCAGAGGGAGACACTTATTTACATCTGCCTGATTTCTGGGCGTTAAAGCAGGTCCCGATGTTCTTTCTGGGCAGCTCCCTGTCATTTACCCAATCAGTGAACCCGACTGAACCTGAGCACACCCTACTTGGCACAGAAAACAGACTTCTTTTTCTTCCTGCTTATTTGTTACCAGGATGTTTAACTAATTATTATAATAATCACTAGCATTTATTGCCAATTTACTAAGCTTTTTATACCCATCAACTTAATTCTCATGAGGATTGTATGAGGCAGAAATGGTGTTACCTCCAATTCACAGAGGAGGAATTGAGTCCCAAAGAGCTGTGGCAAAGACTGTTGTGTCTCTCCCAATGTCTCTTCTAAAATTTTCCTCTTTTTTTTTAAAAAAAATTATTTTATTGATTTTTTACAGAGAAGAAGGGAGAGGGATAGAGAGTTAGAAACATCGATGAGAGAGAAACATCAATCAGCTGCCTCCTGCACACTCCCTACTGGGGATGTGCCTGCAACCAAGGTACATGCCCTTGACCGGAATCGAACCTGGGACCCTTGTGTCCACAGGCTGACGCTCTATCCACTGAGCCAAACCGGTCAGGGCTAAAGTTTCCCTCTTTTAACATAAAAGAAATTCAATTTCTTAGCAGGACACATGTTAATAAACTAAAAAGCATTGAATTGTACACTTTAATGGGTGAATTGTATGATATGGAAAATATATGCCAATAAAAGCCGTTTGAAAAAAAACTCAGTAGTGTTGAGGATGAGAAACCCTGGACTAGTAGGTAGTTTACAGAAGAAAATTGGGGGATCAGGTTAGGGGACAATGCAGGGCAGGCTAAGAGTTTGAACTTTATTAACATTGATGGGTGACAAGATTAGTAGACTCATCTCTGGGTATATGTCCATATTTCAAGATTCTTTGAGCACCTACTATGTGCTGGACATTTTCATGTACATGTAATTCCCATGATGGATCTGTTGTTAGGCCTGCATCCTAATGTGGAGATGAGTAAGCTGAGGCTCAGAGAGATTCACAGACTTGATCGAGGCGGCACAGCTGGTAAATTGTAGAGCTGGGGTCTGAATGCACTTGCATTTGTCCTTGCTCCCATGGGCTTTCTAATGCTGTCCACTGACTCTCAGTGAACTCTCTGCCTTGGCTCTCTCCTGCCACAGCCCTGGTTGCAGCCTGTATCCTGGGGGCACCCCAGGAGGCCCTCTCAGAATGCTGAGGCTCATCCCAGCTTGCAGTTGGTAACTGGATGGGGACTGGTTGCTTAGCAATGTGGATGCAGATCCTGCCCTGTTCCAAGGGAATCATCTCTTCCAAATCTTGACTGTGGAACTTCAAGGAGAATGGTCCCAGAAGGGCTGAGGAAGCCAGAGCCTGGAATGAGCAGGGAGAGCAGAACAGCTATGCCGCTGGGGGTAGTAGGCAGTTTGGAGATGGGGACCCTCCTTAAGGGGAAGACTCAGCTTTAGGGGACAGTGAAAGACAACGAGGAGACCTGGGTCAATCCTATTGACATTATTATAACCACAGCTATGTTTCCTGAGTTCTATCTGTGTGCAAGGCACTGTGCTTAGTGCTTTATATTCCATAATCCTTCGCCAAACCCATGCAATAAGCTATTATTTCTCCTTTGCAAACAAGGAAACAGGGCTCTTAGAGGTTAATTGATTTGTCGTGCTGTGGAAAGTGGGGAAGCTGGAATTTGACACTCCAGCTGGGTCCCCATTGCAACCCTGGCTGGGCGCTTGGTGGAGAAAATTTACCATGTGGCTCCCAAGGCCTGTGTGGCCTGCCTCACTCTTCCTGTGACTCTTCTTGCTCCAGACATACCATCTTTGCTTCGTTTTCTCAAACACTCCAACCTTGTTCTAGCCACAGGGCCTTTGCATTTGCTGTTCCCTCTACCTGGGAAACCTTTCCATCCCCTGTCTTTATGTGGTTTACTCCTATTCATCCTTTTGATCCCCAGTGGAACATCTTTCATTCATCCATTGATCTAAATATAGTTATCGAGCGTCATTCATCCATTGATCTAAATATAGTTATCGAGCGCCTCCCAAAGCAGGTAAACATGAATAAATAAAAGATAGATGCTCCCAGTCCTCTTTCAGCTTACAAGCTAGTGAAAGAGACAAGCCAATAAGACACAATTGCAAACTCCCACTGCCCCTGGGAAACATTCCCTGACTCCCCTGCTCTTTTGGCAAGAAGAGATCAGAAACCCCCTTTAGATGTACTCATGATCTTTCATAGTGTTTAGCCCATTAATAGGAAATCAGTTAATTGGGGTGATCTAATTAACTGCCCTCCCCAGTATAATTATTTATTTAATGCTAATCTTCTCTCCTAGGCTGTAGGTTTTGTGAGACCAAGGACTGTGAGGCTGTAGTGTGAGGGTTGTTACTGTTATTATCAGATGAAACTGAGACACAGAGAGTTTAAGCAGCTTTTCCAAGGTCACACAACAGGTAACTGGTGGAGGTGGGATTTGAACTCATGTTTCAATCAGTTGGTTATGAGTAGGTTAGAAAGAAAGGAAGAAAGGAAGGAAGGAAGGAAGGAAGGAAGGAAGGAAGGAAGGAAGGAAGGAAGGAAGGAAAGGGGAAATGAAACGAGAGGAAAGGAGAGGAGAGGAGAGGAGAGAGGAGAGGAGAGGAGAAGAGAGGAGAGGAGAGAGAGAGAGGAGAGGAGAGGAGGAAGGAGAACAGGAAGAACACATCCACACCAGGGTAACCCATCGTGGTTATGCCTTCCCTGGCCAGCCAGGTCCTCCTGGAAGTTGTCATCTGTTTCAGAGCCAGGCCTAGCCACTGGGTTCCCTGCTTTCCCTGCAGCTGTGTGGCAGCCTAGGGTTGCACAGCAGGCTGGAAGCTCCTTACATAACATGCCACCCACCAGCTTGCGTTGGGCTGCAAGGAGGGAGCAGGAAAAGGCAGCTTGGAATGTCAGAGGGGCCTTTTGGGATCAGCATTCCAACCTCTGCTTCTTAATTAAGCAAACTGATGTCTCAAGAGTACGATGTCATAACACCCGAGTCCAGCATAGGGTTCCTCTGCTCCAGTATTCCAGAGGGAGCACTCTCACATGGCTATGAGCCAATACCCTGTGATTTCTGGAACCTTCTGTGTGCTCATATCAAGGAAGGACTCTGGCCAGAAAGCCCCAGAGGACAATTTTGTGCAAGGCTGGGGCCAGGGAACAGAAGTCTGGCATTATGTGCCAAGCAGTGTGATAAGAATTTTATATAGATCCACATCTCCACTGGCATGTAGTGAAGGAGATCCTATTGTCTCTGTTTACATCATTTTGTTCCCTTTCTTACCAGTTTTGTGATCTTGGGCAAGTCTGTTTGTGTTTCTGACCTTCCATCTCTGTTTCACATTAGAAAGATGACGGGACTTACCCAAACGCATGCCAGTAAGGAAAGCCAAATTTGTCCACCCACACATTTCCTGAGTCATTAATATATGAAAACATACTACTAATTTGGGGCAGGCAGTAGGCAGAGCTGAATAAGACTCCACTTCTGCTCTCAGGGAGATTACAGTCTCAGGAAGGAATAGCGCATGTGGTTTTCTTTCCTGACAGATAGTCCACATCATTTGGTAAAGGCTGCCTGCTGGAGTGCCACATCCTGGATCTGTGGGGGGAAAGTGCCGGGATTGATTAGTAATGTCTACCACAGAGCAGCCATGGAGAACTAAGTATTGGCCAGGTCTTGAGATGGAGACATCAGAGGTAGAGTTTGGAAAGGACTTCCAGGTGGCCAGAGACTGATAAGAGCAAAATGGGACTTCTGCATGGAGCTCTGCAGGGGTGAGAAAGGAGGGAGGGGAAATAACCATTTGCACTTAAGGGAAACTTTGGAGATGTGCCCTGAGGGTAAGGAGTGGATGTAGCTATGAAGAGCTGTGGTGTAGCAGCTCTCCAAACTGGAGGTCTCTGAGGAGACAGCAGGTTAGAGAGCACACAAGCTCTGGATGAAAAGAGACTTGATTCAAATCCTGATTCAGCCACTTATTGAATGTACTAGATGCCCGGTGCATGAAATTCGTGCACGGGGGGCGGGGGATGTCCCTCAGCTCAGCCTGCACCCTCTTCAATCTGGGACCCCTTGAGGGATGTCCGACTGCCCGTATAGGCTCGATCCCGGTAGGATCGGGTACCGGGATCAGGCCTAAACAGGCAGTCGGACATCCCTCTCACAATCCAGGACTGCTGGCTCCCAACTACTCTCCTATCTGCCTTCCTGATTGCCCTTAACCACTTCTGCCTGCCAGCTTGATTACCCCCTATCCACTCCCCTGCCAGCCTGATTGATGCCTAACTGCTCCACTGCCAGCCTGATTGCCCCTAACTGCCCTCCCCTGCAGGCCTGGTCACCCCTAACTGCCCTCCCCTGAAGGCCTGGTCACCCCTAGCTGCCCTTCCCTGCAGGCCTGGTCACCCCTAACTGCCTTCCCCTGCAGGCCTGGTCACCCCCAACTTCCCTCCCTGCAGGCCTGGTCTCCCCAACTGCTCTCCTCTGCAGGCCTGGGTCCCCCCCAACTGGAGAAATAAGTGGCCAGAGACTGATAAACACCTTAAATACTGACACAGCTTTTTAAAAAAAATATTTTTATTGATTTCAGAGAGGAAGGGAGAGGGAGGGATAGAAACATCAATAATGAGAGAGAATCATTGATCGGCTGCCTCCTGCACGCCCCACACTGGGGATCAAGCCTGCAACCCAGGCATGTGCCCTTGGCTAGAATTGAGGGGACCCTTCAGTCCATAGGCCAACCATCTATCTACTGAACAAACTGGCTAGGGCGACATAGCTTTTTGAAGTACATACTGTTATTACCTCCATTTTACAGATGGGGAAATTGTGGCACAGAGCGATCACATAACATGCTCTAGAGTTACATACTGGCGAGTGGTAGAATTGGAATACAGGGTGAGCGACTGTTTTCTCTTCTCTAAAATGGGGGAAGGCTATTGTTGAGTGAAGCCTGACAACAATGACCTACTTCTTGCAGGACTCAGGGGTAGTGTTCACTCAGTACTCTGTGTGAATGGCACCTCCTGGCACACCAACATGAATGGTGTGCTGTGGGACTTGGCAGCCTGGATAAGGAAACGGGGGCCCAGAGAGGTTATGTCAGTTACCTAAGTCACACAACAGAAATGGGTTTGAGCACGAGTCTGTCTGAGTCCACAGCCCAAGCCTGGAACCAGCATGCCCTCCTGCCTACCACCAATTTGCCAAATCTGGAAAAAGGTTTATTCATGACTAAACTTCGGGAGATTGCTTAAGCTGCAACTTCCCCATGTGGATTTCCCCGCAGGGATATGTGGCAAAGGAGCTTGTGCCTGTGCAATCCTGAGCACGGGGCCTGGTGCACAGTGAAAGTCATTCAGAACAGGGAGGAAGAGGCTGGCTGGGAGGTTGAACCCCACTCAGAAGCTAAGAAGGCACCCTTAAAAGAGAAAGGGTGACAGCGGCATTGGCAATGGAAGAAAAGCAGATGAGTCTTGAGCCCAGTATAAAGAGGTAAAGGGGGCTAAGAAAACAGATTTGGGGGTGAGAGGGCTGCTCAGCTCTCGAAGGGGCTGCCGGAGTATCCATCTGCAGGTGCGTCAATCAGTTAGGGTCCCCTAGGAGGCATGGGGGGACTGATGAGCATTAATGCAGGGGCTTGTAACAGAGCTGTGAGTAGGGGAAAAGGGAACCAGCAGGGGATGGTGGTGCTTCTGGAACTGGCAGGAGCAGGGAGCCCCAGTCCTGAAGGAGTGAGGGGAGAGGCTGTCCTTGAATTTGGCGAGAGCTGTAGTCTTGAGACAGAAGCTGGGCTGTAGGTAGAGGAATGCAGCTCCCATTGACCAGGCTGCCTGCATCCAGACAACATGGGGGCAGTCCCCCAAACCTCACGGACTGGAACTGGGAGTAGACAAGGGAAACTGGGATGCTCTTACTACGAGAAGGCAGGAAAACTGGGCAGATGTTTATCATGTGGCCCTGAGAAGGATGATTTCAGAACATCCTGGCCACTCTATTTTAAAAAAATATATATTTTATTGATTTTTTACAAAGAGGAAGGGAGAGGGATAGAGAGTTAGAAACATCGATGAGAGAGAAACATCGATCAGCTGCCTCCTGCATACCTCCTACTGGGGATGTGCCCGCAACCAAGGTACATGCCCTTGACCGGAATCGAACCTGGGACCTTTCAGTCCACAGGCCGATGCTCTATCCACTGAGCAAAACCGGTTAGGGCATCCTGGCCATTCTTGAATGACCATTGACTTGATCAGCTTTTATCTGGGACATTAAAATTATGTGGAATACGGTGTAACTTTCAAATGATGCAAATTCAGGGCAGGATGGCTGCTATGTTCAAGCCGGAGATGTTCCCAGAAGGTGAAAAACACACCATTTCCAAACTCCCTGCTGTTATTAATCAGCAAATGCCTCAGGAGCAGGTGTGCATGAGTGAATTTTGGGGTCATGGTAGGTAATCCAGTCTGGCCAGGCTGAAGCAGGTGACCTGACTCTCTGCCCATCCTGAGCCCCTGAGCCCCTGGATAAGGGGATTAATCTAAATCTCTCCGAGGAGAGGACGATTTTTGAGAAAGCCTGGGACCCAAGAAATGAAAGTTGGACTTAGTGACCTCAGGCTTGCTCACTGGAATAATTTAGAAAAGCTGCCAGTGTGGTTGAGACCCCCTGGGATGTGGGGGTGGAAAACAGGGAGCTCAAAGGGGCCTGGAAGGAATGGAAATAGGAACTCAGGGTAGGGGGGCTGGAGTGAACTGGGAGTTCGCCCTTCTCAAGGGGGCAGTTAAGACCCAGTGCTGGCTGGTTGTCACCAAATAGACCCAGCTGGGCTGGATTTGGGTCCTGACTGGGCCTCTTACTCATTATGTGACATTGGACAAATCACTTCCCCTCCCAAGCCTCATTGATTTCAGAGAGGAAGGGCGAGGGAGAGAGAGATAGAAACATCAATGATGAGAGAGAATCATTGATTGGCTGCCTCCTGCATGCCCCCAACTGGGGACCGAGCCCGCAACCCGAGCATGTGCCCTGGACCGGAATCGAACCTGGGACCCTTCAGTCCGCAGGCCGATGCTCTATCCATTGAGCCAAACCAGCTAGGGCCTCAGTTTTTTGTTTTTTTTTGTTTTTAATCTGTAAAATTGGACAATAATAGGACTCACCTCATGGAGATGTCCTGAATGAATGAATGTTCACAAATGCCTACCACAGTGCCTGAAATATAGTAAAAAGAACTATATATGAAAATTTGCTAAATAGGTAAATAAGAATCCTTTGTTGCCAGATCTTCCAATCTTTCAAGGGAAGTAAATCTGGAAACCCAAGTTTTAATAATCATATTAATGGCAAACATTTGGGAAGTTTAGAAACACCTTAAATACTGACACAGCTTTTTAAAAAAAATATTTTTATTGATTTCAGAGAGGAAGGGAGAGGGAGGGATAGAAACATCAATAATGAGAGAGAATCATTGATCGGCTGCCTCCTGCACGCCCCATAATGGGGATCAAGCCTGCAACCCAGGCATGTGCCCTTGGCTAGAATTGAGGGGATTCTTCAGTCCATAGGCCAACCCTCTATCTACTGAACAAACTGGCCTCGGCGACATAGCTTTTTGAAGTACATACTGTTATTACCCCCATTTTACAGATGGGGAAATTGTGGCACAGAGCGATCACATAACATGCTCTAGAGTTACATACTGGCGAGTGGTAGAATTGGAATACAGGGTGAGCGACTGTCCCAGTTTTAGCACTGGAAGTCTCACGTCCCAGGAAATGCTTCCGTCTGAGAAACCAGCCTGGTGATGACCCGAGATTCAGACCTGATCAGTGTGGCTCCAGCTTCCTGCTCTTAACCACTGTACTCTCCTTTCTCTTGCACGAATGCTTCTGATACCTAAATATTCCCACTATGGGCCCATTGGCAGTTCCTGAGAGAATCTGAAGTTCCATGGCATCGGACTTCTCCCTTGTTCTAGAGCTGTGCCTCGGGCAGGACCCACCATTAACTCCATTTCCAGCTCCTCTCTGGAAAATGGGGGTTGGCGCTGAAAATGCCAAGCTTTTAATCTGGTGACTAGCCTCCAAGAGTCACCTCATTTGGACAAAACACACTCCAGGAAATTGTAAAGGATTTAGGAACTCTGTGTCAGGAGCCAGGATCAAAGACTAAATACAGAACAAAAGATGCTCCCAGGGATAATTCCGTGTGGTGCAGGTGAGTCCTGGAAATATCAGCGGGAACACTTTGTAGAGTAGATGATTGTCGAACCACTGTGCTGTACCCCTGAAACCAATACAAAATAATGTTGAGTGTAAACTGTAATTGAAATAATTTTAACTTTTTTTTTTTTTAAAGATGCTCCTAGTGCTCTTACCACTTAGGAAATTACAAGGGTCTTAGGAGCATCTAGAGCCTTCTCTGCCCCTCTCTCCCTCCCTCCCTAGCTCAGCATTCTTTACCTGTTCATAACCTGGCTCTGGGGGGAAAGGGGGACCAGGACCAGGAGAGAAAGCACAGATGGGGAGTGGGGAGGGTCCAGTTATTTACTTTTTCAAAAAGGACGGAAGCATTTGGCCCTGCTCCTGATGCCAAATTGAAATTAATGCTGGCTTCACTCCCAGGCTGGTTCCCATCCCATCCGGAGGGCAGAGTGTCTACAGCATTGAATCCAGGAAGGTCACTCGCTTGTCACCGCTTGTCACTGGGGAAGATGGGGAGGAGCTGTGACAATCGAGACCCAAGAAGAAAACTGAATATAGCCCAGGGGACTTTAAAGAAAGGACTTCTCCCAGAGGGTGGGCAGGGTTCTGGGATCAGAGGGGAGTGTGAGGCACCAAGAGGTCGGCAACAGAGGGAAGCCGTCACCACAGGAAAGGTAGGAAGAGGCAGGCGAAAGAACGGGTGTGACAGAAGCACAGGGAGGGCAGGAGCTGGGGTGAGGGCTATCTGGACAGGAGGTATGCAGCTACCACCAGAGATGCCATGCCGAAGCAAGGAACTCAAATCCCCACCACTGGGCCCAGGTACCTCTCAGCTCATGGGCTCTGGGCACCGGACAGTCAGCCAGCACCTCTGTCCCAGAATTCCCCAGCAGACTTCCCCGCATCTCATTGGCCACCTGAGGTCTCAGACAGGCTCACTTTCTATAAGATTCAGTATTCTTCATTCTATTCTGGAACACAAACCAGGATTTTCCCAGCAAGGAAGATGTGAGGGAAGGGCTTTGTGTGTGGCCAACCTTTGAACAGGGCTTATACAGGGGAAAGGGCTGCCCCAGCCCTGACTTCAAGTCTCTTGCTCCAGTGCCCAACACCTATTAATCAGTCTTGTTTCCCAGGAAATTTTGTGTCCAAATTCCATTTCCTGTGAAAGAAACTCTGATTGGCCTAAACTGGATGCGGTACTCTCTTCTTGTCCAATCAGCCAAAGTAGGAGGGAGGACTAGGTGACATGCCATGCCAACATGGAGATTAGGCCACTCACCAGATTCCCACTATGGGCAAGTACCTCGGTTGCAGGCTTGATCTTTGACCCTGGTTGGGGGCGCATGTGGGAGGCAACCAATTGATGTGTCTCGAATCACATTGATGTTTCTCTCTGTCTCTCCCCCTCCCTTCCACTATCTCTGAAAATCAATGGAAAAATGTTCTCGGGTGAGGATTAAAAAAAAAAAAAAAAGGGCATTATGGAAGAAGTCAGAATCCTGCCAGACTGTCTGACCCTTATCTATGGATTAGTACTATTCTTAACTTGAATGCCATAGGTGGGGTGAAATATTTCACAATCTTTTCAGGTTTTAAAGTTCTTAATTTGGGCCTCTCAGTCTGAAGAAATGAAGGCTCAGAGAGGTCAGCTGACTTTTCTAAGCACACAGCAAACTGGTGGCAGAGCCAGGACTAGAACCTGGATATCTGAAGACCTTGTCCAGTGTTCTCTTCATTATATCACTATGCCCTCCCTGCTTGTGTCCCATTTTTTGAGAATTATCTTCACAGCCACCTGATCATGGCTCCTGGCCCAGGTGATGGGGCCAGCAGTGGACATCAGACTGGGTGAATTGGATTCTCTTTCCTGGGAAGTTGAGATCAGGCCACTGATTTTTAAAAAGTAGGCTCAAATGGGAACTCATGAGAAGCAAGCTGATTGGAAGAGGGGAGAGCAGAGAAAATAGTCTTTAAAAATAAGAGGCCAGGTTGAAAGAGCAGGTTGTTCCAGAGAGAGACCGGTGGAGAGAGGAGCTGCCTTCTGACAGCTTTCTAGTCCTTGGTTCTTGTTCCTCCGGAGGATCTGCCTCCCGCTTACATGCAATAATGGATTCATAGAATTTAACCTGTTTTTGGCTGCAAGTAATAGAAATTGCAATCCAGATGGTCTTAAACATTAAGAAGACTTATTGATTCCTTTAACAAGTACAGAGCCAAGGTGGACTTCAGGCATGGTATGATCAGAGTTCCAGATACATCGTTCTGCAATTCTCTCTGGACTCTTCCCTCCACAATGTGTAGGCTTTGATCTCACACTGGCTTTCCTCATGACTACAAGACGGCTGCTAGCAACAACAGGGGCCACATACTTCCTTGTTCCCATCCATAGAGCTAGAAAAAGCATCCTCCCTCTAACCCTGGACTGTAAGTCCTTCCTTTTTACCTGATTAAGCCACTGTCAGTTATGTGCCTATTCCTGGACCAGCTGCAGTCTCTAGGAGAATGCTGTGCACAGATGGGCTTAAACTTATGTCTTAAGTCCAATTATTGGCGAGGGATGGCTGTGATTGGCTAAGAGTGATCGAGATCTATTGTGTATGTGAAACTTCTCCTGGTCACATATGCTGAATGGGAGAGGGATGATTACCTGAATTAAATTGGGATCTTCTAGGAAGGAGGAGGGGGGAACAGATGTTGAGAGGCAAAAAAACCCACACACATCATTTTGAATAATATCAAGTGAGTTTCTGATCCTTATAGTCACAGAGTCCCTTGGACAATCAACTTGCTGGTCTGTGGCCAAATGCCTTTGCCCAGCCCCTCTGCAGCTTGATTCTAATTTCCTCCTCCATTCTGTAGACTGTGCTATCGCCAACATTTCTCACCGCTGGCTCATCATTTTGGCAAGCTGGCATCTCACTCTGCTCCAAGCCCTGCTGATGGAGCTAAAGATCCCTTTAGCAGAATTGATTCTGGCATGTTCTAATTTTAAAAGCCTTGCACTTCTCTGCATGGGGGATGCTGAAGTTGGTGCCCACAAAGGTAGAGAGAGTAAATTCTTCTGAGGAAAGCCTATTTTTAACAAGCCCTGAACCTAATTGAACTTAATTATCTGTCAGTTGTTGACACTTGAAATGTGTGAGTCACTGGGCTATGTATGGAGTGGCCCATCAGAGAGATGGTAGATATCAGCTTCCAGAAGAACTGTTCAGGTTTGGAGCTGTGGCTTCACTCGGGGTTATGGTAAAGCATGGAGCTCTAGAGACAGATAGCTGTGGGTTCAAATATTGGCTCCCCCACTTACTGCAAAGTCAGTCTGTTTCTCCAAGCCTCAGCTTCCTCATCTGTAAAATTAGGATGGTTACACTTGTTCCAGAACACTTGTGAACCTTGTGAAAGGAAAGGCTCCTTGTGATTAACTGGGCACAAATTCATAACCTGAGTCTGCCAGCCTCTGCTCACAGAGGCCTCCCACACACCCTGCATTTCAGGGAAAAGCCAGAGACTGAGCCATCAGCCTTTTGCTGTGTTCCTGCCAGCTCATAAGGGAACTCCTGGAATCCTCTTTCCACCAATGGGCTGAGACCTGCTCCCTCCAATCGGAACTGCTCTGACCAATCAAGACAGTGCTATTTGGACCAATCAGACTGTGCAAATTTGGATTTCTCACTTGCATAAAATGGACCAATCAGGAAACAGAGTGGGAACTTTTTTAAAAATACATTTTTATTTCAGAGAGGAGAGAGAGATAGAAACATCAATGATGAGAGAGAATCATTGATTGGCTGCCTCCCGCAGGCCCCACACTGGGGACCGAGCCCACAACCCAAGCGTGTGCCCTTGACTGGAATCGAACCCGGGACCCTTCAGTCAGCAGGCCGACGCTCTATCCACTGAGCCAAACCGGCTAGGGCACAGAGTGGGAACTTTCACTATAAAAAGCGGGTTCTCCCTTGTGTGGGGAGAGCATGCTTTTGAGTTCCTCTTGAGGCTGTGTTTCCCTGGGTTTGCAAACCTTAATAAAGAGTCTCCTTTTCCCCCTCTTTTGTTGACAACTCCATGTGAGTCATCAAGGCATGACATGGAGCAACTTCTAATCTTTATTTATTCTACTTGGCATTAATATGCATAAATTTCCTTGCAGAAATGTTAGCACATTTGATTTGGGCATGTTGCTCATAGGTAATATACTGTCACACGAGCATCCTTATGGTTACAATAGGGCTGCCATCAACATCTGGGGCAACATGCTTTCTTGTGCTCCATATTACATTCCTGAAACCAACAAATGTGGGAAGTCCTAAGACACATTTGTTTCAAGAGTTTAGGGATAAGAGAATGGTGATCTTAGTATGATTGAACTACAGTTCACTCAAGGGGCTAGGAGGTAGGGCAGAAATCACATGAAATCAAAATTGCCATAGAAAACTATTATTACCACCCTCCGCTCCCACCCCCCACCCGCCCAATCATTTCCCTCAGCAGTGTGGCTGCTTCTTGAGTTTAGCCCCAGAGGACGTGGTCGGCTTGTATTTCAGGGGTATTTGTATATAAAAAATGTTTATCTTTTAAACCAACAAACTGGGTTAGGCCAGTGAAAAATGCTCATGCCAGGAGTCACAGGTGACTTGGGTCAGACTGGGGGTCCCCGTGTCATGCTCACAGACGGTGGGAGTGGGTGCTCCTGAAGAAAACTGATGGGCAGATTCCCCTGCACTGGTGAAGTTCTCTTAAATTCTCTCTTGAGTTGGTGCATGTAAAGCAGGTAAGTATGCCTGAGTGTGAGAGGGAGCAGGGCCGGGTAAGGAGAGAGTGAGTGGAGAGCCTCGCAGTGGCCGATGCAGGGAAGGAGAGCAGAGCATGGACCGAGTCCTGAGCATCCCGCTAGTCTGGTAAGGGGTCGCTGAGCAGTATGTCGTCCCCACCTCCCCCCAAAGCTTCCCAATCCCCCGCTGTTCTGTGATCCCCACCGATGGGCCCTGCGCCCTTCCAGTGCGTTCCAGAGGAGAACGCCCGTCTGTGCGGGTCACAATGGCGCCTGTTCCAGGGGTCCGAGGCGCCCGGACCTGGGGCTGCGCGCGCAGGACACACAGCTGCAGCGCTTCTGCAGGCTCCCAGGTAAGTTTCCAGCCCGGGTGGCTGCACCCGCTGCTCCGCAGCGTCCCCTACTGGGTAAAAGCAACGACGTGGTTGTCCCCAGCCCACCCAGACTTTGGGTTGCCCTAACCTTGGAGATATCCTGGCCCCCTTCACTTAAACATAAATTACAGTGTGTAAGATAACGCCAAGAAAGTCCAACAAGCTTCCATTTCACCCCATAATGATCCCCCAACTTTGATTTTAATCTGTGGGTGTTCCTGCATCCCTGCTTGGCTGGTGTCCCAAGCGTATGGTTAACATTCCACCAGGTTAGGCAGCCCTGGCTCTGTTTCTCCAGCCTCCTCTCTCAGAACTGGCATTTATAATCCACGTAGCGGCTTCTCCCGGGGGCCTGCAGAGCCGTTCATGATCCAGGCTTTTCTTTTCCTAGTAAAGGCAGAATGTTAAAATGTAGCAGCAGAGGAGGAGCAGGCCTCCCCTGCCTCAGCTAATTAAATATTAGACAGTAAAGATGCTGTCTACCTAGGAGCAGACTTCATTCATTCAAACAGTATTTGCTGAGAGTTTATCATGTGCTCAACCCCAGAGACTCTGTAGTGGACAGACCGAGGCCCACTTGCCTGATTCTCCCTGACCTGGACCTTTGGATTTCTCAGCACCTTCTATCACACACACTGCTCCCCAGAAGTGGGCAGCTTTGAGATTCTTCCCAGGAATTGCAAACTCAAATTCCTGCTGAAATGTGGAATTGGGGGTGGGGGGGGGGGGGAGGAGTTAGGCAGTAGGGAGGAGTGGAGCCTGCAGCCAAGAGAGTGAGTGCATGACCCACATTCTCATTTTAAAACACTGTCTACTAAGCAGAACCGAAGGCAGTTTGAATGTGCCCTGTAGGCCTTGAGTTTGAGACCACTGAATGAGAGGGTGGTGTGGCCGGGGCCAGGATAGGCATGGGACTCTCTGAAGGCCTCACTGTGAGAATGGGGATAGATTTGTTTGCAGGAGTGGGCCCAGCCCAGAGGGCACAGAAAGGGAAAGGCCTGTGTGGGCATCTGGGAACTGGAGAGAAGCCAGTGTCCTTGGGGAGCCTGGTTCTGTGTGTGTGTGTTATCTCCAGCTCCTGGGGAGAAACACAAAACATACCAAATATTTCAAGGGCAAGATGAACTGATACTGGAAAGATCCTGATTCACAAACAAGCTACATTCATCAAACACTTGCTACGTGCTAGCCACTGAGCTAAGAGCATTATATACACTATTTTCTGCTGAGGGTGGATGTGGGTGTCCCCATTCTACAAATGAGGAGACGGAGGCTCAGAGGGGTAAAATCTCCTTTTCAGTGAATGTCAGGTTGACTTGAGTCATGCTTTTAGAAAGGTGCATTGCAGGTCCAGAATTAGGAACAGAAGCACCCGCGAATCTAGAAAAGCTCCTGGATGATATGAAATTGGAGCTGTGTGACATTCCAGAGTTGAAAGAGATCCCAAAGTGAGTGTCCTTTGCTCAGACCTTATCAGTCAGGTGAATCCTGCTACAGCCTCTACCCCAACTTGAAGGCTCTCCCAGAAATAATCAAGCTATGGAACCATTGTCTTTACCCCACCTCCCTGCCTGTGGGAATTTCCCAATATTAGATATTTTTCTCCACCTATTATTTACCAAAATTCAGTTAGTCCTCAAACCCTCTAGAACCCCTCTAGAACATCTCAGGGAAAAGCCAGAGATTCCGATATTATTAGCCTCTATTGTCCCATCACTCAGCTGCTTGAAAATCATTTCCAAGGCAGTGGATTATGTAAGAAAGGAATGCTCTAGGCTGCAATGAACAAAATACTTGATAAGAATGCCTTAAGCAATAGTGAGAAGCCTAGAGGTAGGCAGTTCCAAGAATGGGGTGGTGGCAAATGGTCAGTCGGACCTAAATTTTCTCCCATCTTTCCATTTTGGTCTCCTTATTGTGACAGTGATATTTCTCCTCATGGTCACAGGATGGTTGTTGCTGCAGCACCAACCATCATGCCTTCACAGTAATTTCCTAAAGCGAAGGAGAGAAGAACATGGACAAGCTCTTTCTGTTCCAAAGGAATAGAAATAGATGTCTCCTTTTGTCTAATTGGCCAGATCTGGGTCACATGCCCATTCTTAGGCCAATCACTGACAAACAGGAGATGGGAGAGTGGGATCATCCCCACAGGGACAAAAAATGACCAGGAGTGGGAGGTGGTGTGTATCTAGGAGACAGAGAAATCCTGGACACTCCTCAAACCCTTATAAACCATGGACTTTCACTACAGGAAACAACCCATATCATACCTGCCACCATTTCTTGAGCACTTACCATGTGCCAGGCTCAGTGCTTAACACCTTGAACAACCTGTGAGGAGGCTTCTAGAATTTCTATTTTCCAGAGGAGGAAACAGGCCCACTGAACTGAAGTAACGTGTCTAAGGTTAATACGTGGTGGAGGAGGAGTTTTTGCTGAGCTCTGATGATTGACACAACCACCGCTTTACACTGCAGGGGACCCCTCAGTGGGTAGCAGAGCTCGTAGTTTTTGCCTTAGGAATCTAGCCCCTGAGGTCTGGGAGTTGGGGTGCAGGGGATCTCACAGCCCTGGAGGACTTGTAGGGTTAACACGGCCGCCCTCTCCTCTGAATACCTACAGACCAGGGGGTCTCCCACAGCTGAAGCTGGGCGAATCTTGCTCAAACCCCATCAGAGGACACACTGCCCTGATGCCATTTGCCCCTCTTCTTTGGGAACACAGGGAGCAGGAGGGTAACCAACATGCTGGAACCATCTGCCCAGCTCCTAATAATAAATCGTGAGAGGAACAGGTTTCAGGCAAACATTGCTTAAAAAAAAAAAAGAAGAAGAAGAAGAAGCCTCTTTTCACACCCGGGCAGCCATCTGCCGTGCCCTCCTCATGTGCCAAGCTGTGGGAGGAGGGGGGAGGGGGAGAAGGTGCCTCTGGGTCCTGCACCACCAACAGGGGTGGCTCACAGGTTCTCTCTCTTTTGCCTCTGTGGCCAGGGCACTGCAGAGAGAGGAAGGAGCAATCGCTGGCTGAGCAGAGGGAAAGCACAATCCCTTCAAGATGCCGATGGTAGGTAATAATAGCTCTCGTGTGGACAGCTTGCTGTGGGTTAGGTGCTGTGCCGTCCAGTGTACACAACTCAACTCCTTGAATCCTGACAACAAATTTATGGGTGCCCTTTTGTGGCTGAGAGACTAGATGTGCAGTGACTAACCCATGGTCATCCAGCAAGGCTGCCTCTTCAGTATGCAATAATGGGCCTAGCCTCCTCTCCATTCTGGCACCCTGGGGGTGGGGATGTTTCCCATGTAACAGATAAGCAGTTGACATCACTTAAGGATGACCTTCCACCTCCAGCCTTGCCCCAGGGGCCCCTGTCCTCTGCCCTTGAGCTGAAATGTGGGCTTCTCTGGTTACCTAACTTGTTGCTCTCTGTCTCACCCAGTCAAAGAAGATCAGGAGAAAAGACTCCGAAACTCCCCAGGAACCTTCGGAGAAGGAAAAAGAGCAGCTGGCTGAGGTGGAGCTTCGGAAGCTGAGGCAGCAGTTCCGGAAGATGGTGGAAAGTCGCAAGTCCTTTAACTTCAGCTCCCAGCAGAAGATCTTGAATCAGCAGTGAGTGATGGTTGGGGTTTTGTGCTAAGCGAACTTGGAGAAAATTTTGGCTTTGTTTTTGGTTTCTGAGGACCACTTGGGATAGCTTCAGTGGGGAGGGGGGATTTATTCTCAGAATCCAGTGTGTCTCAGGGACTCCAAGGAGAACAGGGCACCCATGTCTTAAGGAAGGACCCAAATGAGAAACCATTCCTGGGTCTTGTTTCTTTCTATACATGGGTGTTCTCTCTGAATCTCAGCCATGGCTGGTGGGAGATGGCTGCCTCCAACTCTCTTTTTTAAAATATATTTTTATTGATTTCAGAGAGGAAGGGAGTGGGAGAGACAGAAACATTAATGATGAGAGGTAATCATTGATCAGCTGTCTCCTGTACGCCCCCCCACTGGGGATTGAGCCCACAACCTGGGCATGTGTACTGACTGGGAATCGAACCGTGACCCTCTGGTTCATAGGTTGACACTCAACCACTGAGCCACACTAGCCAGGCTGCCTCCAACTCTTGAACTACCAAAGGTCACACAGAGAGACTGTTGTGAATCAATTCCAATCCCAAATTCCCAGGAGAGAGAGAATCTGATTGGGACAGCTTGGGTCAGATGTCTACTCCTGGAACAATCAGCGGTGGCTGGAGATGGGGCCGAGGCCTAGGACACAAGATGGCTGTGGGTATCATTCCCATGGTCCTAGCCCTGGAGGTGGGGAATGCCCAGAGAAGGAGAAGTCACCAGGCTGTCAACACCCAGAGCAGTGGTGGCCAACCTTTCGGACCTCACGGACCACCGGTGGTCCGCGGATGTTTCCTGCTTGTGCATCCTTAAGGGATCTGCAAGGTAGAATGATTGGCCCAGTTGGCATGGCTCAGTGGTTGAGCATCGAACTGTGAACCGGGAGGTGTTGGTTCGGTTCCCAGTTGGGGCATGCAGGAGGCAGCCGATCAATGGTTTTCTTTCATATTCTCTCTCTCTCTCTCCCCTTCCCTCTCTGAAATCAATAAAAATATATTAAAAAAAGATAGAATGTTGGAAATCGGGTTGCCCTAGGGTTATGGTACGTATAGTTTCTTTGGGCAGTAGGAAGGTGTTTCCTGAGGTTACATACGCAAACATTAAACAGGTATTTTTAGATTCCCTCCAAGAGAATGTAATTTCTCAGCTCCATCCCTAATGTTTGTACAGGCAGAGGCTGTCCATTATTAGAAAGAAGAGCTTGCTGTTAGATGATGCGTGGGGGTCGGAAGAGAGGGAAAAGGGGCTCTTTAGATTTCCCATGGATTTGACTCACAGCCACTGCTAGTCCACACGGGATCTGCATGTCAGTTAGAAAAAGGCACCCTCTCTCGAGACAATGTACTGCCATCTGTTGGAAACGTCATCACGTAGAGGTTTGTTAGAACAAGATAAAGTGTCTCCCAGAAAAGTGTAATAAATCAACAAATCACTATCTTTTCAAGCAGATGGTGCTCCTCTGGGCCATGCAGTCCCCAGCCTGCACATCTGTGCCTGGGCTTAGATGGGGGGAAGAAGTCCCACCTGCCAGGTTTGGAAGACTAGATGCTCTAGAACTGGGTGTGCACGCTAGTAGTCCCTAGCCACATGTGACGATTTACATTTGCAATTGCCCGGCCAGTGTGGCTCAGTGTTTGAGCATCGACCAATGAACCAGGAGGTCATGGTTTGATGACCAGTCAGGCACATGCCCGGGTTGTGGGCTTGATCCCCAGTAGGCAGCCAATCAATGATTCTCTCTCAACATTGATGTTTCTCTCTTTCTCCACCTCTCCCTTCTTCTCTGAAGTCAATAAAAATATATTTTAAAAAATTGCAATTAATGAAATGCAATTGAAAATTCAGTTCTTCAGTTGCACTGGGCACATTGGAAGTGCTCAAAGCCACACGTGCCTGGTGGATGCTATCTGACAGCGCAGCCAGAGACCATTGCCATCATTGCAAAACGTTCTATGGCATGGTGCTGTTTCAGGACAGTGTCGGCGAAGGACGGTCTGGCTGGCTGCCTGTTTTTGTAAATAAAACAGCCACAGCTACATTTATTTGTTCATGCATCGCCTATGGTTACTTCGTTGAGTAGTTGCAACAGAGACCGTCTGGCCGGATAAACCTAAAATATTTATTCTTTGGCCCTTTATAGAAAGAGCTTTGCAGATGCTGTTCTATTGTGGCACTGCCAACACTTCAATGGGCATTCGAGTCACTTGAGGATCTTGTTACAGAGCAGGTTCTGATTCAGTAGGTCCTGGGCTGGGACCTGAGCCTCTGCATTTCTCCACGCTCCCTGAGGCTGTTGAGGCAGCTGGCCTGCAAACCGCACTGGGCAGCGGGTGTGGGGTGCCCAGTGTTCACCAGAAACTTTGCCTCGGTGCCGTTTTCTGTCGTTCAGTTGTTGTGCAGTCTCCTGAGCCTTTTCTCTTTCTGAAACCCCCCTTCGCCCATATCCCCCACCCTCTCTCTTCTCCACAGTAGACTGAGGGAGAGAAAGGAGGAGACTCAGGTCAGCCAATTTAACAAATCGTTAGCACCCCAAGTAGAGAAACTAGTGGAAGTTAGGGTTACTGTGTTGGTTTAAAATTGAAAAATTGTCTGATGGGTTTGCCTCTCATTATTAGAAATAATTGGTTGTAAAGTCTGGAAAGAAAGTCTGCGGAATCAGACAGATGCCAGTGAGCTGGGGGCAAAAGAGAACGTGGGGGCCCCCGCCATGTCTGGGTAATGGGTTTTGACAGGCACAGCTCCAAATTGTTCCCTAGGGGAAAAAATGCCCCTAGGACAGTGGTCGGCAAACTCATTAGTCAACAGAGCCAAATATCAACAGTACAACGATTGAAATTTCTTTTGAGAGCCAAATTTTTTAAACTTAAACTTCTTCTAACGCCACTTCCTCAAAATAGACTCGCCCAGGCCGTGGTATTTTGTGGAAGAGCCACACTCAAGGGGCCAAAGAGCCGCATGTGGCTCGCGAGCCGCAGTTTGCCGACCACGGCCCTAGGAAGAAGGCAGAGCAGTGGACGGAGCAGTGAACTGGGTCGCAGGCGATCTGAGTTCCAGACCGAAGACCTGGGCAGGTCCCTTCCACTGCTCCAGTGGGCTGTACCTCTCTGAGTCTCCTTCCACAGCGAAGGACGCTGGAGCGTCTGATCAAGGTGAACTCGGGGTTCAGGGTTAACCATGCACTGCTTTCCTAACAGCAAGGAAATCAAGACCCTGCAAGAAGAGCAGGACGAGATCACCCTGCGCTTGAATCTTATCAAGTCCTCCAAGAACTTGAACCTGAATGAGAAAAACTACTTGGAGCTGCGTTTCCTGCTGCAAACCAAAGAGGACTACGACTCCTTGATTAAATCGATGAAAATGCTCTTGGCTGA
Source organism: Eptesicus fuscus (assembly GCF_027574615.1). NCBI lineage: Eukaryota > Metazoa > Chordata > Mammalia > Chiroptera > Vespertilionidae > Eptesicus > Eptesicus fuscus. The sequence continues at coordinate 9,981,955 of NC_072495.1, read as the reverse complement.
ACTGGATGAGAAGGTATGGTCTTACTCTTAAAGGGCCAAACAGAACACAGAGCAAGGGGAAAGGGTATGAGAAGTACCTATGATGCCTTAGGGCAGGTATAACACCCCTCCCATCTTCACTTTCCTAAATGCGACTGGTCACTGTCTCCACCGCTATTGATCCCAGCTCTATTGATCCATTTCTCCACCATGATCTCCAGTGCCTCCCCACTGTACTTCAGATAAATTTCCAAATTCTTACTTTACCTCTAGGGATTGGCTAGAGGTAAAGTCCAGGTAAAATCCAAAATCTGACTAATATTAGTTGCAAACACCAATCACCGATAGACATGAAGCACGAATGAGGAAGAAAACTTTCTTGTTTTAAATCACTGAGTTGGGGGGTGTTTGTTACTGCAGCATAACCAAACATCTCCTGACTGATGCAGTAAGAATTTGAAAATTTACTCGAAATACAGTGAGGAGGCACTGGAGAACACAGTGGAGAAATGGATTAATAGAGCTGGGAGATCAGGAGTTATATAAAGTGGTGGATAACATCTATGGTGTGACAGCTAAAGATGCTTTTGGCTGCAGGTAACATATAATACTCAAGAGGAATGTGGACTAAAAGGATATTACTTATCAATTATTTTTTAAAATGTATTTTATTGATTTTTTACAGAGAGGAAGGGAGAGGGACAGAGAGTTAGAAACATCAATGAGAGAGAAACATCAATCAGCTGCCTCCTGCACACCCCCTACTGGGAATGTGCCCACAACCAAGGTACATGCCCTTGACCGGAATCGAACCTGGGACCCCTGAGTCCGCAGGCCGACGCTCTATCCACTGAGCCAAACCGGTCAGGGCTCAATTATTTTTTTAATAAACTATGTTTATATGTAGGAGACAGCTTGATTCTAGGTACAGAAAATCATAGAGGATGTAATTTACAGCTGCATAACTTCCAGAGGGACACTGGACAGTCACCAAGGATGGGGCACAATTCTTGGATGTCTATTGTTGTCTCAGATGTTACAGGATGGGTGACATCTCCTGACCCACCCATTAAGTGCCACTAGAGTCCCATCATTGCAAGAGCCCCAAAACACTCCACAAGGTTACAGAAGGCCCTTTGTGGGGGAAATAACTGCTGGAAACTTTCTGTTGGGAACCATGGGTTAGGGCAGTGGTCAGCAAACTGCGACTCGCGAGCCACATGCGGTTCTTTGGCCCCTTGAGTGTGGCTCTTCCACAAAATACCACGTGCGGGCGCGCACGTACAGTGCGATTGAAACTTCGTGGCCCATGCGCAGAAATCGGTTTTCGACTCAAAAGAAATTTCCATCCTTGTACTGTTGATATTTGGCTCTGTTGACTAGTGAGTTTGCCGACCACTGGGTTAGGGTAAGGTGGAATTTATGCCCACAGGTGAATGAAATTTACAGCAAAAACTCTCAATTGCCCTGGCTGCTTTGGCTCAGTGGATAGTGTGTCGGCCTGCATACTGAAGGGTCCCAGGTATGATTCTGGTCAAGGGCACTTACCTCGATTGCAGGCTCCTCCCCATCCCACACCCTGGTTGGGGCTCATGCAGGAGGCAACCAATCGATGTTTTTCTCTCTCATTGATATTTATCTCAGTTTTTCCCTCTCACTTCCACTCTCTCTAAAAGTCAATGGAAAACTATCCTCAGGTCAGGATTAAAAATAAAACAACAAACAAACAAGCCAAAAAAACCTCTAAATTGCCTCATTTTACCCTAAACTGGCTAGGATTAAGTTGAATTGAGCACGTATCTGAGAAATTAAAATTCTATTTATAGGAAAAGAAAGAACATTGCAATTTTTGTTAGCACACTCAAGTTAGTGAACTGTCGGATTTGTACCCACACAGATGTTAACACAGCTGGGTTTTCTTTTCTTTTTTTATCTTTTCAGATTACTCAGATGGAGAAAAAAATTGTAAACCAAAAACAGATCTTCACAAAAATACAGGAGGCCAATAACCCCCGGAAACTTCAAAAACAGATCCACACGTTAGAGACACGTTTGAATCTTGTACGTAAAGGGTTCTCAGCAGCTTTGCAAACAACTCTGCCTCTTTTTGCTCAGAGTAAAGAATGTCTGTGGAGCCATTAGCAGAATATATATACTCATTTAGTAGACAGACTCAGGAGGTGGTGAACTAATGGTGTATGTCTAGATCAGGCAGCCTGTTAGAATTTACCATCCACTCACTCTGTTCCACCCACTCTGTTCCATCCTCTCTCGTTGGCCCATTGTTACCCAAGGTGCCTTTCTCCTTCTTGCTCTCTACACCTTAGCACATGCGGGTGCCCAAATACCCTCTACTTCTCCCCTTTCCCTCCCCCCTGTCTGGGATGCCTACTCTTAGTTCCCTGCTTCATAAACTCCTACTTGTTTTCAAGAAGTAGCTCAAATATTACCCTTCACCAGGCAGAATTAGTTAGACTTTCCTCCCCCATGCCAATCTGCTCATGCCTCTATTAGAGCGAGTGCCTTTTGGTTGTCATTGATGTCTCTGAGAAATAGTAGGCATAGATATGCATACCTTGATAAAAAGAAAGTGGTGTTTCCTGATCACCTTCAGTCTACTGTGGTTTTGGCATTAAGCAGGCTTCTGTTGCAAACTGGTATAAGCAAAAATAGCTAATGTATTGGTCATAGAAGTGAAAATTTTAGAGAAGTGGTACCTTCAGGCATAGGTGGGTCTAGGTGCTCCAAACATGTCTTTAGGACACTTTATCTGTCCATTTTTTCTCTGGGTGGACGTCATTCTTGGGCGGCCTCCAATGTGAACAGGTATCAGCAGAAAGGGAGTCTCTCTTCCCTAAGAGTTCAGACACAAGTCCCAGGGTTCCCATGGGGCCAGCCTGGGTCCCGTGCCCATCCCTGAATCAATCACTGTGGTCTGGAGTCACGTGGCTACCCTTGGACTGCATTCCTCCCCCCGCCCCCTCCTCCCACCAAATCGGAGAAGGCAGCCCTATCCAACGATGTGGTCTGAGATTGAGGGAGAAGTGGTTGCCCTAGAAAAGCGTAAAGAAAGGGAGAAGGAATGCTGGGCAGGTACAAACAGCACATTCCAGTCTGGCTTGTGAGATTGCAGCTCCCAGGACACCAGCCAGAAGAGAAGGAAAGTGAATTGATCTGGAGGGAAGCTTGTCACTAACTCACTACACAAAGATCTTAGCTTTGCCAAAACTCTGACCACCAAGCTTTACCCAGGAGTGGCTGAACCCAATTTGACCTGGTCTCTGTCTGCCTCCCCCCATAGCCTGGAAGCTGCCTGAGGGCAGGGCAGTATCTCTTTAATGTCCCTGCACCGTGATTTGCTAGGATGCATGTCAAAATGCAGGTTCCTGGACCCCTTCCACAGTTACTGAATCAGAACCTCCCAGGCTTGGACATAGGCTGCACTATTTAAAAATTTATTTATTTATTTATATTGATTTCAGAGAGGAAGGGAGAGGAGAGAGAGATAGAAACATCAATGATGAGAGAGAATAATTGATTGGCTGCCTCCTGCACGCCCCCTACTGGGAACCGAGTCCACAACCCGGGCATGTGCCCTTGACTGGACTCGAACCTGGGACCCTTCAGTCCCAGCAGGCTTGATCCACTGAGCCAAACCAACTAGAGCTGTACTATTATTAACAACCACAGTGAGGCTAAAGGTGGTTAAGAATCAGTAATGCCTGGCACAGTGTGAGGCTCACAGTCGGTGCTCAGCAGACCTCTGTTGATTGAATGAATTAATAAATGCATACATGATCTAATGATGACTGGTCTGTAGAGGTCGGCTTTTTGTTAGAGGTCTATTCAGATTTTCTATTTCTTCCTGAGTCAATTCAGTAGTGTCTTGCTTCTTTAACACTCTACAAAGCACGGGACAGCCCCAAAATGTCAACAGTGCTGAGTGTGAGAAGCTCTGCATTAAAACAGCCCCACCCCAACTTCTTTCCTGTCATTAATTTACCGAAGAGACCAGGTTAATTGTCCTGTAGAAAGTTCTACTTTCTGGATTTGGCTGATTGCTTCTCCCCTGTAATTACTGAAAACCAGAAATTAGGTATAAAAATAGGTGAGAAATTTGAAATCCAAGAGAAGTAACTTGTCAAAGGCCACTGAGCCAGTTGGCCAACTTCAGCCTCTCACCCGGTGCTGCAAGCCACTGTCCTTTGGGCCTGGGGTGGGAGGTTGGGGGAAGACCTCCCAACCCTCCGGCTGCTTTTCGGAAGCTTATCTCATGCCCTAGGAATGAGCCCTGTTTTGAAGCACACCCCTCCCCACAGGTCACCACGAACTTTAACAAGATGCTGACCACCAATGCTAAGCTCCGGAAGGAGATTGAGGACCTACGGTATGAGAAGGCAGCGTATGACCACGTCTACCAGCAGCTCCATCGGCGCCTGTCAATGCAGAAGAAAACCATGAATGAGGCCATTGAGCAGTCCGCTCAGGCCTATGAGCAGAGGTGGGCTGAGGGAGAGACCCTCGGGGGGAAAATGTCTCTTAGACCCCTGCTGAGCATCTAATTTCCTACTCTGGGCCACCACTGCCGCTGGTGCTTATGTGTTGAGGAACCTTAAATCATCATAATAACTCTAAGTGCTGACTGTGTGCCAAGCCTAATGCTAGGTGCTTTGGGTAATATTTCAACCCTCACAAATGCCATAGGAGTTATACCCCCATTTTATAGACCAGGAAGTGGAGGGTTACAGATGCCAAACTACCCGAGATCCAGATAAATGGCAGAGCTGAGATGCAAAGCTCTATGCTATATTATCTCCTTCAGGTGCCCCTGCCTCTGGTCCTAGGGGTCTCTCTTAGTCTCCTGGTTTTACTCTCATAGGGCCAAAAGACACACAGTTCAGCAGTGAAGAGCACATGTTTTGGAGTCAGTGAGATCTGGTTCAAATCCTGGCTCCAACACTACTATATTGTTGTAGGACCTCTTTGGGTGGTAGTGAGATTAAATAATGTATATGTATTAAGGAGTGGCTGGGACATAGTCATTGACAAGTGGTGATGATGGTGATGGTGATAATGCTGATGGTGGAGGTGATGATGGTGATGTGTGTTCTGGTGGTGATGAAAGAAGAATTTCCTGGGAGTGGTCTAGACCTGGTAGCTCCTGTCATTCAGGTAAAGAGGGTTGTTCCTCCACTCCCTAATTAAAAAGAGGCTGGTCATTGGCAGAAAGTCCCTCTGGGCTGGCAGGGAGAGGGGAGGGTCCTCTGGACACTCAGGCTCTGTGCCCCCTTCACCCAGACTGGAAGCCACGGCTCGAATGGCTGCCATGAAGGATCGCCAGCAGAAGGACATCTCTCAGTACAACCTAGAGATCCGAGAGCTGGAGCGTGTCTATGCCCATGAGACCAAGCTCAAATCCTTTCTGCTCATCAAGCTGAATGATCGAATGGAGTTTGAAGAGCAGGCCAAAAAGGAAGAAGGTACACTCTCCTGAAGGCAGAGGGACCAGATGGTAAACCAGGCTGAGAAGCTGTAGCTTCAGCCCAACAACAATGGGGAGCCACAACATGTAAAGGGGTCATGTGACCAGATGTGTCTAGAAAGATCCTTCTAATTGCCACATGGGGACCAAATCAGAGAGAGAAGACTGAGTTCAGGAGAGTAGGAGCTATTGCAGGAATCCAGGCTGGAGAGAGCAAGGTTTAGAGAATTTTCTTGGTTCTGATTTCATGAATCTGCCAAGTTCTGAGCCTTGTCTCAGGCCCCTGTCCCCAGGGCTTCCTTGAATTTCATTCTGCTCAAATGTCTCATCCTTTGAGAGGACTTCCCTGACCACCCAGCTCCCCATCACAGCACCTCCATTCTCAGGCCACAATGGTAGTTGTTGGATTTCTTTTTCTTTTTACTTGGCTCTCTTCTTTCTGTCTGATCCCCCCACGAAAACTCCACGGAGCAAAGATTTTGTACCCACAGGGCCCCACTCAGTGTCTGGCACATAGTAGGTGTGCAGTGAAGATATTTGTGAAGCAACTAAGAAGTGAAGTTCCTGCCCCATCTCCTAGGAAAGCCTAGCATCCTCCCCAAAGCGCGATAATAATAAACACAGAACACATCTCTGCTGGGCACTGCACTGAGCGCCTTCCTTTCCACACTCACATTGCTGCCTTTTCCTTTCTAGCTCTCAAGCCAAAGAAGGCCAGGAGGAAGAGCAAGGGTGAGAGTTTTGAGAGCTATGAGGTGGCCCACCTCCGGCTGCTGAAGCTGACTGAGAATGGGAACGTGAATCAGCTCATTGAGGAATTTCTGGCCAAGGAGGAAAAGAACTTTGCCCGGTTCACGTATGTCACAGAGCTCAACAATGACATGGAGACGATGCAGAAGAAGACTGAGAAAATCCAGGTCAGAGCCACTCTTTAAAAAAAAAAAAAATTATTTTTATTGATTTCAGAGGTGAAGGGGGAGAGAGAGAGAGAGAGAGAGAGAGAGAGAGAGAGAGAGAGAGAGAAACATCAATAATGAGAGGGAATCATTGATCAGGTGCCTCCTGCAAGCCCGCAACCTGGGCATGTGCCCTGACCAGGAATTGAACTGTGACCTCCTGGTTCGTAAGTTGACACAAACACTCAGTCACTGAGCCATGCCGGCTGGGCAGGGCCACTCTTCTTTCCTAGGCCTGAGACCGGCCTGCCCCCACAACAACCTTCCCCATTGGGGGCTCTTCGGAACACTCTTCGAGATGCTCTGCAACAAAAAGGGCCTCAAGGTCAAATCAGTTTGGGAAACACTACATTTCCCCCAATGTCCTGCCTGCATTTCAACCTTCCTGGAATTGGTATTTGCCTTTCAATCGATGTACACGCTTAATGTGGTCATGTCCCCTCACTCCAAGTGATATCTATTATCCATGGCATGTTTTATAATCCAGGGTTCAGTAAACTATAGTCATGGCCAAATATGGCCTGTGGTCTATTTTTGCATAGCCCATGAGCTAAGAATGGTTTTTATATTTTTAAAGGGGTATAAAAAATAAGAATCCTATATAATAAAGAGGTAATATGCAAATTGACCATCACTCCAACACACAAGATGGCCACTCCCATGTGGTCAAAGATGGCCGCCCCCATGTAGACACAAGATGGTCGCCACAAGACGGCCGGCAGGAGAGGGCAGTTCAGGGCGATCAGGCCAGCAGGGGAGGGCAGTTGTGGGTGATCAGGCCTGCAGGGGAGGGCAGTTAGGGATGATCGGGCCGGCAGGGGAGGGCAGTTGAAGGGGACCCAGGCCTGCAGGGGAGGGTAGTTGGGGGCGACCAGGCCTGCAGGGGAGGGCAGTTAGGGGTGACCAGGCTGGCAGAGGAGGGCAGTTGGGGATGACCAGGCCTGCAGCGGAGGGCAGTTGGGGGTGACCAGGCCTGCAGAGGAGGGCAGTTAGGGGTGGCCAGGCCAGCAGGGGAGGGCAGTTGGGCGTCAATCAGGCTGTCAGGGGAATGGTTAGGGGGGTGATCAGGCTGGCAAGGGGAGGGCAGTTAGGGGTGACTGGGCTGGCAGAGGAGGGCAGTTGGGGGGACCAGGCCTGCAGGGGAGGGCAGTTGGGGGTGACCAGGCCAGCAGAGGAGGGCAGTTAGGGGTGACCAGGCTGGCAGGGGAGGGCAGTTAGGGGCAATCAGGCCAGCAGGGGAACAGTTAGGTGTCAATCAGGCTGGCAGGGGAGTGGTTAGGGGGGTGATCAGGCTGGCAGGCAGAAGCGGTTAGGGGCAATCAGGCAGGCAGGCAGGCAGGCAGGCGAGCAGTTGGGAGCCAGCAGTCTTGGATTGTGAGAGGGATGTCCCAGATTGGAGAGGGTGCAGGCTGAACTGAGGGACACACCCCTCCCCCGTGCATGAATTTCGTGCACCAGGCCTCTAGTAATATATAAGACAGACCATATGTGGCCTGTAAATCCTGAGAAATCTATCTGGCTCTTTGCCTCAAAAGCTTGCTACCCTCTGTTAATCAACAGCTTCACAGAATTGAGAGGAGATGGTCAATTCATCTTGGAGAGACTTGATGTCTATGAGCATAGTAAATGCTCTGACAAGTCCTGTGGTGAAGAAACCTGTTTGCCTTCATTGAACCTATCATTTCCCAAACTTAATAGGCTCCCTGGGCTACTTGTTCCCCAGAGCATACATAAACAGCCTTTGGGATGGCTACAAAGGATGGAGTCTAAACTCAGGGTGACACTCCAGGCTCTTCAAAATGCAGCTTCAACCTGCCCCTGCAGGCTCCGCTCCCATCACGACCCCAAGGTTCCCTCTGCAGCTGCCAGACCCAGCTGTGCCACACATCTCCCTCCCCAGAGGCTTTCCTTGTGCTGCTTCCTCCTCCCCATCCCCTTGCCCTTCTTCTGATGAAATACTGCTCATTAGTCCCTGCCCTGCACAAATGTCATCTGCTCTGGGAATTTATTCTTCCCTCTGAGGTCTCAGTGTTCTGTTTATATGACAAGAGGAGCCACTTCCTTTTGTAATGTCACTGTTTCCTGAGTGTGGGGCTTGTGTAAGTAGATCATAGCTAGAATATATAGGTGAACTTTTAATTTACCAGCAATGAATTAATTGTAATGAGGATTAGGAAAAACGTAGCTTGCAGAGCATACTTGTAACTTGGATATTATTAGTGTGATCAGTAATAGTAAACAAATAATGATCAACATATTAAAATAAAGTTTGGTTGGATTAAAGACTATTAAGAGGTAACAGTAGGTTGATAGATAATAATAGTATAGGTGTCATGCAGAAATGGCGGAAATAAAGGCAGTTGTATCAGTTAGGATTGTCCCAGGAAACAGATGGCATGCCCCAAATGGGTAAATTGAGGTGAGTTTTTTAAAAGGGACTATTTACAAAGAAAATTAAGAAGGGAGAGTGCAGGACCAGCCAGAGGAGAGGGCTCCAGAACTGGTGAGGCGGGGAGGAGAGCAGTTTCTGGAATCAGGAGCGAGATGTGTGGAGAAAGCTGTCTGTGTGCCCTTCCTGGAGGGATGTGACCAAAGTAGTGACCTGCCAAGGAGTGGGCAAGTAACCCCCAAACTCACTCTCGTTCTGCCCTGTAACCTCCAGCTGGTGTCTCTCATTGGCTAGGCCCAACCCAAGCCAGAGGGTAGGAAGGTAGATTCTGGGAGAGATGGAGAATGTCCAACTCAGTGTGTTCCCTCTGCATTCCTGATGCCCAGGAAGGCCCTGCACACAATGGGAGGCACATTTAGTAATGGTTCCCAAACAGTAATTGACCTTGACCTTCCCATTCACCTGGAGGGTGCTCTCCTTTCCTCCATCTTCATCAGACATGTTCGTCCCAATGCCAGAGGCACACAGACTGCCTCTGGCATTGGGATGAACATGTCTGATGAAGATGGCCAAATTCTTACCCTTTCTGGGCCTCAATCTCCTCATCTGTAGAGTGACTACTTGCACTAGAGCAATAGTTTCCAAGCTTTTATAAAAAATCGATAGAACATTTTTGTTTAAACTCAGGTTATGAGGAAACATCAGTGAGAAACCAGTGGAGCGGCCCCTGATGAAAGGGGTAGGGTGGAGGTGGATGGGTGATTGGAGGAGGTGCCTGAGACCTTACCTTTTGGCTTTCTTGTGGCATCTCTGCTCAAACTAGGGCTCAGGTTAAAAAAAAAAAAAAGGATTCTAACATCTGCCTTCACCCCTACCTGGAGGGTTGTGGTTAGAGCTATGGGTAGGGCTGGTTCCATGGGACCTGCCCCTTCTTTTTTGCATCTTTCCTTCTTTTTTGCTTGGTCTCCCCCACCCCCATATTAAAAAATTTATTAGCTGCTAGCATTTAAAAATGAAACTCTGGATTTCTGATTTCTCTTAGAAAATCAGATTTGACAACTCCTGCCCACTTTCGCATGGGAAGCTTAGTCCCCTGCCCCTGTAATCCCCAAGCCTGCCCTCTTTCAGCCAGACCAGCTGGGTTTGAGTTTGCATCTCCCATGTAGGTGCTTCACCACTCCCCTCTGGTGGCCATGTGCAGTATTGCAGGGACGGTCTTTGAATACAAAGAGATCTGAAGGAACATGGAAGGATGGTCTGGGAGCACTAGTAATCTTCCTTATTTTCCAGGAAAGAGCACCTTACTAGTCCCAATGGGGTGACAGAGACAAGCCATAGAGAGGGATTTGAGGAAACTGACTTGGCCAGGAAATGGTTCCCCAACAGAATTGACCTAGATCTTTCCCATTCACCATGATGGTACTTACTCTTAGCTTACACAGCTTGTCTCTGGCATTAGGACGGGATGTGTCTGATGAAGAAGGGGCAGGTCCTTACCCTCTCTGGGCTTCAGATTTTCCATCTGTAGAATGATGTTTGGACCAGAATAGTAGTTTCTGAGCTCCTTTTTGAAGTTACAGAAGTGCCTTTGGGGGCTTAAATAGAGCTGCAAATGCTTGTTGAATAAATCCTGAAAACTCTGCTTTCCAATGGGACGGCTTAATATGTTAAAAATCTTAGAAGAGAAAGATATGCTCATTATAGAAAATTTGGAAACTACCTAAGGATAGAAAGAATTTTAAAAACCACCCATTATTCCATTGCCTAAAGACAATCATTTTGAACTGTTTTCTTCCGATCTTTTTTGGTGATGCTTTAAAAACTTAACATAGTTATTATCACACATTATGCATAAAGTTGTATATTATAATGGAAAAAGTGTTCTTTGGGTTATTTGTTCATCCAACGAGTTATTTGTTGAACACCTACTATATGCCGGACACTGTTCTGGGCACTGGTAATGTAGCTGTGAGCAAGGTGACAAACAGCTCTTCCCTCATGGAGCTTCTTTTCTGCCAGGGAGACACAGACAATAAACAACAAGTCCAACAAACACATAACTGATAGAGTATATTAGAAAGTGAGAAATGTGGATAAAAAGATACAATGGAGCATGTTAACAGAGGGATTCTGGAGTCAGGTGAGGGCATGGCCATTGAGAAGTTAAGCTTAATCAGACTTGTAGGTGAGGGAATAAGCTGTGCAGATCTTTGGGGGGATGACTATTCCAGGCAGAGAAAACAGCAGTGCAAAGGTCCTGAGGCAGGAGAGTGCAAGCAGGCTAGGGTGCCTGGAATGGAGAGAGAGATGGGGTGGGGGCTGAAGTTTGAGAGGGGAGGGATGCTATGGGTGCAGGGCAGAGTATATTTCCAGAAGTGATTTTGGCAGTCACGCTGAGAAACAAGAGCCGTGGGAGAGTTCTGGGCAGAAGAGGAATGCCACCTACTCAGGTTATGTACGAAATTTGGAAAATACTAAAAAGTATAAATAGAAACCCCAAATCAAGGAACATCCCATCACCCGGGCATAGCATTGGTTAATCTTTTGATAGATTTCTTTTTGGGTTTCTCCTTTTCCTTTTAAGATGGGAAATATAATCTATATGCCTGTGGGAAAATGTAATTCAAGAGAATATAAAGTTTCCAGGTGATTCTGGTTCATGCTAGAGCTTGAGAAGCCCTGCTCTGGAGCTGCCTGTCCATTACAGTAGCCACTCACTACATGTGGCAATTTAAGTTTAAATTAAATTAAGTTTAATTTAAAAATTAGTTCCTCAGTGGCACTAGAACATTTCAAATATTCAGTACCCACCTGTGGCTAGTGGCTGCAGTACTGGGTGATGCTGACAGGGCATTTCAACCATCACAGAAAATTCTATTGACTACCCTGTTCTAGACACTTATCCAGAAAAAAAATGAGCTATCCACCCTCTTATTCCCGCAATGTTTTTTTGTTATTGCTGCTGATTAGTGCAGTATTCTTTTTAAAAAATATATGTTTTATTTATTTTAGAGTGAGAGAGAGGGATAGAGAGATAGAAACATTGATGAGAGAGAAACATCAATCGGCTGCCTCCTGCATAACCTCTACTGGGGATCGAGCCTGCAACCCGGGCATGTGCCCTGACCGGGAATTGAACCAGCAACCTCTTGGTTCATGGGTCGACTCAACCACTGAGCCACACTGGCCGGGCCCTCACTTTTTTTAAATTAGGAAACCTCCAGGGGCATAAGAGGGGCTCAGGGGTTCTGGGCTCCTTGGATTGGATAATTTAAATCCTCACAAACTCCTCGAGGCACAGCCTCATTCCCAGGTGTGGTGGGGAGGGGAACACCCACTTTTTCTCATGGTCTGGTTTTTTTCTCGAGCAGAATGAGATCATCTACTTGCAATCCCAGCAGAAAACGTCTGATGATTATGACCTCTCTGTCACGAGACAGCTGGAGGTAAGACCAGGATGGGAAGGAAGGGACACAGGAATTTCCGTTGTCTGTCTGTCTGTCTTGTTAGGTAGCCTGTCAGGTGGTTCTCAGGAGGAGTAAGAAACCTGCCCTGTGACTCTCTACTGGCCTGAGTCACATCTTGCCAGATCTGACCCTTTGTCCCAGGCAGCCTCTGCTACGGGTATTGCTGCAGAATTTTGTCCCTAGGGCCACTTTGTCCATTTAAAGACTCCCCCACTTCAGGGAGCCTAGCCTAGGCCCTTGCAACTATAAATTTATCCCAGGTTGGCAAATTGCAGACAGATCTCTGCCTCAGTCTTTTTTCTCTCCCTTGTCCTGGCTGTAGCCTGTTCTCAATCAATAATAGTTATTACAAACATATCTTGAGCAAGTACTACATACCAGGTATTAGGCTAAGTGCTTTGCTTGCACTCTCATTTAATCTTCACAGCGGCCCTATGAGGTAGGTGCTCCATTTTACAGATGAGGAAACTGAGGTTCAGAGAGGCAAAGTCACTTGACCAACATCATGGAGCTGGAATACTGTCTGAGCTTTGCATTGTATTTAGCTGCCAATAACACAGACCCAAAATAACTGGGGCCTAATCAAGATGGAAGTTTATTTACTTTGTTAAGAAATAAGACTGAAGTCATGATGTCATGAGGGACCCAGGCTCCTCTTTTTTGTTTTGCTATCCTTAGTGTGTGGCTTACACTCCCAAGGATGCCTCTTAGTTGTGAGGATGAGTATGGCTGCCGATGGTCCAGCCATAACACATATATATTGCCCTGCTGGTTGAGTCAGCCAGCTTGAAAGTTCTTTCCCGGAAGTCTCAGCCAATGACTTCTGTGTTTACACCTCACTGGCCATTCCTATTGCCAAGGAGAGTTGGAAATACAATTTTTAGCTGGGCACATGGCCACCCTAAATACAACCAAGGTTTTGTTATCCAGGTATAAAGGGAGAATGGATACCAAACATCTGCCAAAAGTGTGAATTCAGAGAGTTGACTCTAAAGCCCCCTTTAAATCCAATGGTTTCTGGCCCAGGAACTGTGTTCCTAGGTCATTTCCTTTCTCTTCTCTGTGGCTTATTTCTGTTCTTGGCATATGCACCTGGTAGACACCTATGGCGGTGCCATTCTCTAGTGGGCCACTGGGGGGAAGCAAAGCACATGATGCCCGTTGCGCTGCTGCCGCTCAGAGAGGCCCTCCCCAGGAGTCCAGGTGTGAGGAATTAGACTTCCAGGCAGGACCCAAGTCCAAGGACACCCTTCCCACGCTGGGCACAGACTTGCAGTCCCATGTCCTCGGCTTCGGGTCACCCAACGTCCAGGTGCTTTCTTGAGGTTGGGGTTAGTGCTGCTCTGCATCTCTGGGTTTTGAAGGCCTAAAGGGGGGCAGCTTAGGGAAGCTGGGCTCACCAGGCAACCCCAAGCCTCTCTCCCACCATCAGCTTTTCTTCCTTTGGCACTAAAGGGACTTCTGGAAGCCTTTTCAAATGCAAAAACAGGAGGATTTGTCTTAATAGCCCCCGGCTTTCTTAGTTCTGCTCCCATCTGCTCTGTTCTTGGAACCTTGCCACACACCTTCCATTTCATCATCTCCAGCCCCACTGGGAGAAAAGGTGGGGCCAGTCTTTGACGGGAGGGTTTTGCATAGGAGTTAAGTAACCAGGCCCTGGGAACACATGCGTGGCTGTAACTCTCGGGAAAGTCACTTCCTAGCTGTGTGACTTTGGGAAAGTTATTCAACCGCTCTGAGCCTCAGTTTTTTCACCTGTAAAGTGGGGGTAATAATTGTTCTCACTTCATAGGACTGTTACTTTCACGTTGTTACTAATAATTGTCCAAGTAAAGAGTTGAACCCAAGGTCAGGTACTTAGACAACTTGATACAGGAGAGCTAAAAACAAGTTTACTTTTCTTCTCTGACCTCAATATTCCTCATCTGAAAACTGGGTCAATGTTGTGAGGATGCATGCAAAATGCCTGGAACATTTTAGCTGTTGGATTAGTTATCACCATCATATTAGGCTTTAAAAAAAAATTGTGAACTTTTAAAAAATATATTTTGTTGACTTTAGAGAGAAAGGGAGAGGGAGAGAGAGATACAAACAGCAGTGATGAGAGAGAATCGTTGATCGGCTACCTCCTGCATGTCCCCTACTGGGGATCGATCCTGCAACCCAGGCATGTGTCCTTGACTGGAATCGAACCTAAGACCCTTCAGTCCATAGGCAGACACGCTCTATCCACGGAGCCAAACCAGCTAGAACAAATTGTGAACCTTTGATGCACCTTTAGAACGAGAGGGTAGCTCTTGCTGAACTATGAGAAAAATGCAGTCCTGGGCACTGAACATTCTAGTAGCTAGGACAGGAAGCTGCCTGGTGCAGTGGTTGAGAGACTGTTGGAATCCTGACTTCCCTTTCCTGGGTGTGTGTCTCAGAGCCTCAGTTTCTTCACCTGGAAAATGGGCGTGGAGGGAGGGCTGACCCCTTGGAATGATTACCTGGGACAGAGCCCTGGGGAAGGGGGTGGGTCCTTCAGGGACCATTTTACCTTTGCAAGTTGAGGACTCAGAGGGCGGTGCTGGAAGCTTTGGAGCATTCACCCGAGCGCAGTGATTCTCAGCCTGGGCTGCGAGTCAGAATCACCTCTGAGGCTTTAACATTTCCCATGCCCAGGCTGCACCCCATACCAGTGACTCTGAATCTGAGACTGGGGTCTGTGCAGCAAATATATATATATTTAATATTTATTTCAGAGAGGAAGGGAGAGGGAGAGAGAGATAGAAACATTAATGATGAGAGAGAATCATTGATCAGCTGCCTCCTGCACCCCTCCCCCCCCACTGGGGATTGAGCCCTGACCTCTTGATTCATAAGTCAAAGCTCAACCACTGAACCATACACCAACTGGGCTGCACAGCAAATATTTTAAAGCTCTGAGGTGATATTAACTTGAAGGCAAGCTTGCGATCCAGTGGACTCTAGGAGATTCTTAAACTTCGTTGGGCGTTAGAATCTCCTGGAGGTTCATTAAAACACAGATTGCCAGGCCACACCCAGAGCCTCTGGTTTGGTCTGCACTGCAGCCCCATAACTTGTATTTCTAACCGGTTCCCCATTGAAGCTGACACTGCTGGTCCTGGGACCCCACTTTGAGAACCATGGGGCTCGAGCAATGTTTTAGCCTGTGAGTGGTGAAATTAGTTTGTTGGACTGCAACCAGCATTTAAAAAATAATGAGACAGAATAGAAAAGAAAATATTAGAACACACAATAAGAATATTCATTTGTGAAACTTTAATTTCATTTGATTAGATAATATATATGAACACACACACACACACACATACACATACATATGTATGTAGGTAGGTAGAGATTAGGCTGCAAATATAAAATACATTTCTTCCTGTGGGTGGGCTATAATTTTTAATAAATGAGTCACCAGCTTTCAATTAAAAAACAAAACTAACCAATGCCCTAGCTGGTTTGGCCCAGTGGATAGAGCGTTGGCATGTGAGCCAAAGGGTCCCAGG
Source organism: Eptesicus fuscus (assembly GCF_027574615.1). Classification (NCBI taxonomy): domain Eukaryota; kingdom Metazoa; phylum Chordata; class Mammalia; order Chiroptera; family Vespertilionidae; genus Eptesicus; species Eptesicus fuscus. The sequence continues at coordinate 9,966,158 of NC_072495.1, read as the reverse complement.
TTCGATTCTATCAAGGGCACGTACCTTGGTTACAGGCTCCTCCTTGGCCCAGGCCTGGACCCTGGTTGGGGCTCATGCAGGAGGCAACCGATCGATGTGTTTCTCTCAGATCGATGTTTCTCTCTGTCTTTCCCTCTCTCTAAAAATCAGTGGGAAAATGTTCTTGGGTGAGGATTATAAAAAAAAAAACTAACTACCCAGTACACATGTAGATATACATAAGTTATGTATACAATACATAACATACATTATGTACTAGTATACAATAAAACTTACATTAAGTAATACTTATCCTATTATCGGCAATGCATACTAGTATTTTTCTCTTTCTTTTCTGTTCTACTTCATTTTTAAATGCTGACTGAGGCTCATTAATTGATCTTGCACCCCCTTTGAGGTTTGAAAACCTGCAGTGTGGAGACCCTGGCCCCAGAGGGTCCTGAACCCTCACCCCCACTGAAAGTCTTTAGGGTGGGCTGACCCCAGAGTGGCAGCCTGGCTGACCTGGGGTGGGACTTGGGGTCTGCCACCAGGAGAAACTGAGGAAGACCAGAGAGGAGGCGGACATGTATGAGGACAGCTACAAGGAGATCCAAAAGACCTTGGAGAAACTCAAGAGCTCAGTGGAGAATCTTTTTAAGAAAATAAATTGTGATTCCACCAAGATCCTGGTGCAGTTAGGGGAGACAGGGAAAGTCACCGATATCAACCTTCCACAGTACTTTGGTGAGTCAAGCTGGGGCCCGTTAAATTCTTAGGAACCATTTCCAGAGCTTTCTGTCACCAGGCATGAGGACTTGTTTTTGTTTGTTTCATTTTTGTGGTAGTAAGTCTGGTGGTAAAGCATGTGGGCACTAATGCTCGCCTGCCTGGATTCAAATCCTGATTGTATTCTTACAAGCTGTGTGACTTTGGGCAACTTTCTGAACCTCTCTGTGCTTTAGCTTTTTCATCAAAAGAAAGAAAGAAGTGATCTTTATCAGGGCAGGACTGCCAGTTTGTTGATACTTGATTTTTCCTTCCATGCATCCACAGTCTACCACAGTGCCTGGCATAGGAGGCATCCAGTAATTATCTGTAGAATGAATGACTGACTCCGGAGACTGCGTGGGGCTATGTAACACAGGGAAAAGGGCAGCCCCCCCCTAACCCAGGCAGATCCGGGAAACATTCCTGCAGGTGGCAAGGCCTGACCTGGGTGTTAAAACTCCAGTAGGGGTTATTCAGGGAAGGTGCAGTGAAAGCATTTTAGACAGAAGGCACAGCATGAGCAAGGCCTGAGGTCTGAGTCAGGGAGAGCACTGGGGAAAAATCAGTAGTTTAAAGCAGGGCAGTCCAAGCCTTCCAATTTTTACTGTAACCCAGTGTTTCTCAACCTTCTTTTCATTATCACCTTCTAAGGAGCCTTTTAAAATATTCTTTCCCTAATTGCCCCACCCTCATAAAAATGTAATACTGTTGATACACTGTAAACTGTGTGTCTCCTGTATGTATATGTGTACTTTATACGTTAGAGCAGGGATGGGAAACCTTTTTTTCTGCCAAGGGCCATTTGGATACTTATAACATCATTCTCGGGCCATACAAATTATCAACTTAAACATCAGCCTGCTATATTTGGTCAAACATTTAATGAACTCATCCCTAATGCCTTGGCCGGGCCAGACCAAATGATTTTGCCCAAGGGCCAGACATTCCCCACCCCTTCCTTATAGTCAGTTTACTTTTTGCCTCTCAAGAACCAAATTTTACCTTTTTGGGTGATACTGCCCCCTTAAGAATGCATGGTGTAACCCAAGAGAAAGCCATTGTCCATATAAGAGCGCATGGCAGCCCCCACTTCCTATTCCTTCCATTCCTCTCTAGTGGGGGACACCACCCCGAGATTCCCCTCTTGGTGGTGATCTTGAGCGCCTTGTTTTTCCCCAGCCATTATTGAAAAGAAGACCAACGACCTGCTGCTGTTAGAGTCCTACAGGCGGTTCCAGGAAATGGAAGAGGCAGAGACCGAGACCCCGCCGTCCTTCAGCAACCCTTTCTGGGGCAGCTCTGCCCTCTTCAAGAGTGCAGACCCCACCAAGGTCAACCCCCCGGTGCTCAGGACTGACCCCTTCAGCGACAGGTTGGATGAAGGTGAGTTCTCTTTCTACCCAGATCTGCCCAGGTCACTGGGGCAAGGCTCCTAGGAAGCCCGCGGTCATGAGGGTCTGCAGTGTTGAGCCTCAGTTTCCCCCTTTTTACGAGCCCATCACTTTCATCGGGTACCTTCTTGGCTGTGGCCACTTGACATGCTTCCCTTAGGGATGCTTCTCCCTGTGGCCCAATGGCCTTGCCGCAGACCCTGACGTGCAGTTGTCCTGGATATATTTTAAAATCACAACTGTTTTATGACTATTTAAAATGAATCTTAAGCCCTCGCTGGTTTGGCTCAGTGGATAGAGTGTCGCCCTGCAGACTGAATGGTCCTAGGTTCAATTCCAGTCAAGGGCACATGCCTGGGTTTCAGGCTCGATCCCCAGTAGGGGATGTGCGGGAAGCAGCCAATCAGTGATTCTCTCTCATCATTGATGTTTTTCTTTCTCTCCCTCTCTGAAATCAATAAAAATATATTTAATGAAATAAAATGAATCTTAAGATATCCAAAATTTCCAAATTGGCAGGTTAGGGGCTCACAAGATCTCACCTCTCACCCTCACCCTATGCTCTTGAGCCTCTATCCACCCATGACCTTCCTTGGTCCTGTCCCACCCAGAAGCCTTCCATTGATCTTCCTTCCTTTCAGAGTTCATGGCACTCCCCCTCATGGCGGAGGGAGGGTGAGGAACCAGCCCTTCTCCCTGAACCTGGGGATAAAATCGGCCCCACTTGGTTTGGGGAGGGCAGGTTGGCAGCTTGTATGGGAAGCCTGAGAAGTGGATGCACCCCTGAAGCCTGTAATTTCACCTGTGAGAATTGGTCTTACAGGGAAAACATATTCAGGGGTCTAAGATGAAGGTGGTAGGATGTTCTCGGCAGCCCCAAACTGGAAGTGACTGAAATGCCCACTCATTAGAGATTGGTTAAAGAAGTTACCATTCACCCCACATACAATGGGATACCATGCAGCCCCGAAAAGAATGCGATGGTATATAATATATTCAGTGGTTCTCAACGGGGGTGATTTACTCCTCAGGGGACTTTTGGCAATGTCCAGAGATATTTTTGGTTGTCACAACTTGGAGGAGGGGATACTACTGGCGTTAGGGGCCAGGGATGATGCTGAAATCCAACAATTGTACAATGCACAGGACAGGCCTTCATAACCCTGATATATATGATGAGAGAGAGAGAGAGAGAGAGAGAGAGAGAGAGAGAGAGAGAGAGAAGAAGAAGAAGAAGGAGGAGGAGGAGGAGGAGGAGGAGGAGGAGGAGGAGGAGGAGGAGGAGGAGGAGAGAGGGAAGTTGAGAGGGAGGGAAAGAGGATGACACCTTAATTATGCACTTGAGAACAAAGAGGATGTAGAGGCGACTTATGGTGGATATTTCTAGGTGGTAGTTTGCAGAGAACTTTACATTTCTGAGTTAAACAATTCTGTATTGTTTAAGTTTTTTTTTTGTTTTTTTTTTTGTTTTTTTTTTTTTTTACAATGACCTGTGTCACTTTAGTAATCAGAGAAAAAAGTAGATTTTGAAAATGCTGCCCCGCCTCTCTGAGCAGCATTTCAAGTGTGCAGGTGTGCCAGGGACGGATAGAAAGGCCTGCCAACACGCATGCGCACGTGTGGGCACGCCTTCTGTTCTATTTAGCCGAGGCAACCAAAACTTAGCAGGAGTGAAAGCTGGGTCTCGTGTCAGCCGCCTTAGGCCAGCTTCCCTTGGCCCTTGGAATTCCTGAAAGAGGTGGTTTGTGGGCATAGATGGCAAGGTCAGATGTCTTCTCCTCTGTTCAAGGGAATGTTGATAAACATTGGCTTCCCTTAGCTCACTCATCCCTGTGGCTCACATGTGTGGATTAAAAGAGACACCCCCGCTGGGCACATTAATTAGAAAAAGGTGCCCCTTTTGGGTACACATGGTTTGGCAATGTAGTAGGGGCTGGATTTCAGCCCATTCATTCATCATTCATTCATTCATTCATTCATCTGTCTCCACCTGGCATCCTTGTGCAGTCTACCTCCTGAACAATGGCACATGGGGTGGCCCTGTCTCCTTGAGATTAAACCAAACTCACCCGGGAGAAAACAACAGTTATTGTCCGGGCATCCCTGAGCAGTACATCTCTGCCTAACCTCTTCCTCCCCGAACCTCGAGAACGGTCATACTCCAACCCCAGCCTTGTGGAGGAACCCAAACCAGGCTTGGACATTCTTGCCTTGGGCACCCACGAATGGGGCAGAGAGGCACTGTCCCTGGGAGGGAGGTGTGCTGGGTTCGACTGTCAAACTCTTCACCCGAGTCTCACTTCTGGCGCAGTGGAACACCCCCTGGACCACAGCAGCCTTCGGCGGATGGTGCTCGGCAACTACACCGCGAGGGAGTCTCGAAATAAGGATTTACCGCCGGACAGCATCCCTGAAAAGGGGGACGACCTGAGGTCCAAGAGGAAGGCCCAAGTCAGCATCTGACATGGGTGGGGCCACATTTGTACCATAACCTGAGAGAATAAATGTTTTGTTCTGTAACCCCACTGCCTCTTCACATTCACTTCTAGGAGACTAGGGCGCTGGGAGCCACCTCGGAACAGGGTAGAGGAGCAGGAAGGGTTGAGGTCTAAAGCCCGCACGGGATCCAAGAGCTGTGTGAGGCCACCATGGCCCCGGAGAACCTGAGATTGTGGCCAGCACAGATCTCCCCTTGTCATGTCGACGCGGTGAAGCAGGGATTAGTAAAGCGTAGGGGTCAGGGGGAAACCAAAATATTTAACTTCATGTCGCAGAATCGCATGGGGGTGCAGCAGCCACTCACAGGCAAGAACTGGGAGCCACATAACCTCTGCGTCTGTGTGTGTGTGTGTGTGTGTGTGTGTGTGTGTGTGTGTGTGTGTGTTTGTGTGTGTTGGATGAACGTATCACTGCAGAGCTGTATACAGGGCGTCTTGCCCTGAAACACACACTGCACTTGAATGCTCTGAGCTGGGGCCCCTCCCAGGCCTTCCTGGGTCCTGGCTGTGTTTCTGCAGAGCCCCAGGAAGTAGGTTCTGGGCATGAGGCATGTGGGTCATTGCAGTGAGTGGAACATGGTGGGGCACCCTGAGTCCTTGCCCGCCCAGCTTGCTGTTGACTTTGAAAGGGGCCCCATTTCCCGGCAGCCCAGGCTGCGGTCATCATTCGTGCTGATGGGGCTGCCCCTGAGCTCCTGCAGGGGCTCGTGGTTATTCTTGAGCCTTGAAGACTCTCTCCAGTTCTGGCTCTTCTGACTGCCTGGACCCCGTCATTCCTTCTAGGTGGCTCCAGCTGCCACTCCCATCCCCACTTTCAGCTCTTGGCTCCCATCCCATCATTTGCTTGGGCTGTGTCCTGAGTTCTTGGGATTCTCTAGAAAACTTACGAGGGTCTGACGTTCACTCTTCTTCCTGAAAGGCATCTGGGTTTTCCTCTGGGGAACAGCCATGTGTTTGGGGAAGGGGCTGATTTTAGCCCTAGGATGAGATGAGGGTTAATCATGTGACCTAGCTCTGCCAGTCAGAGCACTCCTCCTGTTTCAGGGTTTGTTAGATAGCCCAAAGGCCCTCTTCTGGGATGGGTGTGGAGCTGGGAGAGATGTGCCCCCTCTCCAGTAAGATTGCTGAGGGGATGGACAGGAGCCATTTTGCTCCCTTGGAGAGCAGAGCAACAGGAAAGAAAGCAGCACAGTGGAGAGGCCTCCTCGGGTACTGATGGCACCGTGTGAGCTCCTGGATGCGGCTGTGCCTGAGGCCCTGGGACTTCCGTTACGTGAACCCATTTGTTTCCTAAGTTGGTATTCTCAGCCAAAATAGACCTGAACGCTTTAACCATGACTGATCACTCAAAATCAAGAGTCGATCCATGCCTAGGCCTAATTCCTGGACCTCAGACAGAGTCAGAGATCAGTACCCATTCTCCAACTTCCTAGAGAGAAGTAGACAAGTTCTACTTTATCTCAAATTAGGAATTGATCTCTTACAATGAACAGATGTGATTTTTTTTTTTTCCAAATGGACATATTCTTAGCATGCACGTGCAGCCTCTTCCTCTTAAATCATCATGGGGCCTGTCTAAGCACATTTGTTGGAGAAGCACTCCAATGGTGTCCTGGGGCAAAGGGTGTCGGGGAAGCTGGGCTGTACAACTGCTTGAGCTTTAGTTAACATTCCAGTAAAATGTGGCCCTTGATAGAAATAGTGCTGAGTGGCTGCAAAGGTCTATTTTAAATAAAAAGCCACTAAGATTCAATAATAATGACAGCAGGGCCATCACTAGCTTATACACTGCCTTTGTGGGAACTAGCGAAGGGCCATCCATTCTCCAGGCACTACTGTCAGAGAAACACCGTGAACAAATACACGACCTCCTGTTTATTTGGATGTGGCCTCTGCATGGATGTATGGTCATGTGTTGATAAGCCACCCAGGCTGCAAAGAAGGTGGAGGTAGATACATGAAGCAGCCACAGCTAATAGGCCAGGGGCAGGGATGGCGGCATTCCTGGGCCAAGTGATAGGAGAGCAGGGACTCCCCCTCCCCACAAAGACCAGCCCAGGTGGGGCAGTGAGCCCCTCCCTTAGTCCTTTTCTTCTCCATGGGTGATGATGTGCACCAGGTTCTTATAGTCCAAGTTGCCAGTCACATCAGGGGGGAAGGCGGCAAACATCTGGTCAATCTGCAATGAACCAGCAAGAGGTGCAGAGGATGATGGGAGGGCAAGAAGGAGGGAGGGCTGTGTGCAGAGACAGGCCTGAATGGCGAGGCCGTGGGGATCACGGTATGGGATGGGGATGGTGAGGATTCGTGTCAGGGGGGTAGTAGACGTGGAGATGCATCACTAGACCCCCTCCAGGAAGGCCTTGTCACCCAGATGCTGCAGAGCTGCAGGACCCAAGGTCAGCCCTTCCTGAGGCAGCCCATAGCCTACTGGTCAGCGTGGGCCCAGCTCGGGACCTCTCAGAAGGGCTATTCTAGCCACAGGGAGTGTCGACCAGGACTCTCCTTGGGCCTGAATCTTGGGTCAACACCTCCCTCCAGCTCGTCTGCTTCCTTGTCCTTCCTTCCCAGGTGCTGACCCCAGGGGCCACTCTGCAGGGATGTCCCCAGAACCCAACCTGAGACAGTAAAACAGGTATCACTCACTCAAGTGTGCAAAGGAGCTGGACAGGTTATGGAAGGGAGCAACGTGGGCCTGGTGGGGACTATGGCTAAATGGGGACACACGGGCCACCTACAAAAGTGGCAGCTGCTCAGGGCCAGCTGTTTATGGCCACGTGGTTAAGGAGATCAGACTCTGAGGGAATCTGAGTCTAGAAATCTAGATTAAAAAAAAACAAACACATGCAATTTCCACACTTAAAAAATATTGGCTAGTTATCTTAAAAAACCATACTGGCTACTAATAGCTAACATGTGATAACATTACCCTTATCACATGTCAGCACGTTACACATACTAACTTGTTTAATCCTCACAGTGTACTATAAGGTAGGTTCTATTATTGTCTTCACTTTACAGATGAGGATATTGAGGCACAGGGAGGTTAAGGAGCAGGTCCAAAGGTGAAGGCAGGCTCTTTTATCTGCTTGAGTTTTGGAGGGAAAATCTAAGTAGAATTTTTAGTAAAATGTGGAACTTGATGGAATCAGGCCTGAGAAGGGACTGTCTATAATAATAAAAGTGTAATATGCTAATTAGACTGGACAGCCGAACGACCTTCTGGATGACATTCTGGATGACCTTCCAGGCAAAGCCTGGGCTGCAAGGGTCGGGGCTTCGAGGGCCGAGGCAAGCCACTGCAGCTGCGAAGGCCAAGCCCCTTGCACGAATTTCGTGCATCAGGCCTCTAGTTTAAATAGACTCCTTAGGGAACATTAATATTGATAGGACTGTTGCTGGTTCATATAGGACCTTTGGCAAAGTATTAAGTGTCCCTTCTTCCAGGCACCTTACTGCTACCTCCCAGAAAATGATATATTCTGATTAAAATATGTATGTAAAGACACTTTACTGCCATCTGCTGGAAAACTGTTGCAACAAATACACACTCTGATATACACTGTGTGGCCAGATTATTATGATCTCTGAACGCATAATAATCTGGCCACTCAGTGTATATCCTATATAATAAAAGGCTAATATGCAAATTGTCCCCTCGAACAGGAGTTCAACCAGCAGGCAGGCCGGCCAACCGCCTATGTCCCCTTCCCCTGGCCAGGCTGGCCGGACCCCACCCAGTCACGAATTCATGCACCGGGCCTCTAATATAGATATATATACACACTGAGTGGCCAGATTATTATGCCTTCAGAGATCATAATAATCTGGCCACTCAGTGAATATTATAAGAACAGCTTCCAGGCGAATTGTGTAGTGTGGAGCCTACATGACAGTCCGTGGTACCTGCATGTCGCCCTCCCTCCATCAGGAGATTGGTGCTCTAACCAGGCCTCCCTGCATTGTGAGGGAGGTACCACCTGCATTTACCATCAGTGTTGTCCTGTTAGGCAAGTGACTTTACTTCCCTGGGCCTCAGTTTTTTCCATCTATAAAATGACAATAATACTAGTTCTGACCTCGTGGGGTGATTGAGAGAATGGCATGAAATAAGGGCTCAGTAAACAATGGCAGGTTCTATCTCAGTGTGAGTCAGGGGTGTTTTAGAAAAGAGGAAGATGGACTCCCCGGAAGGGTGATGCCAGGAGCTGGGGTGCAGAGAGCGTCCAAAGGGCCCTGTTACCTCCTCGTTGGAAAATCTCTCCGCCTGTGTGGTCAGCATCTCCTTAATGCTGCAGAGAGAGAAAAGCAGGTGTTGGCTCAAGGTGTGTGTGGGGGAAGCAGGGAGCCTCCACATCCTCCCCCATAGACCCCACTCACTAATCAGCCTTCAGCACCCCTTTGCCTTCGGGGTCAAACACTTTGAATGCGTTGAGAATGGTCTCTTCAGGGTCTGCCCCTGAAACAGAAAACAGGGTTGAAAGGTGCTGCGGGTGGCTTGGAACCTGTTGGACCCCAGGAGGCAGGACCTAAGCCCCCCTCCGCCCAGGTTGGGGGGCCAGGGCAAAGGCTGTCTTGCTTGGAGGAGAGACCCTGCCTTCCTCTGAGCACTGAACCTTGATATTTTTTAAAGAGTGGGTTAAGAATCCAGTTATTTTTTAGCAAAACTCAAGGTCAAAGGTGGATCTAGATTTGGAAAGACTGGGATTCAAATCCTGACTCCAGCACTTGTTAGCTATGTGACTTTCTCTGAGCCTCAGTCCCCATCTGCAGACTGGGGAGCAGAATTGAACCCACTCCTAGATGCTGTTAAATGAGGTGATGCGTACAAAGTGTTTAGCATGAACTCTGGCTCAGTGGGTGCCTTGGAGCAACATTAGCTACTGTCTTCGTTTTGGTTTTTTTTTGGAGAGAGAGAGAAACATCGATGAGAGAGAGACATTGATTGGCTGCCTCCTGAATGCCCCCTACTGGAGATTGAGCCTGAAACCCAGGCATGTGCCCTGACCAGGAATCAAACTGGTGAACTCTTGGCTCATGGGTCGATGTTCAACCACTGAACCATGCTGGCCGGGCTAGCTGCTGTTTTTATTCTCCGCCCCCAAGCAGTACCTCCCTCCCCTCCCCCCGCCCGCAATGTTACTCTGCCTCTGTCTTCTGGCAATCCTTGTCTATTCTCCTAGTGCTTTAATTCATACCCAAAGATGAAGACACATAAAGACAGACAGACACACACACACACACACACACACACACACACACACACACAGATGCACACCAGCTTACCCTTAAGTTTCTCCCCAAACATCGTTAGGAACACCGTAAAGTTAATGGGACCTGGGGCTTCCTTTATCATGTCATCAATCTCCTCGTTTTGCACGTTCACGCGCCCTAGGAAGGGAAACACAAACTCAGGGCCTCCCGGCGGGGACTGAAACAGCGCGCAGCACACCGGCATTTTCCCTGTAATCCCACTTCAGGGAATCTACTCTAAGAATAATCACAGTGGACCCGCCAGAGATTCACGTGAGAAGATGTTCCCAACAGTGTTATTTATTTATAATAGCCAGGCCAAACGCTTATGTAGGAGGGGTTAGTTATATTTAAAATAGTGTCTTTAGAACCTGGAACATTTTATACAGATATTTTAATATTTTACTCCAATGGGAAATGGTCATCTTATAAATTGGCCCTTCTCAGCCGGAGGTGGGAGAGACAGATCAGAGTCCCTGGAGGGTACGTGTTCAAATTATGCCTGCTGTAACCCAGGCAGCCTGGGAGATGCTGACATACCTCCCCACGCTAGTCCTTGCCGCAGGCCTATATAGGACCTTTGCGCAAATTTAAAAAAGATACCCCTTCTTAATTTATTTTCTTTTTAATCCTCACCCGAGGATATGCTTATTGATTTTAGAGAGAGGGGGGAAGGAGAAAGAGAGAGAGAGAGCAGGGGAAAGAGAAACATTGATGTGAGAGAGAAACATGGATTGGCTGTCTTTGGGTATCAAACTCGCAACCTTTCAGTATATAAGATGATGCTCCAACCAACTGAGCCACACTGGCCAGGGCAGGATAATTTGTTTTAAATATAAAAATCCACAATGGCTACAAACATGAAGTGTCCTCTGTCGAACTGTGCAGTGCACAACCTGTACTGCTTGTTCACAGTGACCCTGAGCTCTGGGGATCAGAATGTGTATGTGTGTGTGGGGGGTAAGTGGTGGCAGGTGGGACATATCCTATCTAATAAAGAGGGAATATGCAAACTGACTGCAACTCCGAGACAAAGATGGCGGTGCCCACAGCCAATAAGGAGTGAATATGCAAATTGATGCAACAAGGCGAGAGGCGGAAGGCAGCTCTGGGCGGGAGTGAAGGCAGTGCTGGCAGCCAGGGGAAGGAAGGCCTATTCTTGCACAAATCTTCATACATAAAAGAGTAATATGCAAATCAACCGAATGGCCGAACAGTGGAATGACCATCCAGATGACCATCCGGACAACCATCCGGGACCACGCTATGACACCCACTGGCGCCAGGCCAGCCAGGGCGGGTGCGATGTGATTGGTTGGGGGGCCCAGCCATTGCCCATGATTGCCCCACAGGGGGAGGCCCAGGCCACTAGCCAGTGGGCTTCTGTGAGGGAAGTCCGGGTCCCAGGTGCCGGCAGCTGGAGGGCATCCTGGGTCCCGGGTGCTGGAGGGAAGCCAGTGCCAGCAGCCAGGGCAAGGAAGGCTTACTCTCAAATTTCATGCATCGGGCCTCTAGTATATTATGAAAAGGCTCCGTGCACTTATGCTCACATTTGAGATGTACATTTAAAAAAGCTGAATCCAAAATAGAATGATTCCAATTATTAACCTCCCCCTCCAATATACCTAGAAAAGACTTAGAGGCTGAAATGTTAACAGTGGAGTGTGGCCTAATGGGTACTGTTGTTTTCTCCTTTATACTTCTCTAAATTTTCCAAGTTTTCTGTTGTGAGCTGGCACTGCATTCAAATCACACACACACAAAGTAATAAAAAGAAAAGAAAAGATATGAGGACACTCAACAGTTAAAGTCTTCTTTCCTATCCTCTGAAATTTGTCTTGAAGGTCAATCATGGTTGAGCTGTTTCTTTGGAAAAGGGCAAGCTCTTCACCTTTTCAATGGTCCCACCTCCTGGCCCTCATGGGCGTGGGATGGACCCTCCTGCAGGCCTAGAGGGGCAACGTACCAAGAGCAGCAAAGGTGTCCCTCAGATCATTCTTGTCGATGAAGCCATCCCTGTTCTGGTCCATGATGGTGAAGGCCTGTGGAAGGGAGGTGGTTGGCTGGTCAGCCCAGGAAAAATCGGGGGCAGGAGCCCAAGAGGCTGGGCCAGGGGGTAGGGGAAGTGGGATTCTGGGATTTTCAAGGAACGTTGAAGGACCTTAAATCCAGAGTCAAAGATTTAAAGCAACCTGGCAGTTCCTCAAAATGTTAGGCATAGAGTTACTGTATGATCCAGAAACTCATCTGGCAGGTTTCCAGTCAAGAGAATTAGAACATCTGTCCACACAGAAACCTGAACATGAATGTCCATAGCAGCATGTCCATTATAGCCCCAAACTGGAAACAGCCCACTGTCCATCGATGGATGGATGGATAAACAAAATGTGGTCTATCTATACCAGGGGTGAGGAACATCTGGCCTGTGGGACATATAAGGCCCTCATAATCATTTGGCCTGGCCCTGCCAAGGCACCAGGGGTGAGTTAATTAAATGTTGGACCAAATATAGCAGGCTAACTTTTAAGTTGATAATTTTATATGGCCAGTGAATGATGATATAAATATCCAAATGGCCCTTGGTAGAAAAAAGGTTCCCCATCCCTGATATACAATGGAATACCATTCAGCCATAAAAAAGGAAGGAAAGAATGGCAGGTACTACAATGTAGGTGAGCCTTGAAACACGATGCCAAGTGAAAGAAGCCAGGCACAAAAGGCCACATATTGTGTGATTCAATTTCTACGAAATGTCCTGAGTAGGCAAGTCCATAGAGACAGAAAATAGACCAGCGGCCACTAGGGGCTGGGGAAGAGGGACGTGTGGAGTGACTGCTAACAGGTATGAGCTTGCTTTTGAGGGTGATGAAAATGTTCTGAAATTAGATAGGGATAATGGTTGCAAAACTCCGTGACTGTACTAAATTGCCCCTGAACTGTACACTTACTTTTAAAATGCCCATTTGTGGTATGTGAACTATATTTCTATAAAGCTGCTATTGAAAAAGAAAACAAGTTAAAAGCTAGGGTCTCGTGTCTGCCCGCCGACTCGCCAGCCCACATTATCTGTAAAAGAGAGCTGGTAGTCTTTCTCAGCCAGCTAGCAGGGAGACTCCAAGAGCTGTGTAAATGCCCAAGGGTTTTATAAATGACATGTCATCACTATATTTTTTTTGAGTTCTTGGCAGCAGCTGGAACCATGTCCCCTGTCCCCACCTCCAGCAGCTGATCTCCTCTCAGAGGTTGGGATGGGGTGAAGGAGAGGGGTAGTGGCTTTTCCTCCCTGGAAGGTGACTATTTTAAGTTCAGATATGACATTTCATCCCAGGAATTCCTCGTTCCCTGGTGGCCTGTGGGACACAACATTCCTGTGATTGAATGTTAGTGGGGACGAAAGGTCCAAGTGTGCACATCCCATTTGGACATCCCAGTGGTCTCCCCTTTGGTGTAAAACACACTGGCCTCTTTAGCAAAGCTTAGCATATTTTCCTCTGAAGGGCCAGGTTTGGGAGCCTGGGTGACTCAGTGTGAGCCAATCACAACTGCTGGAAAAATAATTAATTGTCTGTCCTTCAAAGCCTTCAGGCGGTGGCTTCATTTTGCCTGATTGGTACTTAGTTTGCTTCCTAAGGCACAGTCCCGTAGAATGTGATAGGGTTTCAGACCTCGCTGGTATTCAACCATCGAGGACTGTAAAATTTGAAATCCAAGAGATACTGTTTTTCATCTCTCAGATTGGCAAAAATATTTTAGACTATTAGCCAATGTTGACAGAGATTTGAGAGAAAAAAGCACTTTTTCCTCTTGGGGCTAATGGGAGTAGGAATTAGCATCTCATTTCTGGAGGACAATTTAGACCAGGGGTCCTCAAACTTTTTAAACAGGGGGCCAGTTCACTGTCCCTCAGACCGTTGGAGGGCCGGACTATAGTTAAAAAAAAACACTATGAACAAATTCCTATGCACACTGCACATATATTATTTTGAAGTAAAAAAACAAAACGGCAAAAACACCCGCATGTGGCCCGCGGGCCGTAGTTTGAGGATGCCTGGTTTTAGACCAATGAAACATCATTTCGAGAGAGAAACTTCTGATTGGTTGCCTTCCGCATGTGCCCTGATTGGGGATTGAACCCCGCAACCTTTTGGTGTACGGGATGACGCTCTAACCAATTGAACCACTAGGCCAGGGCTGCTAGGTATGTATGTATGTATGTATGTATGTATGTATGTATTTAATTCCTTTGACCTAGCAATCCTGCTTTTAGGATTTTACTCCAAGGAAATAACCAAAGATACAAGCAAAAATGTGTTACTTATGAAAAAATAAAACATTCTAAACACATGTAACACCCCACTGTAGGAAGTGGTTTAAATAAATGATAGAAAATGTTGATACTGAATTGCTCAAAGAAAACTAGAAGACACTCATTGGCAGGTGCAGAAGACTGTAATATATATCAATCAAACATGACTAGAAGGCTGTATACCCAATCTGGGGTTGTTTGGAGGCTAACGACATCTAAGCAAGAGGTTCCCATGAGGAACACGGAATGAGGGGAAGGTGCTCCTCAAAGGGTGGGAATCTGCCTCCAGGCTAATGATTCCATAGCTGCACCCACCTCCTTAAATTCCTGGATCTGGGTCTGTTCAAACATGGAGAACACGTTGGAATTGGCGCCCTCTGCTCTCTTCTTGGCTTTCTTGGGTGCCTAGAGTGGGGGGAAGGCATCGATTAAAAGAGTCAGAAATTAGAAAATTAGCTCAGGCCCTGTCTCTGGGTGAGCCTCAGCTGCTCATCTGTGAAATGGGGGTATGGTGTCCACACTCCTCTCAAAACAGTGATGCTGGAGGGATAAAAAGACACAACATGACATTTCTAAAAGGCCCTCTGGTTCTGGTGGATCATAAGAGATTGAGGATCTTGCAGCAGCCTCCTTTTAAAAACTTGCTCGGCTGGTGTGGTTCAGTGGTTGAGTGTCGACCTATGAACCAGGAGGCGGTGATTTGATTCCCAGTGAGAGCACATGCCTGGGCTGCAGGCTAGGTCCCCAGTGTGTGTGTGTGTGTGTGTGTGTGTGTGTGGGTGTGTGTGTGTGCGTGCAGGAGGCAGCTGATGGATGATTCTCTCTCATCATGATATTTCTGTCTCTTTTCTTCTCCCTTCCTCTCTCTGAAATCAATAAGAACATATTTAAAAATATTTTAAAACTAGGAGAGGTGTGTCTCTGGGGATGGAGCCATGCTTTCAGATCAGCCCCTGCAGGGTCCAGCGCTTTTGTTCCAATGCATTTCACAAAAAGTTCAGTAATGCACAGAAGGAGAATTGATTGGGGGCGGGAGTCGGGCTCACTAAACCATGAGGAATGTCGAGATGAAATGACACTTTTTCAGGGTGTTAAAACCCATTCGCTCCCCCACCCCCACACACAATTTCCCCCTGATCCAAATGGCAGCGAAATCTCTCTAAATGTTCCAGCCTTGCACCACACAGACAGTGCAAAGACGACTTTAAATAGTTACAGCTTAAACACTGGTACATACATTATTTAATTCTCATAACTGCTCTATCAAGTAGATGCTGTTATTACCGTCACCTTTTTACTGGGGAGGCAACTTAGGCTCAGAGAGGTTGGGTCATTTGCCCAAGGTCACATAGTCACAAAGCAAAATGCAGAGCTGGAGTTGAACTTGGGCAGTCTGGCTCCAGGGTCTGTGCTCCCGACCACTCTCCTATGCTGGCCCTAATTTGGGGGCTTCCTGCTTCGGGAGGGGGACACCTAACCGAACTGCGCCTGGAAAAAGGTTTTAATTTTGCAAGTTCAAAAGGTGAAAACAAAAAGATCTTTTCCCCAGCTGCCCGAACAAGAGAAAAGAATTACAATTTGATCCTTAAAAGCGTTCAATCCCATTTTGCAAGCCCTGGGAGTTATTGATTCCTCCGGAGGTCAGTAGACAAGCCATAAAAAAGCCAACTCTCTTATTTTGTTTTTGCAAGTCCCCGGGAGCTGCTGTTATTTGTGGCTTATCAGGGCATTGATTGGGGTTCCTCTGTGCGTACACAGCCAGCAGCGCTTTCCCCACCGGAGCCTGGGGTCCTCAAAAGCCACCGCCCCACCCCCTCCTGCCCCCTTAGTCCTTTGCTTATAGGTGGTGTTCCCTTCTCACCCACCCAGCATTACTCACCACCGGGAGCCCTGGCTACTCACCATGGTGGAAAGGACTCAGCGCTGGTTCCCTAGAAGAATCCCACAGGCTTCCTACTCTCCTCGCCCGAACAATAAATACTTCCTCCCCATGTTTAAAAATAACCGCATGACCACTTTTGGCAGTTAATAGGTAAGCCCCCCCTCCGTCCCCACCCCATGCCGTTCTTCTGAAGTAAGGGCAGCTCATTCGACACCTGGTGACACTTGAGACCCAAAAAGGCATTCAAGGTTAAAGAGGCGGGCGGCTGGGTCGTGGGGAGAGATGCTTTCTGCAGCGCTTGGGCGGGCGACACTTGTGCTTGTCAGTTTTGAGATGGAAAATGGCAGGGAGAGGGGATTAGAAGTCTCATGTGATCAGGCACGGGTCCCATCGCAGGGCCTTTGCACCTGCAGGTCCCTCTACCTGGAATGCTTTTCCATCCCACATCTGCAAGGCTCCCTTCCTCTCCTCCTTCAGATCTTTGCTCAAATGTCACTTTCTCAGTGAGACTTCCCCACCACCTGATTGAAGTAGCCACTCACGCCCTGCACTCTGTTCTCTGTTTTCTCCACAGCATTTCTCACCCCCTAATGCACTATGCACTACAGAGTGAGCGGAATTCACTTACTTTTGTTGTTGTTGTTGTTCAGTGTCGGTAGACAGCTCCAGAGGGCAGGGTCCTCACCAACTTCTCCCTGGCTCCCCGCTCATGACCGGCACAAAGCAACTGCTCAACAAATACTTGTTGGTTGACTGAAGAAATAACTCACTTACCAACCGAGCACTCACTATGGGCCAGGCGGGTTCTCGGTAAATGGCAGCCATCACTCACCTTCCTTCTCGGTGAAAAAAAAAATTCCATTTTGGAGGCACAAATCCAAGAACCATTTATTGCCTTGACAAAAAAAGATGTGTTTTTCCCCCCTCTCTCTAGTTATACATGGGTTATAATTACCCCGAAGCATCTTCTAACAGAGTCTTTAATAACAAAATCCGTGTTTTGTTGTGTATTCATAGGTGTGTACACAGACACTCCAGTGGCACCTGCACTGCACACGCACATGCTCACGCATGCACAGGCAAATCACTCCCATGCACCCATGCACATACACATTGGCACACACACTCACACACATGCTCAAGCACACAGACAGGTCAAGAGCTTTTCTGCCCAAGATTCTCTGACAACTTGCTAAGGGTCTGATGACCTCTGAAGCTTCCCTCATGTAAGGGACACACACATCATAAACTTCAACTTGACAAGAGTAGGAATTCATGTTCAACTGTAACGTGGTACAGTGATCTATTTTGATAGTATAGCAGTGTATTATTTCATTATTTTTAAAGCTCAAGTATTGGTTTACTACATAAAACGAAAGCTAAAACAAGCAAAACTTAGGGAAACACAAGAGAAACCCAAAAATGACTTCCTGGATTTTTTTTTTTTAATATATTCCATTGATTTTTTACAGTGAGGAAGGGAGAGAGACAGAGAGAGAAACATCAACGAGAGAGAAACATCGATCAGCTGCCTCTTGCACAGCCCCCACTGGGGATGTGCCCGCAACCAAGGTACATGCCCTCGACCGGAATCGAACCCGGGACCCTCCAGTCCGCAGGCCGACGCTCTATCCACTGAGCCGAACCGGCTTCGGCTTCCTAAACTTTTAAGACCTGATTTGTGAACTAAAACAAGGAGGTGCATTTCCAACAAGGGTGTTGCCGTCCACACAGTGGCTGGGAAAATGATGTGCAGGGAACACCTCAGAGTAAAACCACCGAGCGATGCCAATAATAAACCGTCCAGAAGGAAAGGCCGGAAGTGAGCAGGCACAGTTGATCCTCCACCAACACGAGGGTTTAGGGTGCTTACCCCCCAGGAAACCCGCGTATAACTTCTGACGGACGGCCCTTCGCATGCGCAGATTCGCAGATTCGCCAAACTGCACCTGGAAGCGGTGCACACACACACACACAGGCGGCGTAATGTACACGCGGTTGCGAATCTGCGGTCGCACGTGTGAAAATGCTGTCTCAGACCCTCCGTTGGTTGAATCCCCGGATGCGAAACCCGCGGAGACGAAGGGCCACCTGTATTTCTGGGGGGGAAACAAAACAAAACCCGCCTGTAAGTGGGCCCCCGCCGTTCAAACCCGCGTTGCTCAAGGGTCAGCTGTTACGCGAGGACATTTTCTTCCGCCGAGGACGCGAGGAGCTCGGCAGGACCCTGACGCTGGGTGGGTGAGGAAGCAACGCGCACACACCCCACTAAATGTCCTGGTAAAATTCACCCAACTCCCAGGACTCAGAGAGAACCTGACGGGCTTCCGGGGGGAAAGAACAGAGCTCCAGTGGAGACACTCTGACCGGCATCGGACTCTCCTGTGGTCACGCTGGAGGCGAGCAGAGGACAGGGGGCTGCGGCCCACAGGCCCCCAAGGCCCCCGAGGGGCCTGTCGTCCGCCCGATTGAGGAGGAGGCACACTTCCTCCTGGTTCTCCTCCAGAGGACCTAGTGCGGCTGCTCAGAGTGTGGGAGTCGGAGAAACCAAGGTGCGAACCCAGGCCGGTTGCGTGACCTTCCTGTGCAGGTCTGTTCTCTCCGCGTCTCCGTTTCCTCATCTGTAACATGGCCATGACCGTGGCACTCACCGCTTAGGGGTGTCAGGAGGATGGCATGGGATGAACGCATTGTGGGCACGTGATAAATGTCAGCCACTGTGACTGTTTTGGGGTGCTTGGCTCTCAGACCTGGGTGCACCCCCCCTCCCGCCCACACTTGGGACCAGGAAGTTTCTAGCCTTTTTCTCAGGCCTGGAAAACGTGGCCTCACCAGGTGGAGGGGAATCCTTGGCCGGGAACTATCCTCTTTCCACCGCCTATTTGGAGCCCGCCGTGGAGCGTCGCAGGGTCGGAACCTCCATTTGAAATTGGGTCCAACGCCTTGGCCTGAGTCCCCTGTGTTTTCAGTGTCATGCAAGGAGGGCTTGGAAGGAGAGGAGACAGGTAAGGGACGTTTGCATTCCTGTAAGCCTTTGATTCCCTGCTTTGCAGATCACTGTAAAAGTAAACATTAACCTTTCAATTTCAAAATGATATGTGGATGGACGAATCTCTGCTGTTGGTACCTACGTACTGCATATAGAATACCAGTTAAATCGGAATTTGAGAAAAACACGCAGTCATTGGGGGCCATCTGGGGCACTGGGAATGTATCTTGACCCAGGGGCTGTTTGCACAGATGTGTTATGTTTGGGGAGATTCACCAGCCCAGTGGTCGGCAAACTGCGGCTCTCGAGCCACATGCGGCTCTTTGGCCCCTTGAGTTGTTAGCAAAGGCCAGCTTAGGAGTACCCTAATTAAGTTAATAACAAGGTACCTACCTATATAGTTTAAGTTTAAAAAATTTGGCTCTCAAAAGAAATTTCAGTCGTTGTACTGTTGATATTTGGCTCTGTTGACTAATGAGTTTGCCGACCACTGCACCAGCCCTACGCTGAGGACCTGTGTCCTTCTCTTCAGTTCCCCGAATTCAAGTCTAAGTCATTATATCCTACCTGGTAGGGTGAAAGGGAAACCCTTCTCTGTGTGGTGGTTCAGTACCATTCTTCAGCAGACCAAGTGAACTCATATGTTGATGTCAGTAAATTAAAAGTTAATTTAGTAACCTATTAATATTTAGGAAAATGCCTGGCACAGGAAAGTGCCATAGAAGTGCTTATATTGATATCATTGGAAGTAACTGGCTTAGCAGGTCAGCTTGCCTTGGGGTGTAATGCCCCTTTAAGGACGGAGGTGAAGTCAGCCATCTCGTATAGAACAAAGGCATACCAGGCCCTGCCAGCCCAAAGCAGGGTGGCTGATAGACTCTGTCATCAAGTGATAGCGCCTATCTCCCTGTGTCAGGGCCCCCAGGCGTGAGCGAGAGCTGCCAGTTAGAGGACTGGGCCTTGTACCCAGGGGAAATGGGTCAGCCACACTGATGGGCCACCCTCTGTGTACCGAGTGCAACGTGGGCAAGCAACATGAGCAGACCACACCTCAGTTTTCTCATCTGTGAAATGGGGACAGTAGTGGACCTTCAAGCATCCTCATGGTGTTCAAATGCGTTAACTAATACTTGTGAAGGACTAGGGCACTGCTGGGCACACAGTGAGTGTCCAGTAAAAGTCAGCTCTTAATCCAGAGTGCTGGCTGTCACCTGTGTTGAGAGAGATGGGGTAGAAGAGACAACAGGGTCAAATATGAATTCATTTCCTCTCCTCTTCCTCTCCCAAACCCCTTTTCTATTAATAACTTTATTGCTCTCTTAGGCACCCAGACCCAAATCTTTAGCTATCTTGATTCTATCCCTTGGTGACAAAGTCTATCTATTCTGCCTCTAAAATGTCTTATGAATACATTCTCTCCTTCTCTCCTCCCCCTGTCCTGCCCAGATCTGGCTTATGGCGGTGGCTTTTGATTGGTCTGGTGCCTCTCCTCTCTTGCCTCCAAAATACTCTAAATATTTTCCCCCAAGAACATATGATGATGACCCACATATGTTCCAGAACACTCAATGGTTCCCCACTGCCTAACAAAATCTCGCCTCTTAGGCTTGAGTGTTAAGACCTTTTTCCACTTGACCTTGACCTACCAGAATGGTGCAGTGTTTGAAAGCTGGATTCCAGGTCAGTGCCTCTTGGCTGTGGGGCCCTGGTCAGTGACTTAACCTGAGATTTCTTACTTGATAAATGGGAGAAACAATAGTGCTGATCTTAGGAGATTGTCTTTAATATCATTTTAAAAATTTATCTTTATTGTTGAAAGTATTACAGATGTCTCCATTTTCTCCCCATTGATCCCCTCTACCCTGCTCCCGCGCCCTCCCCAGGCCTTCACTGCACTATTGTCTGTGTCCATGGGTTATGCATATATGCACATAAGTTCTTTGGTTAATCTCTCCCCACCACTCCCTTCCCTCTGAAATAAGCTAGTCTGTTGCATGCTTCAATGTCTCTGGATCTATTTTGTTCATCAGTTTATTTTGTTCATTAGATTCTACATATGAGTGAGATCATGTGATACTTGTCTATCTCAGACTGGCTTATTTAATTTAGCATAATACTCTCCGTGTCCTTCCATCCTATCTCAATGGGTAAGAGACACTTCTTTTTTACTGCTGCAGTGTATTCCATTGTGTAAATGTACCACGGTTTTTTTTTTGTTTTTTTTATCCATTCATCCATCTACTGATGGGCACTTGGGCTGTTTCTAGATCTTAGCTATTGTAAATAACGCTGCTATGAACATATTCTTTAGAGTAAACCTAGGTAATTGTGATACTAATGATAGCAGCTAACATTTATTGTGTGCTTACTCTGCCAGGCACTGTTCCAAGTGCCCTCCATGTTACCACTCATGCAATATGTGTAAATGGCTTTGTTCAGCACCAGGCACAGAGTACTTGCACCATGAGTTCGTGTGTGTGTGTGTGTGTGTGTGTGTGTGTGGTTATTATCAGTTACCTTTCCAGCCTCATTTCCTACTCCAGCCCCACCTCACCCTCCAGGTCCCTCGTGCAGAGCTCTTGGGAAGATGCTCCATGGCACTTGTTGGCTACATTTCATTTGTGGAGTTGTTCCTGGCTTCAGTGATAACTTCCTGGTGGAGGAAGGATACACGCAAACTGACTGAGTCCTGGAAAGGATATTAAGGCTGTGCTGGATCCCTGAGGGTAGGCAATAAGGACTGGGGAAAGCAGGCCTGCCCACCACGGCCTCTATCCAGCCACTGCTCTGTGAGCTTGCCAAACTGTGGTCCCCAAAGAAATAAAATCATCACCATCCCACTTATCTAGAGCTTCCTGTGTGACAGGCGTTGTGCTAAGTGCATTACCTATCATATATTTCATCCTCACAACACTGTGAGGAAGGCACTAATTAATAGTAGACCCATTTTTCAGATGAGGAAACTGAGGCTCAGAAGAGCAGTCACTTTGTAGGGCCCCACTGCACTTTTCCTCACCTTGCTATTGGGGTTTCAGGGCTTGGGCATCTGGACCCCAGCTCTCACCACTCCAGGGAGCACCAGCACCAGGCAGCCACACAACCCTTTGATGGTGTTTTTGTTCCTGATATTTTTAGCTGTCGATCATCTGCTTTGCCCGTGTCGGGGACAGAGGCACCTAGACAGTTCCATTCTTACTGGTGCCCTTCAGATGTCCGTCTGCCCGCCCTCACCCTCACCCGCCCCGGCAGGCTCAGCTGTCTTGGTGGCGTGCCTGGCATTCCGGGGGCATTGTCCTCTTGGTGAGGCCCAGATTCCAGTGACAGCTGCTGCCCCGACCTCCCCCACCAGCTTTTCCGCACTCTCCTCTGCCTGCCTGTTGGAGTCCCCCTTTGCTGGACCGTGTGGTGCCCTGACAGCTGAACCTGTCACGAATGCCTGTCAGTAACGCCTGCTCTGGAGCTGCTTCAAGGACAAGCTTCCAACTCAGTTATCCGACCCGAGGTTCTCAGGTGAAGGACCTTTCAGCGTGTCTTTAGCTAACACACCCCTGACCCCTTCCTGGCACTATCACTGGTGTTTATGGGGCTGAGATCCTGGGGCAGGAGTTGCAGCCTCAGATCTGTTGACATTTTGGGCCAGATCATTCTTTGTTAGGGGCAGGGGGTTGTCCTGGGCCTTCTAGAACGTTGAGCACCATGTCTCTACCCAGTAGATGCCAGTAGCAAACCTCTCCCCGCCACCCCAAGATGTCTCCAGATACTGCCAACTGTCCCCTTGAAGGAGAAATCATCCCCAGTCTGACCTAGAGAATCGTTACCATGATGAGAGAGACGGGTTCCCTGCCAGTAGACTCTGAGATGGTTTAGGGGTGCTGAAGTCCACGGACCACCCTTTGCCTTTCCTGCTGGTGTCTCCTATCCTGGCCGTGGGCAAGGGGGGAAGTTTGGAGTCGGGTCTGGGATAGAAGGCCACCTCTGTCACTTGTTCGCTGGTGATACAGGACAAGTGCTTTTCCTTGTTGAACCTGCCTTTTCTCATCTGCGAAATGGGTTGAATAAGAATGCCATGGGATGCTGTGAGTCTGGACTGAGAGAATGTTGAACAAAACGGAACTTGGCTCTTGCCTCCCGCTGTCTTCACAGATCCTATCCTGGGGTAATCTATGCTCGCCGTCGGAGGAAAAGACTTTTCTGCTTACTCTATGGTCATTGAGTCCCAAATACAGTCTTCACTATTCAGAACGTCCAGCCCCAAGTGGTAACCAAAATTCAAAACTTCTCCCTGGAATTCATGTCGAGTCTTCTGTCCTGTGTCAGTGCCGGCCTGCAGTGAGCACACAGCTACACGGATCACATCCCTGTGACCGCTCACCTGTGACTCCAACAGGCTCCCTGTTTGTCTTCCTGCCTCCAGTCCTTGGCCCTTACAGTCCTGGGCACCTGGCAGCCAGCGAGACCTTTTCAAAGCCAGTTGTCACAGCCCCTACTTTTAAATGGCTGCCCACTTTCTTAAGATAAAAACTCTTCCCTAGGACACCTACAAAGGAGATGGAATATCCAATACATGACATATGGCATGCATGCATCACTCTCTGACCCAGCGCCCGTGGCAGACATTGCTAATAAATCACAGCTCAATTGGAGTTGGCAGGAGAGATAAGCTGACATCCTGACCTCTCTCACATGATGGGGTGGGTGGGTCAAGAGAGGTCATCAGCACTATTGACATTCAGGGCCAGATAATTCTTTGTGGGGTGGCTGACCTGTGCATTGAAGGATATTAAATAGCACCACTGGCTTCTTAGATGCCACCCAGTCATGACAATCAGAAATGTCTCCAGACATCACCACGTGTCCCCTCAGAGTATAAATCATCCCCATTGAAAAACCACTGGGCTAGTTAAGTTTTATTCATTGTTCCCCAACTCCTCAGATGAAGGTGTTCAGTACCTGGCTCCTGGCTCGCTTACTTACCACAGCTGCATGGCTCATGTATTTGTCTGATAATTCGATGAGCATCTGATTCCTGCTTGGGCTGTAGTGCCAGAAGGCAGAGATCATGCCTATCTCGCTCCCCATCTTCCCCCAGCACCCAGCACAGTGCCTAACACGTAGTAGGCACTCAATCAGTATTTGTTGAATAGCGGAGTGATGCTCTATTGCGGCATTCACTGCATTCTGTCAGGACAGAGGCTAGGATTCACTCATCCTTGTAGGGCTCTCAGTCCTGGCACATAGTAGGTGATCACTATAGACTTGTTTCATGGAACTGAATTCCAAAAGGACTGAGGATGGTCCCAAAGTTAGTCCAGAACACAGGCGGGAAAGGCCTGGGCACACTTGCAATGCAGTGTCTTGGGGACTGAAGTCACTGCTCCTTGCACCCACCTCTACTGTCCAAGGCTTCAGGTTGGGCCCCCTCTGGCTGACTAAGAGGGCATCAAGGTGACAGGCCTCAGATAAACCTTCCTGAGTTGAGTGTGGATGACATTCTTTATCCCCTGCCTCTAACCTTGTGAGAAAGGTCAAGAATGTCAGCTCATCTCTCCTGCCAACTCCAATTGAGCCGTGATTGATTAGCAATGTCTGCCATGGGCGCTGGATCAGGGAATGGTGCACACATGCCATGTGCCATGTAGTTGCCATTCCTCCTTTGTAGGTGTCCTCTGAGACGTGAGACAGAAAGCAAGTCCTAGGCAAGGACAATAGGAGAGAATTCAGAGGTTGCGACACTCAATGGAGCAATTCCGTTTCCCCAGGAAAAGCCAGACAGGAACAGCTACATTTGCCCTGTTCTCCTGGGTGACTTTAGACAACGAAACAGGAGCCAGAGGGATTAAGGGAGAGTGTGTCCTAATACCTTTGTATCCTGGCCAGAGGCCAGGGCATTTTACAAAGAACAAAAATAGACGGTGAAATGGGAAAGACAAAGAGGGGTGGATTATGGAATCCGCTCTGGAATGAAGGTGTGAGGCCAACAAGGGCCTCTGAGGTGAGTCATGGTTTTACAAAGGGAACTGGTGAAGGGAATGGTTCTGCCTGGTACAATGCCCAGAGGCTGTGCTCAGGGCAACCGAGTGAATATTAATATAAATGGAGAAAGCAGGGCTTATCTGAATTCTGAACAGAGAGCGGGGACCCCTGGATCAGTGTGAAATTCTTTGGGCTGCAATGACAGAAATCCATTAGTAGCTGCTTAAACCAATGGGAGTTTATTTTTCTCTCATAACCAGGAGTTTGGGAATAATAGACAGTCCAGGGGTTGTTCAGCAGCCGGACATGATCAGGGATCCTGGTGTTGTTACTGTGTTTCTATTGACTTCCCTTCATGCTCCCAAAATGGCATTCACAGATCCCAGTATCCTAGGGCACTGGGGCAGGGCAGGGGTAGTGTTTCTTTATACACACATCTACTTATTTTTACATTTATTTTTCAGTTATGGTTGATATAAAATATTGTATTAGTGTCAGGTGTACAACATAATGATTAGACATTTATGTACCTTATTAAGTGCTCACCCCAATAAGTCTAGTACCCATCAGACCTCATATATTGTTATTGTTATACTAGAGGCCCAGTGCACGAAATCATGCACAGGTAGGGTCCCTAGGCCTGGCCAGTGATCAGGGATAATTGGGGCCTTCCGGCTGCCAGCTGGGGCCTCCCTTCCCTGGCTGCCTGCTGCCAGCCGGGGCCTTCCTTCATTCTGTGCCGCCCACTGGTGGTCAGCATACGTCATACTGAGCAATTGAACTCCTGGTCTCTTGGTCAAACTCCTGAGGGGACAATTTGCATATTAGGTTTTTATATATATAGATTATTGACTGTATTCCTTATGTGTACTTTACAGCTCTGCGAGTATTTTTATAACTGGCAACTTGTACTTCTTAATCACTTTCACCTTTTTCATTCATCCCCCAAACACCCTCCCTTCTGGCAGCCATCAATTTGTTCTCCATTCTGTAGGTTTGTTTCTGTTCTGTTTGTTCAGTTATTTTGTTTTTTGGATTCCACATATAAGCAAAATCATAAGGTACTTGTCTCTCTGTCTGACTTAATTCACTTAGCATAATACTCTCTAGGTCTATTCATGTTGTTGCAAATAATAATATTTCATTCTTTTTATGGCTGAGGAATATTCCATTCTATATAAGTATCATACCTTCTTTAGCCATTTGTCTATTGATGAACACTTAAGTTGCTTCCATATCTTTGCTATAGTAAATAATGCTGCAGTGAAAATAGGGATGTGCATATCTTTCTGAGTTATTGTTTTGGATTTCTTTGGCTAGATACCCGAAAGTGAAATTGCTGGGTGTCACGGTAGCTCTTTTTTTTTTTTTTTTAGGAGCATATCTCCTTCTTACCAGGGAAAAAAATAGCTATCTTTCCCAGAAGCCTCCAGGAGACTCTCCAAACATTTCATTGGCCAGAACAAAGTAAGGTGCCTGTGTCTAGATCAAGCGTGGCCTTCCTTCTATGAGATCAAAGGCTTTTTAGCCAAATCCTGAACAGAGTTCTATTAGCAAAAAAAAAAGATGGCAAGTAGATTTGGGGTAGGCAATGAATATTGTCTATTCATCCCCACCTCCCCTTATATAGCTTAGGTAATATTTCCCAAAAATAAATAGTGGAATACAAAATGTTCAGCAACAAAATGTTTCTATAGCCGAAGAGTGAGTCTAGTTAAATAGGTTCTTAGTTTCAGAACTTCTCAGAGCCTTTAATAATAGCAATTAGCATTTATTGAGCACTGACTGCCTGCCAGGCACGTTATTAATTGCTTTGTCTCTATTATCTCACTAAATCTTTCTAATAACTCCATGGGACAAGGAAGTGGGAACTAAAGAAGAGGGCAGAGCCAGGATTTGAACCAGGGTTGTGATTCTAGACCACTATGATACCATACTCCACAGAGCAAACATTGACTAAAATGGACAAATTATTCCTCTCTGGGGAGATACTGTGCCACGGTTGAAAGCCTGGACACTCCCTCCCTTCCTCCTCACTGCCCCTGGCTACTGCGAGAAAAATCCAAATTTAAACACATCCTCATATGGACTTCCCAAAATTGAAGTCTACCCCTGTTACTCTTTTCACAACACCCTGCTTTTCTCTTTCAGAGCACTTACCGCAGTTTTAAATTAGATATTTGAATGTATTTATGTGTCAAGCATCTGTCTCCCCCGCCAGAATATCAGCGCCATGAAGGCTGAGATTTTTGTCTGTCTTTTTCTCTGCTGCAGCCCCAGCACCTCCGACCATGCCTGACACACAGTAACCTGCTCAATAAAAATGCTGAGTCAATGAACAAACTTGGCGTGGCCAATCCATTTCCACCTTCCGTAACGGAGCCAGCACAAAAGGCTGAGTAAAAACTGGGTTTGAAATTCTCATTGTGTGGGGTGATAACAGATACACAACCTGAGAAATACCCTAGACCTGAACTGACCCCAGGGAAGCCAGAAGGTCCAACAAAGATCCCTGGAGAGTTGACTTTGAATTGCCACATCTGATTTCCATCAGGGCCAGTCTTGGCCAAATTTCTCATCAGGAGAAATCCATCCACTGTGAGAGATGAACTCAGGGCCCCGCATTGGAGAGAGTGCGCCCATTTCCTTCTCAGCCCCTCTTTCAGCCTGAAAAGGCCCCACAGGTTTATCTGGTTGCCCAGAGGAAAACATGGAGGCTTCACTCCCATTCACCTCCCTACTTTGTTCCTTTCCAAATTCCTGGGTTTAATAGTATGAATTGTATCTGGGACAGCTGAACGCTGCAGTTCTTCAAACTTTCCAGGAGGGGGCGGTGCTACTTTAGGACTCAACACAGCTGTCTTCTCGCTTGCAAATGAATGGAGAAGAAATCTGAACAGGGAGAGGGACATTTTTTCTGCCACCTGTCCCTCACCAGGCTTGCCAGATCCATCTCATCGACATCTCTTCGGAAAAAGAGAAAGGCAAGGATGGAAGTCTTTGTAAAGGAAAACCATTTGCTTGTTTATATTCCTTCCTTCCATCCATCCATCCATCCATCCATCCCTCCTTCCCTCCCTCCCTCCCTCCCTCCTTCAAATATTTATTGAACTTCTACTATATACTCCAAGCCCAGTTCTAGGTTCTGGGAATCAACAGGGAACAAAACAGACAAAAATTCTTGCCTTCCTGGAGCTGAACTTCTGGCTGGGGGCCGCAATGGGGCCGAGGGATAGGGTAGGTGGGGTTGAGAGGAAATTATAGACGATAAATATAATAAATAAGCAAGTTAGATAGTAGGTTAGAAGTTGATAAGTTCTGTGAGACAAAGGAGGGACATACAGCATGGTAAGAGGGAAGAGAGAGAGAGAGGTGTGTGATGGCGATTTTAAGGAGAGTGAGGGAAGGAAGGCTCCTGGAGAAATGACATTTGAGCAAAGACTTGGAGAAAGTGGAGGATTTCGGGGAGAATATTCCAGGCAGAGGGAACTGCCAGTGCAAAGGCCCTGGTGAGGCTGAGCTGGCATGCTATTTTGTTTTAGTTTTTAAAAGTACAAAGTAATATCCACTTGTGGGAACATTAGATATTGAAAAAGAAAAGTATCACTTGTAATTCTTACCCAGAAGTAACTGATGTATATTTTTGTGGTCTATTTTAAGCATACACATGTACAAATACACAAACATATACAGTAAATATGTATACACAGATATATACAAGATATATGTATACATATGTGTTACAAAATGGGGTCATTACATATATATCTATATAACCTATATAATAAAACTAGAGGCCCGATGCACAATTCATGCAAGAGTAGGCCTTCTTTCCCCTGGCTGCCAGCACCGGCTTCCCTCTGGCACCCAGGACCCGGGCTTCCCTCGCAGCCCTGGCTTCATCTAGAAGGTCGTCCAGAAGGATGTCCAGAAGGACGTCCAGTCTAATTAGCATATTATACTTTTATTATTATAGATATAAAAGCCTAATATTTAAATTGTCCCCGTGGGAGTTCGACCAGTAGATCAATTGCTCACTATGATGTGCGCTGACCATCAGGGGGTGGCGCAGAATGAAGGAAGGCCCTGGCCAGCAGCCGGAAGGCCCCGATCGGCCCTGATTGCTGGCCAGGCCTAGGGACCCTACCCATGCACGAATTTTGTGCACTGGGACTCTAGTCTATATAATAAAAGCCTTAGTGACCATTATGGCAGAATGACCAGAATGGCCGGTCGCTATGATGCACACTGACCACCAGGGGGCAGATGCTCAATGCAGGCACTGCCCCCTGATGGTCAGTGCACTCCCACAGGGGGAGTGCTGCTCAGCCAGAAGCTGGGCTCATGGCTGGTGAGTGCAGTGGTGGTGGCAGGAGCCTCTCCTGCCTCCACAGCAGCACTAAGGAGCAGCAAGCAAGGGGGTGGAGGGGGCGGTAAGGAGCGAGGGGTCCTGGACTGCAAGAGGGATGTCTGCCTGCCGGCTTAGGCTCGCTCCATGGGGAGCAGGTGTAAGCCAGCAGGCAGACATCCCCTGAGGGGTCCTGGACTGCAAGAGCTCACAGGCCGGGCTGAGGGACTTCCTCACTCCTCCAGTGCACTAATTTTGTGCACAGGGCCTCTAGTAGTTTTATAAGCATTTGTTTGCTTACTAACATAACTAGAAGATCATTCTTTGTTAATAACTGTTGATCCACATCATTATAACAGCATTAAAATCCCATTGTATGGATATCCCATGTTTTATTCAACCATCTCCCCCTTTAATGGGCATTTCAGCTGTTTCCCTTTTTTCTCAATAATAAATGGTGATGCAGGCACCATTCTTGTAACATTTTTACATTGTCCAAGTACCCAGTTCTTTCCCTAGGGGGCGCTTCTACAAGTGGAAATGCTGGGCCCAAGGTTGTGCACACTTCGGAAGCTATTTTATGTGAGAGCTGTGTGTTCCTTGAGAGTGCCTTTAGGAGGGCTTCAGGGGGACCCTACAGGGGCCCAAGGTTATGCTCCTTGGTACAAAATTGTCTTTCCTGAAGAGAAACAAATACCCCACTGCTGGCTTGGTTCCAGGGGCTGGCCATATGGGTAATTTTAATTTTATTCTTTATGTGTTTCTATATTAAATATTTTATTTTGGGGCATGCATTGCTTTTTATATTAAATTTTCTCACAAAATAAATGCATGCTTTTTATAAAATCAAACACAAGAGAAGTATATAAAGTAGAAAGGGAAGATCTGCATCTCCCTAGAAGTAGCCACTGTCGATTTGTGTGTCCAGCTTTTAGACATGCTCCAGCCCCTGTCCACGTGTCTGATTTTATTGACACATCTCTCTCTCCTGTGCTCACTCTGCTCCAGCTACACTGGCCTTCTCACTGCTCCTTAAACACGCCAAGCTCATTTGGCCTCAGGGCCTTTGCACCAACCGTTCTCGCTGCCTGGAGCCCTTCTCCCAGATCTTTACAAGGTTGGTTCTTTGTTATCTCTGTGTCAGCCCAGATGTTCCCTCCTAAGAGAGAGGTCTCCCCTGGCCACTCGAGTAAAGAAGTCCTCCTCTCACTCTTTCACATCACTTTACTTTCTTCTTAATATTTATTGTAATCGGAGTAGATTTTGTTTACTTGCTTCTTTATTTTCGATCTCCCCTATTAGATTAGAAGCTCTTTATAGGCAAGCATTTTTGTCTGTCTTGTCTACTAGCACTGTCCAATGGCTGGTACATTGTAGGTGCTCAATAAACATTTATGAATATTGTTGAATGAATGATACACATAAACATGCATATACTTAAAAACCAAAGAGAGAACTCTTACAATTCAACAACAAAATGACAAATAACCCAATTTAAAACTGGGCAAAACACCTGAAGAGACATTTCTTCAAAGAAGATATACAAATGGTCAACAAGCACATGAAAAGATACTCAACCTCACTAGTTGTTAGGGAAATGCAAATCCTACCTAATAAAAGAGTAATATGCAAATTGACCCTAACTCTGCTACACCCACAAGCCACGCCCACCAGCCACGCCCACAAGCCAGTCAGAGCGAGCATGCAAATTAACCCAACCAAGATGGCTACAGCCACAGAGAAAGTAGGAGGGAGGCTTGAGTTTCCAAGGCGATAGAAGAAGCCAAGCTTTCCCCTGCCCTGGCCAGCCTAAGCATCCACTCAAGGCTACAAAGTTTCAATTATAGAAGGTAAACAAATCCAAACAGAAATGGCTGCTGGCCACAGAGCGAGCAGGAGGCTTGGCTCCGCTCCAGGATACAAAGTTTCAATTGTAGAAGGTAAATAAATTCCAGATACCAGGGCCTCCGCTTGGGTCGCCAGGGGGCGTGGCTGGCCTGCAAACCACCACAGGCCCCTTGCTCAGGCCGCCCCACACCCCAAGGGAACCCCCACCCTGATCTGGGATACCCTTCAGGGCAAACCAGCTGGCCCCCACCCATGTACCAGGCCTCTATCCTATCTAATAAAAGAGTAATATGCAGATTGACCATCACTCCAACATACAATATAGCTGCCCCCATGTGGTCAAAGATCTTGCCCCCAAGTGGACACAAGATGGCCACCACAAGATGGCCAGCAGGGGAGGGCAGTTGGGAGGCACCATGCCTGCAAGGGAGGGCAGTTGAGAGGGACCAGACCTGCAAGGGAGGGCAGTTGGAGGTGATCAACCCTGCAGGGGAGGGCAGTTAGGGGTGACCAGGCCGGCAGAGGAGGGAAGTTGGGGGCAAACAGGCTGGCAGGGGAGCAGTTAGACATCAACCAGACTGGCATGGGAGTGGTTAGGGGTTGATCAGGCTGGCAGGCAGAAGTGGTTAGGGGCAATCAGGAAGGCAGGCAGATGAGCAGTTGGGAGCCAGCTGTCCTGGATTGTGAGAGGGATGTCCGACTGTCCGTTTAGGCCCAATCCCACTGGGATCGGGCCTAAACGGACAGTCGGACATCCCTTGAGGGGTCCCAGATTGGAGAGGGTGCAGGCTGAGCTGAGGGACACCCCCCACCCCTGTGCACGAATTTCGTGCACCGGGCCTCTAGTCAAAGCTATAATGAAATATCAGTTCACACTTATTAGGATGGCTACAATAAAAAAAGAAGAAGCAAAATAAAAAGTATGGGTGAGGATGTGGAGAAACTGAAAACTTTGTATATTGCTGGTGGGAATATAAAATGATACAGTCACTGTGGGAAAACAGTTTGGCAGTTTCTCAATAAGTTAAACATAGAATTATTATAAGATCCAGCAATTCCACTCCTAGATGTATACCCCAAAAGAACTGAAAAGAGGTACTCTAACAAAATCTCATACACAAACATTCACAGCAGCACTATTCACAATAGCCAAAAGGTGGAAATAATCCACATGTCCATCAGTTGATAAGTGGGCAAACAAAATGTGCTATACAGACAATGGGATATTATTAAGCTATAAGACAGAATGAAATTCTGATACCTGTTACAGCATGAATGAGTCCTGAAAACATTACGCTAAGTGAAAAAAGCAAGACATAAAAGGTCACATATTGTATGATCCCATTTCTAGGAAATATCCAGAATAAGTTATTCCATAGACTCAGAAAGCACATTAGTGGTTGTCAGGGGTTGGAGGAAGGGGAATGGGGAGGGACTGTTTAATGGGAATGAGGTTTTCTTTTGGGTGATGAAAATGTTTTGGAACTAGATAGAAGTGATGGTTGCACAACATCGTGAATGTACTAAATGCAACTGAATAAAAGTAACCAAAACTGGTTACTTTTATGTTTTGTGAATTTTACTTCACTAAGGAAAGAATACTGTCAAAACAATAATCAATCAATCAGTCAATCAAATTAAGATCATGCCACACATTTTAAAACAACCAAATGGGCTCATTTAAAACATGTCTTCTGTTCTTGCTTTCATCACTTAACAATGTCTAAGAGATAACTAAAGCAGCGATTTTCAACCGGTGTGCCACAGCACACTGGTGTGCAGCAAGAATTTTTAAAACGTGCAATCCCTGACTATTTAGTCAGGAGCACTGACCTCTTTTCCCTTAGATTGACAAGTAAAAAAATGACAATAGCCAACACAGCAATAGCTATTGATGTGAATGAATCAAAATTATACCTATTTGTTTGTCAGATCAGCATTTATGCACAAACTCCCTCTTAATGGACCACTAGGGTGATTCAAATTTTTTCCTGATGAAAAGCCATTTTCTATTGCTTTCCTGGTGTCTTATCTGACTACTTCTTTAGAATTAATTCCTAGTAGTGCCGTTGTGGGATAATGGCACTTTTTAAAGAGATTTGATGCATAGAACCAAACTGCCTTCTCCAAAGATGCTAATTTACACACTTACCAGCTGTATATGATGTTATCCCACAGCCTCACTAAAACTGCTTACTTGAGAGATGGAATATATTTCCAAAGTGCTTTTTGGCCATTTTTATTTCTCCTTCTCTTCATCCTCATTCTTATATCACATTGCATGTTTCTGCCATTTTCCCATGTTAAAAAATCAACAA
This sequence comes from Eptesicus fuscus, assembly GCF_027574615.1. Lineage (NCBI taxonomy): Eukaryota > Metazoa > Chordata > Mammalia > Chiroptera > Vespertilionidae > Eptesicus > Eptesicus fuscus. The sequence continues at coordinate 9,932,602 of NC_072495.1, read as the reverse complement.
CTGGCAATATTAGTTATTTTTGCAACTATATTGCAAATATTTTTCCAGTTTTTCTATTTGTCTTTATTTCATTTTCATTGTGATAAAATACATATATTATAAAATTTACTATTGTAACCATTTTTAAGCGTACAGGTCAGTGACATTGTAAGTACATTCACATAGTTATGCAACCATCACCACCATCCATTCCAGAACTTTTTTAACTTCCCAAACTGGAACTTTGTGCCCTTTAAACACTAACTCCCCATTTCTTTCTTCCCCGGCCCCGGTAACCTCTATTCTTTCTGTCTCTATAGATTTAACTGCTCTAGGAACAGTACAATATTTGTCCTTTTCTGACTGGATTATTTCACTTAGCATAATGCCTTCAAGGTTCATCCATGTTGTAAAATGTGACAGAATTTCCTTCCTTTTTAAGACTGAATAATATTTCATTGTATAGATATACCACATTCACCCATCAATGAACACTTGAGTCGTTTCCACCTTTTGGCTATTGTGAATAATGTTTTGCACACGAGTGTGCAAATATGTCTGAGTCCCTACTTTCAATTCTTTTGTGTATATTCCCAGAAGTAAGTGTCCTTAACTTTTAACTTTGACTTTTAACTTCTTTTATGACAGTTTTTCACATGCAGAAATTTTACAATTTAAAATATTTATCAATCTTTTCTTACTTTAGCTCTGGGGTCATTTTTAAAAAATATATGTTTTTATTGATTTCAGAGAGTGGAAGGGAGAGGGAGAGATAGAAACATCAATGATGAGAGAGAATCATTGATTGACTGCCTCTTGCATGCCTCCTATTGGGGGATCGAGCCTGCAACCCAGGCATGTGCCATGACCCAGAATCGAACTATGACCTCCTGGTTCATAGGTCGATCCTCAACCACTGAGTCACACAGGCCAGGCTCTGGGGTCATTTCTATATTATTTAAAAAATATCTCTAGGTAAGGGCTCTATTCATTCCTGTGAAACAAACCTCCCCATAACTTATTGGCTTGAAAAAACAACAATCACTTATTTTGCTCATGAATCAGCAATGTGGACAGGACACAGTGGGGCCAGCTTGTCTCTGCTCCATGGGGCCTCTGCTGAGGCAGCTCAGCTGGGCGTGGGAAGATCCACTAAGACTCATCTGGCTGGCGTCTTGGTGCTAACCTGGCTTTATAGCTTTATATTTTTACATTTAGGTCTATAAGCCATTTTCAGCTAATTTTTGTATATGGAGCATGTATAGGATGTCTGCTGTCACCATTTCTGTTTAACCTCTGCAGTAGAGGTTATGTCTACTTTGATAAGGCACGGTAAAGAAATAAAAGGCATTCATATTAGAAAAGAAGGAGTAAAATTTGCAGGTGACTTGATCATCTACTTAGAAAACTTACATAATCTACAAAAATGCTACTAGAATTAGTGAATTTAGCAAAGTTGCAGGATACAAGATGTTTATACAAAAGCCAAGTGTATTTCTACATAGAGGCAGTGAACAATTGGAAGCTTTTTAAAACAGGGCCATTTACAGTAGATCAAACATAGGAAATATTTAGCAGTAAGTCTGACAAAAGATGCATAAGGCTTGTAGACTGAAAACTACAAAGCTGAGAGAAATTAAAGAAGACCTAAAAAAAAGAGAGGTCTGTTGTTCATGGGTCAGAAGACTCAATATTGTTGAGATGTCGATTCTTCTCAAATTGAACTATAGATTCGATGCAATTCTAATCAAAATCCCAGGAGGCTTTTTATAGCAATTGACAAGCCTATTCTAACATTCATATGGAAATGCAAAGGGCTTGGAACAGTGAAGACAATGTTGAAAAATAATAACAAAGTTGGAGAACTAACACTACATGATTTCAAGACATTGTACAACTACAGTATTCAAGACAGTGTGCTCTTGGTGGAAAGATCAATGAAACAGAACAGAGTCCAGAAATAGATCCAAACATAAATGGACAACCGATTTTCAACAAAGGTGCAGAGGCAATTCAGTGCAGGACAGATAGTGACTTGCCCATTCTAAATTGGGTTGTTTGTTTTTATAATAAAATTGGATTTCTTTTTAAAATTGAGTTTTGAGAGTTTTTATCTACTTATCCTGGATACAAATCCTTCATAAGATATGTGTTTTGCAAATATTTTCTTCAGGATGTAGTTTCTTGGTTTTTCATTTTCCTAACAGTGTCCTTGAAAGAGCAGAAGTTTTCAATGTTTTTAAATGTATTTTTATTGATTTCAGAGAGGAAGGGAGAGGGAGAGAGAGACAGAAACATCAATGATGAAAGAAAATCATTGATTGGCTGCCTCCTACACGCCCCCTACTGGGGATCGAGCTGGCAACCTAGGCATGTGCCCTGACCAGGAATGGAACCATGACTTCCTGGTTCATAGGTTGATGCTCAACCACTGAATCACACTGGCTGGGCAAAAGTCTTCAATTTTGATGAAGTCCCACATCTCATTTTTTTCTTTACTATTTGGTTTTGTGTCCTGTATAAGAAATCTTTGCTTAACTCCAGTCACAAAGATTTTCTCCAAAGTCATCTGGAAGTTGTATAGTTTTAGGTTTTACATTTAGATCTGTGACCCATTTCAAATTAATTTTTGTTTAGAGGGTTAGGTGTAGGTTGATGTTGTTTTTGTTTTTGTCTTATATATGGATGTCTAGTTGTTCTAAGATGACTTGTTGAAAAAGACTATCCTTTGAATTACCTTTGTAACCTGGTAGAAAATCAATTGACCATATGTGAGTGGGGGTCTATTTCCGGGCTCTCTATTCTGTTCCATCGATCTATGAGCCTCTCAGGATCCCTAAAAGACATACGCTTGGGCCCCTTCAACTCCTCACTCTAGGGAAGACTGTATCTCCAAGTTCCAGAGGGAAGGTGATCTGCCCCCACCAGTCCCTGTGGCCTCCTGGGACAGCTAAAAGTCCTCATCTTACAGGACTCTGTCCTGGGCTCCCTCTTCCTTCCACGTGGTGGGTGTGATGACAGCTGTCAAGAGGGGTCAGGCATTTGAGGTGGGAAGCTTTCCAGACCAAAGAGGGGATTAGAGTTTGCTGCTGCAATTGCCAGGGCTTCCCCTGGGCTGACTTCTCTCAGAATCATTTCCTCTGAGATTCATGCTTCCCCTTAAGGACCATTTGAGTCACATAGTGTGTGTCTGGCCCTTTAAGAGGCATCAGAGCATCAGGTCACATACCTCTGGCATCTTATCTCTCATTCAGTCACAGCCCAGCTGCCTGCAGCCAGGGACAAATGCCATCTCATCTCAATCTATACACTTTTATTGAGCACCTACTGTGTGCCAGGCATCGGGCATTATCTCAAGTATCGGGCATTATCCCAGCAAACTAATCATTAGAGTTTCCTTTCACAGTTTTTGGAAGTTCCATCTGTACTGTTTTTGTCCTAATATTTTTCTTTAAATCGGCTTCCTTTTTATTTGAAAAGGAACTTTAGGTCACTGCCATCAATAGCAAACAAGTATCACTTGCCAAAAGCAGATAGTAACCTTAAAAATAAAAACATAATCGTTAAAATAAAAACCCTTAATCTTTGTCCAACTTAGAATCACCTTTAGTACCGCCCCCCCCCCCTCCAGTGATGTATATAGCCAGGGTGATGATACTTTGTTTTCCATATATTTCACCATGTCCCCATAAGGTGGGCTCCATCATCATCCCCATTCTACAGATGTGAGAACTGAGGCTCAGAGGGGTGAAGGGACTTGCCTAGGAAAGAGGATTGGGAAGTGGTGGGCTGAGATGCAAATCCAGGTCTGTCTCAACCACAAGGCTTGAGGCCCAGTCCTGGGTCTTGAGATGCCTACATGGGTCTTTTTCTGTGTTCTTGGCTGTTGCTGTCATAGCAACTGAGATTCCTCAGTGCCATGAGAACCTGCTTTTACACCCTTAGGTCATTTATCCACACGTGTGAAAGAGCTTCCTGATGATGTAGGAGGGTTCAGTCTCACATCATATGACCCAGCCTGGTTCTCTACCCATCCCTCCAACCACCGTCTTCAGTAGTCTCTTCAGGGAACCCTCTGTCCTCTGGTTATTCCAAAAGCCTCCCCTGCTTCATTAGCTTCAAGGAGGGGGTGTATAGGATGCTGCGTCACTCATGACTATTGGTTGCAAGGGCAGAGCCTACCACTCAATGGCTTACATAAAAAGGGGAGTTTTGACTCATGTAACTGAGAAGTTCTGGTGTAAAGGACTTCAGGCATGGCTGCACCCAGGCTTTAATACTATGTCATCTAGACTTAACCCATCTTTCTGTCCCGCTGTCATCCACTCATCTCCCTACCTGCTTCCCATCTCTCCCCACTCCCTTCCTCTGTGTTGGTTTATTCTCCTCTTGCAATGGTAAAAGTGCCCATCGGCAACTCCAGGCTACAGTTTACCAGCTCAGCATCTCCTGTAGAGAAAGAATGCTTCTTTCCTACTGGTTTCAGCAAAAGTCCCAGATTAGATCAAAGGTCCCTTCTGGAGACCATTACTAAACCAACTAAACCAGATGGACCCAGAGCGGGAGAGGGGTGGTCTCCCAAAGGAAAATTAGGGTGCTGTTACCAGGGGAGGGAAAAGCGATGTCCTGGAGGCCAGACAGCAGGGACATAAAGTTGGAAACTGCAAAACAGCGCAAGACCCAGATCTTCCAGGTAATACAACAACCAAGAGCTGGATCGCCTTCTCAGGTCCTCGGACACCATGGTGTTTTGGAGGGGAGGCTACCAGAGCCCACACAGATGTTTCTTCTTCAGCTGCCCTTCCTGGTGTCCCGAAAGCGCTGGTCCTCTCCGTCCGAACTGGGAGGCAAGGAGATTCTGTCCAGGCCTCACCAACTTTTGGCTGATTAACCCAGAGAACTTAAATATGTTCCTTCTCTCTCACCACAAACCTTCAACCAAGAAACAGCCCTCAGACCAGAAGAATTTAAATATATTTTTATTGATTTCAGAGAGGAAGGGGGAGGGAAGAGAGCGATAGGAACATCAATAACGACAGAGAATCACTGATTGGCTGCCTCCTGCACAACCCCTACTGGGGATTGAGCCTGCAACCAGGGCATGTACCCTGACCAGGAATCCAACTATGACCTCCTGGTTCATAGGTTGATGCTCAACCACTGAGCTACACCAGCTGGGCAGGCCAGAAGAATTGAGACACAGGGGCAAGAGTGTAGCTCAGGAGGGAGAGAGACTAAGAAGAGGAATTGGCAAAGAGAAGTGATTCATTCATATGTATTCATACTCTCTCCCACCTTGCCCGCCTCTTTCTCTCTCTCATTCTCTCTCTCTCTCTCTCTCTCTCTCTCTCTCTCTCTCTCTCTCTCTCTCTCTGCCTCTCTACAGTCTGGATTCTCTCCTTCCCCATGCGCATGGCCCAACAATGCTTCACAACTGCCCTCCCCCCTGGCCCCCCCCCCCAATTTCTTCTCTTTAGAGTCCCAGCACAGCCTGAGTAAGCACCACTGAGTCCCATTCATGGACAAGAGAATCTGATTGGTCCACCTGCAGCCAGGGAGCCCCATCCTGAGCCAATCAGCTCCAGCCAGGGTGAGATCACGTGATCTCAGGCCCCAACCCTAGGGAGGAGCAGAAAAAGGTGGGAACCAGGACCCCATCTCCAAACAATCCATTAATTAACATCCACCAGCATTCAACTTAAATCTGGTGACTTTCTAAATTTTATTATAAAATCAGTCCTCCTCTTAGGGCATTTGTGAAATGGAGGGTGTGAGATTTACCAGCCTGGTGACAGCAAAGAGATTTAACAACATTCTTACAATTTTGAAAAAAAATATACAGTTCAGGCCACCGCCCTTCTGAGAAGACGGGGCGGAGGGAGCCACCGGGCTCCCCTGCTCAGCACTCCTGGGCCTGCGATAACATTTATTTGGGCGCTTGCATCACACATGTGCCGCATGGTGGATTGCTGGACGTTGACAGCATGGCTCCGATACTAAAAACATATGACTCCATATGGAATGCAGTGCGAAGGGGTGGAAATCCTGGACGGCGCGGGGCTGCAGATGGCCATGTATAATTCACGGGATTTGTAAGACTCTGCATCTGCTCCGTTGCTCATTCTTCAGTTGTCAGACAGACATAATCCCGAGCCTCTTATTTTATAACACAGATCTGCCAACGGCAGTGGGGCGGGGAGGCGGGGGAGGCTGAGCCGCTGCCAGGAGAACTCAGAAATAATTTGGGGAGAACATTCGGCGTGTCAGGAAGGACAGAAGCACGCGCCGCAGGAAGCCCAGGCGAGGTCGGAAGCCGGCTGCTGGTTTCCTGGGCCCTCGTGGAAGGCCAGGTTCCTGGGGAGACTTCTGGAAAGGGGTGTGTTTTGATTTTGCCTCAACCGTGGGATGTTTGGTTCAACCTGGATCAGCCTTGTGGATGAGCCAGCAGGTCAAATGTCGAGGTATGTAGGTATTTTATTACATTAAGTCAGCCTTTCTTATAGACTCTCAGGTTGTCACGTTGCAGCATTATGTAGCAAAAAGAGGTTTGCTTTGTGTCACTTCCTTCGGCGGCCTTTCCTGAACCCTCTTCACTAGATTAGGTACCTGTCCCAGTCATGGCTGGGACGCATATCTCCTCGGCCCAGGCTGGGGTCATCTGCACACAGTTTTGGCACAAGCCGGAGCCAGGAGAGCCCACAGGTGTCAGGTTACCACACTGGACAGTATTACAACTGACTCTCCCCCTCCTGCCCCATCTCAGTCCCTGACTTCAATATATGTGTGTGTGTGTGTGTGTATGTGTGTGTGTGTGTGTTTATTGATTTTAGAGAGAGAGAGGATGGGAGAAGGAGGGAGAGATAGAAACATGGATGAGAGAGAAACAACATCGATGGTTGTCTCCTGCATGCCCCCCTCCCCCCGGGGATAGAGCCCGCAACCCGGGCATGTGCCCTGATGGGGAATCGAATCAGCAACCTCTTGGTGCATGGGTGGATGCTTGACCACTGAGTCACACCGGCCGGGCAATCCCTGACCTTTTGACTTGGAGTCACCACGCCTTCTTTACAGTCTTCCCAACCCTGCTCAGCCCAAACCTCCCACTCTATCTCAGGACTGAACAAACTCTCTTACTTGGGGACAATGGAAGCCTTTGTCATCTTTTCCTTCCTCGTGTGGGCCACTATCTGTATGAGAATCCAGATTACTTGCAGGCTGTGCTGGTGATTACCTCTGAGAATGTCCTCCTAGCAAGCTCTCCTGGCAGGCTGGGGGTAAGTCGGGGCTGCACAAAGGAAGAATGTTATCACAGCAAACCAGGACGGGCCTGGCTTGGCTCCGTTGCAGAAAACACTCTTCACTCATGCAGAACACGCCAAATTGAAAAGATCGTGGGTTAATCAAATCCCTTTCTCCTCTGTTTTTATCAAACTCAAGAGGGGCTGGCCTATTAATTAGAAACGCTTTTTTCATGTAAAACATGGGCACTTTGGAGATAAGAAAGGAAGACCCTTGATTCTACAGTCACAATGATGTTACAGTCATTTCATTACAAGGCGCCACATTCACCGCTGGCCCCACGGACACAGCGCAGACCTCCCATCGCTGTCATGGAAAAACTCCCTGAGACTCAGAAAGTTTCCCCGCCAGCCGACAAGGACAAGAGTTTCTTTTTCTGAAGTCAGGATGCACTGGAGACCTCACATTTCTATACAATGCCAGCAGAAGAATTTAGCAGGCTTTGATTCTGCTAACTTCTGCTAAATTTGATACACTGGCCATTAGCCTCATGTGGCTACTTAAATGAAAGGTAATTAAAATTTAACATTTGGTTTTTCAGTCCCACTAGACACTTTTCAAGTGCTCAATGGCAACACTGTGGCTAGTGGCTCCTGTACTGGGCAGCAGAGATGCGACTATTCCATGGTTACAGACAGTTCTGTTGGACAGCTCCACTTGTTTCAACAGGTTCACAAAACCTCCTATTTCTCATTTGGGAGAAATAGGAAAATAAAGTCAGGATGGTTCAATACGACTTATCGCCTCTACTGGAAAGAACCCCAAACCCTACTTTTTTTTTCCTGTAGTGACACTGTTAGTGTTTCCTGCTCAGCACCCATTCCCCATTTTTTAGGAAAAGCACCATAATTTTCCTTCTGGGAGTCACTCTTCTCCTCACTACTCACTATCTTGTAGTTCAGGTGGGGCTGATCCTACTGCCGAGCCCCAGAGCCAGGCCCAGCACCTAAGCCTGACCAATCAGATTATTCCTTTCTTTTGGCCATGGTGAGCAGTTCAGTCATGTTGGCCCAATAGGACTACACTCTTGAACTTTGACTGGAATTGGTGGGCAGGGGTGTCCGCTTCCTGTTGGGGTGGCGAAGGAGGTAGGATATAGGGCAGGAGCAGCTGCTATTGGCCATCATACCCCTTCTCCTCTCTCAGGTAAAATAGTCATGTCCATGGGAGAGTCAGCCTGCTGATGACTCCATTGCAGAAGAAAGCAGAGCAGAGGGGAGGGAGGAAGAGAGGGTCCTGGTGACACTATGGGCTTCTTGGATCCAGCTGTGTTTGTTGATGGATCAATCCCTGAACTTTCCAGTCACATGAAGCTGTTTCTATTAACACCTTGGTGCTAATGATTCTTCCATACACTTCTGCTTAGGCCTGTTTGAACTGGGTTTCTGTCACTCACAACCACAAGAATCCTGATTAATCTATGTTCCGAGAATGGCAATCCATTTACAAAGGAAAGGAGGCTATTTTTTCCTCTACCGACACATTCCTATTCTTAAACTATTACTAAGACTTACTTCGTGTGATAGGAAAGTATGAATTCCAGAAGGGCTTCCTGCTCCTACCTGGCTTCAGGTAGACCCTACCTGGCTCCCGGACCCTGGGGAGCCAGGTTGCTAGGCTTAGACTACACCAAGCAGATTCTGTTTCTTGGTAACTGGGATAAAATTGAAATGAAGACTGAGTTGATAATGGAGTCATGTCCATGGGAGCACTGGACTGAAAGACCATATAGTGCAGCTGCTGAGAACCCTGAGGTTGATCCACCTTCACCCTGCCTGAGGCCCGTGTCCTTTCAGTAAACCACCTTTAATTTGAGCTAGTTCAAGTAGGTGTCTGTTCCTGACAGTCAAATATGCCTGGTTAAGAAATTATCCAAAGTCTGCAAGGTATTTCCCTTTGGACCAGGCAATTCTATTTCTAGGAATTCGTTTCAAGAAAGTACATAAACAAAGTACATAAACAAAGATTTAGAAGATTTCTTCTTTTTGCTTGTTTGCTTTGTTTTCATTTTTATTTTTGGTAATGTACATTGCTCTTACTGTAAGATACTACCAGCCTTCTCCTCTTTCAGATAAAATAGTCAAATGATGATGTTCATATCAAAACAGTATTAAACCTTCAATTGAATTTAAGTTCTGGGACTACCAAGTGAGGAATTTTACTTTCTCTTGATAATTATTGGATGAACAGCACTCTTGGAAGGAAGGCCTTATCCCCCTCCCTTCCATTCCCCCCTTCAACCACCACACCATGTGATTTGGGAGGAAGGCTGCCTGTAGCAGACTCTGGAATTCAAATCCCTGCCCCACCACTTACTAGGTGTGTAATTTGGGGAAAGTTGCAGGACTTACCTAGGCCTCAGTTTCCTCACCTAAAAAATGGGGGTAATTCATGCACATACAGCAAGAAGTTGCCAGAGGCTCTGATGTGCAGATAAAGGTCCCAGCATAGAGCTGGCATATAGCCAGGACTCCCCACAAAACGATATTATTGTCACTTGAAAATAGGGGGATGGGAAAGGAAACAGAATTCCCATATGACCCAGTAATAACACTCCTAGATATATACCCAAAAGAATGAAAAATAGAGACTCAAACAGATACTTGTATGCCAGTGTTCATTGTAACATTAGTCACAATTGCTAAAAGGTGGAAACAACACAAATGTCCATTAACTGATGATGGATAAACAAAATGTGGTATATCCATTCAATGAAATATTATTCAGTCCTAGAAAGGAAAGAAGTACTGACACATGCTACAATGTGAATGAATCTTGAAAACATTATGCTAAGTGAAGGAAGCCAGACACAAAGGTCACATATAGTATTAGCCCATTTATATGAAACTAGAGGTCCAGTGCACAGTTTCATGCATCAGTGGGGTCCCTCGGCCTGGCCTGCGCCCTCTCACAATCCGGGACCCCTCGGGGGATGTTGGAGAGCCAGTTTTGGCCTGATTTCCGCAGGCCAGGTGGAGGGGCTGGGCCTCTAGTATGCATATAAGATCTTTGGTTAATCTCTTCCCGCCCTCCCCCCTTCCCTCTGAGATTCATCAGTCTGTTCCATGTTTCCATGCCTGTGCGTTGAGCATCTGCCCCCTGGTGGTCAGTGTGTGTCATAGCTACCGGTTGAATGGTCGAATGGTTGCTTAGGCTTTTATATATATAGATATCTAGAATAGGCAAATTCAGAAACAGAAAGTGGATTAAAAGTTATCAGGGACTCTGGGGAGGGGAATGGAGATAATTATTGCTTAATGTATACATTGTTTCTGTTTAGGGTGATGAAAAAGTTTTGAAAATAGTTGGTGGTGATGATTTCATAACATTGTGAATATACTTCATGCCAGTGACGTGTATACTTAAAAATGATTAAAATGGCAGTTTTTATGTTACAGATATTTTACCACAATAAAACATTTTTAAATAGGGGTATGAGTTATGAGAGCTGAATATCTGTTTCAAACAGCTCACACCTACAGTTTGAATTTGACAGCCCATGTAGTGACCAAATCAACACTGATTGCCAAATGCAATCAGTCACATTCGTTTATCCCCAGATCAGGCACTGGGATCCTGCCTAGGATCAGAATGGGATAGAAATGCATATTTCAGTTTTAACAGTCAGTAAACTGTTTATTTAGCATCTACTATGTGCCAAGTACTGAGGTAATTGTTGGAAATTCAGTAACTCACACCATCTCTGCTCTTCTGGAGTTTATGTTCTAGGTAAAAATTGCTGAATGATGATTGTGGCCTTGGAGGAAGTATCAGGGACTCTGGTAACCTTGAGGCAAGCTACTAAACTTGATGGGGAGGGCATAGTCAACAGGAGGTTTCCTGGGGAGGGAGAGTTACATTTACTGTAAAACCTGAAGAATAAAGAAAAAGTGCTCTACACATGAACTGAATCTTTTTGCAATGGTCAGAATAATGTTCCAGGCAGGGAACAGCAAGTGCAAAGGCTCAGAGGAAGAGTGGGCATGGCTTTTAAGAGGAATTTTCAGTCCTTGAGTGCTGGAATCATAGCATGGGAAGGGAGCTCACCCAGGTATGAAGCTGGACAGTTAAGCAGGGCCCAGTCATGAAGAGCCTTGCAGGGCAGTTAAAGTATTTCAACTTGATCTTCAAGGCCCTGGGAAGTCATTGAAAGAATTGAAGCTGGGAAATGACATGTTACAGTATTTTTAAAAAGACCTTTCAGAGTTAATAAAATGAGATATTATTAGTCATAGTGGCTAGGGAAATTGCTTGTAAAAAAAACCCACAGGCACAATTTTTAACTTGACAGTGTTTCATAGATATTCTGGAACATTTTTAAAAATTCATTATGCTGACACTAACTATCAAACCCCATTCCCTGGAGCTCAGCTGTGTTGTAGCTGAAAACTTGTTCAGTATGTTTATTCTACATAGCACCCAATTTTCCAAATCTCTGCAAATTTGCCCTTAACAGTAAAATACTGGGTACAGAGCATCTTCCCATTCCACCCAAATTATCCCCCTTAGCATGTGCTAACAGTCTGATGCTATGATTGTTGTTATGATAGAACAGACTGGGGCCATGTCTTATTTGTAAGCCTTTCTGGAGGAGCTTGTGGGAATTTTCTTCTTTAACTTATTGATATCACAGAGTAGAATCATTGGGCAACTCATTTGCCCTCTGAAACAGTCAGGAGAGACTGGATTATGCTGCGGTAACGAACATCTCCTAAGTCTCCATGGCTTACACCAACACAGGCTTATTTCTTTCTCACTTATGTTACATGACAATCCTGCCTCGGGAGTCCAGGCTAATGGAGTGGCCTCTATCTGGGACATCACTCGTCTATGACAGAAGGAAAAGAGAATATGGCAAAGCTTGTGTTTGCTCTTAGCTGCTGCTGCTGCTGCAAAAAAAAAAACACAAAAAAACAGAACGTATTACCATCCCACCTCTTCATCCTCCCTCTATTGGCTGTCTTTTAGTTAGGCATGTTTAATATTATCCTGAATAACTATAATGAAAATAAAAATAATTATACTAAGTCTCATTTATTGTGGGCCTACTGAGTCCCAGACATTATGATAGTGTCCTATGGGCCTCATCTCATTTAATCTTACATAACAGGTGTTCTTTTATCACCAATTCAAAGGCAAAGGTGTAAGTGTGATTGTGGCCCAGTGTCTTAGAATGGAGTACTTCCTTCACCTGAACCCCCAGCAGTTCATCTGGTGGCAGTGGAGGAAGGAAACCTTGGCCTGCAACTAGGATCAGGGATGAGCTCCGGGCAAAGGTGCCAGACCCTGCCTCTCCTGAGGTCACTTACTTGTGGCAGACCCATCGAAAGGCCATGCCACTGCGACTGTTCACCAACTCTTTCTTGTGTAAATGACAGTATTTCAGAGTTAAAATTACTGAAGAGAGACAAAGTTCAAAGACCAGATTAGTCTTCCAGCTAATTTTGTGTGATTGTGTCTGGAGGGCAATTATTAGCTTTGCAGAAACTCGTGTTTCTTTACTGTAAAACTATTTCTGCAGATCTGGAAGCTACAATGGGAGACAGATGACCCGGCACCCAGATAAGTGAATTGTGTAACACTCAGGGCCTGGGCTGGTGATGTGCACAGAGCAGGCACTTACTAAAAGCTTGTTGAGTGGAAGAGAGAGAAAGGAATAGAGAGAAAGAAATAGACAGAGGGAGGAGAGAAGGCAGGTGGGAAGGGAGAAGAAATGGAGGAACAGACGCGAGCTAGGAGCGCGGCAGAGAAGGCTGGTGGGCCTGGCAGAGGGACGAGGCCCTCTCTGTGTGGGGGGCAATTCTGCAGGAAAAGTACTTGCCTGTGGTGAGTGGCTGCAGACCACAAAGGCCAGTGGTACTCCTCAGAAACATAGATCTCTCCTGCCTCCTGATAGGGCTGGCAATCCTGTCAGTTTCCTTTGAGGAAGCTTCCAGAATGAAGAAGCTGCCCTAATCCAAATTACTGTGAGATCTGGTCCAGCTCACTCCTTTCTCTGAGCCTTTGTTTCTTCATCTGTAAAGTGGACATCAATACATACGGTATCTTAGGGCACACGAGAGTAGTAAAGGCAATAGAAAGTGTGTGTGAATTGTCCTCGGTACCTCTCGTTGTTCACTAACGTATGGGGGACCCCACACCATTGTATAATATACGCTTAGGGAGGGAAGGCTGTTTGTCTGCATAGCAACTAGAGCAAATGTCAACCAGGTGTTCATCTATTACACTGTGTCTGACAGAGAAGGGATTCTTGCAATAATGAACTTGGGAGGACATTAAAAACTATAATCCCCAGCATGCATTCTGTCTCTGTTCCTCACCTGTATCACTTCTATATCTAAGGATACAAAAAGCTTCTGAGATTCTTCCCTCGGTTCCATGCCCTCTGACCTATTCCCTCCTGGAAACTAAATGGTAGAAGGATAGGCCAGCAAGAAGGAAGAGTACTTTTCCTGCAGAATTGCCCCCCACACAGTGGAGAATACTCCCTCCCCTCCTGCCACCCCAGTTTTCCAGTTGGCACAGACTCTGGGTCTCAATACTGTCTGGGTTTGCAAGTGGGGTAGGAGTTGAGTATTTTCCTACCTCCTTTTTCCCTGGAGGAGTGCCCTGTTTCAGGAGATAAAACTTGATTAGACTCCCAATTGTTTATCTCAACCCAGCTCCATCTGCCTGTATTTATGGAAATTCCTCCCAGATTCTGGCATGAGGTGCCTGTCAGTCTTGGGTGTCAGCACTGTGAGCTTTCACTTCTCGCTGCCTTTTTAGGCATTTCAGTGGAAAGCTGGGGAAATATGTCTCAGGGGCTGCTACTCCAGTGCCAATTTAAATCAGCCACATCCAACCTCTTCCTTTTACAGCTTCACCTACTTTTTCTCTCATTCACTCATTCAATCAGCAAACATTTACAGAGCACCGAAAATGTGCTGGGTATTGTACCACGCACTGGAAAGAAGGGGAACCGAAGTCTCATCTTGCTCTGTGTGCTCTCAGTCCTTCCAGCACCCAGTTCCCTGTCTGGAACACCTTGTTTTCCTGTGGGAATCACTCTTTTTTCTCTCACACAAAACAGCTAGAACTTGAGTTCCTGGAGGGCAGGGACTGGGTGTTGCTCACTTCTACATCCCCAGCAACCAGCCCTGAGCACAATACATATTTGTTGAAATAACACAAGCTGGAAGCTCCAGCTCGTTTTCAGTTGTTCTTTATCATTTATTGAGTTTATTGAGGCCCTACTATGTGCGACTATGCTATATGAATCATCAGAAAAACTCTATGAGGAGGCAGGAAAGATTTTCCATCATGTAGATGAGGAAACAGAGGCTCAGAAAGTTTAACCATCTTATTTCTTTCCTCTAGCCTTTTTAAAAAAAAATAGATTTTTATTGATTTCAGAGAGGAAGGGAGAGGGGGAGGGAGAGATAGAAACATCAATGATGAGAGAGAATCATTGATCGGCTGCCTCCTGCACGCTCCACACTGGGGATCAAGCCCACAACCAGGGCCTGTGTCCTGACTGGGAACTGAGCTGTCACCTTCTGGTTCATAGGTTGCTGCTCAAACACTGAGCCATGCCAGCCGGGCTCCTCTGGCCTTTGTACCTGCGGTTTTCCTTGCCTTGAAAACCCCTCAACCAGAGTTTTCTGCTCCTAATGCTCTTGCCTTCCCTCCCCTGTTTGGTTGGAGTCTGGGTTTGGTCCTGTGTTAATAAAGCAAAAGCCCAGCGCACAAAGGGAATTCACCGACTAGCTTTCCAGAAGGCCACCCAGGCTCCTGCCGACACCAGTTTCTCTGCTCTTGGCTGGATTCTCTCGGCTCCGGGAGCCTCCTGCTACTCAGAAGCCCTGGCCTGCAGTTTATGTGTCTTTGATGAATAAAAAATGGGGAAACGAATTAATTATTACTTAATAAATACAGTTCGGTTGACAAAAATCTCTCAACATAAGGCCCTCATGTTGGAGCCAGTCCAGATGTTCATCACGGGTGGTTAGTGAAAGAGAATGATACTGGGGGGCAAGGGGAGGGAAGACCTATGGGCACTGGCAGAAAGATGGCCAGGGCATGGCTTTAGAGGGAAAAAAAAATTGCAAGAGACTTTGGATAGCACAAACTCATTCTTGTGGAGAGTAAATAAATACATATCTGTGTGCTTGTAAATATACATGTATTCATGAAGGAAATTCTAAAAGAATACCATTTGTAAAATTGTTGTAAAATACATATCCTATATAATAAAAGGCTAATATGCAAATTGTCCCCTCTGGAGTTCAACCGACTGGGAGTTCAACCGCTCACTATGACGTGCACTGACCACCAGGGTGCAGCGCGGAATGAAGGAAGGCCCCGATCGGCCCTGATCACCGGCCAGGCCTAGGGACCCTACCTGTGCATGAATTTCATGCACTGGGCCTCTAGTAATATAATATTTGCCATCATAACTATTTTAAGTCTACAGTTTAGTGGTATCAAACACATTCATACTATTGTGCTACCATCACCACCATTTACCTCCAGAACTCTTCTATCTTTTAAACTGAAACTCTGTACTTATTAAACACTAACTCCCCAACCCCTCTTCCCAGCCCCTGACAATTGCCATTCTACTTCCTGTTACTATGAATTTAACTACTCTAATACCTCATATAGGAGTTAAACAGTATTTGTCTTTTTGTGACTGACTTATTTGACTTAACATAATGTCCTCAAGTTTTATTCATGTTGCAGCATGTGTCAGGATTGTCTTCCTTTTTTAGGCTGAGTAATATTCCATTGTATGTATATGCCACATTTTGTTTATCCATTCATTCATTGCTAGATACCCAAGTTGCTTCCACACTTTAGCTATTGTGAATAATGCTGCTAGAAATGGGAAGAACACATTTTTAACAAAACGAATTTCTGGGTCAGAGGGTGGAATTATGGGGAAATTTTACTTCTTTTCCCTCACTGCAGTCAATTTATTTTAATTATAAAATGTACTAAATCTAGAGAAAGCTCTGACCCCCCATATACAATTTACAGAAGTGTAACCACTGTTTGGGGTATATCCTTTCACATAGGAACAGATAAAATGCATATAAATACTTTTGGAAAGGGAGAAGTGAATTATAGAATTACTCAGCTTGCTCTGACTATGGCGTGCTGTATCATAGGCCTCTTTTCAAGTCAGTTCGTGTGGATTGCCTCCATTCTTTGTAACGGTTTCCTAAAATTCCATTGCCGAGTGTATTTAACCCATCCTCTGTTGTGGGCACAAGTTGTTTCTAGCTTTTTTGCTGTGAAATGACTGGTGCAGTGACTCTCCTTGAACAGTTATCTTTGCACATGTGAGTATAACTAGTTGCAAGATAAATTCACAGAAGCAGAATCGCTATTCCAAAGGGTGTACACATTTAAAATGTGCATGGGTCTTGCCAAATTGTCTTCCCAAAAGGAGTCCATTTTTATACTGTAATGTGCATGGGAATTTCTTTCCACACATCCTCAACCAACACCAGATAATCTCCCACTTTTTAATTTTATAAAGGCGAAGCTTATTACGGTGTCAATGTGTCACCTTCAATTACAAGTGCAGTTGAATTCTTTCCAAGTTTAGTGGCCAGGTGTTTTTTCTTCTGCAAATATGTAAATACTTTTCTCACTTTTTCTTTAAGTGGGAGCCTTTGTGTTTTTTTAAGGCTTTCGTTTTCTATGTTGTGCCAGTTGATTTTTTATTTTATTTTATTACAGCTAGCAAGTTCAAGTCTACAACCCCTTATCTGAATCTCTTAGGGAAGATGTGTTTCAGAATTCACAATCTGTTTGGCTCTTGGAAAGGCATCGGGGTGCATATGCCTTATCTAACACTCCCAGCGAGGTCTTGGGCAGCCCCCTATAACCAAACACATTAATATTTCTACAGTGAAAGGTATAAACATCCCTACAAAGCGGGATGAATAAGGAATATAAATAGCCTCATATCTGCTTACATCAGATTTTGCCACCAAATATGTTAGCAGTGAAAACTCATGGTTTTTAGAGTTCTTTGGACTTTAGAATTTTAGCTAACGAATTGTGGACCTGTATCATATTTATTTGCGTGTGTGTGTGTGTGTGTGTGTGTGTGTGTGTGTGTGTGTAGCCTAATAAAGATAACTTTAACATTTAATAAATAAGGCTCATGCAGGGAAATTGGCAAGTGGCAAGATCAGGATTCATTCCCCCATCTCTGGGCCCTGAGAGGACATGGCAGGGGATGAGGTGCATATGCTTTCACTAACCCTGAGCACTTAGGGAAGCGGTACATACACCCCCATCACTGTCAGCTAGCTAGCTGCAGCCTTCTTCCTTGCACACTCTTTCCTTTTCTGGCCCAGCAGCTCTAACCCCACCGCCTACCCTGTATTCCTGAAGTCTGCCTCCTATGCCCAGCCCAGCCTGGACCACCTTCTCAGCATCCCCTTCTTATCTGACTGCTGGTGTGCAGTTTCCTTTGCTCCACGCCTGAATGCAGATGAAATTAATTCATTCCCACAGAGTACCCCAGCATGAGGTCCTCTCACCTCCCTGCTGCCCAGGGATGTAAGTCAGTGATTTCCACAAGGAGGCCCTGATGCTAATTCTTCCCCCAATATATATAAATATACAGGTGCTTCCAGGAACTGTAAATATGAATCTACTTTAGGCTTTTAGAGCTACTGTGGAATTGAATAATCATAAAAGATACTACTTTCATGGAGATTTATGCCCTGCATCCCCCCCCTCCCTGCCTCCAGTTCTCAACCAATAAAAAAGCCATATTTTACCAAAATATATCTCCCATCAGTGGATCTGGAACACCTCAGTAACTGACTATATTTATTGGGAAATGATTCACATTAATTTCAGGCATCATCCTAATATTATATTTATGACAGACCGTTTGAGCATCGACAAGCGCCCTCGCCTCATTCCTGGCATACATTCTCTGTTTCTGCAAATACATATTGTAAACACTGCCTGGAGAGATAGAATCATAAAAATAAAACAGGTTATCTTTGGAAAATCTGTTAATTCTAATCAAATAAGACAAGCACTCACCTGATTTTTGAGAAGCTGAGAGGCTTTGCCCAAGGAATTTGGGAGTATTTGTCTTGGAACTTTCTTATTTCAACCCCCCCCCCCCCCCCACACCCACACACACACACACTCTGAGATGTGATGAGACTTTTTCATGCTGTGGAGACCCTCACAGTGATCCAGTCTTGACTGACAAATCCTGCCAAGTGAATAGTTGCTCAGTGTGCAGAAGGGGAAACTAAAGGGAGGCCAAGGACAGGAAAAGATGGGGGCCGGTTTGTGCAGTGAATCCATTTTATGTGGCCTGATGCAGCAAGTGCGGGGGAAAGACCCAGTGAGCAGAAATGCAGAACGCCCTGAGCATAGACCCAGCGAGAGGAAATGCAGAACGTCCTGAGAATACTGCTCCTTTGGACAAGCCAGAAGAAGAGAGATGAGCAGGGGCCGTTTTCTGATGCTGGGAGGGAAAGGTTCAAGGGTTTATAAGAATGGATCTCTAATATTTCATCTTTAATTATGTGTGCAGTGGGATGTACCTCCCCACACTCACACCATTGCAGCTGTCATGTTCGGTAAAGGCCACAATCCAGGACAACCTTCCTCCAGTGGGAGATGTTCTGGAGAAACGGGACAAAAGGCTTTGTTTACTCTGGGTTGCTGTAGTCTAAGGCAGCTGTTTCCACCTGCCCACCATTCATTCTGGCATCTGTGAACAGCACCCCTTCCTCATCTCTATCTAAGCACTCAAGTGAAGCCCACCTCAACCCTTGGCTCCAAGGATGAATGAGCACATGACTTAGACCTGGTCTGTAAGAGCATTGTATCCTTTTAGACTCAGTGATTGGTTCCTGGTAGCCATGTGATTCAGACCTGGCCAATCAGAGCATTCTATTCTCCTATAATGATTGGCCTCAGGTCTGACCAAACAGAGGTTGCTATCCTTCTGGTTATAGCAGTTGCTTCCAGGATTGACACATGACCTAGGACTGGCTAATAAGAACAACTCACCTCCCTGTCCCCAGAGATTGGTACATGAAAGCCAGGCTGAAAAAAACGCTGCTCCAGAATTTGTGCTGGAACTTTAGAGAAGGAAAAGTGAAGCCCTCTTTAGATGGGGACTTTTAAGGGATAGGATGTAAGCTTGAATGCCTAGCAGCCATTTTGCCACCATGAGGAAGAACCTGCTTGAGAATAAAGATCATAGAGGAGGCTCTGGCCGGGTAGCTCAGTTGGTGAGAGCATAATCCTGATACATCAGAGTTGCAGGTTGGATCCTTGGTCAGGGCATATACAAGAGTCAACCAATGAATGAATAAATAAGTGGAACAACAACAACAACAAAAATCAATGTTTCTCTCTCTAAAAGACCATAGAGGAAAACAGAGTGGAGAGATAAGGAAAGCTGCATTACTAATAACAAAAATTCTAATACTAATAATATCTGACTCTTATATTGTGCTTAACATTTTCAAACTCTACTCTAGAGTTACACCTGTAATGATTCATTTGGCCCTCCTAACAACCCTGGGATCCTGGTACTTTTATTCCTTCCACTTCACAGATGAGGACATAGAGGCAGAGAAGTCACTCAGTAAGTAGTAGAACCAGAATTCAAATCCAAGTAATCTGGCTCCAGAGTCCTTGTTTATAACAACTATGTATCACTCAACAAACAGTTATTGAGCACCTACTGTGTGCCAGGTTCTGTGGAGACATGAAGATGATTCATCTCTGATCCCTGGTCTCCAGGAGCTTAGGGTCTAGGAGAGGGGTCCAGAAAGCCAGCAGCCTAGCCTGTGGAGTGTGACCAAGTGCGACTATAGCAGCCACCATCAGCTTGTGACTGCTGATACCGCCTGCTTCGATTTGCAAAGACACTCCTTCTTTTCAGGAGAGCAACTCTAGCCCTAACAGGCCTTCAAAAATGTCAGGGGTATTTTTAGCCCAGAGAGTTGGTGCATCCAGTGGCAGATTGGAGAAATGAGGCTGTGCTCTGGGGAAATGAAATGTGAAGCCACAAGAAACTCTATTTCAGGAGAGGGGTTGGGCTCAGGGAAGACTTGGGGGCTTCAGGGAGACATGGGGAAAGAAGCCAGGCTGCTAAGCATTTGGAACTGGAGAGGGGTGGCGCCCTCAGAGGGATGGACAGTGACACTGTCCAGTCCAGGCCAGCGATGGTTGCTCTCACCTGATGACTGCAGCACCATCTCTCAGGTGTCTTGCTGTGATGCCCCTCCCCCGCCCCGCACCGAGTCCATTCTCCACTGGCAGCCACCAGTGCCATATAGACCCAAGAGAATGAAAAACAGGGACTCGAGCATTTGTATATACATGTTCATATCAATACTATTCACAATAGCCAAAAAGTGGAAAAACCCCAAATGTCCATCAACAGATGAATGGATAAATCAGTTGTAGTCTATCCAAACAATGAAATATTATTCAGCCATAAGAAGGAATGATAGCTGCTACACCATGGATGAAACTTGAAAACATTATGTGAGTGATTGAAGCTAAGCACAAAAGGCCACATATTGTATGATTCCATGTATATGAGATATCCAGAATAGATAAATCCATAGAGACAGAAAGGCGATTGGTGTTTGCCAGGAGCTGCGGTAAGGAGGAAATGGGGAGTGGCTGCTAAGTATGGATTTCCATTTGAGGTGATGAAAATATTCTGGAACTAGATAGAGGTAGTTGCACAACATTGTAAATGTACTAAATGATACTGATGTTTACTTTAAAAAAAGATTTTTAAAATTGATTTTTAGAGAGGATGGGAGAGGGAAAGAGAAAGAAACATCTATCGGCTGTGATCCTAGATTAGATCCTGGATTGGAAAAATAATAATTGTAAAATGAATTTTAGGTCAATCAGTGAATTTTGAACATGGAATCTAAAATTCAGATTCTAGAACTGTATCAGTATTAAGTTTCCTGAATGTGGTAATTGCACAATAATTACATAAGGAAATGACCTTATTCTTAGGAGCTACACACTGAACTGTGGGAGTAAAGGATCGTGGTAGTGACTGCATTAACTCACAAATGGTTTTGGGGGTTATATATATTACACACACACACACACACACATATATACATATAGACAGAGAGAGAAATTAAGCAAATGTGGCAAAATGTCAACATTTGGCAAGTCTGGAGAAGTTCAGGGAATTTGTTGCACTCTTCTTGCAACTCTTCTGTTACTTTTTTTTTTTCTCCAAATAAAAAGTTTTTGGAAAAATGTCCATCTGCAGAGAGTAAAAGCAGCTCACATTCCACCGAGGGAGGGGCTAACACTTTGGGAAACACTACTTGGTGCAATTTCTCCATCTCTCTTTCTTTCCCTTTCTTAGTTCTTACCCTCACAGCTCAGTCTCTTCTGAGTAGGCCCTACCTACGCATTTCCCTCTTAGATTCAGGTCCCACATTTGCATATTAAAGGTTCTGAAAAGTCCTGCAGCCACAAAAATGTTGAATGCTTTTTGTTGGGGTGAGGGGCTATTGTTTTTGAGCCCCTACTTTGTCCCTGGTACGCTGAGAGCGCTAGGAGATGGATGCTGCCATTACACCCATTTCACAGTTGAAGGAACTGAGGCTCAAAGAGGCAAAGTCACATATCCTAAGGTTACTGGGAAGCTGAAGAACAGGAATCCCATACCTCCCTTAGTTACCATGATATACCTGCTTGGGGAGCCACAGCACAATTATTGGAGAGAACTTAGTGGCTGAGAGCAGGGATTTTAGATTCACATTCCAGCTCTGCCACTTGCTAGCTTTGTGATCTGGAACATCACTTATCTGTACCATGGGGGTGGTGACAATTAAATGAATCAGGACAAGGAAAGCACTTAGAGCAGTGTCTGACACAATGCCTGGGAGAAATGGAGACTCAGAGAGATTAAGTGACTTGGCCAAGGACACACAGGAAGTTGCAGGCTTAGGGATTGAACTCAGGCCTGGTAGACCCAGAGACCCAGCTATGATGCTGTGTCCTGCTGACCCTGAGCTCTGGGTTGAATTCACCTTCTGGTTCTGGTCCCATTTGCCCCTGTATCACAGCTCCCTTCCTGTTTCCCTGCCCTAGTCAAGGCCTATACCCATTTTCCTATTCTGAGGTGGCTCCAGTCAACCCTCATGAGGACAGGAGACATTGCTCTGAGCCCCTTGCTTGGATCTCCAGCTCACATTCCACACCCAGCCTCCCTGGGGAAGGAACGCATCTTCCCTGCCACCAAAGGAATCTAAACTGCCGCTGCAGCCAGCCCGTCCACTCGAAACCCATGGGTTACCAGATTGTCCCTCAGGCTCACCCACCTGCCAAATGAAGGACCACACTAAAGCCAGCATGGGAGATATTTATTCAGCAAAGAGAGGAAAACAACAACAACAATGAAAACAACAGGGTCGGAATCCATTTCAGCCTAACCGATATTTTACACAATTGGATACGTTTGACTAAACTAATACATATGTATGGGGACTGGTGCATTTCCATTCAAACCAATGTAAATTACCTTTGACCAATATATTTTCCTGGAAATCAATGCATTTTAACACGAGATAATATTTATGAAATTGAATTTTTTATTGAAGCTAATGCAATTCTATTCTATTTTATGCATTTTTATTAAACTAATGCATTTTAAATTAATCCATTGTATATTAAGTACAACAGACATTGGTACTTACAGTAAAATAATATATGCCTGCTGAAATCAATACAGTTTTAAAACCGGGTGTTTTCCATTTAACTGAAGGATGTCAAGAGTATGCAGCCACGAGTTCAGGGCATGTGAATGTGAAATTATGTCTTTTTCCCCCCAAAATCATTATCACGTAAAAGATATTGTGCCTCAGGATATGGCCACGAGCTCTAGGATTTAGAATTAATTCACTATTATGACAGCCAACTCAATCAAACATCCTACTTGACCGACTTTTTGACCAAGTGGACTGATGATTCTTAATCATAGGGAGTGATACAAGTCACTTGTCACTGCTAATAAAATACTGAAATTTGCAAATAATTTACCTTGAAATGAAAGCTAATATTTTGAATCAGACAGGGTCTTGCAGGAAAAGATGGTACACTCAAACTGGTATTTTGAGAAGAGTTTAATAAAGAGAGTATTTATTAAGGCGAGGGCACGCTTAGAAAAAGCAATGGTGTAGCCCCCTGTGGCTAGTAACCAGGGGAGCTCTCACCATCTGGGTATGCTGGGACCTGGAGGGAGCGGCTGGCAAAGAGAGACAAGCTGTGGCCACCAGTGGAGAAACTCAGTCTCTCTTGGCAATCCCACAGAGAGGGGCCTAGAGGAATAAATACCTGCCCTCTCTCCTCCCTCCTGATCGCTTGTTGATACTTTCCAGTGGCCAAATCAACCAGAAGGCAGAGGACAGGGACAGTGTTGCTGCAGTCCTGGGGCAGCAGAGAATAAGCTGGATCAGGCGTCCTCAAACTACGGCCCGCGGGCCACATGCGGGTGTTTTTTGCCGTTTTGTTTTTTTACTTCAAAATAAGATATGTGCAGTGTGCATAGGAATTTGTTCATAGTTTTTTTTAACTATAGTCCGGCCCTCCAACGGTCGGAGGGACAGTGAGCTGGCCCCCTGTTTAAAAAGTTTGAGGATCCCTGAGCTGGATAAAGGTGAAGGGTGAACTTGGGCAGACAAATAGAGGATACCAGCACACGTACTAAGTGCTTATTGCACACTAAGTGCTTTCTCAGTTAAATCTCACAACACCCTATGAGGAAGGTGCGACTATTATTCCCATTTCCAGCATGGGGAAATTGAGGCTCAGAGAGGTTAAGTGGGAGTGCTAGGGCGTGGGCAGAGGTTCATCCAACTTTGAGGAGGAAGGGGACAGTTTCTGGGAAAGACTTTTCTCTTGAATAGAAGAAGACAAGGTTTTCTTTAACCTCATCATACCCCCTTCCTTGCTGCTTGGAACTGTGACATGGGGACCTGATGTCTGGACCTCTGGCAGCCATCTTGTGACTATGAGGGGCGACATCACCAACACACTGAGTGGAGTAGGGCAGCAAGAGCAAAGGAGTCTGGGTTCTTGCTGCTATTGTTGAGTCCCTAAACCAAGCCCAGAGCCTCCTACTGATAAGCTTCCTGATAATTAACAGGAAACACTTTTTTTTTAAAACTTTTATTTAGATTTATTTTATGCTGAATTTACTCCTGGGCCATAAGTTTTTGTTTGTTCAGTTTCTTCTGAGATACCTTTTTCTTCTGTGCAACCTCCTCTTCTGGTTTAGGAACAATCTGCTCCTTCTCAGTACGGATCATCTCAGTGTGGCAGGGAGAGCTCACGTATGGGTTAATCCGCCCATGAGCTCTGTAGGTTCTACGCCGCATCTTGGGGGCTTTGTTCACCTGAATGTGCTCGATGACCAGAGAGTCTACATCTAAACCCTTAAGTTCAGCATTGCTCTCGGCATTTTTCAGCATGTGCAGCAAAAACTCAGCACGCTTTTTGGGCCACCGACCCTGTGTCCAGCCCCACTGTTTTGCCTGGGGACACCTACCAACGCCACCATTATAATGACGGAACGGCACGCACTGCTTCTTTAAAGTGATGTCCTTCAGATACTTGGTGGCTTTTCGAATATGCATGCCCTTGATGGCCTGGGCAGTTTCACGCGTGTTCTTAAAGTGAACACGGAGATTGGAGCCTCTTGATTTGCATGATTTTGTGGGGTTTTCTGGGTCTCGCGAATAGCGAACCATCTTCAGAAGTCACCTATTGCCGCTTTGGGGAAGAGCAACAGGAAACACTTTTGTCTGTTAAAGCAATGTTGGTTGAGTTTCCTGTTACTTGTAGCTAGAAGCATTCCTAACTGATACACTGTTACAGATACATCCTATCTAATAATAGACAAATATGCAAATTGACTGCACCTTCGCTACACCCAAGCCACACCCACCAGCCAAGCCACGCCCACCAACCAATCAGGACGAGTATGCAAATTATCCCAACAAAGATGGCAGCTAATTTGCATATCAAGACAGCTTAGAAAGAAACCAAGAGCTGCAGAAGGGAGCAAAGCTTCGGAGAAGCAAGCAAGCCAGGGGGAGGAGAAGGGATGAGCGGAGGCGGGGCCAGGAGAGAAGGGAAAAGCAGGCGGGCTGGCGGAGAAGGCGGGGCGGGGGAGAAGGGAGGAAAGCAGGCAGGGCAGAGTAGAGTGCAGCAGGAAACCCTATTGCAGGATTTTTCCTGCAACGGGAACGCTAGTTGTTTTAATATTTAATCATGAACATACTGTATATTATCTTTGTGAAAAATAAAAAAAAAAGCAAATAACTTTTTAACCACTCCCTCATCCAACTTCACTAAATTGGTCAAGGCCATTTTTCCCCCCTTCAGGACAAAAACCCAGATGTGAATGACTTTGAAGGCTGAATTCACAGACCTATTTTATTACGTTTTTTTATACAAGGTTTTTTCATTATGCACATTTAGCTGGCAGAACAGCTCAAGCGTGTGCATTTCTGTATTCCCTCTTGTTGAGAACCCCATTTGCAGCTCTCACAGGGCACAACACTGCTATTGTTGCATTTCCTATGAGAGAACCTTAAAAACCTGCTCTCTTCCACCTCCATCAGCTCCGAGTCTGTTCAGGGAAACTTCCAGGATTCCTAGTTCCAACCACAGAACTCCAGAAGCCTTGAGGGAGCTCATGGCATTTCCCTAGAACTCTCAGTTGACAACAAGCATCTTCCTTCTATGAGAGAATTTTGTTCCTAATTTTCATTTGCTCCTCCCTCTGAATATAAACTCAGAAGATTCTGGGGCCTTAAGGGCTTGAGAAATTTACTCCTTTCTCAAAGATTTACAGTGATGAGATTCCTTAATTTCACCCATTGCTTTGGGTCTGCTGGGCCTCAGTTTTCTTAACTGGAAAATGGGAGTGATGCTAGGACTTAACTCATAGGATTGTGGAGGGAGAGGAGTTAAAACATGTGGAGTGACTGGAGAGAGTGAAGCTCAATATCTCTAGGCTCTTATGAATAGTGAAAGTAATAGCATTATTATCTCTTTGAGAGTCTTAATGTAGCCATCCACATTGCAGTCAGCTTCCTCAGTGCTGTCTTTATCATGGAGAAATCTAAGTCATTAGGATATCTAAACTTGAATGAGTATTTTATGAATTTATCCATAGCACTGAGTTATTGGGAGTTAAGAGCTTGGGTGTTAAAATCAGAGAAACCCGGGTTCAAATCTGACCTCCAATTTCCAGCTGTGTGATCTTAGGCAAGTCACTTTGCCTCTCTGAGCCTCTCAGCTTCCTCATTTAGACAATGACACTAATAATGGCTGCCTCATGGACTGGCTCGAGGCATTAATGAGGTTATACATGGAAAGTTCTGAACACAGGGCTCTTAAGAGCATCTGCCATCTCTCTTTATAGCTGTCTTTTTTTTTTCTCTCTCTCTCTTTGTGTGCACAGAAATAAGTATGGAGAGATAGATGCAAAGCTCTATGGTCTACATGCTATTCTGTCTCCAGAGACAGATGGAGAAAGGAGGAAAGTACAAGGAGGTTATTGGTTGAGTTGGAAATACCTTTTTTTTTTCTTTTAAAATAAAAGTGATCTCAATGTTTATAGAAAAGATAGAAGGGTTTCATTATTAATATTTTAATATTGTTTCTAGATTCCAAACTCTTTGTGGGTTAAGACCGAGTTAATGAACCTTAGTGTTCTGCACAGGGCTTGGTACAGAGCAAATGCCCAATCAATGCTTATTACGATAAGTTAATCTCTGCATTAGTCTGCTCAGGCTGCCATAACAAAAAACAAACAAACAAAAAACAAACAAACAAACAACAACAAACACACACAAAAACAACATATATTTATTTATGGCTTAAATAACATACATTTATTTTCCCACATATCTGGAGGCTAAGTCCAAGATCAGGGTGCCATGATGTTCAGGATCTGGTGGGGGCTCTTTTCCTAGCTTGGAGAGAGAGAGAGATTGATAGAGAGGTCTGGTATCCCTTCTTATAAGAGCATTAATCCTGTCATGGAGGTTCCACCCTCATGACCTCATCTAAACCTAATTATCTCCCAAACCCACCATTCCAAATACTAGCACATTAGGAGTTAGAGCTTCAACATATGAATTGGGGGTTGGGGGACACAATTCAGTCCAGAGCAGCCCCTTTGTAGCTTCAGCTGCAAAGTAGATCAAACCTCAAGGTGAGAAGAGTACATAATCCTTGGAGAAGGAGGATGGGGAGGGAAAAGGAGTTTAGCGTGGGCATTATAGGAAACCACAGGCCACCCACCCCTCTTGGCTCTCACTAGTGGTATAATGGTGAAGAGTTCAGGATCTGGAGTTCATGACTTGGCTCCATTGCTGTAACACCTTGGGCAAGTGTCTTACCCTCTCTGGGTGTAAATTTCTCTACTCGTAAAATTAGGACCATAGGAAATAGTGCTGCATTTGCCTGTATACCATTTCCCTTTCTTGTGAAAGCAGCCTCTTGGTTTTCTTTTGGCTAGCTTATGCCCTTGTGGCTTTGCCCCATCACCACCCTGCCCCAGCTATAGAATTGGGCTGCAATCTAGGCCTGGTCTAGTAGAGTCAGGAGGATTGGTTCTTGCATATGCATATGATCTGACCTGGACCAATGAGAGTCTTACCCAGGATTTCTGATGGGATCTTTTGGAAGAGGCTCTCTTTTCCTGGAGGATGTTAAGAAGGGAGGATGGAAGTATGGACTCTGGCAGCTATCTTTGTGACCCAGAGGAGAGAAGCCTGGCTGAGAATGAAACCAACACAGAAGAA
The DNA here is from genome assembly GCF_027574615.1 of Eptesicus fuscus. Taxonomy (NCBI): domain Eukaryota; kingdom Metazoa; phylum Chordata; class Mammalia; order Chiroptera; family Vespertilionidae; genus Eptesicus; species Eptesicus fuscus. The sequence continues at coordinate 9,904,472 of NC_072495.1, read as the reverse complement.
ATCAGAGCTTAGAGAAGGGATCCATAATTAAACTTTCCAGTTAAATAAGCAAATGAACTATTTTTGACTTAAGCCAGTTTGAGTTATGTTTCTGATCATTACAACCAGAAGCATGTGACTAATTCAAATGGATTGGATAGAACTGTTGACATTAAACAGATAACCAGATATTTCTCCAGCAAAATGGTTTTATTCGGGAACAAAAAAGCAGTGCAGTAGATATGCATTCTAATGCCAAACCAGGCGTGCAAGTCCACAGAAACAAAGCAGGAGAGGACCTCTCTTTTATGAACTTGGAAGGAGCTGCTGTAAATGAAGAATCTGTTGCAGGAAACGGAAGTTTCAAAGTATAGTGAATTCTCATTGGCTGAGTTATGGCAGTCTCCCATTGGCTGAACTGTTACTGGGCAAAGGGGAATTTTCCTTTCTCCCATTTAGGTAGTGAAGTAGTGTCACGTCCTGTGGGAGACACAAAGTATGGTCTCTTCCTGTTGGGGGTCAGTAGTGTGTACTGAGGGGCGTATAGGTCAGAGTTCTCTTCTAGCCTCCCACCTCCATCTTAAAGGAGGTTTATATTTATTAATTTTCTCAGATCTACCTCACTGTTTCTCACCTGGGCAGATGCCATCAGATTCTCTTGGGTGGGAAGTTCTGCACCATATTTGCCTGCATCCGTGAAGAGCATTAGGATGTGTCTACATATGCACTGGTGACTAATCAAGGACTCATACCGCTCTGGACCCTCACGACACTTCTGTGAGGTGGCCGAGCAGCTGTTCTTATCTTATGGAGGAGAACCATGGTGCTGGCCGAGCATCCTTTTCCATCTTCCTGCTTCCACTTTGCTCCGGTGTCGGTGCCACCTCTACCCCACACAGAGCCACTTGTCTGGGGGGGAGGAGCTGAGCCCACTCCCTCCAATCAGAATTACCCTCCACCAGTCCAATGTGCATGAGACTCCATTCTGGCCAATGAGATGCAAGATCAAATCTTCTGGGCGGGGCTTCAGGGAGAAGTCTCATGAGCCTCGGAAGGAAACTTCCTGCGAGCTTCGTGCTGCCGGAAACACGGCGTGCGCCATCTTGCTTTGCTCTGAAGTGGAAACCGTGTGGACGAAGCTTCGAGCAGGGACATGGAAGGTGCCGGCATCTGGATTGGAACCCCTGAATCACCCATCTGGAGCTCTACTCCACCTCAGCACTCCCCGGTATGTGAGGCAATATTGTCTCTTTCCACCAATTTTGAGTAATACATTCCCATTTTATAGATGAAAGAATTTCAGAGCAGGGAAGCGGCTTTCTCTGATATATGTATTGGCAGGATTATTTCGGTTGCAGTGACAGAAACCTAACTCAAACAGCTTAAGAAAAGAAAAAGGCATTTATAGACTCAAGTACATTCAGAGTGTGGGAACAGACAAATGTCCTTCAGCTGGTGAGTGGATAAACTGAGGGCCAGTCCTACGGTGTATTATTATTATTAGTCAGCAATACAAAGGAAAAAATTACGGCTATGCCAACAACATGGATGAACCTCAAATGCATGATTCTAAGTGAAAAGTCAGCCTCAGAAAGGCTACATACTGTGTGATTTCATTTCTATGACATTCTGGAAAAGGCAAAATTTTACAAACAGAAAGCACATCAGTGGTTGCCAAGGGATTGAGGGGCCGCAGGGGGAGGCAAGGGAGCAGACGGCAAAGGAGAATGGGGGATTTGGAGCTCGGATAGAACTGTTCTGAATCTTGGATTCTTCTGGATCTTGGTTGTGATGCTAGTTAAACAACGATATGTGTTTGTCAGTACTCACAGAGCCACACAGTAAAAAGGGTGAATTTTACTGTATGTATATTATGCTTTAAAAATCAAACTAAGCCCTAGCCAGTTTGGCTCAGTGGATAGAGCGTCGGCCTGCAGACTGAAGGGTCCTGAGTTCAAATCTGGTCAAGTTGTGGGCTCTATCCCCAATGTGGGTTGTGCAGAAGGCAGCCAATCAATGATTCTCTCTCATCATTGATGTTTCTATCTCTCTCTCCCTCTTTCTTCCTCTCTGAATCAATAGAAATATATTTTAAAACAAATGAAAAATAAAAATAAGAGTGAAAGTTCTGAGGTAGGATGGGGAGTTACTCCTTAATGGGTACAAAGTTTCCATTTGTGGTGATGAAAATTTTTGGAAATAGATAGTGATGATGGTATGTATGGTTGCACAATGTTGTGACTGTAATGCCACTGAATTGCACATTTAGAAATTATTAAAGTGGCATTTTATGTTAAGTATATTTTACCACAATTTTTAAAGTAGAAGAAAAAAAGAGTCCTGGGGTAGATTTCAGGCATGGCTGAATCCAGGATTCTCTCCATCTCTCAGGCTCTCTTTTCCCCACCTTGGCTTTATTCCCAGCAGGTTCCCCCCCCCCCCCAAGTGGTGATATAGATGGCCTTGGTCAGTTCCGGGGATATCTCCTCCCAGCTTAGCAACATGAGCAGGAGGGAAGTGCTTCTTTCCCAGTAGTTCCTTAAGGTTCGATAGTTGGCTTACCTTGGGACATGAGCTTGCCCCTCAACCAGTCACTGGGGTCAAGGAGTTGGAATGATCTGATATGCCCACTCCTGGTTCTGGGGAAAGTAGATCTACCCAACCCCCTTGGAGGGAGAGTGGAGAGGGAAGGATCTCAAAAAAAAACAAGGAGCTTTGTCAGCAGCCCCTACACCCAAGTTAAATGTTGAATGGCCCAACCCCAATTCTCTGCCCGACATTTATGCAGGCTGTGCCATTCTGTCCTTACATTTTCTCCAGCAAAGCCCACGTAGGTACAACATACACTCATCATCTCATCCCAGGGTTTGCATAAAAACCCACGTCCACGAAGTAGCAACTGCAATGTTTTTCAATCACACAGCAAAGATATTTAAAAATATCACCCATATGTGTTTTAAATACAGGCAAATAGCTGGCAAGGCAGCAGGCTTCACACCCGCGTGCCATTCTGAGTTATAATCTTCTCGCTTCCAATTCTTGAAATCACACGTTGAAGGCCAGACAAGCACAGAACGTGGCTAAGGCTGTGCTTCTATCCAGAATCTTCCCAACCCCGAGCTGCCCAGCTTTCTTTTCTAGTGGAGGAAACAGATTTGATCCTGGGAAAGAATTTAAGGGCTCCTGGGCTTGAGCTGAATTATTTGTGCTCTGCTAAGAATATAGAATTGAAACTAGGAAGTTTTTAAAGAAGTTTGAGGAATTTCCAACCTCCTTCATGATACCATCCTTATCAGTCTAGCTCTCTCTTTTCCCCCTCTGCCTGCCCTTGCTTATATGTGATCTTATAACTTGAGATTCCCCATGTGTTTTTCACCTTCTAGATTTATACATTCCTTTAATAGCAAAATAATTCCCTCTGCTATGAGTAATTCCAACTTAGAGTGGCTAAAGTTATAACAGATCCTATATAATAAAAGGCTAATATGCAAATAGACTGAACAGCACAATGACCAGTCACTATGACATGCACTGACAACCAGGGGGCAGACACTCAATGCAGGGGCTGCTCCCTGGTGGTCAGTGCATTCCAACAGGGGGAGCACCACTCAGGCAGAAGCCAGGCTTTCGGGCAGCGGGCCTAAGCCAGCAGTTGGACATCCCCTGAGGGGTCCCGGACTTCGAGAGGGCACAGGCCGGGCTGAGGGGATCCCTCCTCCAGTGCACGAATGTCGTGCACCGGGCCTCTAGTTATCTTATAAAAGAAGGGCAGAAGTAGGTGAGTCTGAGTCTGGTGTAATCAGTGGCTATGTGACATCAGGTCTCTACCTTGCCATCCTCTGTGTGGCCTTTACCCTTAGCCTGCTTCCCCTCATGGCCCCGTAATAGCTGCCCCTGCACTAGGTATCTCATCTAGGCACAGAAAAGTCCACGGAAGCACTTCAGCAGATCTTCCCTCACATCTCATTGGCTAGAACTTAGTCACATGTTCACTCCAAAGCAATAACTAGCAAGGACAATAGGAGGAGCACCAAGAAGAGTAGGAAGAAAAAGGAGGAGGAAGAAAAAGAAAATGAGATAGAAGGGAAGGGGAAGAGTCACAGAGGAGGAGATTTCTGAGAAATCTCAGGGAGCTTCTGTAATATCTTCTTTATAATTTCTCTTGGGATTGATTCACATTTCATTCTTGCCCTCTTTATACCCTTCCTCCTGGCTCTGGCTCCTTCCTGTTCCCTTGCCTTGGTGCTTCATGGACTTAACTAAGGTGCTTTGAGTGTCGCTAGTCTTGTTTCAAAAGTTCTGGAATATGAAAGTTTTTATTTTCAAGTTTGTGGCAAACTTATTTGGTTACAAAATCTGCCCAGTACCGTGCAATATTTAGACTTAAAAAGCAAAACAAAAACACAGCCAGGCGGCCACAGATTCAGGATTCAAACCCAATAGAGTTATACCTCCAAGTCCAGACTTCTGTACCACATACCATGCCACATCAAAACCTGACCTCCCTGTCGCTGGCATCATCGTGCAGCCATTTCCCAGTGACTAATTTTTAAATAAGATGTGGTTGCCCCAAAATGTGGTTGCCCCAGCCGGTTTGGCTCAGTGGCAAGAGTCAGCCTGAGGACTGAAGGGTTCCGGGTTCGATTCCCTTTGTTGCGGGCTTGATCTCTAGTGAGGGGCATGTGGGAGGCAGCCAATCAATGATTCTCTTTTATTTTTGATGTTTCTCTCTCTTCCTCTCTGAAGTCAATAAAAATATATTAATAAAATAAAATAAAATGTGGCGCACACAATTTTCTGTACCTAATCTCTCTCTTACATTTATCTCTTGTCTGGACCACCATCTGTCCCTCTGAGCTGCAGTGATGCTTCAGCAGTGGGGCGAGGCCTTGCCAGCCAAGTTCCCTCCACCTTCATGCCACTTAGCAGCCTCTAGCAGATGCAAGTTTTCTGACACAGGCTCCCATAATTAGCAGATGCTCTTTAATTAGTGTTGTTTTCATTGCAGTTGTTGCCTTCCTGAGATTATCTTAATTCTTAATTCCATAGCCCTCAGGATACACATGTTGCTTATGTGCCATTTGCCTCTCTGGGGATTAGGAGGGAGTGAGATTGTTGGGGATTCTTGTGGTGGAGGGCTTACCTTTTAAAACCAGACTAGTTTCTAGGGAAGTTTCCAGACTTAGCAGAGGCCGGGAGGTTAGAGCTGATAGAACAGCTCAGTAGAGTAGGGAATGGGAGAAATCCAGCCTGCCTAGGTTTTAATCTACTTTCTGGCTCTGTGAGCCTGGGCAGATTACATCATCTCTGTTCCTCGTCTGTAAAATGGAAATACTAATAGTGCCTCTTTTGTGGGGTTGTTGTGATGTTAAATGAGATAATTCTTAGTGCTTAGAACAATGATTAAATTACAATTAATTATAATTATATTGGTTGCCTGAGAGTCATCTATCACCCACACCTCCAAGAATCACTTGGATCCCTGGGCCAACAACACTAATAAAAGTTAGCATTTGTAGAGTGCTTATTGATGTTGGGCTCTTTGCATGCATCATCTCATTTAATTCTCACCCCAACACTGAGGTCCCATTGTACAGATGGGGTTCAGAGAGGTAGAGTGATTTGCCCAAGGTCACATTTTAAAAGTGGCAGAGCAAGGAGTTGAATCTGAATATAAATTGGCGTTCTTTCATTCCAGCCCTGCTTCTTGTTGCTCCTTAAACAGAGAGTAACTGACTTGGCTTTCATAATGTTGTTTGCTTCTTCCAACTACTGAGTTTGGGGCTTTATCCCATTTTACAATTGAGGAAACAAGTTCAGGGGTGTGGAGTGACTTGCCCAAGGACACATACCTAGGAAGGGGAGAGCCAGGATCTGCATCCTCATTTGAACCTGCCTCTGATTTCAGACTCATTCTAGGCTCTCAGTCCCTGAGATACATAGCAATTGATTTTGTGCTTCTTCCAACACCTGTTCGAGTTTTTAACCCCATTTTATAGTTGAGTATTCTGAGGCTTGGGAGAGAAGCCAGCAAGTTGCAGAGCCAGTGTTTCAAACTCCTCCTCTGGACCCAATGCTCTTTTTCCTGCCTTTGGCCAGGAAATGCTGCCCAGGTAAGGGGATAGAAAGAGAAGGGAGTTCTAAAGGGGTAAGGGTGCTCCAAAGTTTAGCTTTGGGTTCACTTATTGCCAGCCAATCTGGGGGCTGCCCAGAGCCCTCTACTAGCAGGGGCTCTCAGGCTTGGAGGTGTGTTGGCGTATACACCAAGTGTCCACCAGGTGGTGCTTTTGCCAAAGGCCAGGCTCCTGGAGATCCCAGGACAGGCCTCACTACCCCACCCTGGGAAGGTAAAACCAGGCACACACTGTATGTATCCGCATAGTATGCTCACCCATGTGCACACACAGGCTGTACAGATCTGTGTATTAGTAAGAGCACACAGGTGTGTCCCAGAGAATCTGTTTATAGCCTGTATGCAAATGTTCATGAATACCAGGTAGGTGCATGTACTGGCATGTAGGAGTATGTGTGCATGTGCAAATGTGTATACATATGAGAGGGGTATAGACAAAGTTTGTGAGTGTGGGTGTATATGCATGTGTGTGCACATACGTGCAAATAAGTTTGTGAGTGTGTGCAAAAGGGGGTGTATCACATAGGTGGTAGATCTGCCTAGCCTGAGGTCTGAGGATCATTATAGAGTTTCTTTCCTAGGCTGGGCCAGATGACATCTCCGGGTCCCCAATGCCTGGCACATTTGCCAAAGACCCTGCTGGATGGCAAGGTTTGGGAGCAAGAAGGGTCATGGCAGAAGGGCTAGATTTGCTTCCTGGGTCAGGGAGTGCTTGAATTTTGGTGGGGGCACTTTGCTTCCCAGACACTGAGTTCTTTAGTCCACAGAGATTTCTGTGGTTGGAGGAATGGGGACCCAACCTTCAAAGACCAGCATCTAGAACCTTCATCTTGGACTCCTAGAGCTCTGGAGAGTATGGTTGGAAACTGTGGGTATAAGGAGTGTTGGCTCAGGGTTCTACTCTGACTCATCCCCTTACCAGCTGGGAAGTGAATTCAAAGCCCCATGGAGGAGTTAAAGGCAGGTGAGGAAGAGAAGAGGGTAGCATTCAGGGTTAAGAACTTGAGCCCCGGCATCAAACCGAACAGGACTTGACCTTCAGTTCTGTTACTTACAGGCTCGGTGACCTTGGGCAAGTCACTTACCATCTCCCCGACCTCATTTCCTCAGCTGTTAAAAGGAGGAAATGGCAGTGCTTACCTCCAAGGGCTGTTACAAGGAAGAAATTAGATAATGGGCAGAGCGTGCCCAGCTTGTGGAGAGCAGGCCATAAACTATAGCATTACCATTATTTTTTTTGTCCTATGGGGCCAACTGGATCATCTTTTGGTTTTTGGAAACCAAGAGCTGAGGAATCAGAAGCTCCAGGAAGGCAGAGAGTGGTAACTCGGGGACTGGTTGTCAGGGTGGCAGATACAGCCTCTATGGGTTTAATTTGTCTGAATGGCATCTTCTAGAAGCACCTTCATTCTCTTCTCTCGTGTCCTGAGCACATGTAACAGGAAAAAATAAAGCTGGGGTCAAGGTTTTTGCAGCAGGACTACCAAATGGTACACATTTTCTCACGTAGCTTCCAAAACATGCTCAGCCATTGTTTTGTTGTGTGAACTTTGGTAAGCTAGTCTGTCTCACTGAGCCTCAGTTTGCTTGTCTGTAAAATGGACATAGCCGTGATAGATGTGAGATTTGAGGAGAATGTTGGTGAAGCCCCTAGTGCGTAGTAGGGATCATTTTGACAATGGCGGTGGCAAAATTATTGGACAGGGGCAAAAAGAAAAGTGTAAGTATTGACATTTCTTCATCTTACCAAAGGAGGAAAAGAATTATTTTTGTTGTTGTTGTTTGGTTATTCAGTGGTATTTTGCTGACTAGATGAAATGTGAGAATCTTAGATTTGAAGGAGAAGTAATGGGAGAGAGGGTGCAGAAATGGAGGAAGAGGGAGAAAACTGGGGGAAAGACAGAGAGAAACTTACAGTAAGCATTGAGTGAGAGAAGATGGATGAGCAGTTTGAGAAGAGAGAAATTAAAAATAGAAACTGGAGTGATTGCTTTAATGAAGGGAACTTTGGGGAAAGAAAGAAGCAAAAAGGATTTTAAGGTATTACACCTTCCTTGCCCCTAAAGAAAATCTGCAGGAACAGTCTGCACTTTTTATTGAGGCTTTAAGGCAGGGGTCCTTCAACTTTTTAAACAGGGGGCCAGTTCACTGTGCCTCAGACTGTTGGAGGGCCGGACTATAGTTTAAAAAAAAACTATGAACAAATTCCTATGCACATTGCACATATCTTATTTTGAAGTAAAAAAACAAAATGGCAAAAACACCCGCATGTGGCCCGCGGGTCGTAGTTTGAGGACGCCTGCTTTAAGGAGTCCAGTTATTGGAGTTTTATTTGCGTGGGTGGGTGGGAGGTGCCAGAGGACTCAGTTCTGAGAGCACAAGGAAGACCTATGGCTATCCTTGGGGCTCAAAGTGCTGGGAGCCGATGGAGGAATGGGTTCCCTAATGGGCATAAAGCCAAATGCAGCCACTCAGGCCAGATGAGTCATCTGGGAGAGATGGAGAGCTAAATGGGTGCTCTGAATTCCATGGTGGTTGTTTCTGAGGACTTAGGTCATTCTCATTTGCACACTCAGATGTGAAAATGAGGATGCAGAACCAAAAGGCAGGTTCTTGTCCTGGGGCCAATTTCATAGGGGCTCAGCAGAGCTGTGTGCCTGAAGAAGAGCTTTTGCCAGTGTGGATCCAAGTCCTAGAAACTCTAATTAGCTAATGTTTCTAAATCTCCTGGAAGTTGTCAAGTGCCAAGTAGTGTTTCATTCCAGGGATACTATAGAAAATTCAGTTCTGGTTTTGGCTATTGATCTGGCTCTGAAAGGAACCCTGGGCCATTACATAATCAGAACTATTAGGATGATTTTTCAATAGACAGACATGTAAAAGCAGCTTAATAAGGATATAATTTTAAGTTCAGATGTTCTGTGATGTTGGATTAGAAAGGAAAATGTTGAGTTTCTTTTCTTTAAATCCATCTCTACCTGGAGTTGATCGTTATATATGGTGTGAGGGCAGGGATCTAATTGTATTTTCCCCCCATATGGATAGCTAGTTGGCCCAGCTAGGAAGCTTGGGAGATACAGCCTATCCTTTCCCCACTAGTTTATTATGCCAGCTGTGCCATCTCTTTGTGTGAGTCTGTTCTGTTAATTGTGGGCTCAATTCCCCAGTAGGGGGCATGCAGGAGGCAGCCAATCAATGATTCTCTCTCATCATTGATGTTTCTATTGCTCCTTCTCCCTTCCTCTTTGAAATCAATTAAAAAATATATTTTATATATATATATGTATATATGTTTATATATATATATATATATATATATATATATATATATAAATTAAGATGATGATGTGGAAATTACAAGAGGCCTCTAATCCTATTTTTCAGAACTATTGTTTGTTAACCATTTGATATATAGTTTTCCTTAACTTTTTCCTAAACACAATATTTTTCAGAACTATTGTTTGTTAACCATTTGATATATAGTTTTCCTTAACTTTTTCCTAAACACAATATTTTAAGCAAAGATGGGATTATTTCATAATTTCTATAACCTGCTTATGCTATATTTGCATGAATCTGCGTCTAGGCTTTTAATTTTGTCTCGTCCTCCAGCTGCACTATCTTTATTATTATTACTTTATATAATTTTATAATTCTTCAAACTTTCCCTGGTTATTCTTAGCCCTTGCATTGCCATAAGAATGATAAGATGGGCTTGTCATGTTATGTGAAAAATCATATTGGGATTTTGATTGGAATAGTCTTAAATTTATGGGTTAATTTTGAGAGAAAGGACATCTTCACCATGCTGTATCTTCTAGCCCATAAACATATAATATCTCTCTATTTAGTAGATCTTTTATAGACATGTCAGATGAATGTGCCATTCTGTAGTATGTTTATCAGTCAAGGGCCCAGGAGGAAATAGGTCCACCACCCCAACCAAATGAAAATTCCTGATGATAAAAGTAGTTTGTGCTCATAAAAGAAATTAAGCCCTAGCTGGTTTGTCTCAGTGGATAGAGCGCAGGCCTGCGGACTGAAAGGTTACAGGTTCGATTCTGGTCAAGGGCACATGCCTGGTTGTGGGCTCAATTCCCCAGTAGGGGGCATGCAGGAGGCAGCCAATCAATGATTCTCTCTCATCATTGATGTTTCTATTGCTCCCTCTCCCTTCCTCTTTGAAATCAATTAAAAAATATATATTTATATATATATATGTATATATGTTATTATATATATATATATATATAAATAAATTAAGATGATGATGTGGAAATTACAAGAGGCCTCTAATCCTATTTTTCAGAACTATTGTTTGTTAACCATTTGATATATAGTTTTCCTTAACTTTTTCCTAAACACAATATTTTAAGCAAAGATGGGATTATTTCATAATTTCTATAACCTGCTTATGCTCATTTTACCATATATCCTAGACATCTCTTCACTTCAACACATAGAAATAGCCCTCATCTTTCTTAACAATTGAATAATATTCTATGGTAGGTGTATTGGTCATGGTCCCAATAAGTACACTCAGCCGGGATTTTTAAATGACAGTATTTACAGAGGTGTATGCAGGAGAATGTTAAGGCACCCAGATGCTAGCACGAAGACGCTATTTTCACCCCAGATAGAAAGAGGTGGGGGGAAGGAGCAGTACTTGGGACCAGGGAGAGTAGGAGGACAGCTGGACCAGTGACATCTAGTGAAGTAGAGAGAGAGCTGGGGAAGAAATACTTCAACCTCTCCCTCCTTCCATCTTATCTCCTAGCACAGTGGTCGGCAAACTGTGGCTCGCGAGCCACATGCGGCTCTTTGGCCCCTTGAGTGTGGCTCTTCCACAGAATACCACAGCCTGGGCAAGTCTATTTTGAAGAAGTGGCGTTAGAAGAAGTTTAAGTTTAAAAAATTTGGCTCTCAAAAGAAATTTCAATCATTGTACTGTTGATATTTGGCTCTGTTACTAATGAGTTTGCCGACCACTGTCCTAGCAGGACGAAACCCCACTGGAAACAAGGGAGCTTGGGAGATACAGTCCACAGAGGTCAGCTTCTGGGGGGTGGGGGCACTAACAAGCGGGGAGTGAATGAGGAGAGGGAGCCCAGGGAGAAGAATCAGCATGGTATGAGTACACTACTGTTTGTTGAACTGGTCTCTGACACAGGGAGGGAATCAGGCCGAGGGAGCCTGCCCTCTTGTGTTGTTCCTCTTCAGTGAGCTTGGTCATTGAGTGTTGGCACATGGTTAAGCTGTAGCCCTTGCTTTCTAGGCATCTGCTTTTCCACCCATTCTTCCTCCCAATTAGAGACAGGGCAGGCTCAAGTGCAAAGAGCCCAATTCTTGATGTGAGTGAACCTAGGTATTAGTCAAGTTCTGCTCCTTCACAGCCACGTGACTATGAGTCAGCAACTTCCTCTCTTAAGGCCTCAGTCTTTCCATTGGTATTATGGGACTGCATATTCCTGTCCTGTCCAGGCCAATAATAATGATAGCTACTAGATACAGCACATTTATATAGAACTTTACATAGATTAACTCATTTAAATCTCATCACCTTGTGCAATTATTATCACCATTGTACATATGAGGAAAATAAGGTATAGAGGTAAAACACATACACACACCACCACCACCACCACCACCACCACCACCACCACCACCAGAAACTTGTGCAAGGTCACAGGCCTTGTAAGTGGCAGAGCTAGAATTCCCATCTAAACAGTCTGACTCCATAATCATGCTCCTAACTACTATATTAAGCTAATAACTTATTTATAAAGCATCTAACAGCCAGTAGGTGTTTAATAATGGTAGTGGTAGGTAGCATTGTGTCAGGTGTTCCTTGTATCCAGTTACTCCAGCCTATGGATCTGAGGCCTAACCATGGGCCAGCCACTGGGAGCACACCCCTGCAGGTTTAGCCAGACACTCCCATATTCCTTACCCTTCTCATAGGGCTATTTAATACTTACTGATAAATTTGGAGTCTTTCTCCCTGTCTGGCAGCGGTGGTGGGCAATGCAGAGCTATGGAAGGACATTTTCTTTTGTTTCAGCTTTGATGCTGGGGATTTTGCATATCATTATGTTCGTGGCTAAGGACCTGCCATTATCTTCCTTGGGATTCTTGCACAGTTTATGAATTTCCTAAAGGATCTGGCTCTCTGTCTGCTTCTGCTTTCAGGATAGGCTGCCCAAGCTGCCCTCAGCTTCCTCTTGGTGTGCTGGTGGTGTGTGTGTGTGTGTGTGGTGGGGGGGGGGTTAATTTTTTTAATTGTAATTTTTTTAATACTCATCTTGACACATGAGTTTCTGTGAATCCAGAATCAACCAGGGACCCACTTAAGTTTTTGCATATCTATGTATGTATGTGTATTTGTGGCAAGGAGTGTTAAGAACATGAAAAACAGCTTTTCACAAAATGTTTAATATTTTAGTGCTTTAGTTCCCAAATCCAAGGTTGGTTGATTGCTGAAAAAGCATGAATTTCCTGGCTTACCATCTTTCATTAAGGACTATCCATAATAATATCATTTCCCCAGTTAACTCTGTTTAGGAGGTAAACACTTAACTGCTGAATTCATTATTGCTGAGCCTGAGATGGTAACAGATGCCTTTGGAATATAAGCCCCCACATCTAATAAGGCACAGGCTCACGATGCTCTTGGAATATGGTGGGGAGAGATGGCTTAAATTTATTTTGTGAATAAAGCAATAAGCCACTAAGCAAAGCTAATATGTTTCAGCCCAGACAAAAAGACACGATCATTCAGTATTTATGTAGCAACTCATTCCTCAGTGGGACTGCAAGTTCTACCATTAAAATTGTCGGAATTCTTCAGAGACTCACTGCATTAAGTCATTTAAAAATATCACAGACTTAAAACAATCTGAATTATTGGATTTTCTCACTGCTTCTCGGTAAGCATGTTTGCTGTGGCAATTTCCTGCTCAGTCAAAGGTATAGCCTATGTCAGTCAAGAAGTAGAAAAGTTCCATGCAGAATTTTTATTCAGGAGCCCGATAGTCCCTAACAAACAAAGTCAGACATAATTGTATTTTTCTTTTAACTTTTTTTTTTTTTACATAACTTGATATTCCAAGAACTGTTGCAAGTACAAAGAATTTTTGTATATGCTTCATCTAGAGTCCTCAAATGTTAATATTTGCTATATCATTCTCTTTATGTAGATACAATAGATAAATAAATGTATATTATTTCTTGTCTGAATTGTTTGAGAGTTGTTGTAGACATGACGCCTGTCCCTTTGCTCCTAAGTACTTCATTGGGTTATCTAAAAACTAGGATATTTTGTTATATAACCACAATACAATGATCAAAACCAGGAAATTGATACAATACTATTATCTAATCTATTGACTTTATTCTAAGTGTGCCATTGGCTCCAATTAATGCACTTTATAATAAAAGAAAATCCCGGATCATACGTTTTAATCACTTGTCAAGTCTGTTTTGCTTCCTTTAATCTGGAATAGTTCCTCAGTCTTTCTCTGTTTCATTTGACAGTGACATTTTTAAAGAGAACAGGCTGTTTATTTTATAGAATTTCCCCTCCGTTTGGGTTTGTCTGGTATTTCTTCACAATTAGATTCAGATTATGCACTTTTGATAGGAAATACTATAGAAGTGATATTGTGTCCTCCTCGGTACATCATATCAGGAAGTACATGATGTCAATTTGTTCTATGACTTCAAAGTCAGACAAAATTAAAAATAATCTTTCATCAGAACCTAGGTTTGTTAAAAATTGCTTTGAATGGTTTCACATTCACTCCAAATTTCCTATTACAGGTCTTTAAAAAAACAGACTCAAAGACAAGGAAGCTGCAAGCTTTACAGATGCTCAGAAGAAAATGTAGCCATTAAAAAAATTGCCATGTGAGAGTTATGAAATTTCCCTAAATTCATTTTGCAGAATGGGAGCTGTAATTTAAACGTGAAGTTATCAAGAGCTAAGATAAACCACACATCACGTGCAATTTAATCTGTCAAGGAAACAGGCCACTCAGAATTGCTAACTAGGCCTAATTCATTACATCTTATAGAACACTGTACTTTTAGTCTTACCAGTCTTTCAACTTGTGCATTAATATATTTACCCACACCTCATGGAAAATGTATGGGGATGGTAACAGAAATACTGTATCCTTGTTTAAATCACATTACATTTTTTAAACAGCTCAAGTGATAGCTCAGAAATATCACACTTTCTTCTGAAGTATTTATGAAACAATTATTTACATTACATTAAAAACTTTAATTGCCTTGAAGCACGTGCTCCAAGATACAATATTGGAAAATCATCAAAAATATCCATCACGACTCTCTCTCCTCTACAACTCTTCTAAACTTTATCTTTTTTATAACCCTCGGTATTGATCTATTGTCCCAGACCAAGAGTGATATCAGAAGTCCAAGCTGGCTCATAAAAGGGGAATATAATTTCCATTTGCTCTGTCTATAAAAGCAAATCTTTTGACCAGAGAAAAAGAAGGGAAAATGCCCCTTTTTTTGGTGGAGAGGTGAGTGGGGTGGGATTTGGCAGGGTAACATGCAGGGAGTGTCCCCAGGTTGTGTGTAGGGAGGGGTAAGTGGGTTGGTGATGGAGGAGGTTGGGAGTGTGAATTCTTGGGTGGGGACTGACGACCTCTGGCTTGTACAGGGGAAAAAGGAAAATGTAAAAGAAGAAACCAAGAAACCTGGCCAACCCTATTGTCTGAGAAACTGCAAAAAATGGGAACCTCCCTCCAGCTGGTTCAAGACCCTATCCCAAAAAGACAATCATAGTAAGGATGCTTATACTGCCAAGGAACTGGGGTCCCAGCTAGGTGAAGGACCCCTGAGTAGTAATAACAATAGCAGAAACCTCTAGTTATTTAAGGATCCAGAGCCCTCACAGCAGGGCTAGGGCCCCTTCATAATAATAAGATCATAACAATTAAAGCCAACTCACTTGGAGAAAAAGCGCTCCAGAGGTTTGTGGAAGAACCCCTTCATTAATTATCATAACAGTAAAAGGGCCTGCCACTTTAAAGTTGTGAGGAGCCTTATAATTGGACTCCTCCAAATAACCGGAGTCCCTGTTAAAAATCACCCGAGCGACTCCTCCGGTCTCCCCCTTGTAAAAAACCTTGAGCTTTGGCAAAGGAGCTGTCCCCCAATAATCATAATTATGCATATAATGGCGTGGACACTGCGTGCGGCAGTGGTGACATTTCCCATGACTCAGTGGCGCCCCCGGGGCAGTTTCCACCCGCCTGCTGCTCCGCTCCGGCTAGCCCGCCGGCCCCCGATTCTCCGCGGTCCGATCTTCGGGCTGCTACCTTCGGATCCGTAGCTTAGCTAGCGGAGGAGCGACGGCAGCCCGAGGCACGTGTTGTGTGTGCTCCGACTGCAAAAGAAAAAAAAAAAAAAAAAAGCATTGCAAACTATTAACTTTTTATTTTTGAGTATGCAATGCAGGGGGTAGGGGGTAGACAGGTGCTGGAAGGAGAGTAGGCGCCCCGCGCGCTGGCCTCCCGCAGCCCCCCTCCCAAACTTCCCTTTGCATTGATCAGCACGTTACGTCAGTATTGATAAGTTTGCAAAAAGCCAAAGTCAAGTGCAATCGCGCGGCACACCGACCCCGGACTTGGGGGGAGATGCAGCGAGCGCTTCGCGGGCCCGGGAGCCGGCTGCAGGCAGGGCAGCGGCGGCGCCGGCGCCTCTCGAAGAGGCTGCCTCCCCCCCTCCCCTCCCACCCCATCCTCGGCCGCCTCCCCCCGGCGGGCGCTGAGCTCCCCGCCAGGCGCGCTCCTCCCGCGCCCTCCGGGGGTCGGGGGGGGGGGCGCACGGCTCCGGGGCCCGGCGGCGACGACGGCGCGGCGGCGCCGAGGGGCAGCGGGTGGCAAGAGGCCGGGGGGCGTCGCGGGGTCCCGGGCGGTGGCGCGCAGAGCCCGAGCGGCCAGCGGCGGCCCCGGGGCTGGGGGGAGTCCAGCCCGGATATTGAGTGCAGCCATTGAGAAAAGCCAAACTCTTGTGTGTGTACGTCTCGAATAGCCCCCAAGATGGCCGCCAATGTGGGATCGATGTTTCAATATTGGAAGCGATTTGATCTACGGCGACTCCAGGTTAGTGTGGGCAGCGCCGGCCGCGCGGCCGTGGGGAGCCCTCGGGCGCGCCCTGGGCGCATTGGGGAGGTCCCTGAGAGGGCGGGAGGGCGCCGCGGGGCGGCGGGCGGCGGCTGCTGGGGCTCGCCTGGGCTCGCCTGCCCGCTGCCCATCGATAGGTATTAGGAATTGATCTCGCCGCTGCTCTTTGTTCGGTTCAATCATCGATTAGCCGCTGCGACCATGGAGAAGCGCTAGTGAGCCCTCTGCCCGGGGACCAAGCCGGCTGGCGAACGGCCGAGAGAGGCACGAGGAAGGCAAAGGCTTCGGTCCCGGGCTGGGGGCTACGGGCAAGACCACCGATAGCCCCCATTGCGCCTCACTTTGCGCGCCTCCCAACTTCGCGGCGCCGGGGGAGGCCGCGGAGTGCGCCGCGTGCCTGTCGGCGCCCGGCTGGGGCTGGAGCTGGGGTTGGGGTGAAGGAGGGAGGGAGCTGGTGGGCAGGGAGGAGTCGGAGAGAGGAGGAGGCAGCCGGGGTTGGTGAGGAGGAGGCTCCGCGCCCCGCCGCCGGTCGCCACCTCCGCCACCGCCGCCGCCGCCGCCGCCGCCTGGCTGCGCAGTCTGGACGCGCCGCCACCGGGGGGCCGCTGCTGCTACCCCAGCCACAATCGCAGGACTGGCCGCCTGCTTCGGCAGATCTCTCTACTCGGGCCGGGTTCTCGGGGTTCGTCTTTGCTTCTTGCCTTTATCCCCCCCTTGCCAAGTCTACATGGGGACGGGCGGTGGAGATGGGCCCAGGGCGCGCTCAAGTTTGCGCTCGTGCCTTGGGGGCCGTGGAGAGCCTGGAGCGCCGCAGAGCAGGTGACTCCCGCCTCTCGGGCCCTTGGGAACTTTTAAATGGGAGATGCCCTCGCTGTCTTCTGCCTCCTGTTTTTCCTCCTCACTTTTCTCCTCCCCCCTCCTTCCCTAGTGACTCCCTCCCAAACCCCAGCACCTTATCCCTTCTCCACCTCTCCCTGGGAGTCTCCCCCAGATTTGGGAGTGTTCTTTGCTAACCCTCTTAGGAGGTGGGGCTGGCGGTGGGATCTCAGAGAATACCAGCTCCAGCCATTATTCTTTCCTAGGTGCCCCAGGACGCTCCGGATAAGCCCCCAAATCCTGGCGTCTCAAAAAGCCTAGGCAGACACAGTGGGAACTAGGAGCAGGGAAATGGTGCTGATAACAGGCGATTACAGCATCCTGCCTTGGCCTTGACATTCTTGGAAAAAGCGAAAAAGCGACAGCATCAGTCTGGAGATAAAAAAGGACCCACTTTTAAAAAAATCTGCAGACAAATCTCTTTAAGTTTCTTCTGATAAGTGGTTCCAGTACTCCCTTCCCCCTGGCCTAAGTCTTCCTCCCTAACTCCGCCCCCCCCCCCCCACTCCCTGCTTACCCCCCTCCCCCAAAGCCATTGAGCTGGAGAGAAAATCGGGGCACTCAGGCATGCAGTTAATAACTGCAAGTGCCTTGCAATTCCAAGTCCTCACTTGAGTTGGGGCTCAGTTTGGTGGCCAGCTGCGGGCAGGGATGTGAGCTATGCTTGTTGGTTTAAATGATGCTAAAGTGGCCTCTCTGGAAGAGTGTGGTGTGTGTGTGTGGGGAAGAGAGAAAGAGAGAGAGTTGGGCAGCCACATTGAGCTTGGCACGAAGGCCAGTGGTAATCGTATTCCCTGCTAATGTTTGTAAATGAGACCCGGGCATGGCTGGGGGACAGCGTCTTTATTTATGATTGATGTTCTGTAACATAAGGAATGACAAGAACGTGGCAGACAAGAGGAGAAGAACCAGAAGGGCTGGCGAAAGCCCTTTGCAGGGTCCTATTGTTATTCTGAGCTGGAGAAAATTTCTGCAGCGAGATTTACAGCGCTGGTATTTGCTCCCGGTTGGCTGGAATGTCAGTTAACACAATTTTCATTAGATAACTCGTTTTCAATCTGGGGAGCTCAACCTGCATCGGGGAGGGCTGGGTGCTGAGGGGTGGGAGCAGCTCCCAGGGGCTGATTTCTGAGCTGTGGTGGGGGGAGGGTTTAAACCTTACTCTCTTCCTTCTCTGGCTCAGGGGTCTTTTGTGGAGCTGTTGAGGTCACCCAAATTTTGATTTCAGTTGGACTCTCATTGATTTGGGAACCTTTGTTAGGATTTTAGAAGATGCTGAGGTGGAAAAGCAGATTTGAACTGGAAAGTATGAAGGTGGCAGGGTCTTGTACAGGTGATGGGGAACTGGGGCTGTAAGACTTGTCTTCTGACAAGGTGTATGGGCGGGGGTGTTCATCAAGACAATGGCCGGTGTGTTTGGCACGAAAGGAAAAGGCTCTAGGAAAAGAGGATAAGCTCATTTACATGGATATTAAGTGGGGAGGGGACCCCTGTGGGAGTTTGAATGGCTGTACACTTCTAGAGAGCAGAGAAATAAATGTGGCAGCGTGGCTGTGTGCAAACATACAGGCCCTCACATCTGCCATCGTCCCTATGCTAATCCTGAAATGTTCAGTTGTTCCCCTACACAACAGGCCTGCAGCTTCCCCCCTTATTCTCACTGATGGCATTTTTGTTGGAACGGATTATGAACCTAAGCCCTTTTGCTCAGGATCATCTCTTGTGCATAATGCTAATGACTCCTACGCCACACTTTTATTTTCATTTTTTCTCCTTTCTACTTTCCTCTTATAGGGAAGATAACTAGGAAAGAATAGATCTACTGGCTCATTCTGAGATCCAGGTAGGAGAGACAGGCCCCCACCCCACCAGGCCCTGCACAGGCTGAAAGCTTTGGGCATGCTCATCACCAGGCCCAACTGCTTGTGAGTGTGAGGAGGTGCTTGGTTTCAATTCTTGGTTCAGGTTGAGTGGTTTCAGGCAGCCTGGTTGCTGAGTGTTAAAGTGGTGGAGGCAGCAAAGGCAGCCAGTGTCCCCAGGCCAGACCATGCTGCTGACGCCATCCCAATCCTAGCAAGAAAGGTGACCTTGCACTAGCCCAGTGTACAGCCCTCCGGAAGTATATATTTTTCAAATATGGAAGCAGTCCAGTTATTATTCCTTCCAGTGCTGTCTCTGCACACAACAGGGATATTTTCCTAGGGTGGAAGTCAGTCAAAAGTCTTAATGACTTGTGGGCTGGTGATGGTAAAGATCCTCTGACATGTGGCACCCTATTCCAGGACCCCTGAAACTGCTTCCCCTCTTCCTTCTTTTTTGCTGTGTTGCTAGCAGTGCAGGAAATGAGGAGAAATAAAATTCCATCCCAAAGATAATGCTGGACATATTTCATTTGGTTATAAGATTGCTTTATGGTGAACATTACTAACGCAGTATTTTTTTATAGCTTTTCTGTGTATAATCGTCCTAACTGGATTCACACCTTTATGACTTTCTTTTCTGCTCTACTTTGCCACTTTTTTTTAAAGGTGTGCTGGGTCCAGTCTCTTTTTCTCCAAGAAGGTTAAGCTAACAAGAGTTGAGGGTATCCAGTCCAAGTGAGGGCGCCCAATCCAAATGCATATCTGTTTCTTGGGAGGAAATGTTGGTGGGAAGGATCACATGGTGTGAGTTTTGGAGGAAGAGGCAAATTCTGCTTGAGGTGTGAGCATTTAGGGAGAAAGATCGACAGGGCTGGACTTCTGTAAGGAGTTTGGGGAAACTTCTGGGAAGGCTCAATTTCTTGGCACACAGGAATTGGGGCTTGATGGAATGTTTTTCCCTGCTCAAAGTTTAGAAAGGAGCGTGGATGTGATTAAAATATTATAACCTTATGATATTCTGAAGTGCATAAATTTTACATATCAGCCACAGAGAGTTTAGACATCCATTAGAGCCTCTGACAGCTTGACTTATCTAAATGTGCTATCATTTAACAATGTGTCAAAATTCCTCTTTCTGTAGATGACAGCAGTAAATAAGCTATCAGCCTTGTTGGCGGAATCCTAACTTTGGAAACTTCTCCGTAATAGAATCGCTGCCAGGGCAGGGAGCATGAGCAGACTGGGCTTGGGCTTGGCATGGTCCCGGCCCATGAGACTGGTTGGCACTAGGTGAGGGCTGCGGGAGCTGGTTGGCATTAGGTGAGGGCTGCGGGAGCGGGAAGACAAGGAGAGGTGGGGGAGATGGGGTGAGGGGAGATTTCTAGCAGTAGCTCTGTGCATAAAAAAAATCAAAGAATTGGCCAGTCCCCTGGACCCTTACAGGTCTAATCAGTGGGTGACCCCATTCCATCTGCCTCTCCAATTCATCAGAACCCTATGGGCCTTTTCTGCAGAAGGAGCTAGAAACATGTTGAATTTTTATTTAAAGAACCCAGCAGTCTTTTCTGGGCATCCCAAAATTCTGGTTTCTCAACTCTGCAGAAATTACTTCCAAAGATGGGTTCTCTCTTTGAGTGCCAAAAGAAAACAAGCAGCATCTCATCCCTGACTGCCTTTGCTGTTGGAGGTCTCGAAGTTTCTTTTATTAATACCTGAATTCACTGTAGAAAATTAAGAAACCACGGATAGCATCTCGGTGGTTTATTTTATTTTATTTATTTTAAAATATATTTTTATTGATTTTAGAGAGGAAGGGAGAGGGAGAGAGAGATAGAAACATCAGTGATAAAAGAGAATTATTGATCGGCAACCCAGGCCTGTGGCCTTGACCGGAATTGAATCTGGGATTGTTTAGTCCGCAGGCCGACGCTCTATCCACTGAGCCAAACCGGCTAGGGCTTGGTGGGTTATTTTAGGTGGTGTGCTATTTTGACTAGGAACAGCTTTTCTGATGGTGGTGGTGATTTTCTCTCTCTTTCTTTCTCCTTTCTTTCTTCCCTCCCTCTCTCTTTTTCTTTCTCTCCTTTTTTATTTATCTTCCTCATTCTCCTCCTCCTCCTTCTTTGCTTCCTCTTCCTCCTTCTTTTCTCCTATTAAAAAAAGGATTTTGTCTTCAAACTTGACATTGTTGTAGTAACCTTGCTTTCAGCACCTGGGATTTCAAATGTGAACACCTTGGCTGGTGCTAAATTTGGTCCTGGATGATGGTAGATGTGGCCATCCTGAAAATGTGGTTTTCTCTGCTGCTGTCTAAAAGTGCTGAATTTCTGGCAGCTTTCCGGTTATCTAATTCAGTGGTGGAGCCCGGCAGAGGAGAGCATGGGAAGAGGACCTAGGTGATGCCCTGCCTTTGTCCCTGGTTTTGGAATGCAGGGTCCAGTCTTCTGTTTTATTGTTCTTTCTGGGGCATGCTCTTTATTTATGACAGATGTCAGGGAAGGTGGAGGTAATTGGCAGAGGGCAAGGGTCCCAAGACCTCTAAGTCTGTGTGCCTCTAGCACTTCTGCGTGAATCACCCAACATCCCAAGTCTCCCATTTCATAATCCATCACACAGGCCAGCTGTGCCCATTTGGTCTGCCAAATTGGGTTATTATAAAGGTGCTGACATACTTTGTGTGCCAGTTACACGCATTGTCTTCTAATGATCTTGGGGCCTGTTGTGGTGGTGGTGGGGTGCAGCTGACATCTTAAGCAAATTTTTGAGCCAAGAAATCATGTCTAGGTTGGAGTTATTTGGTTTCTAGTCTTGATGAGTCCTTCACAAAATGGTTTGTAATGTTTTATAGGATATGGACAATATATTCCTATCATGTTTAGATTAAAATCTAAAGTCCTTTCCCCTGATTTCCAGGCTCCACATGATCTGTCCCCTTGGTATCTCTCTGGCTTCATCTCCAGCCTGTCTCCCCTTACTGATTCTGCTCCAGTCACAATGACCTTCTTTTTGTCCCTCAAACATATCAAGTACTTTCCTACCTCAGGACCTTTGCACTTGCAGTTCCCTTTCTCTCCAGACCTTCCTATGTTGACTCCTTCATTTTATTCAATTTCAGCCCAAATATCGAGACCACTTAGCCTAAGGAAGGCTAAAGAAGCTTCCACTACTCCTTTGCCCCTTTAATGTGCAAGTGTGCTCCCACATCACTAAGGACACTGTTTCCCCTGAGGGTTTTAACCTTGGAGCCTTCTCCGGTGCTGCATCTCTCTAGACACTCTAGGATACCGTCTAGGCCAACCCTAAGGGGTAGCAAACTTTTTCTATAAAGAGTCATAATAATAATATACTTTAGGCTTCGCAGGCTATGTGGTCTCTTTTGCAAGTACTCCATTCTGCCACTGTCGCATGAAATAGCCATAGACTATAAGAATGAATAGATGTGGCTGTATTCCAATAAAACTTTATTTAAAAAAAAGGCATAGGGCCAGATTTGGTCTGAGGGCCATCTTTTGCTGACCCTAGTCTACTATGTCATAGTTGCTACATAGGTTGTGTTATGGCTGAAGTTTTTTTCTTTTTTTAATATATATTTATTGATTTCAGAGAGAAAGGGAGAGGGAGTGAGAGAAACGTCTATGATGAGAGAGAATCATTGATCACCTCCTGCACGTCCCCCTTTGGAGATCGAGCCTCCTGCGTGGCCCCCACTGGGGATTGAGCCCGCAACCTGGGCATGTGCCCTGGCTTGGAATCGAACCGTGACCTCCTGGTTCATAGGTGGATGCTCAACCACTGAGCCACGCCAGCTGGGCAATTTTTTCTCTTTTCAGTTAAGAGTATTAAGGTGGATTGAACTTAGTTCTTGGAATTTGGTTTTTACTCTTTACCTCAAGAGGGAAATACCAGGAACTTTCCTGACTTCCAGCCCTGGCTTCCAATCCTGGACCTATCCAAAGTCACACATTAGCTATGTGACTTTAGATAGGTCACTTAACCTCTCTGAGCCTTGCTTTCCTTGTCTTTAAATGGGACTAATAGTAGTCACCATCTTTTAGGTTGTCTTGAAGATTAAAACACCTTGAACATAGAAGTGCTTAGCACAGTGCCGGGCGCACAGTTACTGTTCTATAAGCTCTCTTCTCCTTATTGTGGTTGGCAGTTTTAGAGAGTGAGAGAGGGGTGAGTAAACCAAATGAACAGCAGGTCCTGGAACTAGCTGGCCTTGCAGGCTGTTTCAGAGCTTTCTGGGCATGTTTTCTCTTATTCCATTGGGGCTTACTATATTAGTATGTTACTAATATTACATGTAATGTCTTATGTTTTTTGGAGCTCTGACCACAGAGGTTGCAGACTGGGAGCTATGTCTGACCCATGGATATGTCTGCTTAGATTAGTGCAATATTTTAAAACACTATGTAAAAGTTATCAGCATTTAAAACATGGGAGATGTTACCTATGATATCCAAATGGCCAGTGTCCTTAAAAATCAAGAGCTCTGATCACACTGGGCAGCGAATGGAGACCTGGGAAGGGCATGCCAAGCAGAGGGAATAGCCAGTGTAAAGGGCCCAGGTTGAAGGTACACAGTGGGTTAGGCCAGCTGTAGGGGATCACAAGGCAAGTCATGAGGAGGGTAGCTGTTGAGGCCACTAAGCTGCCTTTCTCCCAAGTGCCTAGTGTCAGAAGAACCTGCATTTTGGGGAAAAAAAGAAAGGTCCTTGATCAACTCCACGGCAAGATATATAATTAGGGGGACACAGAGCCTGCTGTCTCTGCAGTGTCCCTGTCACCCCCCAAAGCGGGCTTGTAGCTGCCCCTTCTTTTCTTGCCAGTCTCTTCACTATTCCCTCCACCCCCAGCCTTTGCCATCCTTTAGTTCAGCCAAATGAAACAGCAGTTCTAGGATACACATTTGTCATTACAAAGAAAGAAAGAAAAAAATCAATCCTCGGCCTCTTTGGCCCGAGCTGGTCGTCTGCCCAAGACGCCTGGAGCCGAGCAGTGCTTAAGACTCTCTGAGCCGCCGTCCCTCAAACTGGACGGGGTAAATGGCTCCCCGGGAACCATTACGGTCGATTGACTTGTCCAGCTGTCTGTGTGGGGTGTGGGTGCTGAAGACAGGGAGACCACAGGGGTTACCAGGATGGCCTGTTGAGGGCAGCTTTCCCTGAACGGGGTGGTCAATCAGAGGCCACTCTGCTGGGGACACCTACTTGGGGTGCCTGTCTTTTATGTGTGCTGGTGAAACCAGGTATCCGTAGAATCAAGCCCTGTCCCCTCCCACTCCCAAAGACACTTAGTGTGGACTCTGGAGCAAGGTGGCCTGGGTTCAAGTCCCAGCTCTGTCACTTAACAGCTGTGTGATTTTGGGTAAGTCACTGAACCTTTCTGAGCCTCAGTTTTCTCATATATAAAATGGGAATAATAGTAGTATCATCTCCTTAAGCTTTCTTTGTGAGGGTTAAGTGAATTGATGCATGTGAAATGCTGAGGTTTGTGTTCAGCATGTAGAAATGCTATATAATGTTAATAATTATAATTGCTGTTGTCCTTCACTTTGGAAATGTATAATTATACCACTCAAGGTATAATTACTTTTTATATTGTTTTAAAAATAATACTTATGACTAATGGTTATATAAATGATAATAATCAATAATAAATAACAAGTATAACTGATAATTATATACTGGAGATATGGTGAATGAGGAAGGCAAAGTGCCAGTTCTTACTGAGTCCACAGATAGTGGGGAAAGTGGATGCACAGGACAGACAGGTGTGTAGTCACATGTTGGGATTAGATTCTGAGATACTTCCTGGAAGAAGTGATCCTTTAGCCAAGACCTCAAGGACAAGGTCAGGGAAAAGCATCCCAGCAGAGGGAATAGCATGTGCTAAGACCCTGAGGTGGGTGGAAGAATAGTGCATGCAAGGAATTGAGGGAAGGCAGATTCTGAGTGGGCTGTTGGACCCATCTACATCTTCACTCTTACCATCTGTCAATTTGGAGTAAGGATGGAGCATAAAATAAGGTTTGGCACATGCATAGCTCTGTCAGTGGGCACTTTGTAAACTGTCAAACCCTATAAAAGCCTTAGGTGTCTATCACTTTTATTTTTCAACAAGATATTGAGCCCAATTCTTAACCTGTTGCAAAGTGCCTTTTGTCCATTTCCTCTTTCTATCTCATGATTATGCACAGGGCAGCCAGGGTTCAAATCCCAGTTCTGCTCCTTCCTGACTGTACCAGTATGTCCTTAGGCAAGTTATTTCCCCTTTCTAAGACTTGGTTTTCTTGTCTTTAAGATGGGTATAGTAATGGTATCTCCCTGTGGTGGCCATGAGAATGTGCCTTGCAGATCTCTGATTGCAGGAAGTATGATTGACCAGTGGCCCTAGATGCTGCTCTCAGAGTCAGTCCCCGCAAGGGACTGAGTGTAGGTCTAAAGAGGACCTCTTCCTGGGACACACGGGACTGCTCTGCTGACTCTGGACTCCTTAGCAATCTAGGATGCTTCCACAAACCAACCTTCCAACTAACCAACTAATCTCTCTCCCTCCCCCCTCCCTCCCTTCCTCCCTCCTTCCCTCCCTCCCTTCTTTCTCCTTCACGCTGGCTTCCTTCCACAGGTGTAGGCATGGACTCCAATGTCTCTGTGCCTTTTAATCCTGCTTTTGTATCTGCTTCTCAGAGGACCACACTCTTATAGAAAAGGTGAATTGAGACTTGGACATCTACCTAAGGCACATCTACCTAATGCATAGGTAGCTGCTTTGTCTTATTGGGAATCTGGGGAGCTGTCGCTCTCAGCATTGCCTCCTGGTTGCCTATCTTTACTTGGTCCTTTGGCCCATCCTGACGAGATTCCTCCTTCCCTTCATTGTCTCTTGTTCTCATCTCCTGCCACTCTCCCCCTCTTTATTCAAGCCACTCTGGCCTCCTCGCTGTTCCTTGAAAACACTAGCACCTTAGAATCTAGGGCCTTT
This sequence comes from Eptesicus fuscus, assembly GCF_027574615.1. NCBI lineage: Eukaryota > Metazoa > Chordata > Mammalia > Chiroptera > Vespertilionidae > Eptesicus > Eptesicus fuscus. Next base: position 9,878,478 of record NC_072495.1, on the reverse strand, counting down.
GCACTTGCTATTCCCTCTACCTGGGAAACACTTTCCCAGACATCTCTGTAGTTCGTTCTCTCTCTCTCTCTCTCTCTCTCTCTCTCTCTCTCTCTCTCTCTCTCTCTCTCTCTCTCTCTCTCTCTCTCTCCCCCCCTCTCTCTCTCTCTCTCTTCTCTCTCTCTCTCTCTCCCCCATCAGTCGTCTGTTTAAATATCACCTCTTCAGAGAGGTCCTTCCTAACCTCTTTCCAAAATAGCCTGCCCCCATCTCCTTACCCTGCTTTATCTGATGTGATAATGCATATTTATTTATTCATTTGTTTACTGTCTTTCTCTCTCCCTCAGGAGGGCAAGAACATAGTAAGTTCCCAATAAACATTTGCATGATGGAGTAGATGAATTCCACAGGAAGGCTGAGGTGGGCAGCTGCCTTTACTTCACCTTGGGGGAGTGGCCCTGGGGGACCCATCTCCTCCCAGACCTCACAGCTGCTTCACTCATCACTGGCTCTTGAAAGTCGCTCACTCCACACCTGGGAATTGGGCTCCAGCCTCAAGCTCGTGGAGGATGAGGGTTTATCTTTAGCTCTGTCAGTCTCTCTTTAGAAACTGGTGACCCCAATTTCAGCCTGGGAGGTGGCTCCCATCCTAATTAATAAATTCATTAATTAATTGCCGTCAGGTTGTGGGCCATTAAGTGATGGTTTGGTGGCCTCAGTTACAGCTCAAAGCAGGTCCCCTGCAGCCTGTGGGATAGCTGTTGTGGGGGACAACAGCCTGTTTCATGGGCCCACTTGATCAGCCCAACAGGCATTACAAGAAGGAAAGGCAGGCCCTGGCCAGTTTGGCTCAGTGGATAGAGCGTTGGCCTGTGGACTGAAGGGTTCCAGGTTCGATTCTGATCAAACATATCTCAGTTGCAGGCTCCTTCCCAACCTGGGCCCTGGTCAAGGCTTGTGCAGGAAACAACCAGTCGATGTGTTTCTCTCACATCGATATTTCTCTCTGTCTTGCCCTCTCTCTTCCACTCTCTCTAAAAATCAATGGAAAAATATCCTCCATTAAAAAAAAAAAAATCCTAGTTTATGGTAGGGCAAAACACAGGATTGAAGTGTCTGCTTTCCTCTGTGGCTGAGGGATTCTTTCTAGGCCTCAGTTTTTCTATCTCAAACGGGGTTTCCCTGGGTTGTTGAGACAGGTCATTTATTGGTTCATTTAATGAACATTACTCAGCACCTGCTATGTATCAGGTGCTATGTGAGTGTTGGGGTGCAGCAGTGACAAAACTGTCCATGTCCCTGCCCTTAGAAAGCTTCTATTTTATAATAATTTGGAGGTAGAAGGACTTTTCTTTAAGAGTGTGAGAAGTAAAGAGTCACAAGCCAATGTATACACTAGCCTAGGACTGGGCATATTCTAAGCCTTCTCTAAATAATGATTATTGTTAATAATAATAATATCTTTATATCCTAATGAAAATAATAATCATTAAAATCTGAGGGTATTTCCTATTGAATTTCAGTTGCCCTGGGAAGTATACTTGAAATGACTTTGAGCATGGAATTGGAGCAGACCTTACTGTGTATCCTGTTCTTGCTGCTTCTTCATTGGGAGGCCTTAGTCAACTCACTAGACTTTTCTAAGCCTTAGTTTTTTCATATGTAAAATGGGAATTAAATATATCCTCTACTATATAGGGAGATTGTGAGGATTTGATGAGGTGAAACATGGAAAGCCCTTAGCACAGGGCTGGAACATGGCCATTCCCAGGAAACAAAAGGGCTATTATTACTTTTTTTTATTATTGCCATCATCAACATTGTTGGTTGTCATTCACTTCCTGGGCCTTACCTGGGTCATCTCAGAGGTGCCCAAATCTTTGTGGAGCCTGGAAATTTGTTCGCAGAAGCTGGCATGAACTCCAGCCAGGCCCAGGGACCTCCACTGCACCCCACAAGCACAGAGTCTAAAACCACCCTTCCTTAACAAGTGCCAGAGTCCCACAGCCCAGCCCACCTAGAGCCAGTGGCTAGGTAGACTGGCTCCTTATAGAGAAGTATTGAATAGGAAGTCAGGCCTCTCCAGATGCCACTTGGCTGGCCTTAGCAAGGCCACGCCTGGCTTCTGCAAGTTTTGGAAGGTGAGAAGAAAGCTCTCTGCACAAGGAGGCCTGGCAGTTCTTTAACAAATAGCTTAATTGCATGCCAGACAGTGATCAGGGCCCTTAACAAATACCATATTTAATTTTTACAACCCTAGGCACAGAAAACCACTGCTATGCCGTTTTACTTTTGAGTAGACTGAGGCACAGGAGATTGAGTCCAAGGCCATATTGCCAGCAAGCAGTAGAGCTTGGACTCAGTCTGTTGGCTACCTGCCAGGGGGTTCTCCTATAGGTGGTCACTATGCTTGTATTTTTCCCTTTAAATTTCTTTAAAAAAAAACCTCTTAAAACACTTTGCCACTGCCAACTCATGGAAATGAATCCAGATCCACAAGCCTGAGAGGCATGGGGTGGGGTTGTTAATGAATAACACAAGAAAGAGTCCCGTCTCCTGGTCTGGAAAATGAGTGCCATCCAGCCAGCCATCCATCCCAGCCTACCCGCTGGAGTCTGCAGCCACGTGGTGTGCCCTGTCGTGGGGCCTTCGTTCTGCAAGATGGAATTCTCAGCCCGGGCTGATAATAAGCAGGTATTGATTGCTGCCTTGGTCATTATCAAGATTTATTTAGTCAATATGGCCTCTCCGGTCAATAAATCGTGTCGTTGATAAAGAAGGAAGGGGATAGACTTGTAGAGTTTATTAAAAAAGTTTTTCAGATTTTTTTTTAAACAGCTGAGTCCAGCCCCCCTTTCCTTGTCCTTATCAGCCCCACTCTACTAGTACATTTCATATTTAGCTCCATAAGCTCTTTCCTTTCAAGGAGGAACTTTCCCTTATTGCTCTTATTTCTGGAAACAAAGACTTAGACCCAGGGCTAGGTCTGGAATGGCTCCTGGGACTCAGGTGTCTCCTCACTTTTTTGTTCTCACTCCCTGGCTTGTCCAACCCGGTCTGGCCAGGGTCTTTGCTCTGAACCTGACATGTATTCAGCAAATCACAAATATTTACTAAGCATGTGCTATGGGCCCAGCACAGTGCCAGGTGCTGGCTATAGAAGAAACTGAGGCATAGGGTGCATGAAGTAGGTGAGAAAGGATTACCTTTCCTAAAAAAATTGGGCAGAGGAACCCTGTACAGCCACATTTCTAGAATGTCTGGCTCACATTCTGTCTCCATATCTTATCTCCTGTCCATACTCTAGCCAGTTCTTCCCCCACCCCCAAAGGAGATTCACACATTCTCTTTATTTTCCTCCTGCCTGTGGCCACCATTTTTTTTCTTTCCATGCCCATGCTCCTCTGCTGACCTATAAATATGTCAGTCCCTCTAATATTCATGTATTCTCTCTCACCCGTACCCTGTGTGGTCTCATCTATGTTCACAGCACCACTGCTTCCCAGTTCTCCACTTTCTAACTCAGGGCTCCAGACCTATCAACTCAACAACCTTCTTGACATTTCTTGAATGTCTGTTTCAAAGATGTGTCCTACTCATGATGTTAAAAACCTAACTCTCCTCACCCCTGGTCTTGACCCAGGTCTACAGCACAGAAACCTGAGAGCTGCCCTGACCACCTCTCTCTCCCCTGTGCTGATGGGGGTTCTACTGCCTAGATACCTACCCCCTCCTCCACCCCGTCCCATACCTCCATCTCTACCATTGGCTCTTGGGCCCATGCCCCCATTAGTTCTCCCTTGGGCTTTAGTCTTCCAGTGTGCACCCCTGTACTGAGTCTGGCCTCCTCCACTCTTTTTGACAAATGGCAACTAGTGAGAGAATTAAAAACCTGTTAAGAACTATTTCCAATGTCTCTCTATTGCCTTTGGGGCAAAGGCCCCAATATGACCTTCCAGGCTCAGCATGGGCTGGCCCCTGCCCTCCATTCTTGGTTTATATAGTGTTGCAAGTCTTCTATTTTCTGTTTAGTTGTTCTATCCACTATGGAAAGTAGGATACTGAAGTCTCTAACTGTTAATTGAATTAACGCCCGATCCCCTCAGCCTGACCTCTGGGGATTGGGCCGAAACTGGCTCTCCAACATCCCTCGAGGATTGTGAGAGGGCGGTTCTCAGGTGATGCACCCTGGAATCAGGCTCCCTCCTCTCTGGTTCATCACCCAAGAACCGCAGCTTGGCAGCTCCTGCATTAAGCATCTGCTCTCCTGGTGGTAATTGTGTGTCATAGCTGCCGGTCAGACAGTTGAACGGTCAGACGGTCCCTTAGGCTTTTATATATATAGACTAGAGGCCTGGTGCAGGGAATTGTGTAAGGGTGTGGTCCCTAAGCCTGGCCGGCGATCAAAGTGTGAGCGTCTGGTGTGGAAGGGCAGGTCCCAGCTGACCTCTGGGCCCCCGGGAAGCACCTGGGCCCACAGGCCCCCATGCACCCCCTCCACCTGAGTCATGGCGCCCGAGTCCCCACACTGAGATGCGGTGAGCGTGGCCAGATGCTGCGGCCGGGGTGCAGTGTGCGCCTCTTGGCCGCCCAGCAGCGCCGCATGGAACCGGGCAGGCAGCACGTTCTCTCCTGGCTGGCCTTACAGACCGGCTCCTGTGAGAACCCATGGGGAGCTGTGGTGTCCCGGGGGAGGGTAGCAGGGGGAGTGAGAGCGAGCTCGGGTGGACACCCCACATTCTCACTGTACCTCTATCCCTGTCACCCCCGCCCCCAGGTAGCCAGCAAGAGGTTGCAGTGTGTTGCCAGCGCCCGCCATGTTCTGCACCGCCCCCTGGTGGTCAGTGCACGTCATAGCGAGCAGTCAAACTCCCGGTCAAGGGGGCAATTTTCATATTAGGCTTTTATTACATAGGATGTCCCTCTTTATTTCTAGTAACATTTTTTGGTATAAAGTCTATTTTGTCTTATATCTGTATAGTCACTCCCATTTTTTTATGGTTTGCATGTCTTTTTCATCCTTTTGTTTTCAGTCTATTTGTGTCCTTGAATTTAAAACGTGTCTCCTATAGAAAGTGTGCAGTTGGATCGTTTTAAATCCAGTCTAGAAATCTCTGCCTTTGATTGGATTGTTTAACCCATTCACATTTAATATTATTATTGATATAGTTGGATATACTTTTGCCATTTTGCTTTCTGTATATCTCATGTCTTTTTTGTTCCTCTATTTCTCCTTTAATGCTTTCTTTTGCATTGAGTAATTATTTTCTAATGTAGCCCTTTAATTTTATTAATTATTATTTTTTAAAATATATTTTTATCGATTTCAGAGAGGATGGGAGAGGAAGAGAGAAATAGAAACATCAGTGATGAGAGAGAATCACTGATTGGCTGTCTCCTGCACACCCCACACTGGGGATCAAGTCCACAATCCAGGCATGTGCCCTGATCAGGAATCGAACCATGACCTCCTGGTTCATATGTTGGCGCTCAACCACTGAGCTACACTGGCCGGGCTTATTAATTATCTTAAACTATATTTTTTAGTGTATTTTTTTTAGTAGTTGCTTTAGGGTTTACCATATACATCTTAACTTAACAGAGTCAGCTTCGGATTTACTAGTATATTACCTTAATTCTAGTATGACCTCTGTTCTTTGTTGTTGTTTGTTTGTTTGTTTTTTAATCCTCACCTGAGGATATTTTTCCATTGATTTTCTTAGAGAGAGTGGAAGAGATAGGGAAAGACAGAGAGAAGCATTGATGTGAGAGATACACATCGATTGATTGCCTCCTGCACAAATCCTGACCAGAGCCCGGGCCGGGGAGGAGCCCACAACCGAGGCAGTGCCTTTGACTGGAATTGAACCCAGGACCTTTCAGTCTGCAGACTGACAGTCTATCTACTGAACCAAACTGGCTAGAGCTGTCCTTTGTTCTTGACCTTGATCTTGAGCCATGTTCCCTGTGCCCTGTGTTTCAGACACATGTTTTTCTTCAGTTTCCTCTGCATGACTTACCCCCTCCTGCTTGGGACACTCTTTCCACATGTCCTCCTATCAACTCCTCCTAGACCCTGGGAGTTTGCTCAATGTCATTTCCTTAGGGCACCCACATGAGAATGTAGACACACAGGCATACATTCAAAGACTCTCAGAAGGAGAGTCTTCCCCCTGAGATAGCAGACCCCATCTCTGTTACACTCACCACAGTGAGTATCAAACAGTTCTGTGGATTATTGATTAATGCCTGCCTCCTTCTGTGAACTCTGAGCTCCAGGAGGGCATGCAGCAACTTGTACCCCTAGCAGTAGAGGACTGAGCACATAGTAGGCCCACAAAAGTCCCAGTGAAATGAACAAACAGGGATGGGTGTGAATGTCACATGGCTGTATTTATGTATTTATGTTAGCTGTACCTTTGTGTGTGCATATCTTTGAGTATGTTTGTGGGTCTTTGCACATTTATGTGTGTGTCCTTGTTTTGTATCTTAGTGTGTTTCTCTGTGCGTGTGTCTGAGTGTTTCTTTGTGTCCTTTTGAGAGTCTTTGAATGTATGTCTGTGTGTCTATATTCTCGTGTGTGTCTGAGTGTGTTAGTGTGGGTCTTTGTGCGTACGTTTGTGTGTTCACACTCCCAGGCAGCAGCAGCTTCTAACGTCTCCTTGCCGTGCAATTATTTTTTGACTAGTTTGGTGTAGCATTTAATGATTTCCCTAAAGCTAAACATGGCCACCGCAAGTATTAATCTCACTGCGGTGGAGGTGACACGGGATCAGCTGGCAGGTGCTGCCTCCTCAGAATTGGCCACCACACCTGCCCATCTCTCCCAGGCTTGATTTGACCCCCAGAGTGAAAACCCAGATTGGTAGCTTGGTGCAAGTTCAGAGTGGGACTCCTGGCTCTCCTATCATCTCTGTGTGATGTAGGCAGGAGACTGCCCCTTTGGGTACCTCAGTTTCCTTATTAGTGAACTGGGGGTACCAATTATAGTTAGCTTATAGGGTCATAGTGCTGAAGAAATGAGATAATTCATGTGAAGGGCCTAGCATGGAGCCTGGCACGTACCATGTGCTCCATAAATGTTACTCTGTCACCCACCCTCATGCCTGCTCCCTGTTACATCTCACCTCAGCAGTGGGGAGATGATTTTAGGCAATGGGATGGAGGCAAATGACTAAAGAATTTATTCTTCAAGGGGGCCTTCTCCAAATGGCTTCTCTGGGGCCATCCAAGGGATTCACACCTCCAGTGAGAGCAACTTGCTAACCCACAGGTGCCCACAGCTTCCCATAGACACACTCAGCATTTTCCCAGTAGAACTGGGATTTTGCCCCAGGAGTTTCTGGCATGTAGGAATCTACCAGTGGCTTTCATAGTCTCTAGCCTCAGCTCTGTGTCTTACATTCCTCAACCCCCTACATCCTCCATTAATCGCAAACTACCATATTCCTCATACTTTCCAGCCTTTGCACTTGCTGTTCCTCTGTCTGGAACACTGTTCTCCTTGCTGTTTCCTGGCCCCAGCCCTCCTTTCCTGACTGTGCTGGTTTGGGCACCATCCTTTATCTTCTGCTTGTACAACCCTGGCCTGGATTGCTTTTCAGGCCACCAGTGAATCCTTGGTTCTTGTTTTATCTCCCCCAGATGGTGAGCTCATTGCTCTACATCAGCGGTCACCAACCGGTGGTCCGTGAGGTCCGAAAGGTTGGTGACTGCTGGTTTAAGGAAACTTTTGTAGCAACCATCGCCAACCAGTGGTGTGGACCACTGGTGGTGCGTGAGGTCCGAAAGGTTGGCGACCGCTGCTCTACATCACAGTTGCAGTAACTGGTGTGGCACTTGGTGAATACTGCAGGCCTGGTGCTCTGATCAGGTCACATTTTAAAAGCTCAGATTCCTGGCTTCTCTTCAGCAGAAGAGCTGGCATCTTTGGGCCTGCATTCTATGCAAGGCAGCAGTCAGTTGAGCTGGGTAATGGGGCTGGGAGTGGAGGGTGGGTTTCCCATTTTGGACAACCCTCACTAAGCCCGGTTGTCCCATTGCTCCTTGTGTGGCGCCCGTAGGCCTGTGTTAGCTGGTGTAGGGACCAGCTCTGCCGACTTTGACTAGTGTGGAGATGTTTGTCTTCTCTAGCCTCAGTGTAGCCATTCCAAAAAATGGGCAGAATTTACAGGACCATTCAGGAATGAGAGGAACTCTGAAGTTTTTGTTTTGTTTTATTTATTTTTCACTTAATAAGCACTTATCAAGGGTGGCTGTGTACCAGGCACAATTCTAAGTGCTTCCTAAATACCATCATTTAAGTGATTTAATTATCATAACAACTCTATAATGCAGACACTATTAATATCCCACTTTGTGGAGGAGGAAGCTGAAGCACAGATAGGTTAAGTGACTTGCCCAAGATCACTCAGAGCCAGGCAATCTGACTTCAGAGTGTCGTAGGCTCTCTTGCCTCTTGTTATTTCTGTGAATACCCAAAGCACAGACTGTGTATAGTTGGGAAGGGGCTACTGTATGTGCAGGTTTACTTAGTAAAGGTTTATGTGATAGCGTTTTGCTCACCGTGGTCAGTGCTGGCTGGCATGAGTGAGAGCCTGGGCCAGGATTCCCAGAGTGGGCACTGACAAGCAGCTGGGATGTCAGGATCCCAGGGGCCGAGGTTGGAGCTGATGATGAGTCAGAGACTGGGAGGAACCAGGCCTATTTCCTGCCCTTCATGTTCTGGTGTAGCTGGACCCTCGGCCCCTTGGGCCAGCAGCCTAGAAGCCTCTCTGAGCCAGCACCATCCCTTGGAGGGCATCCTCCTCAGCCTCTGCAAGCAAGAGGATTGGTCCCATGGCCCATGACCTACTTTGTGAAATTCATCTCTGGAAAAAAAAAAATTATTCTCCAAGCAGAGCAGATCATCTTGGTATTTCGTGGTAGGTGAGGCCTTCAGAGGCCTTCTGCCTCCCTGGAGCCAGAAGGAGAGAAACCCAGGCCCAGTTCCTGCGTCTACTGGCTGCCAAGGTTGAAGCATGCCAGGGAAGGTGGCTTCTCCCACCTACCTCCCTGACCCCCTGCCTCAGCTGCCCCATCAGCGCCTGCTCCTTTGCATCCTGCCCGATGCCCCTCTAGTGGCTTGGAGCTGGCTGGACACCAGCAGGTGAATGGGCTTGGATCAGAGCATAATTTGTTTCTCTGGGATGTATTGATGTGCTGCCCTAATTAAGCACCTTGCTAATGAGAGTCGAAGCACTTCACTGGGAGACAGGTGAATCTGAGCCTACCTTTGCCAACACCTAGCCATGGGGGTCTCATGCTGCATAGGGGTCTCAGCCATACTAAGGGGCTTCCTGTGTTCCCTCCACGCTAGGCCCCAGGATAGTGTTTGCTGTGCACTTCCTGCCCCTACACCCAGCAGGTGCTTGGAGGCTTTAGAGGGCTGGATAAAGAGGCATAAGACAGAAGCTGGTTATGGCTTTCTTTGGGAGAAGTCCTTGTCACTGGTGATCAGATCCATCACCCTGTTTCCGACGCTGGGCTTCTTTGATGGGTCATGAGGAATGGAAGGTGTTGGAGATAAGACATGTCTTAAAATGTGTGACTGTGTATCTGTTAATATAGCAGTCATTTATTGCTGTGTAATAAATCACCCCAAAGCTTAGTGGGAGTAAACCAACTGTTTATACTCATAGAATCTATAAGACAGGAAATAAAATGGAACCCAGCTGAATAAGCTTGCCTTCACTCCAGGATATTTGTGACTTCAGCTGGGAAGATTCAAAGTTTGGGTTAACTCAACAACTCACACATCTAGTGGTTGATGCTGGCTGTGGCCCGGGTCCTCGGTTACCAGCCAGAACACCACCAGCATGTGGCCTCTTCATGTAGTCTTTCTGTGTGGGCTATTTTGGGCTTCCTCACAGCATGGTGGCTGGGTTCCAGGGGTGAGCGTCCCCAAATTCGGTGGAAGGGAAGGTGTTCTCATGATTTAGCCTTGGAAGTTGAAAAGAGTCACTTATGTCTACTCTGCTGGTCAAAGCAGTTACCAAGGCCCACCCAGGGTCAAAGGGAAGGGCCAACAGGATGGACCACTCCATGGAAGGAGTGTCAAGGTCACATCGCAAGAAGAGCATGTGTGATCATCTTTCGGGGGAAAATCTGCTATAGTAAGGGTGGTGGAGGTAGTGATTCAGTGCTGAGTGTGACAGACTGTGAAGGGAGTGAATGTGACAGGAAGTAGCTGAGCAGGGGAATAGGTGTGACAGGAGATTGTGTGAGGGGAGTGGGTGTGACCGAAAGTAGCCAACCAGGGAGATCTGGGTTTGCCAGAGTCGGTCATGATGGAAGTGGGCTTGGTGGTGATAGTGCCCAAGATGCTGGCAGCACCATCTCTTCTCCCCCCTCAAAGGCCTCTGGGTGACCAGGCTGATTCAAACAGGGAGACCCATGCCTGGCCACCCTCCTTAACCAGCCCTGTCTTGCCCTGTCCCAGCCTCCACCATCTTTCTCTCTTTTGGGGGGCTCTGAGGCTCCCCACTCCCACCAGCAGCTTTCCCTTTTTCCAGAAAGAGTGATTCCCACCACCACAGTCTGGAAGCACTCCAACTACCATACTTTTCTTCGAGTAAAAGCAGCTAATTAACATTATTCTTTAATTATTGCCTTTATCAACAAGGGGTCTGATTTGTACCAGCAGGATAGTTGCTTTCCCTTAAACTACCCAAGTGAATGCTTCAGTTCCTGGTGCTTTTGAAATGAATTTGATGTCATCTGCCCAAAGTCACTTAATGGGAACGCCTGGGTAATGACTGAACGCGCTAACTCCGTTAGCAGCCCTGGAAGCATGTAATTTGGCCCCTCAGGCAACAGCACTTTTGAAATCTCTGGATAGTTTTGAACTCTCTGTTCTTAATTAAATATGCAATTTTTCACGGTAACCAGGTTAATTCTTTTGTGTTGTGTTGTAATACTGTTAGGAATTTTCATAGTTCTTATTAAACATTATTCAGGCATTGTGAATTCCATAATTAAAAAAAATGAAAAGAACAAAGCTTGATTCACTCCTTTCTTTTCCCTGGCTAATTTATCAAATGAATTTTGCAAATTTTTCTTTCTGTCCCCAGACAGTGTGGCAAGTGTTTTAAAGGGGAAAGATTTAATTGCCCTGTAGGGATTGGCTGGTTATGAAGGATTTGGCTGTTTGATTAGTAAACCCAGTTGGGAATGGTCTAATGCTCCATGATCTTAAAAATTGTCTGATTGTACCCTCTCCAAGGAGGCCTCTCTTTTCGTTATGTAGAGCATCAACTTCACACAAGTGTAGTTATTAGGTAGTGAGGAAGGGGAGAGAAAAAGATCTGACTTTATTTTAAATTGGGGACCTTGGGAGATTTCCCCCTCCCCATTTCCCTTGCTGGGGAGGAGGGGAGAACACAGGTGAGAAACAGAGTGAGAGTAAGACAGAGACAGAGGCAAAGCAATTCTCAAATCTCAGGTACAAGAGAAGGTGAGCAGTCACTGTGAGAATGGGTCCCAAGGGAATGGCACCTGCATCCCTGGCCAGTTGAAGAGGCAGTTTATAAACTGAGGAGCCCCCTCTTTGCAGGGCTTCTGGGGCAGGGGGATTACTTTTCCATTTCCAGAATTGGGCCTCTCTGAAATAATGTGCAGACCCGAACTGAGTGTGGTGTGTGGTGGGTGGAGAGGACGGTGTCTCCCGAAAGACCTGGTAAGACCAGAGGCCCTCTGTAAAGGGATGCTAGGCAGAGATAGCCAGGCACTCTCAGTAAGGGGAGTAGGATCACTGGCTAATTCCTGGGCCTTTTTGTTTCTAGTGAGAGCCACATTTATGCTTCCATTTTCACCATCTGCAAAATGGGGCATGTTACTACCAACCTCTTACTTTCCTGGGTCCCCCATCCTTATCTTTCAGGCAGTTATCTGTTCAAGGAGTATTTATCCAGCATCTGCTATATAACAGGTCCTAGACCATGTGTTTGGGATGTCCCAGTGATCAACACAGACATGCTTTCTGCCCTTGTGGCACTGTTGGTCTCCACAGTGTTTAGAAGTAAAATCCCTTAAGAGACAACATTAATCAAATAATCATATGTATTTGAAATTGCAAACCTTGCTAAGGGTTATGGAGGAAATGAGCTAGGAATAATGACATTGTGAAATAGATTTAAACTAGAAGTCAGGGAAGGACTCCTGAGTTAGCGAAGTGAAGAGGGGCCATGGTAATCCAGAAAGTGAGGAAGGGAGCAGCATGTGCAAAGGTCCTGGGATATGAGGACACACCTTTGGTTCCAGGAAGTGAAAGACAGCTAGTGTTTGACAGTCTGTTCAATGCTTCTTTGCCTCTGTATCTATTTTCCCCCATTTCTTTCCTTTAAAAAATCTTGCCTCTGCAGACTAGAAATAAACATATAGCGGGAAGGCAGGAGAGGTTGGGGGATGGGGGGCTGTAAAAGATCAACCGAAGGACTTGCACTCATGCATATAAGCATAACCAATGGATACAAGATACTGGGGGGGGGAGGGCAGGTGAGGGCATGTACTGGGGGGTAGGGGAGGCTGGGGGGAGGTCAATGGGGGAAAAAAGGAGACATATGTACTACTATTTGTTATACTTCAAACAAAACAAACAAACAAACAAACAAACAAAAAACAAAGGGAAAAAAAGAAAATAGGATTCATTATATAAAAAAAAAAAAAAAAAAAAAGACAGCTAGTGTTGCCAGAGCACTGGGTGAGGAGCATAGAGATGGGTGTGACTATGGAGGGTAGACAGGGCTGGCTCAAAGAGGCTTATAGGTTCTACCGAGGTCTTTATCCTGAACTAGGACAACCATGGCTGGGGGGAAGGGAGCGTTGGAGGGATGAAAGAGGAGGGGTTTGAGGGCCTACAACCTAGGGTGGGAGAAGGGGCTAGACAAGGAGGCTCAACTGCTCCTACCATTGTGCCCTGACCAGAGACTGCATGCCTGGCCTCACCCAGAAAATTCACCAGTCTACAGGCCAAGGTAGGGACAGGAATAAAGCAGTTTTCCTGGGCAGAAGGGAGGGGCGAGAGAGGACCTCATCCCGTTCAAATTATATGCTTCCTTTCTGCCATTTATTATTTACCTCCGGGCTTGTGAAAACAGAAAGATTAAAAAAAAAAAAATGGAGGAAAACTCCCCACCAAATCTAACATTGCTCCAGGCGTGCAGCCTGAGGGAACAAGTATTTTTTCAACAATATTTGTGCATATTAGAGTGCGTGAAATGCCATGCTAAAACTCTAGGCCCCGCTAGCAAAGGGGGCTCTGGGGCCTTTGGAGCTGTCGGGAGGGGGGCACCATTGGCCTCCACATCCCAATAAGAGCTGGCATCTGGGGGCTTGCCCTCTGCAGAATGGTGAGCTTCTGTATCTCATCTGCTTTGTGTTCCAATAACTCAAGCGTGGCCTACCTTGGGAGCTGGCAGTTCCCAGGCAGGCTGGTTTCTGGAATGGTGGCATTCCCAAATGAGAAGTTGGGAGGTGCAGGGAGTCCAGGGAATTTGGCGGCTGCCCCTGCATAGTGATATTCTGTTCCTCACACATTCTTATTAGCATCGTAATCGCTCCAAAATACTGATTCATTATCACACTCTGAACAGCAGACTGAAGCAATGGGGTTTAATAGTTCCATATAAGCCATTCTGGGCTGTTGAGTAAATATTGCTCATTCTGAAAAATTGAGTAAATATGTGTTTAAGCTGGCAGTGAGCAAGGCACAAGCCAAGTAGGTAGTTGGTGTCTGGGCTGGCACTAGGTGAGGTAGTTGGGGACAGGGGAATGCTCACACTCTGAGAAATGTCAATTCATGTCTGGCAGGCCTTGGAAATATTCTTCTGGACATGGAGGTTTGGATTAGGAAAGGGGCTTTGCCCTGAAATGAGAGTAGAGGGACTCATGTTTTTTATGCATGTAGAAATGGCGTTGGAGTGGACAGGAAAGACCCAGGCCCTCTAAGCTTGTATAGACAAGTGATTGGATTTAGAACTGGAGGGCTGGTTACTACGGGCTGCAGGAGTTAAAGTGTACAGGTGTGTGGGTTCCATTCTGGGATCCCTGTTCTGCCATTTGATAATTGTGGGACCCCAGGCAAGTTACTTGACTCCTTTGCAGGCAGACCCATGGTTACAAATTCTCAGGGAAGGGTACTTCTTGGTTTTCTAATCTAGAGCAAGGATGAGACAGATGAAATACCTTCTGTTCTTCCTGTGTTAGTGGATGGAAGTGTTCTGACCCATACTCCTCTCACTGAGGGTGAAGGCCTCTGAACTACCAAGATGGACATCGTCTCAACCCTTCATTGCCAAGTATCAGTTCACATATTAAGCAGTCTGATTTTGAGTTTCCTCTTCAGTTTTGGCCCTTGGGAATTTCTCTTAATTTCTTATCGAACTGACCCATATATTTAAAGGGATGTCGGTATTTTTTATCCAGCACGTTTGGGTGTTTTGTAGTGGGAGCGTTTCCAGGCTATCGTATCTCCCATGTTACTGGACACAGAAGTCCTTTCAGTGTAATGAAAGGTTGTTTTTCCTTTAGAATTCTTCCTTAGAATGTCTGGCCGTCCACTGCTTCTCAGGTAACCTGACACTTGTCACTTGCCCTGGGGTCCAGGCCCACTTTGTCACTTTCAGGAACCAGAGGCCAAACATCTCCCTGGGGTGAGGGTGGGGTTTCTCCACCTTATCTTTGCCCAGGGCTTGAATCCAATTTGTATTTGTTGAGCACTGACTGTGCCAGGGACTGGGGCCGGGCCCCAGGCGAGGGAAGAAGGGGTTCAACTCTGTACAGTTGACAAGTATCTGTGCTCAAGGATGGTACTCCATGGGGACCTTCCTCCATCCCAGCATGTAGTAAATCTCCTGTGCTTCTCTAGGGAACTTGATTACTTTAAACATTTTTCTCTAGGGGTCAGAATGGGGTCAGGATTAAGAGCACTGTCTTTGAAGTCCACTAGGATCAGGTTCAACTCCAGCTCTGCCTCTGACAAGCTGTGTGATCTTGGGTGAGCCCCTGCACTTCTCTGAGCATCAGCTTCTCTGACTGTAAGATGGGAGGTCAGAGAGTTGCTCTGAGGATCCAATGAGATCATGAATGGGAGGCACTTGGCAGAGCGCCTGGGAGCTGGTGAGTACTCAATGGATGTTCCTGTTTGTGACGCAAATGGCCACTGTAAGACTGCCTCTCATGTTAATAGACTTGGAGAAGTCAGTCTGGGAAGGTGGCAGACCTCTCCCCATCCCCCCAGATGCTCATAGAATGGCAAAATCAGGTAGCAGGGAAGATACCATTGCTCACAGAATGTAGCAGAATCACTTTGGGGTATCTATCCACCCTGCTCCTCACCATTCTGTGGTGGCCTTCTTCCTTCCTACGCCTTCCCCTGAATCTTGTGACTAACCCAGGGAGGAGGGAGAGCTGCCAGTCATGGTACTCCATCCCCCTGGCTACAGTGATTGGTCCAAGGGGAAGTCACATGTCTCGAGCTGGATCAATCAGAGAACTTCCCTGGGATTTTTCAATCGGAGCAGAGAGGAGTCCAGTTGAGATGCTGGAAGGAAGGAAGCCTGGAGCGATGCTGGACAGTGACTCAGCCATAGCAATGTCAGTAACCCACCCAGAGAAACCACCCACATGGAGCACAAGCAGATGTGGGATGTTTCCATCCTCTGGGTCTCAGATTATCTTCAGAGAACCCTGTTGGGACCCCCCTAACAAGGGTGGTCACCTACCCTCCTCCCCTGTCACACTGAAGCCCAGTCACACTCTGGCTCCTTGGGAATGAATTTTGCCTACTTTTTAAACATGGCCCACAGATACCCATAAAATCCCACACATCTCCCTGAGCCTGCCATACCTGCTGACATTCAGCACAATTCTTTCCCCTCATTTTTAAATGATTTCCTTGAAAAAGACCATCTTGACAGATTGTTTTGTGTGCAGTTTACCCAAACACCACTTTTTCTCATTTTGCCAGAGTTGCTCTTTTTCCCCCTTCCTTTTATTTCTTTCTTGGATTCACTCTGGGGTTGGCTTCCACGAACCAAAATAACTCTCACAGTGCACGGGAAAGTGTTTCCTGTAGGTGAATGACATCTGTATGAAAAGATGGCAAAGCTGCCGATTTCTGTCCTTTGAAGACGCTTGTCAGCCAGTACTGTGGTGGAGTGTCAGACGTCACCCGGGATGACTGTTGAGATGCAGGCAACAGTGAGCTTTTTTCCAGAATGCCTTCAGCCCAAACTTTGGGATCTCTGGGGACACAGGAGCAGCATCCATTTTCTGAGGAGATTAAAGGCGATGCTGGTTAAAGGAGCAGCTGGTATTTTCTACCCTGCTCCCACAGGGCCCTGCAGCAGTGCTTTGTAGCTCACCTGCTCTGCCTTTCCCGGTTCCCTCTGTTCCCTTTGCTGACTTGTGTGCCTCCTGGCGGGGTCTGGTAGCCCCAGGCAGATCACAGAGAGTAGAGGCGAGGAGAAGTGGGGCTGGCAGTGCCGCCATGGCTCTCCTGTGGAGAGGAGGAATAAATCTCATGGTTAAGAGTTTGGGTCTGGAGTTAGGCTCAGTCTGGGTTCAAATCCCAGCTTGACCATTCCCACTGAGCCAATTTTGTCACTTCTTTGAGCCTCAGTTTTCCCACCTAAGGAATGGGGTCACTGTTTCAGTAAAGGCAATATAGGTAAAGCATTTCCTTAGCATGGTACCTGGCACATAGTAAGTGCTCAGTAAATTTTAACCACATAGTAAGTGCTCACCTCTTCAGACGCACTCTGGCTGATTCTCCCTCACAGCCCATGCACCAGCCATATTGAAGTTAGTGCAGCTTCCAGAAGGCAGCATTATTTCCCCCTTTGTGCTGTTCCCCCTATCCACAGTAGTTTTCCATACCTGGGCTATCCAGTGGATTTCTATTCATCTGTCAACACCAGCTTGGGCATCATCTCTTTTTAAGTATTCATGGCCAGAAACTCCTAAACCTTAAAGTTGACCTCCAGTAAAACCCTTCTTTATTTATATAGTGGTATTTTGTCCATATGTGTTTGTATTCCTATCAAGAGCAATCCTCTCAGCCTATGGGTCTCCTCACCCCCAAACAGTTTTCCTTCCTCTGTTTTTGTAATCCTTTTTCCATCTCTCTGTCAGAGTACAGTGCTGATTGCAGTATCTCTTTCAGGGAATGGCAAACTCCCATGAGCACAGGGGCAGATAGTGAACATTAATGCTGTATTCAGCCCTGTGTAAGCCGGAGGAAGTTTGGTGGGGGAGGAAGGTGCTGGACAGCAGGGGAGACCTGGCCCTGCCCCAGGGAAAGCAAATTAATACACGGGGCTGGACAGATAAAATACCTGACTGCTTGAGGCTGTGGCCCAGACTCAGGTTGTTACACGCTCCCCCACCTCCACCAAGATTGTGAGCTCCTTGAGGGCAGGGGCTCACCCACTGCCTCCCAGTGTCCCATGCTGGGCACAATACATCACAGGGGTCAGCAAATTTTTGATGAATAAATATAAGTGCATCTGCTGTTGGCTTACTCATTCATTAAAAAAAAAAAAAAGACATGTTCAGTATGGCAATTGTAGAAAGAACAACTAAGCAAAAAGAAGAAAATAAAAACCACCCACTTTTGTGATAAATCTTTACCATGGTTTCTTTATACTTTTTGTCAAAGTGTAACAAACATATGGAAAAGAGCACAGATATTACAGGGGCTCAGCTTGATGAATTGTCACAAACTGAACATGCCCATGGAACCACCACGTATGTCAAGAAATAGAACATCCCCCGCCCCCAGAAGTTCAAGTTCCATCATGCCCACTAGTCATTGCCAACCTGTACCCCAAGTGTGACCCATCCTGACTCCCAGCAGCACACATTATATTTGCCAGTTTGTGAATTTTATGTAAAGGGAATCTCCCAGTGTGTGCTTTGTGTATCTGGCTTCTTTCACCAACATTATGTTTTTGAAATTCACCCAGTTGTGTACAGTTGCAGTTAATACATTCTCACACTTTATTAATCCATCCCCCTGTTATGGGCATATGGGTGGCTTCCAAGTGTGGGGCTTCTATAAAGATTGCTGTTAGGAACATAGATGCGCATCTCTTGGAATAAAAATATGTGAGTGCACACATTTTTATTGGGTATAAATCAGATTTTCTTGATCTTGGCACTGTTGACATTTGGGGCTGGATGATTCTTTATGGTGGGGGCTGCCCTGTGCATTGTAGAATGTTTAGCAGCATCCCTGGCCTTTACCTAATAGGTAGATACCAGTAGCATCTCTCAAGTTGTGATAATCAAAAAAGTCTCCAGGGATTGCTCAGTGTTCCCTGAGGGATGGGCAAAATTGCCTCTGGTTGAAACCCATTCTGTCTAATAAAAGAGTAATATGCAAATTGACTGTAACTCCAGCACACAAGATGGCTGCCCCCATGTGGACACAAGATGGCTGCCACAAGATGGCCAGAAGGGGAGGGCAGCTGGGAGGGATCAGGCCTGCAAGGGAGGGCAGTTGGGGGTGATCAAGCCTGCAGGGGAGGGCAGTTAGGGGTGACCAGGCTGGCAGAGGAGGGAAGTTGGGGGTGACCGGGCCTGCAGGGAAGGGCAGTTGGGGGGGACCCAGGCCTGCAGGGGAGAGCAGTTGGGGGGGATGAGGCCTTCAGGGGAGGGAAGTTGGGGGGGACCAGGCCTGCAGGGGAGGGCAGTTGGTGGTGGTGGGGGGACCAGACCAGCAGGGGAGAGTAGTTAGGGGCGATGAGGCTGGCAGGGGAGGGTAGTTAGGGGTGACCAGGTCGGCAGGAGAGGGCAGTTGGAGGGGACCAGGCTTGCAGGGGAGGGCAGTTGTGGGGGACAAGGCTGGCAGGGGAGGACAGTTAGGGGTGACCAGGCTGGCAGGGGAGGGCAGTTAGGGGCAATTGGGCTGGCAGGGGAGTAGTTTGGCATCAATCAGGCTGGCAGGGGAATGGTTAGGGGGTGATCAGGCTGGCAGGCAGAAGCAGGTTAGGGGCAATCAGGAAGGCAGGCAGGCGAGCAGTTGGGAGCAAGCAGTCCTGGATTGTGAGAGGGATGTCCCATATTGGAAAGGGTGCAGGCTGGGCTGAGGGACACCCCCCCCCCCGCCCGTGCATGAATTTCATGCACTGGGCCTCTAGTAGGTATATATTAGGATGTGGAATTGCTGGGTTGCAGGGAGGCATGTGCATAGCTTTAGTATAGTATATGCGAAGTGGTTTTCCAAAGTGATTGTACCAGTTTTCACTTTTGCCAGCTGTGTATAACCACATACCCCCACTGGGGAGCCCACAACGTGGGCATGTGCTCTGACAGGGAATCCAACCGGCGACCTCTCTGTGCATGGGACAATGCTCAACCAACTGAGCCACACTGGCCAGGGCTGTCTTTTGTTTTTTATTCTTCTAGTAGAGTGATTAAGTCTGTTCTTTTTTTCTTTTTTTTAAATTTTTTTTAATATATAAATATATATACATATATATATTTTATTCAATCTTTATTGATTTTTTACAGAGAGGAAGGGAGAGGGATAGAGAGCTAGAAATGTTGATGAGAGAGAAACATAGACCAGCTGCCTCCTGCACACCCCCTACCGGGGATGTGCCCGCAACCAAGGTACATGCCCCTGACCGGAATCGAACCTGGGACCTTCCAGTCCGCAGGCCGACGCTCTATCCGCTGGGCCAAACCGGTTTCGGCAAGTCTGTTCTTAACTCTGGAATCTAACTTCTTTTAGTTTAATACCCGGCTCTGCCACTTTCCTGCTATGTGGCTTTGGCCAAATTACTTCATTCTCTGTGCATCCATTTTTTTCTTCGTCAAACAGGGACATTAATGCCTACCTCTGCTATTTGGAGAATTACATGAGTTCATTAATACATGTGAGGCATGTAGAACAGGTCCTGACACATTGCTAGTGCTGTGTTGACTATTACTATCCATTTTAGTGGCTATACATATTCCCTCATGTGGATAAGCTACAATTTATGTCAGTAGTCCTTTGGTATGGGGTGGTAAATGAATTTCAGTTTGGGCTGCCAGATTTTATAAAAAACAATATATAATGCCTATTTAAATTTGATTTTCAGATAAACAACAGATAATTTTTAATATAAGCATACCCCATTCAATATTTGAGACCTACGTATACTAAAAATGTACATTGTTTATCTAAATTAAAATTCATCTGGGTGTTTTGTATTTTATCTGGCTATCCTCTTAATTCCAGTTCTATTCTCTTTTGAGCATCACAGTGATTAGCATCCTAGAAACTGCATCTTTACACATATACTGTGTTTCCAAAACTTGACTTCTTATTTGAATCACCTGTGGGGCTTAAGTGCAGAATCCTGGCCTCCACCTCAGATCTCTTGAAACTGAAGACTCTCCAAGGCTAGGTTGAGAATCTGATTTTTAAACCAAGGCTCCAGGTGACTCAGAGGTAACCAGGACTTTAGGGTAAACTGCTACTGGCCCATGTTGGTGATGTGCTAAATGGAAAGTAGGGAAGCGAATACTCTCCTTGCTGCTCTCTGCCTGGTCAGCTCTCTCCCCTGTGGGTGAAAAGAAAAGGCCTGGCCTGGCTTTTCCCAAGACCTGTCTCCCAGGGCTTCCAGCCTGAGCAGGGGGCTATGGCAGCATCCTCGCCTTGGGCTGCCCCATAGCTTAGCACCTGCCCCAGCTTTACAGGAAGCAGTGCTGAACTTTGGTAGTAGGAGGGGAAGGTGGCAGGTGTGGGCACCAGGACCAGCTGCATTGATTTCTGTCTGCAGTTCTTGGAAGGTCGATCATGAGGAAAACAGGCTGCAGGTAACAGTTGACAGCGGCCTCAGCATCAGGGAGGCCTGGCTAGCCTGAGCGCCTCTAAGTTCAAGTTGCCCACCAGGTTCTGGTCATCACTGTGGCATTTATGGTGCTCCTTGAGCCCAGGCCTGAGGCCTCCTGAGTCTCTACCATCTGGCCTGGCCAAGGGATAGAGCCTGGTCTCCCAGAACTACTCCCTTCATTCCGTCCATGCCTTGCCAGTGCCTCATTCGTTCCCACAGGTCTTCTTTGGTCTGGAGGATGTCCAGTAGCAGCTCCTGTCCCAGCCTGAGCTCTGTCCACAAGAGCAGCTACTCTCCCCAACTTTGGAGGACAGCTCTAATTTCTTTCTTGTTCCAGCCATTGCCAGGTACCCCTGCCAGGCCGCAGCCTGCTGGGCAGACCGACCCCATCTGTTCAACTTAAAGCCACAAAATTACAACTTAGACGGGATCAATATGATCAGGTCCAGGGTCCTTCAGAGGATGATTTTGCTTTGATGAGAGGTCAGAGGGGCCTCAGACTTATAAATAAATTATTATTTAAGAGAGGATTCCTGGTGGTCTGTAAGAGTTTGTTGTCAGCCTCTCTCTGGCCGTGGAGCCAAAGTGTCCAGGTGGTTTAGGGTGGGGTGGGGTGGGCTGGGTGTTTCCTTCCGCAGTGAGAGGGTCCTCAGGGTTTGGAATTGAGGAGGGAGATGTTTTCTTCCTTCTGTATCTATTTGCTGCTGATATCTTGTGCTGGGAACAGACATTTTCTGGGGAAGAACTCATCAAAGACGTTTAATTTTAGTGCTTTTTCTCTTTATTCTTTTTTTTAAGTTTAAGTTCTTGTAGGCTGGGCATGGTCTAGACTCTAGACTGAAAGAATAGTGTCATGACTAAGTCAGATGGGGCCTTGCCCTTTGGGGTTTATAGTTCTTATTATCCACCCTTATTGGAGAGGAACCCATGGCTCAAAGAGGAGGAGTGACTTGTCCAGAGTCACTCAGCAAGAGGCACCTGCCAGGTCCAACTCTCACTATTAAATGAACAAAATAATTTGTGCTTGATCAAGTGGGAAACTTAGTCTGAATAATAATGATGATGATAATTGAGGGCTAGCTATGTGCCAGGAATTATGCTGAGTAATTTCCATGAGGTCTGTATTATCTCATTTTTATAAAGTTATGAAAGCTAAGGCTCAGAGAGGTGAATTCATTTTTCCAAAGGCACATAGCTAGCCCCTGGACGAGCTGAGATTTGAAACCAGGACTTGGCTTTGAAGCTCAAACACATATGGTGTAGGTACTTTCTGGGGTTCCCACTAAAGCCTTGAACACTAGAGAGGAAGGTTGGAATCATCATTTTTATAAAGGTCAAGCATTTGGTTTGGAAGTGTGCTAACCTTATCAAACACTCCTCTAAGGAGTGCAGAACACCTGGTGTAATACTAGTAATAGCAGTAATATTAACAATAATAACAGCAGATGCCAATTGTTCAGCATTTGAGTAATTCACATATAGAGATTACGTTAAAACACATAGCCAAACTTAAAATACATGGCAGCTTTATTATCTTCATTTGACGGACAAGAAAATCAAGGCTGAGAGAGGTTGAGTCCCTTGCCCAAGTGCACAAGCCAGGAAGTGGTGGAATTGGCATTGGAACTCTATTTGCCTGCACAGCACCCAGAACCTGTCCCCAGCTGTTCCAACGAGCCCATAGTAGCATCTACACTCCTCTGGGGTCTCCCAGAGGCTCAGGACAAAAAAGTGGCTCTCTTCAGTCCCCTTAGTCACTCAGCTGACAGTCCAGCTTCCTTCTTCCAGTTTCCCATCACCTTTCAACTCTGCCTGAAACTTACGTTTTTCCCTCTTAAATCCTTTCTAATCAGGTCAGCTGTGGAATACAGGCTCTGAAATAATAATGCGAAGTGCAGTCCTTGCTGCTGCTCCATTTCCTGCTTGCTTAGCAGCATGGAAACTTTGGCGTGGGTATATGTGTCCTTTTAAAAAAAAACCTTTATTTACTCTGCTCTTGTTTTTATAAGACATGACTCTTAATGAAGCTTTAATTCAAGGTCAGAGAGTCTAGAAGTTGTTGAGAAAGCCCATCACCCCTCTGGACCCTGCCAGACACACAAATAGCCAATGGCTGGCTTTTTTCATCTCCTCTTTTAAACGACCCCATTGCAACAGAGCTCTTCCTTGCACCAGGAGGTAAAATGCTTGAACTGACTGTATTGCCTGTCGCTGTTTGCAAAATGCAGCCAGGCCCCCCCTCACATCTTTATTTTTTCCTTTTCTGAAGTTCAAGGAAAATAATTTATTAACTTGGAAATTAGGGATTATATGAAACCAGCCCTGAGTCTCCCCAATTCCTTACCCCCCAATCCCTAACCCCAACTCAGGCCGTGGCCAGCCTGCCTGCCCTGCCCAGGGAGTTGAGAGAGGCTTTTCTGTCAAAGGCATAGCCCAGGCAAGGCCCAGGCGGATGTGTCTAATGTATTTGCAATCATGATACCAAGATCCCGAGTGTCTGGAACCCCAGCCTTCCGGGGACCGGCGGGGCCATGCCTTTGATCTGAACCCCCTGGACTGTGCCCTCATCTAAATCCATCAGGTCCGTAGCCCTGGTCTTGGAACACTGAATAATTTACAGTCCCTCAGAGCAAGAACACCGGGTCACCGGAGTTCATGGGTTAATAACAGGTTTGGTTTTCGATGTCAGCAGCTCTCTTGATAACGTATGAAAGAATCCTATTCTGTTGATTAGATTTTGAAATGGATCAATTTTTAATCAGCCAAACACCTGACTCACTCAATAAGAGTTGCATTGTGGAGACAGGATGGAGGCCGGCTTTATTTACAAGAGTGTTTGTTTTTTGGGGACCATACGCAAATTTCCACCCAGATCCCTCCTCCTGGAAGGAATTGATCGAATTATCTCCCATCTCAAATGGCAGCATTTGATTCACCTTCTGATTAGTTGGGAAATCCATGGGTCTGTTTAAGAGATAAGAACAGCAGCTTAAGGTTTGATTTAGTCATCTGTGGTTATTGATGGAAAAAGCATTTATTTGCCAATGGAGAAATTTTGCTTAATGTAACAGCAAGGAAGAAGGAAGGAGACCTAGGTAGTCTGGGCGGTAGTGGAGGGGGCGGGGAGCAGGTAGCAAAAGCGTTCAGCTCTGCGGGGGGCGGGGGAGGAGCTGGGGTCCCAGCCCCATCCTCTGAGGTTTTCAAAACAATGGTATGGAAGTGGGCCAGTGAGCAAATTGAACGCAGAGGAGATTTATTGTGGAGGGGTGTTGCTTGTGGCCATTTTATATATTCATTCAACAAACAGGTGAGCCCACACTGTATGCCAGACACTGCGCTAGGCATCAGGGATGAAGCCATTATTGAGAGAGAGAAGGTTCCTGCCCTCATAGAGCATACATTCTGGTGTTGGGGAGGGAGGGCAGGCAGTAAAGAAAAAACAAGGTGCACGATTATAAAACATGTCAAGTGTTGTTGAGGAAGCTCTGAGAGAAAATACCAAGAACTTTTGAATTCATTTGTGGCCAGGGAAGTTCTCTGAGTGAAGAAAAATTGAAAGAAAGCAACAGGGCAGGAGGGACAGCAAAGGTAAAGGCCTGGAGGCCGGCATGCTGGAGGGGCCAGGTAAGGCCAGGTGGCAGGTGAGTGATTGACCAGGGTGCATGGAAGGGCAGGCTGGAAGGTGTTTTTTTCCTGCAGTACCATGGGGAGCCCTGGAAAGGTTTTGAGCGGATGTTGTTTTGTTCAAATTTTACATTAGAAAAGGTCACTCTGAGGAGAGTGGGCTGTGGAGCTGGGAGACTGGTAGAGGGTCTACTGTAATCATCTGGTAATGATGGGGGCATGGACCAGAGACAGCATGGAATAGGGAGAAGGGGATGGATTAAGCAATTCTAGTTGGTGGCCAGGTGCTTGGGCCACCTGGGGCTCTGGCCTGGCCTGTTGAGGCCCCTAGCCAAACCTGCATAGCCGGTCCCATGGCAGAGGAGAGCTTCTTTGTGGCAGAACATCTCTCTGAGGACTGGGCATCTAGACTTCCTCAAACTGGAAAAGCTGGGGTCACAGTGACACACAGGTTGGGAACTTGGACTGTGAAGTCAGATAGATGTGGGGGATTCTCAACACTGCCTTTTATAAGCTGGTGACCTCAGACAAATTGCTCTTTGCATGTACAGACAAGTGAGAATGATTTTTGGTATAGAACTTTCCAGAAGGGCTCATAAGAAACTGCCAACAGTGATTGCCCCCTGCAAGGGAGACATGGGGTGGGTGGGCGACTGACTGCCTTATAACCTCTTAATTTATGCCACAGGCGTGTGTTATTAGTCAAAACTGGCCATCCCATTTATGACTTTCTGTGGCATTCACCGGGATGGACCTTCAGTGGTGTTTGGAGCAAGGACTGGTTACCAGCCCTGTTTTACACATGAGGCTTAGAGAGGGGCAGTTGTTTTATCCGGTGGGGTCCAGCCCCTTCTTGGGCCCAGACTCTTTCTCTTCCTGGCTCAGCTTGTCTTCCTTATTGCTGTTGGTTGAGGTCGTGGATTTGGTGGGACTTGGAGGAGCTGGATTTTCCTGGCATGAGTAGCGATTTCTTGTTTCCCAGTGCTCCAAGCACCATTGATTGGACGGCTTTATTTATTAGCTTAATCTTTACACATCCCTCAGCGATGCTGTTCTCACACTTGCTTTGTCGGGGGCCAGAAGGGCCTGCATGCTCACCTGGGTGTATGTCCACAAGCATGGGAGAGTCCATGTGGCTTTGGGACTATGGGAGAGGATACCTCACTTCCCAGCTCTCCTTGGTGACAAGCAGGCAGGCTCTCACAAGCATCTTAATCCAGGTGTGGCACATAGTAATTGCTCACTGAGATCTCAGTTGAACCATTTGATCTAGTGTCAGAAGTCCCGGTTCTAGTCCTGGGACATCTACTTGCTTGCTGTGTGACCTTGGATAAGTCACTTCTGTTTGCTGGTCCTCAACTCCTCATCCTAAAAATGGGAATGATAATATCTGGCCTTCTTGTTGCTCTGAATAGATGGTGGACACTCCCACTTGAGGGCCTTTGCACTTGCTGTTCCCTCTTTCCTCACATGTTGGCATAGCTTGCTCCTTCACTTTGGTGGTTACTCAAAAGCTGCCTTCTCAGAGAAGCCTTCGCTGGCCATCCTAACTACGGTTTCACAGCTGGGCACACACGTGCATGCTCACCATTCTTCTTTCCCCGCTGTGTATTTTCCATCTTTGGTACTTAACATGATTAATCATATTATATCTTTTAACTGTTGATCTTGTTTACTGATTTCTTCTATTAAAATGTCAGCTCCAACAGGGTAGGGATTTTTGTCTGTTTTGCTTACTGCTGTCTTCCAACACCTAAAATGGGACTTGTCACATAGAAGGTGCTCAGCAAATATCTGTTGAAGGAATAAATGAAATAAATTAATATAAGGCTCTTAGAACAGTCCCTGGTACCTAATACACTCTCAACAAACGTGAGTTATTATTACTACTGGTATTACTGCTATCAAGTTTTTCTGAGCCTCAGTTTGCTCACCTATAAATTGAAATGCTGTTGATAATAATTATCGTAGAGTTGTTGTGAAGATACAGTGATGTGGATGTTGAGTTCTTGGTACAGCTCCTGACATAGACTTTTCAATCAATAGGAGCTATTATAGTTATAAGTACAAAATAAATAATAAAGCTCCCCCCCACTCCAGTATTGGGAGCATTTCTGGGAAGTGTAGTGTCTGGGACCCAGGGAGCAACCCTCACCACCACATAACTGATCCTGATTAGCTATAGCAGTGGTGGGGGCGAGGTCCTCTGGTTTGCCTTCAACTGCCATCTAGCCAGAGTGTCCAGCCAAGGTTTGCATACACTCTCTGGCATACCAGCTTTCTCACAGGGTGTCTGATTCTTCCAAAGTTCATTTGTTTTTGTTTTCGTGTTTTTAAGTATAGGACGTTTTTGTTGTTGTTGTTTTGCTTTAAAGAAATGGCTGTTCTTTTTATATATATGTATATATTTACTAGAGGCCCGGTGCATGTTGTGAAATTTGTGCACTCGGTCGGGGGCGGGGGTGTCCCTCAGCCCAGCCTGTGCCCTCTCGCAGTCCGGGAGCCCTTGGGAGATATCCGACTGACAGGCGGGGAGCGGGCCTAAGCGGGCAGTCAGACATGCCTCTTTCAGTCTGGGACCCTTGCTCCTTACTGCCTGCCTGCTTGCTACCCCTTACCACTTGGCTCGCTGCTCCTTAGCGCTGCCTCGGAGGCAGGATAAGCTCCCACCACCGCCACTGCCCTTGCCAGCCGTGAGCCCAGCTTCTGGCTGAGCGGCACTCACCCTGTGGGAGTGCACTGACCACCAGGGGTCAGCTGTTGCATTGAGCATCTGCCCCCTGGTGGTCAGTGTGAGTCATAGTGACTGGTCATTCCACCATTTGATCAATTTGCATATTAGCCTTTTATTATATAGGTTTGATTTCAGAGAGGTAGGGAGAGGGAGAGAGAGACAGAAACAACAATGATGAGAGAGAATCATTGATTGGCTGCCTCCTGCACGCCCCCTACTGGGGATCGAGCCTGCAACCGAGGCATGTGCCCTTGACTGGAATAGAACCCGGGACCCTTCAGTCCGCAGGCCAATGCTCTATCCACTGAGCCAAACCAGCTAGGACAGGAAGTTTTTAATTTTTTTAGAAGGGAAGGATCAATTGATATTTATTGTCTCAGAGAAACATTTTCAGCATATTGCTATGTGGATAAAAGCCAGAGCTGAGCAGCACATAGGGTGTAATTTTTGTAAATCATAAAAGTAGAGCCTCTCTCAGCCAATGAGATTTGTCCATTGGCCTAGGCCTTAGTCCTGAGCTTCATCCCTAGAGTGAGGGAGGAACCCCTATCCAGGATTTTTAATTGCAAGCAATAGAAACCAACTCAGCTTCCCATCGAGACTCATGAGGGGCTTCCCCACCCACAAGGAGATTCTGGTGCTGGCTGGCCAAGAAAGCATGTAGATGTTTATGACAGTTGGGAGGGAGTGGGATGGGGTGGGACAGGGATCCCCAAATCAAAGTAAGGGACTGTTGCTAAATGCAGTGGTAATTGGCCCTGGGATAGTGGCATCCACTCTGTAGCCTGAGGCAGAAGCACAAGCAGATTAGCAGATGCTGTCACTGTTGTCACCATTCCCTTGGGACTTTTCAAGTGACTTTAGGCAGGCTTCCACCTGTTGATGAGGAATATCTGTGTCCTGGGGCTTTTGTCCACAACCACAAGATCCACTTTCCTTGAGCCTGGGGCAAGGCCGAAGTGCTGGGACTTAACCCTTGGGACCAGTCCCCAGACTCAGGAGTTGTGTATCAGTACTCCAGCTCCCCCACCTGTGAGTGGAATGATTCTGGGGTTTCTTCTGCATTTTGTCAGATGGTAGAAATTATAGGCAATTTTTGTGATTGGTTTTCTTAAAGAGGTTTTGGTTTTCAGCATTGAAAATGTGTTATTTTGTCATTTGAAATCAACCTGCTGGCCATCTCTGTAAATTTTTCTTTTTTGTTCAAGCCCTCCACCACTACCCCTCCCCCCAACTCCTACCCCCCTGCCACGCCTTAGCAGTTGGCAACCTGTGGATATTTTGAGAGTGATTTTTAGTTCCTTCAGTGCACCGCTAGAGAAAGCAAACAACTTTTTCCCTTTTTTTCCTCAAGGCCAGTTTAAAAAAAAATGTTTTTTTTTCCCCACAGAGCAGGGCACCAGCTATTACGGAAACAGTAAACAGGAGTCAGCGCCAGGGCATAAGTGGTCGGTTTTAATTAGAACATTAAAGTATTTTAATGCTTACACTTTTTATTTTTGCGAACTTGATTATATAGCATTTTAAGTACCTGTGAACATTTTAAGGACTCTCAGCAATGAATTATTTGCAGTTTCACAGGAAACTTCTATTTTAAAAGCAAAACGGTATGAAAGTGGCTGCGAAGGCTTGGCAGCAGTGACTACACTGTATAATGAGGAACCACATGGTGGGTGGGTTGGCAGACAGCCCACTCGGCCCAACGTCACTCAGGCTGCCTGGTGGACCCCCTTCTGAGAGGCTCCTACTGAGTGCAAGGGATTTGGGGAGGCTTTGGGATCCAGCTGGGGTCCCCACATACCACCCACCCCCAACACCTGAGGATTCTTCCCCTAGAATTTATCTCAGGGGTGTCTTGGTCTCTTCCTCTTTTTGCTACTTGGGGTGACCATAGAAGCATATCCAGGGAGCTCCTGGCTTTAACTTTTGTGCCCCCCCCCCCCCCAGGCTTCTCCCCACTCAGCATTCAGAGAGGGTTTCTTAAAACATATCAGTGTTGTTGCTTAGTTGCTCAGAAGCTTTCCAGGAGAAAGTCAAGGCCCCACAGTAGAGTCTCCAGGCCATGGGTGATCGGCCCTGCTGCCATGTTGTATTCCTGCTGTCTCTCATGTCACTGCAGCCCAGCTACCTGGCCTTCTCATCGACCTTTTATGCTCTTAAACATCTGCTTATGTGCCACACATTGTTCTGGACACTGGTGATCTAGCAGTGAACAGGCCAGCAAAATTTCCTTCCTTCATGGAGCTGCCCTGCTAGTCAGGGGAAGACCTCTGATAAAGAAACAAATGAAGACCAGGTGTGAGAGGATGGGATGGGGGTGCTGTTTTTAATGGGGGGATTAGAACAGGTTTCTCCAATGAGGTAACACGTAAAGGCCTGAATGAAATGAGGGAGCAAGCCAGTGGTGTGCTGGTGTTGGCTTGTACAGCTCACATGAGCCCATGTGCTCTTGTCTTCCCAGCTCCTTGTGAGTGGCATCTAGTTAGTGGCTTGAAATCAGCCACCGTGGGAGGATTTACATCATGGAAATTGGTAAATGCCACAAATTAGGGCTTTTTACCCAGAGAGCGGTTGTTAAGCATTTACCAGGACGCATCTGGAGTAGGTCATGGAGAAAGCCTGGGAGAATTTTCTAGGCATTCCTTGAAGAGGGAATGTGTTTGGAAGGTTTGAGGAACATTGTGGAAGACAGTGTGACTTGAATTCCTCAAATGCTTGTTTGTGCCCCAGGATCTTCACACATATTGTTCCCGTTGCCCAGGATGCTCTTTCCTTAGCTGGTTCCTTTAGTTCCAGAAAGGCCTTCTCTGACCATTTTTACTAGAGCACATCTTCCCTTTATTCTTACATCAAGCACTTCTTGGTTCTCTTTCCAGCATTTGCCTCAATATGTAATTGAGCATTGAGTTATTTATTGTGTTGGGGTCTGTCTCTCCCATTGACATGTAAGCTCTGAGAAGTCTTCCTGCTCCCTGCTGTCTCCCCACCTTCCAGGAAGGGCCTCCACAGAACAGATGCTCAGTGCATTATTGTCAACTGAGTGAATGTTGGTGGAAAGCCTTCTTATGCTCGGCACTGCTTTGGGAGTGGTCTTTATGACAGGAGATCAAAAATCAGGAATAGCCCTAACTGGTTTGGCTCAGTGGATAGAGCATCGGCCTGCTGACTGAAGGGTCCCAGGTTCAATTCCGGTCAAGGTCATGTACCTTGGTTGCGGGCACATCCCCAGTAGGGGGTGTGCAGGAGGCAGCTGATCGATGTTTCTCTCTCATCGATGTTTCTAACTCTCTCTCCCTCTCCCTTCCTCTCTGTAAAAAATCAATAAAATATATTTTAAAAAAAAATCAGGAATAGAAGCAGCCAACAGAGAATCCAGAGGTTCCTACCTGGTGCCCAGCCTCATTCCAGTAACATAATTCCTGGGTCTCCTTCTACTTAATCTGTATGCAACACAGCAGCAAGTTGATACCTTTCTGATAATGAGCAGTGATCATCCCCTGGCTGCCAACCCACATCAGTGAGAAAGAACAAGCTCTCTGCTCCTGCTGAAGACATCGGTGGCATCGGAGGTTAAATATTCCTGTTATATCAAGTCTGGCATTTTTATTGTCATGAGAGCAATGGATGTCAGGAGTTTAGGACTTAAGATAAAGTTTATTTTATGATGGAGAAAGTGCTTAACCCACTGGCATCGTGGATGGTGTGGACAAAGGTGTGCTGAGGAGGGAAACATTTTGATCACAGGGAACGGTTTTGGTTGACCTGATTTTCATATATATATATATATATAAGCTTAGAATATATTGACTGAGGTGACCAGCATTTAGATCTTTCATAGTTAATGAGGAGCTGTCCAGTTTATATTGGAAACGGTCACTGCCCAGAGCCTCTAATGAGGTGTGTGGTGCCCAGGAGAGGAAGACAGTTAACATTAAAGAAGTTTTAGGCTTTCAAATAACCTCCCTCTGACCTTGAGAGTTCAAATCCTGGCTCTGCCCTTCCCAGTCATATATTCTTTGGCAGGTTGCTTAGCTTCTTGTAGCCTCAGTTTCCTCTTCTGTAAAATGGGCTACTCCAGGAGTAGTTTATGGTTTCCGAGGATTAAAAGTGATGATGTGATGCCCAAGATGGTAAATGCTCAAGAAATGTTACTATCATCCACGCTGCTAAGTGATAGTGCTTCCTAAAGCCTATGAAATGGGAACATTGTAGGCTCATTTCAGTGTAACAAGGAGCTTCCTAAAGCAGATGCCCTGGATGAAAAGTCGCCACAGAGTGTCCTGGCCCTTTGAGCTGTTGCTTTATCTTGAAGCAATTCAGGTGTAACCAGAAGGTAATGCTTTTTCCTTGAGAAAATGCACTCAAGTGTTTTGCACTTGACTCAGCTTGTGGGCGCAGCTACTAATTTTTTCATTAATCAGAGAACTCTCCATTTCTGTGTATATTGCTGTAGAATGGACTTTGCTATAATCATCTGCTCAGTTATTTAGTTTTGTATTGCCTTAGAGGGCATGGGTCTTTGCCTCATTTGCTGCTTTGTCTTTGGTTCTTAGAACAGTGTCTGCATATAGTAGATGCTCAATAAACATTTGTTGAATGAATGAAATCATGTGCCTATAGGGGTTTAAAAATGAAAGACTGTAACCCAGAGAAATGTAAATTTAAGTTCACATGGAAACCTAAACATGAATGTATACCGCAGCACTAACACAACTGAAATGTGTTCTCTCACACTTCTGGAGGCCAGAAGTCTGAAATCAAGGTGTCGGCAGGGTCAGGCTCCCTCTGAAGGCTCTAGAGGCGGATCCTTCCTCACCCCTTCCAGCTTCCGGAGGTTATCGGCTATCCTTGGTATTCCTTGTCTTTTGGCTGTGTCACTCCAAACTCAGCCTCCATTGTCACACAGCTATCCTCTCTCTCTGTGTGTCCTCTTCTCTTCTTATATGGACAGTAGTCATTGGATTCGGGGCTCACCCTAATCCAGTGTGACTTCATCTTTAATAATTACTTTCTAAAAGACCCTGTTTCCAGGTTATACAGTAATATGAGGTTCCAGGTGGACATGCATTTAGAGGGAGGGGCACTAGTCAACCCAGTACAAACCTCTTTAGAAAATGTTGAGAGCAAAAGTGTCCTTTTCGGTCGGAGCTTTGTTTGGAGTTCTGTGGGGAAGTGTGGCTTGTTGGGATGACTCCCACAACTACAGGGATGAAGAGAGACTCCAAGTGTTAGTCCTAAATATGACACTGATGGAAAAACTGAGAATTGGGGTCTTGACTGCCATCAGGAGGAAGAACAGAAGCTTCTGAGTGGCTGAGCTGAGGTTTGGGGCTGTTTGTGTTTCCTTGGTCTTTGACAACTTGCCTTTCTCTGAGCCTCAGTTTCCCTCTCTGTAAATTGGGGATAATAACAATACCTTCCCTGAGGTGGTTGGGGACTTTAATGCTAGAGACTGATGAGTTCAAGTCCTCATTGTCTGGACAGAGAGGGAGGATGGCCTTGACTTGAAGTGACAGGCGTAGACTCAAGACAGGATGTGCTGCTCCAAGAATAGTGCTCCCTCCTCTCACATCCAGCCCTGTTCCTGCCAACGATTGGCTAGAAGGGTCTGAGCCCTCTAATTGTAAAAATGCTCTCACTGGTTTGGCTCAGTGGATAGAGTATCGGCCTATCCTGGGTTTGATTCTGGTCAAGAGCACATGCCCAGGGTTGCGGGCTTGATCCCCAGTCGGGCCGTGCAGGAGGCAGCCGATCTCTCTCATCGTTGATGTTACTATCTCTCTCTTCCTCTCCCTACCTTTCTGAAATCAATAAAATATATTTTAAAAATAATAAAACTAATGAATGTGAATTTAGAAGCTGATCTTCCCAGCAACCCTGTGAGGCAGAGACTATTGCAGTCGCTATTTTGTAGATAGGAACCTGAGGTTCCAGCAGGTTTAAGCTACCAGTCCAAGGCCACACAGCTGGAAGGTGGTGGAGCTGAGATTTGAATGCAGGTACATCCAAGTTCAGTTCTCTGGTTCCCTTTTCCTTCCTTAGGCACCCAATGCCTCAGTTTCCCCATCTGCAAAATGGTGCCTACTCCAGGTTGGCGGCTCTGGTGGAATTGTGCTGAGTACCCAGAGTGTTATATAAACCTCGGTTTGCCCAGGAGGGTGTATCAGCTTCCTCATCTCCTGTCTCTCACACCACAGTGACTTGAGATTTTTACACAGACGGGAACTGTGTGTGGGGTGGTAGGTGAGTGAGTGTATGTGTGTGTGTTTGCAACAAATATTTTATAATAGACAAACTCGTCTGCCACTTCTAAAAGTAGTGGGGGGAAAAAACACTTTGAGAAAGTAAAAATAACCCAAAGCCTGAGTCACTTAAGTCATTGAACTTAGCCAGAGCTAGCTTCTCCAAGCTGTGATTGTTTCGGCTTGACCAGGGGCAGTGGGTCAGGGCCAGAATTTGGGGGGGGGGGGGTGGACACCTCGGATTTTAGGGGGAAAATCCTAGTGGTTAGTTTGCAAGTAAAGTGACTATCCAACCGTCCCTCCCCACCCCTTTTTTTTTTTTTGGTGCAGGATGAAATGTCTCCCAGAAATGCTCTGTCCTTTCTCTTTTAAAAGTGACTTGACAATTGATAATTTTGCCTAGTGGCGGGCACCTTAGAGCTTTTATTTCTTGGAGGCCAAACATTGATGTTGTGTGAAATGGGAGCTTGGCGGAGCCTTTGTGCAGATCTCAAGCTTCCTGAAAAATTTATTTACTGTGACTGTGATCTGCAGGAGCGAATTGATGTTTATCTATAGTCGTTTGCGCCAGCAAGGAGGGGAAAAATGCATAACTGCACTTTCCTCTGAAGCCTTGCGAGGCTGTTTAAATAAGTATCTAATAGTGAACTTTCAATAGCAGACAGGCAGTTTGATGGACAGGGTACAGTGTATTATTAACCATAAGCAGGCTTAATCTTTCCCCCATGTTTTAGAAGAAGCTTTATAACCTTCTGGCCGAAGAATTCATGAGAACCAGGTATATGAAGCTAAGCAAAATTATCCTGGCTGTTCCAGTGGCAGAATCAATAATTCTGAGAGCTGCATGAAGGAGGGGAGACAGGGGCTGCAGCTGGGCCCCATGTGAGCAACCCCAGCCACCTCCTGTGGCTGGAAGGTCAGGAGAAGTTGTACAGGGGCCTGGAGATGGCAGGGGGAGGTGAGGGTCATGCTAGGAGCCTGGTTTCGATACCAGGTATGTAATATCTGTTGCCTCCAGCGTGGAGCATATGTGCGGATAGTTAACAGGGATGAGTGTCTTTCTTCTGGGTCTTGGTTACAACAGTGCCTGGCCCTATGGTGGCACCCACCATTCTAAGCAATAGAAAGGATTTATGCAATTGTTCAGTGAATATCTGTCTTGCCCCTTTGGACCAGAATTTTTGTGCAGCCTGGGAAGCATCTTGTTTAACCAGGAGGGCTCTCTTGATCTCTGGGAGAAGGTAGACTCTCTTTGTTATAAAGTCCTTTCCTAGTCTCCTACCTGGTTCCCATCACCCTTTGTAGTGATAGAGCCTTCAATATCTGTCTTTCACTCATTAGCTGGTCAGCTGCTAGAGCACATAGATTTGTCACATTTACCACAGCCTCCCCAGCCCCGAATATCCCCTGGAGTTTCTTATGGGGTTGGCTACTGTTGAATGGGGTTTTGCTGAGGAGGAAACAGCTGTGGTTAAGAACATGAAGGTCAGGTAAACTTGGGATCAGATTCTGGTCTGTTACCCATGTGTCCTTGGGCAGTGGTATGCCCTCTCTGGGTCTTTGTTTCCTGGTCTATAAAATGGGATAATGGGGGAGAAACCAAGATGGCGGCATAGGTAAACAACTGAACTTGCCGCCTCGCACAACAACTTCAAAACTACAACTAAAAACAAAACAGACATCATCCAGAACCACAGGAAGGCTGGCTAACTAGAGGGAAGAGAAAAGCACACTGAGACTCAGAGGAGCTGCGGAAGGCAGAGGTATGGAGGCGCGAGCGCGGAGAGGGCTGGCAACTGAGTACGTGGCTGGCTTTTTCAAGCTGGAGGGAGACACAAGCTCCCGACTGCTTTGAACTCCAGTTCCGGGCAAGACTCTGGGGACCCAGACTCATTCGGGGAGAAACTGGACTATCTGGAAGCGGGCGGAACTCGAGAGCGGCTTTCTTTCAGAGGTGCCTGCAGCAATTACTGCGGGACATTGAGACCCAGGGGCCTCTTAGGGCAGGGCTGACGGAAAGCCATTGCTGTTTGCTCCGCCCTGAGACTCCGCCCCATCCAAGCTGTGTGCAGAGGCTTTTGTATATGAATGGCCTGGTCCTTTGAAATCTAAACTTACCTATCAAACTGCAGCTGAGTCAGAGAGACCCAGAACATCCAAAAGAAGGCCCAAGGCCCCACAGCAGCTTGCATTGCTTCACAGCTGGGCCTCATCTGGGCACCTCCAAAACCCAAACAAAGAAGAGGAATCTGCAGATCTCTCTGTAGCTCCTGCTGGGTAGCCTCAGGCAGAGGCTAAATTAGCACCTCCTTGGAGATCCAAGAGCTAGTGTACCCAGGGGTCA
Source organism: Eptesicus fuscus (assembly GCF_027574615.1). Classification (NCBI taxonomy): domain Eukaryota; kingdom Metazoa; phylum Chordata; class Mammalia; order Chiroptera; family Vespertilionidae; genus Eptesicus; species Eptesicus fuscus. The sequence goes on along the minus strand of NC_072495.1, from coordinate 9,842,688 downwards.
GAGTAGGGCCATCCAGATTACAACTCCTCAGATCCATAAGGGACACACTCAGGGGGCAGACTCAGTGAGCACCAAAGCCCCACTGAAGCAAGTCTTGCCTCTTAAGGGTGTCTCCAGCACAGAAGTTCTCCCATCGTAGACACAGCTGATCCTCACAGCCAGTTGGCCTGGAGGTCAATTCCTCCCAGTGATACCCACTACAGTCAAGGCTTAACTACAACAAGACTGTGCACACAGCCCACAAAGGGGTGCACCAAGAGTGTCCACCTCAGGTAACTGGGGAGGCTGAGCCACTGGGCCCTATAGGACACCTAGCATACAAAGCCACTCTATCAACTCAGGGAAGCAGCCAAAATGCGGAGACAAAGAAACAGGTCACAAATGAAAGGAATGGAGGAAAGCAAACGACTGGATATAGAGTTCAAAACCACGGTTATAAGGTTTTTCAAGAATTTTCTAGAAAAGGCTGATAAATTTAGTGAGACCCTCGAGGATATGAAAAAGGACGAACTAGAAATTAAGCATACACTGACTGAAATAAAAAATAATATACAGAGATCCAACAGCAGACTAGAGGATCGCAAGAATCAAGTCAAAGATTTGAAATACAAAGAAGCAAAAAACTCCCAACCTGAAAAGAAAAAAGAAAAAAGATTCCAAAAATATGAAGATAGTGTAAGGAGCCTCTGGGACAACTTCAAGCGTACCAACATCAGAATTATGGGGGTGCCAGAAGAAGAGAGAGAGCAAGATACTGAAAACCTATTTGAATAAATAATGACAGAAAACTTCCCCCACCTGGTGAAAGAAATAGACTTACAAGTCCAGAAAGTGCAGAGAACCCCAAACAAGAGGAATCCAAAGAGGACCACACCAAGACACATCATCATTAAAATGCCAAGAGCAAAAGACAAAGAGAGAATATTAAAAGCAACAAGAGAAAAACAGTTAGTTACCTACAAGGGAGTACCCATACGATTGTCAGCTGATTTCTCAACAGAAACTATGCAGGCCAGACGGGAGTGGCAAGAAATATTCAAAGTGATGAATAGCAAGAACCTACAACCAAGATTACTCTACCCAGCAAAGCTATCATTCAGAATTGAAGGTCAGCTAAAGAGCTTCACAGATAAGAAAAAGCTAAAGGAGTTCATCACCACCAAACCAGTATTATATGAAATGCTGAAAGGTATTCTTTAAGAAGAGGAAGAAGAAGAAAAAGGTAAAGATAAAAATTATGAACAACAAATACATATCTATTAACAAGTGAATCTAAAAATCAAATGAATAAAAAATCTGATGAACAGAATAATCTGGTGAATATAATAGAATCAGGGCATAGAAAGGGAGTGGACTGACAATTCTCGGGGGGACAGAGGTGTGGGGGGTGCGGGAAAAGACTGGACAAAAATCATACACCTATGGATGAGGACAGTGGGGGGGCGTGGTGGGTGGTAAGGGCATGGGGTGGGGTGGGGTGGGAACCAGGTGGAGGGGAGCTATGGGGGGGGGGGAAGAGGAACAACTGTAATAATCTGAACAATAAAGATTTTAAAAAAAGGGATAATGGGGAAAGTGACCACCATTTTAAATCTCAGTTTCCTCAGTTGTAAAATAAGTATAACAGTGCTACCTGCCTTCCTGAGGGGCTGTGCTGAGGAGTAAATGAGAGAATGCTGATGGAGGACTCAGCCTAAGGTCTGGTGTAAAGCTGGTGTTCAGTAAGTTATAGCTGTTATTATTATTAATGTTTATCGATATTCCTATTATTATCTCACTGCTTTTGCTCTTCATGACCTAAGAGAAATCATAGCCTCTGTCGGTTTTGTCTGCTTTGGACACAAGGTCTCGAAGCCATAATGGGGACACATTGAGACCTGTGCAGTCAGGAAATGCTGGCAGCTTTCACAGATCTGCTCATTGCTGGTGCTGTGAGCGGCCCTTAGAGGGCATGGCCGAGCAGGGCCCTTAGAGCTCAAGCCCTGAGCCCCCACTCCCACCCTTTCCTCCAGCAAAGGCTCAGGGACCAGGAAGTTTCATGTCCTCCAGGACCAAATAGAACTGGCAGTGAATCCAGGGGCAAGAGGCAATGGGAGGGGCATGGCCACGCCTGACAAGATTGGCTCTTGGATGAGTGATAGTCCCTGTATAATCCACTGAGGTCTCTATCAGTGTGGAGAACCAAGAGCTGCCTAGCACTCAGAGCATTATCATTACCAGAACCTGGTTCACATTTCTGCAGTTGCCCAGAGGGTCCAAAGTGGAGCCTTTCTGTGTGTGTGTGTGGGGGGGGGGGATTGGGGGGGTTGAACTATAGTATCAAGTTTCCTAACTGCCCAGGAAAGCTCTTTGTTCACCCTGGGCCACTATCTTCCCCTCTGTCTTTTCTTCCTCCTCATCAGAAGCCAGTTGGGTTTGCCCACATCATCGTAATAATGTCCCCATGTGTGGAGCAGAGTGGGAGGCCACGCCCCAAGCTGGGTGCGCCCTGTGTGAGATCTCAGGAGACTTTATTACTTATACCCATTTTCCAGATGAGGAAACTGAGGCTCAGAGAGATGAAGTCACTTGTTTGGAGCTACTTGGCATTTGTTTTGCCTGTTCCTCTTCCCTGATGCCTAAGTCCCCACCTCCCAGTCCAGCTGGGTCTCCAGCCTCCTCTTTCCCTCTGGAAAGCAGGGCTAGCTTAGCTGCTGAGCAGGTTTGTGAGTGGAGCTGGAGTTGTCCAGGAGATCCAGCCAGAGGAAGTTGGGCAACAAAGCTCTTGGCCTCGGAGGGTGAGTCTCTTTCATCAAGAGAAAGTCCTAACAGTTGGGCCTTGCCACCCCATCGGGCAGAGCTCAGCAACCCCATGCTGAGGGTCTTTCCAATCCTCTCTCAGGGTTCACCTGTCTTAATTAATTAATTTATTTATTTTAAATATATATTTTATTAATTTTTTTACAGAGAGGAAGGGAGAGGGATAGAGAGAAACATCGATGAGAGAGAAACATTTATCAGCTGCCTCCTGCACACCTCCTACTGGGGATGTGCCCACAACACAGGTACATGCCTTTGACTGGAATCGAACCTGGGACCTTTCAGTCTGCAGGCCAACGCTCTATCCACTGAGCCAAACCAGTTAGGGCTCATCTGTCTTTAAAAGCATGCGCAGCCTGCCTCTTGTTAACCCTGTCCTGACTGCTGACAGGAGCTCCAGGAAGGTGATGTGAGGGCCTCGGATCAGTGTGCACCCCCTGAGGCCCACTGGGTGGCCTTGGAATGAAGACCCATATTGTTCTGGGCTGAGCCTGAGGGTATCAGATATTCAGGTGCCTGTCTTGGGGTGATGATCCTCATCATCTCCCCTCTCCTTCCTGTGTTATTTCTGGAGAAGCCTTTTTCCCCATTGCCCATACACTGATCCCCAAATCCTCTACCTGCAGACTGGAGCATGGGGAGTTAGGGAGAAAGCAGAAGCATCTGGATCTTTTCTTTTGTCTTGATTTATTAGAAACAAACTAATATGAGAACTCAGAGCAAGGCACCGGGCTTAGAAGGAATTTAAAAATTATATTCATCCCAGGAGTGATCACTAATGCACATCAATGTGTCTGCTCTGGACCAGATCTGGAGAGCCCCTGGATAAATAAGATGGAACTCCTGCTCTCCAGGGGTTCCTGGGGAGGGAGACCACCCAGGACAGCAGAAGATGGAGATTTTCTCCCACACTGGGGACACTGTGCAGGTGCTTAGAGCCAGGAGCTAGGAAGGGCCACAGAGGGACAGTTTGCAGCAGGTCTGGAAGGATAAGTTTGCCAGGCAGGGAATTAAGAATGGCCATCTTAACACCAAGGAACAGCATTAGGCACAGGGAACAGTTTGGGTGCAGCACAGAGGATGAGAACCAGGGGCGTTGGGAACTAATGAATCATTTAATTGGGGATTGAGGTAAGGTTGGAGCAGGTGGTGGATTTCAAATCAGGCAAGGCCTCCTAGTCCACTGTGTAGAGGTTGGACTTTTCCTGAAGGCTCGGGGTGAGGATTTGGGGGGTTAATTCTAAGAGCTACAGGAAGGCATGTAGGAGTTTGAGCCTGCAGAGGCAGTGACAGGATCTACTTTTTTTGTAAGGAGCCTCAGGCAGCCATGGAGAGGAGGGATTGTGAAGGTAAGATCAGAGCTGGAGATGGGGATGAGGTACGGCAGTCATCCAGGCCTGCTGTCAAGGGTGCCTAGGCCTGCGGTGGCACTGGGGCTGCCCAGGCGAGGGCTGATGTAGGGATGCTCCAAAAGGAGATTCAAGAGTTCCCAGAGGAAGGCTGCTGAGACTGCTGTGAGCCATCTGCTGACATTTATTTTTCATCCATCATTTTTATGCTTGTGGCCTGAGGAGCTTCAATTGGTTATAGTGACGTGTAAACATTTGGGAATGGCTGGAGGGGCTGCACCCTCAGCTCCAGGGCAGAGCAGATAAGAGCCAGGAGCCTGTATCACATGCTCACTCTAACAAGGACTTACTGGTTTCTCTGAAAATCCAGAGGAGGAAGACCAGTGCAAGCTGTTTGTTCATTTACTTACTCGGTAGCTATATATTGGACTTAGACCTGGGGGAACATGGCAGACTGCTCCCTGCCCTAGGGGAACCCCTTCTGATAGCCACTGGAGACCGACCAGGATAAGGCAGGTGGAACCAGCCTGGGAAGAGCTGTCCCCTAAATGGTGTGTCCAGGAGGCTATGGGAACGAAGCAGAGGCACTCCACAGTCTGGAAGCTTCCAGAAGGAGGTCACCTACATTATGGCTCAGTAAAGGCAGGAAAGGGGCTGCTCCACTCAAGGGGGAATCCCCAAACCCCCAATAATATAAGATGAAGTTACTTGGAAGCTGAGGCCTGATGGATGACTAGGCACAGCTCTGGCAAAGAGACAGGAAAGTGTGTTTTAGGAAGAGGGAACAGCTTGGGCAAAGGCTTGGAGGTGGCCTTTGCAGAAATCACCTGATCAGAGTGCCTGGGTCCTCAAGGGTGAGCAGGGTGCACAGAGCTGAGGCTGAAGGGCTTACATTTTGGGGTCTAGGCATCTGAGCTCATAAAATAGCTCGCTTTGATTTCCTAGACTGGTGAGGTGAGACTCAAATTTGCAGCCGGTGGTTTGTGGGGTGGGGTTAGAGAATGGTGCCCCAGTTCACACAGAGCTCCCCGTTTGTTAGGGGGCAGACCAACCATTTGAAAACTGCCTTCCTTGTGTATGGTGCTCATACTGGAGGATAGGATTGGGTCTCAGGGATCCTGGCTGGGGTGAGACAGAATTCTCTGGGAGAACTTTGGGAGTATCTCTTTGCTTTATGCGGACCTGCAAGGATGATGTAAAATTAGACTCAGTTGGCCAACAGGTCCCTAGATCAGTGTGTATAGGGTTAGGTGACCTGTGGTCTTAAGGTGTGAGGCCTGGGACCCATCCACCCCTTGCTGCCCAGTGTGGCCGGTGGGCAGCCTTGCAGGCAAGGAATCGTCTGGCTGGGTTGAGAGCCAAAGAGGTAATGCTAATGTCTTTTAAAATTAGAATGAAAATGTTTATTGCAGAGAGCAGAACCTGCGTCAGCGCAGAGTCCTGTGGGAAGAGGGTACTGCTTTATCGCAGCCTTTCAGTTTTATTTTTGCACATTCGCTTTTTATTTGCTGGCGGTGCTGCTGACGGGCCCCAGAGTGGGCTCAGGCTGCTGGGCCAGGGCTGGAAGGACGGCGCTGCCTGTGTCTTGACAGTCCTCCCCAGGGTGAGTGCCAGGACCTGCTGTCTTTTGGGAGGACTTGGGGGTGTGAGAGCAGGAGGTTGTGACTTTGTGTCTGTGTGTGCATCTAGCCCAGTCTGTGTGGCTCTCTGTGTGTCTTTGTGTGCTTTGTGGCTTTGGGGGTTGTCTACTTTCGAGACTGGGTGTGGATCTTTGCATATGGGTTCTTGAATTGTGTGTTTCTGTGTCTGTCCATGTGTCTTCGGGAGGTGGCCATAGGTGTGGCCGGCTCTGTGGATCCAGGTTTGTTTTTCTGGGGCCTTTTTCTCCCTGATTGGATGTATATGAGCATCTTGGGAGGCACATGGGTGTCTGACTGTGAGTCTGTACCAGCTGCGTGTGCATGCATGTGAGAGTGTGTACACATGCGAGTGTGTGAGTATGTGCATTAGAACATGTGAGCCCATATGGGGGAGTGTGTCGTGTTGTGTCTTGCATGTGAGAGCATGTTGTGTGTAAGCATATACTACATGTGATAGTTGTGTGCATCTATGTGAGAGAATGTATGAGAGCACGTGTTGAATTTGAGCGTGCTGTGTGAGCATGTTGCATGTGAGAGTGTATGTCCTATTCTCTTGTCCTCTTGCATTTTGACAGTGCCAGCTACGCTGTATTCTCGAACCCAGAGAGTCATCCTTGGGTAGCTCTGGGTTTGAGAATACAGCGTAGCTGGCACTGTCAAAAGGCATCCATCCAGGCACCCCGGCCCCAGATCCAGTCAGAGACTCCGGAAACCTTCAGACGCTTCTAAGGGTTAGACCATTGTTAACCCATCCTGCTCCAGCTGAGAAGATTCTGTTGAGCTTTATCTCTGTAGCTTGGGCCATATAAACAATGGGTGTTTTGTTTCTAGAGGGGGTGCTGCTTTCCAAATATAAAATTATTTCATAATATACAGAATGTGCTTTTTCAAGGCATGCTTGCTCCTGCTGATGGGAGCCCTGCTTGACAGTTGCTAATCTGGCCCAGGGAAGACCAGCGTCCAGGCTTGGCTCCTCCCCTACTGGGTGGGGAGGCTTTGGCCATAGCACTGGATATTGTCAGGGCTCCCCCAGATTGCCACACCATGATAGCTCTGAACCCCACCACCCATACAGTGTGACCTGCCACAGTTGCTTCCTAGGGCAGGAAACCCATGCCCTGCAGGGAACCTGGCGGCTGCTGGGCTTCTCTACCAGGCCAGAGGCACCTCTTTCTAATTCTCATCTCCATCTGGCTCACCTCCCTATTACTGGGAGATGTCTTTTTTAAAATTTATTTAATATATTTTATTGATTTTTTACAGAGAGGAAGGGAGAGGGATAGAGAGTTAGAAACATCGATGAGAGAGAAACATCAATCAGCTGCCTCTTGCACATCCCCCTCTGGGGATGTGCCCGCAACCAAGGTACATGCCCTTGACCCGAATCGAACCTGAGACCTTTCAGTCCGCAGGCCAACGCTCTATCACTGAACCAAACCGGTTAGGGCTGGGAGATGTCTTTTTTTTAATCACGTTCTACAAGCTGGGGTGTCTGGGGTTGTGGAGTCACAGTTTACAGAGTAGAAATTGGGTGCTGTGCAAAATTCAATATGATCAGGAACCAGTGCTGAAGACAAATCTCAGCTTCTCTGAGTCTCAGTCTTCTCAGCTATAAAATGGGAGTGTGACAATGCCAGCCTCAGGTCTGTCTCTCACTTGTCACCTCAGGGCCTTTCTTGAACATGATAGATTTGCATGAAGTAGACAGCCTGGTTTGTCCTACCTGTTTGTAATCTTGGGGAAATCATTTCTTCTGTGTTTCAATTTTTTAATCTGTGAAATTGGGCTAATAATAGTACCTACTGCATGGGATGTTGTGAGGGTTAAATTCCATACTTTACACAAAAAGTTACATAGAGGAAGTGCTATAGAACGTGAGCTATTATTGTTATTCCTGGAATGTCTGAACCCAGATTAAAACATCCTATCAGCACACAATATCATTTAAAAAAAAAACAACAATTTGTAATCCACTCTTTCTGCAGCCTTGCCTACTCTCTGTTGGGTATTCTGCATGGGTGGCTGGGCCAAATGCTGTGGTCGTCTCTTCTCCAACAATTTGGCAAGGCAGCTATAACGCGGGTTAAGTCACTCTGGGCAGCAGCCAGAGACAGGAGCCAGCCTGCGAGAGAGCCACCTGGCAGTTCTCCGTGCCAGGGTGGATCCAGGCAGCTTGGGCTTGTGGTGGTTGTGGGCACCCAAAACTGTTGCGTGCACTTGTCAGTAGGTGACTGACATCTGAGCATTGGCGACAGACAGCAGAGAAGGGTATTTCCCCTGAGCCTGACACACACGGTACCCTGAGCCCGCCCACCTTAAACCTTGTCAGGGACACATTGATGATGAAATACTCTAGCTGAGCAAAGCCTTCCCCATGGGCAAGGCTGCATGCAAAAAATCTTTGCATGTATATTATCTCATCTTGTCTTCATAGAAACACCTTGAAGTAGGTCCTACTTATTTCTGTTTTATGAAGGAGAAAGCTGGAGCTTGAAGAAGTTTTGGAATCTTCCAGGATAGAAGTCCTGATTCCTCCAGTTGCTGGTGATTTGGGGCCAGTTACTTAACCTCTCTGAGCCTCCAGTGCTCCACTTCTAGAATTGTAGCAAGGATTCAATGGGACAGTATAGCTAAAACATTTAGCCTGGCATCTGGCATGGTAAGTGATTTTTAAAAAAACATTGTTGTTGTTATTACAATTATTTTGTCTTTTTGAAAGGGAACATTCCTTGCCAGTTTTATAGATATTGACAAGATTCAAATTTGATGCCTTGATGTCTAGAGGGAGAATTCATTTTAGGAGAAAAACACTCATTATTGGCAACAGGTAAGTTTGCAAGTTTTGGGCTAGCAGGGACACTACTCTTATTTTGAGGGTCTTATCAGCTTATAGGAGCAGAGCCTCTTCTATTTCATGGAAGAAACCTCTCGTGGGTTTTCACTCCTGTGCCCAGTCCTATGAGCACGTTCATTTGGGCACTTTGAGCAAAAGGTCTGGTGTGTAGTAGTTGACCAACAAATGCTTGCTTGATGGATTGTGCTCCCGAGTTTACCTGATTGGATTCAGGCACAACCTGGAAAGGTCCCACAGAAGGAGCCTGATCTCTAGCACTGCACACTTTGCGGAGCCGTGGGTGCCTGAAACATCTCCTGAAGTTAATCACTTAATAACTATGATTGTGGTGGTCAGAGGTAGAGGAACTGGCAGAAAATTATGCCGCTATCACACAACTCCAAGACCAGGAAATGGGTTTGAGGCAGTGAATATGGCCTCAGGTGTGTACTGACTGGGAAGGGAACTTCATTCATTCTTCATTCATTCATTGACTATTTCTGTGCTCAGTGCCAGGATCAGGGATGTGGGCAAGTGGCTTCATCTCTCTGTCATTGGTTCCTTGTCTATAAAATGAGATAATTCATGCAGTGCATTTAAGGAAAGGGCTTGGCACACTGCAAATTGTCTTTGGTGGCTCACTGCTATTATTGTTGCCCTGCTGTTTCCAGAGTCTCAGGTGGAGAGGTGGATTATCTACTCCATTCCTACTTAACAGAGGAGGAAATAGCAGCCCAGTGAACGTCAGAGACACTCCCAAGCTCACAGAGCACTAAATATCAGAGTGGCCTCTACCCCACTCACCTTGACTCCTACTTCAGCCCTTGCTCTTCACCTTGGCTGTCCTTTTTTGGGACCACCTGGGCTTGTAGCCCACTATGGCCCTCAGAGAATGTTGAGGCTCCTTTAGAAGGAAGGAGTGGGAGGGTATGGTGCTATGTGACTCACACAGATAAATAGGACCTCAGCTTTGGTGGCTTTGCCCAAAACGCCATGTTTCTCCGGCCAGGTTTTCACTGTGTCTGAGATCTACTCTCCTGTAAGTAGCTGCTATTGGCCGATCCACCTGGTTAGTAAGACTTATTACTGCCCCCAAATAGACCTGGGAGCCACACTGAGATCCCCATGGGGCTCAGAGCCCTCTGCCACGTTGTGCCATACCCCTTCTGTGTAAAGATGCATCATCTGGTCTTCTCCTTGAGTACTTTATTTCTTTCCACCTCCTCAGAAATATTTAGGGGTAATTAAAAGGAATTGTTCTTTTAACTATTATGAAATGGGGCTTGGGGTTTTGGAATGATCAACCGTGGCCTGAGGGGCCGATGCTACTTGATTTGATAACCTAGTTGATAGGCAACGAGTATTGATTTCTCTCCCCCTCCTCCCAGGAAGATGACTCAGTGAAGAGGAAATGTTTGGAAATTCAGGAGTGGCCTACTGTGGGAGGCCAGAAAGCTGTGTGTGTGTGTGTGTGTGTGTGTGTGTGTGTGTGTGTGTGTGTGTACATGCACACATACTGTGCTGCTTCTCCCTCCAGGGCCTATAACTCACAACCCCCAGGAGAAGGGGATGCAGGTTCCACCTCTTGGCTGCCTTTTCCGGCACTTGTCAGAGAGCAAGGCCTTTGCAGCCACACAGACCTGAGTGCAAAGCCTGCCTCTGTCACATCCTGGCTAGGTGGCCTTGTGCAAGTGACTTCACATCTGTGACTCAGTTTCCTTGTCTGTAAAATGGGGGAAACAGTAATACCTGCTGCATGGGGTTGTTCAGAGGATTTTAATTGAGAAATTCTCTTGGTGATAATTAGTGGTAGCTCTGATTGCAGTGATGATATTAATAACCAACAATTCGTATTACTTGCCGATAGATGTAGGAGCAAAGTGCCGTGGGAATGCCAGGGAGGGGGTGATAGATTTTGGCAGAGGCAATCTGGAAACCTTCCAAGAGAAGGGCCACCTCTTATGACATATGACAGGAAGAGGATGGGTGGAAAACGCTTTTTTGTTTCAGGGATTCAGAGGCTCAAAGGCAGGGGAGTATGGAAGCTTCTGGTGAGGTGAGGAGCAGCTGCTGTATGTCCAGGAAAGGATGTGATGTGATGGAAGAGTTGTTCTGGAATTTCAGGTGAAGTGGGTGATGAAGAGCTCTGTGCAGCAGGGCCCATTTGTTCTGTCTGAAACTCAGAAGCAATGATATACTACATAGCACTACATCCCTTGGTTGAGCATTAGTTACATGTCAACCATTGAGCTAAGTGTATACTTACACCATCTCATTGAATCTGCACCTTATCTCCATTTTACAGGCGAGGAAACTAAGGTTTTTTGTAACGTATACCGGTGCACCTTCATGCATAGTTTCCTGTGACTGTGACCGTTCCTTGAAACAAGTCCTGGTGAGACCAGGCTGTCTTTCCTCCCTGGCCAAGCCCACAGACCCCTCCCATGGCCCACCCACCTGGAGTGGGTTGTACAAGTCCTTGGAACATAAGTTGCTCCTTTGTGGGAACTTTTTTACGCTGGGACACATACATCCTTCCTCAAGATTTTCTGCCTAATTCAATCAGATGAAGGTGTCATGTAGACTTCACTTACAATTCTTTTCTCCATGTTCCCTGCTAAGTTCTTTTGTTGCCTCAGGGAATTCCTGGGAGCTGCAGGCTTCACCTGGATAGGGCCTGATGTTACAACTGGCACCAGATTTACTACATCCTTCCTGGCTCAGGAGAATTGGAGGGTTGTGGCGGCTGCCCTGGCAGGCAGGGAGGCTAGAATGCTCATTTTCTAGGGGGGCCCAGAGGGTGCAGGGAAAGCTGTGGAATGGGACCTATAAGCCACAGCAAGAAAAAATACACTAAGATGAAAAGCACATAAGTTATATCATACATAAGAACCCTTTGGGCCAGGTCCCTGCCCACCGCTGGGCAGACACCCTGTACAGAGGCCACTTACTTCAAGGCTAACTTCAACTCCAGAATCTTTGACAAGCGCACCCCTCCTGCCCCAAAGTGCACACAGTGTAATACAGAAGCCAATGATTCTAGAAGGTCCCAGAAGGTGAGAAATGAGGGGGAAATTTAGATGGGAAACACTTCAAGACAATGTAAATACTCTGTTACTCATAATTCTTTCCGCCCACAAATTTTACCATCTATTGAGGCTTCTTGCCCCAAACAATTACTGATGCAGTGTTTCCCAAATGGTGATTTTATTTTTCCATCTTATTTCTGTATTTATTAATTAAAGACCTTTTGCTTCTCCCCACTTGTTTATCTATTCAATTATTTGTTTATGCCAGTATGGACTCGTGGGTCATATTTTATTGTCTCCTCTCTCTTTTTCCCTATCTCCTCCCTTTGTTCCCTCTATCTTTCTGCCCCACCCTGTTTCTCTCCCTCTCTTTTTTCTTACAATCCTTCTTCTTGCTGAAGAAGCCAGGCTATTTGTCCCATGAAGGTTTTCTCCACTGTCTCTGGCTGAGCATGTCCTCTCGGTGTCAGTTAACACTCTCCTTTGCCCCCTGGGTCTCCTGTAAACTGGTGGTAGCCCCAGAGGCTTGATCGGATGCCGATTGGATATTTTTGGCAAGACCACGTCATAGGTGATGGTATGCCCTTCTGTCAGGAGGTACACGAGATCTGCTGTCTCCCTTTATGTGATATTGAGATTGATCCGTGGGTTTAGGAGCTGTCAGCCTGATTCATCCATTGTCAAGTTCCCCATCAGTTCTTCATCCGCTAGGTTTTGTGCCTACGGATAATCATTGCCTGGGTCCATTAATTCATTACGGGTTGCAAAATGTTGATGCGTTGATTTTTGTCCCTCCTTCTTGCTTTCTTAGCTGGAAGATTTCTCTACAGAGAAACCACTCCTCATCAATTATTTGCTTACCCTGAAGGAAAGTGTGTCCAGGAGAGAAGATAAATGCTTAATTCTTTCCGTGTATTTGCCAGTTTTCAAAATAAAGGGTTGGTTCCCTATCATCCTCCAAAAGTGGTCAGTTAGAGTTTTCTAAAATATTATTATAAAACCATGGATGCAAGCATAATTGAAGTGTCTTCATCTATTCAGTCTTTATCCTTATTCAAGCTCAGATTGTCCCATCTCCGGGGTGTGTGTATGTGGCAGGTGGGGGTGGGGTGGGTGGCAGTGGAACTCTGCCAGTCAACTTTGGATTAATCATTTGGACTCCTCCAGTGGTCATGGGCATTCTCCTTGCTTTTCAGGAAAACAAGATGTTCCAGCCTTACTTACTGCATACATTTGCCACTCCACTTTTGGAGCCCTGGACCCTTTAATTGGGAAATGGTATTTAGAGACAGTCTGGTGCTGAATGAATGTATGCACAAAATATCTTGAACAATGCAGATGGGGTTATTTTCAGTGTCCACAGTGGAGGGGATGGCAGGAAACGGGCAAGGCAGTGGTTAATGATCCCCTAGGAGCTATTTATTCACTTTTACCGCCCTGCGCCCCCCTCCCCCTCCCCCCCCCCCCCCCCCCCCCCCCCGCCACAACAACTTCTTCATTTAGAAAACAAGGATGAAACTCCCCCCATTTCTACCCCCTCCCCTTACTTGGGTTTGGCATTTTCTTGGGGAAGGTCTTCGAGGTCAGAGAACCCCTGGAAAAATGAGACCACTTGTGGTCCATTAATCCCAGTTTGGGTCCTGCCATGCTTTGTTTAACCACCGGATGTGCAAAGGGGGCTGTCCCTGCCGTTTGCTTCGTAGTATCTTTGGGGTTGGGGGGAAGCAATGGGAAAGTTCACAGAGGAACCATCAAATCCAGACCAGACAAATAACAGGTAATATCCCTTCGCCAGAGCAACTTAAAATTAATACAAGCCTCCGAGTATTACCCCCGCCTTTATTTGAGCAGCCTGCATGTCTGTTTGAGATTAAAACTCACATTTCATTTTTATATGCTGTGCTTAATCCAATAATGATTTCATGTTACAAACAGCAATAATATCTTTCAGCATAGTTAATCAGAATAGACTTAATGCTGTCACTATTTATTAACCTTTGTTGAAAAGCAAGAAGTTTCTCTCTAATCTGTGATTGTTGGTCTTGTCAGGCTCTATCAAGTAAAAAACCAGTTTTGGCATTCATTAAAACGGTGTGAATCCTGAAATGACAATTGGAGCCGGATGGTATTTGGTGCATGAAATCTTCGTTGTGTTCACCAGGACAACTGAGAAGGCGTGGGGGAGGGGGGAGTGCTGAAAGGGGAGCCAAATGTTTCATCCCTGAGGTCCTCTTGGAACTGTTTAGGTAAATTGGGAGAGTGGGGCAGATGTGCTATAGGTGAGGGGAGGGGTCAAGCCGGTTGATGTCTCTAGCCAAAGAAACTCATCATTCACTCAAGGCAGTGGATTTGAACTTGGGATTCCAGATGCCTCATCACTTTCCCATCCTTGTCACAGGTTACTGATCCAGTGGGAGCCATTTATTCACTTTTACTCCTTTCCCCCAACTTCTTCATTTAGAGAACAAGGGTGGGTCTCCCCATCAACAGCATGACCCCTGTCCGATGTCAGCATGAGTTTCAGATTTCCACTCACTGGAATCCTTTTGGCAAGAGGTCATAATCTGCAGTCCTCAAATTTTAGTGTGCATCAGACTCTCCTGGAGAGCTTCCCCAATTCGTGGGGACTCAGTAGGCCTGGGGTGTCATTGCATTTCCTACAAGTCCAAGTGATGCTGGTGCTCTTGGACCAGGGACCACCCTTTGAGTAGCACCGAAGGCTTCATGGGCCTGGGTTTTCTGAATCATGCCAGGACATCATCACTGGGTCAGTGGCCTGGTGATCCTGGCTGGCAGCCTTGTTGGGAGGTTTCATCCGAGAGCCATAGTGGGTCTTGGGATGGCAGGTCTGGACATCTTAGCTTGGGCCAGGCAAGCAGAAGGCACTCTCCCAACAGAGGTGTCAACAGTCCCTCCTCATTGTCACTTCCCTGAAACAGACCACCTGAGCCAGTGCTTCTCAAACTTTAATATGAACATGGATCATCTTCAGATCTTATTTAAATGCAGATTCTGATTTATTAGCACTTGAGTGGAGGCCAAGATTCCACATTTCTAACTGACTCCAGGTGATACCCAGCCACCTTAGCAAAACACACTTTGAATAGTAATGCTCTGTCAAATTGCAAGAAAACTCAAAATACAGTTGGTCAATTCCTGCACCTTGCTGGACTTGAATAACAGAGTTTGAGCCTTGCTAAATCCAACAACTCCCTAAAGGGAAATTTTACCATTAAAAAAAGAAAAGAAAAAAGAAAGATTTCAACTTGCACAAGCCTCCCACAAAGGGAAACACTCTCCCAAGGGAACTCCTTTTCTCTTTTTCACCTAGAAGAACCCCAACATCTTTCTCAGGAAGTCCCTGTTGGGTCTTTACCCTCCAAAGGTGATTCGGAGAAATATCTAATCCAGCAAATCGGTCCTGATGCTGGTACCGCTTAGCAAATACTGGTTGTTCGGGTTGGGTGGGGATGGCCAGTGTCCGTGTCCAATTTGTTCTCTCCTCTCATAAGAAGGAGAGCCCACTTGAGCATGAGAAGCGTGGTGGGTTTTACCCATGTAAACAGGGAGGTGAGCAGGTGCTGTTAATTATTTAGGAAGAATTAAGCAGTCTGGGTGGGTGGGTTCTATGGTCTGTTTATTAATAAAGGTTGCTGCAGAAAGGAATTTTAAAATTCAGTATTCTCATTTGCCTCATCTTGCAAAGAAGCTGAACCTCGGTTTGACTGGTGAGCGCATCTGGAATTAATGAACCAGCCTCTTAACGGTGCAGAAATCAATGCTGCATTAATTGCACGGTGCTGAAACCCCGCTTTTTATTTCTGACTCACAGACCCTCGGCCTAAGAAAGCTCTCTTCAGCGGTTCTGTGGGGCTTTGCTGTTGCCTTCACCTGTCTGAGTGTGGGGAAGGAACCCTTCTTCACCAAGGACTTGTGACCCAGAAACATGAAGACATGGAGACATGGGGGAAACTTAGGACAAGCCATGTACTTTGGAGGTCCCAAAGGGGCAGGTCCTAGAAAGCCTGTAGTGGAACTCAAGGATCCATTCCCTGTTAGAGTAGCTGGACACAGTCTGGACTTCTATCTCCTGAGTTTCCAGCTCATTGTGTTTCTTTAGGTTAAAATAAGCCTTATTAAGAAAGTCTGTTTTTAGTTGGACAAATGTCCTTTGCCTCTTCTGCTTTTTCCCACACCATTGGAATGTTGACACCTTAATCCAGACGTAGCTTGGCCACAAACTGCTTAAGTACTGGGGCGCCAGACAACATCAGTGTGCCTGCCCTGCCTGGGTTTAGCATTTCTGTAGACCAAGCCTCTGTGCCAGGTACTTTGGATGGACTATGAAGGAGGTAACACTTGAGCCATGTTTAGAGGAATGAATAGGAGCTTGGAGCTTGCCAGGGGGGAGAGAAGTAAGGACATTCCAGGGAGAGGGAACAGCATTAATAAAGGCTCCGAGGCAAAGAAGTCCTGGCATGGAGCCCTGAAGTGTCTGCTAGCTGGAGTGATGGAGGGAACCGGGGAGCGTGGATGGATAGAGAGTGCTGCCTGGAAAAGAATCCTGGGTAGGTGCTTGAGGCCTGAACATCTGATTGAAAACTCGATTCTCTCCCGTAGGTGGTGGGGAGTCTGGCAAAAGGCTTAAGCAGAACCTGAGATAACTGGTGAAATTTATTTTTAATTGACATATAGTAATTTGTGTTTTGGTTTAGTGTGCAGTTCTATGAGCTTTGACCACAGTCAGAATATGGAACAGTTCCATCCCCCTCTAACATTTTCTTGTGTTGCTCCTTTACATTCAGACCCTTCCCCCACCCCCTCTATCTGGCAGCCACTGCTCTGCTCTCTGTCCCTGTAGCTTTGCCTTTTTCAGGATGTCATATAAATGGAATGCAATATACATCTATCTCACTTCTTTCATTTAGCACAGTGCATTTAAGATTTCCCCTGTGTTGTTGCATGTATCAGTACTTTGTTCTTTTTCATTGCTGTGTAATATCCCATTGTATGGTTCTATCACAATTTGCTTTTCTAAAGTAGCTGTACTATTTCATGTTTCTACCAGTAATATATAAGCATTTCAGCTGTTCCATATGTTTGCCAACACTTTATGTTACCAATTTTTTATTTTACACACTATTCTAATAAGCATGTAGTGGTATCTCATCGTAGTTTTATTTGCATTTCCCTAATCCTATATAATAAAGATATAATATGCAAATGGTTGTTACGCCATGAAGCGTAACGACCGACCATGTAATGACCAGATCACGGATCAGCAGGAGGGTGGGGCAGTGAGCTACAAGTGGGTGGGCAGCGGAGAGCTACAGGAGGGGACAGGGCAGCAAGCTATGAGGGAGGGGTGGGGGGTAGAGGGAGCTACAGGAGGGCGGGGCAGCAGGCGGAGAGCTACAGGAGGGCTACAGCAAGCTACTGGCGAGCTACTGGTGCATGGATGTCCGCAGGGCTACTAGTGCCTAATAATGTTGAGCATCTTTTCATATGCTTATTTGCTAACTGTATATCTGTATTGGTCATGTGTCAGTTCAAATATTTTGCCCATTTTTTAAATTGGGCTGTTGGATTTTTTATTGTTGACTTTTGAGAATTCTCTATATTTTCTGGAGATAAGTTGTTTGTCAGATATGTAACTTGAAATATTTTCTCCCAGACTGCAGCTTGTCTCTTCAGTCTCTTAAAGTGTAATTTTTTTAAAAAGATCACTGCAGCAGTTGGTGTTTCTAATTCTGCCACTCTCTTCCTCACTTGACACACTCCAGCCATGCTTGAGTTCCTAAAAAAACAAAAACACACACACACAAAAACGCTGTTCTTCTCCAGGGTCTTTGCCCATGATGTTTCCTCTGTCTGGAATATTCTTCCCCAGTGTCCTATGTAAGAAATCTTTGTTTACCGCCAAATCATGAATCTATTCTCATATGTTTTCTTTTAGAAGCTTTGTTATTTTAGCATTTATGTTTAATTTAGGTCTCTCTGATTCGTCTCAAATTAAATTTTTTTGTATAGTGTGAGGTAGGGATTTGAGGGTCATTTTTTTCCCATTGGATACCTAGTTTGTCCTGCGGCATTTGTTAAAGAGATTTTCTTTTTCCCTTTAGACTGCTTTGGTGCCTTTTTAAAAATATCAAATGTGCAGGTTTATTTTGGGGTTCTTTATAATAGATCATTGATCAATATGTCTATCCTTACAGCAATGCCACATTTTTTTTATTACTGTATCTTCACAGTAAGTTTGAAATTGGATAATCTTTTAACCTTGTTTTTGTTTTAAAATTTCTTTAGATATTATGTATATTTTGAATTTCCTTATAAATTTTAAAATCGGCTTGTTAGCTTAATAAAAACCAATAATCACCTGGGATTTTTATTGCGACCGCATTGATTCTATGGATAAATTTGTAGAGAATAAAATTTCTTAGCACTGTTGAGTCTTCCAGTCTTTGAACATGGTGTATCTTCATTTTCTTCCCCTTACTATTCCTCTGACTGACTCTTATTCCTCTTTCAGGTACCAATTTAAGTGCCATCTGCTCAAGGCGGCCTTTGTTGCCTCATGACTAGATGATGTAGCTCCCATTATATCCTCTGGTGCCCCTTCTCTTCCTTCTTGGCACGTGGCACAATGGTAATAATTATTTGTATGATTATCTGTGTTATATCTTCTCCCCACTAAACTATAAGTTTCACAAGGGAAGGATCAGGTCTACACTGTTCACAGACTGGCACACAGTAAATTTTCATTAAAGATTTATGAATGAATGAATGAATGAATGAATGATAGATCTGCTAGTCACTGGCTATTTCGATTTACCATTTGATGCACAACTTGGTCTCTGTTTCCTAAGGGAGAAACCAAGGCCTAATCCTCGCCCCCTTTCTTGGCCTTCTGCCTAACTTTTAGTTCCTGCTGACATGCAGTATATGTTGAGAACTCCTATTCACTACAAGTAGATATGTGTAAGTATGATTTTTAAAAAATGAAATACATCTACAAAGTATTTTAAAGTAATGACTGTAATACATAGGTTTAATTTATTTGGGGGTAATAAAAGGTGTTGCTTTCACGGCATCACTTGGAGTACTTGAAAACCAGTGGTGAAATTTTGATTGAATTAGGCTGTGCTCATAATTAGGAAATGCCAAGGCCTGCAAAGCATTGAGAAGTGGCGAGGACAACGTGATGAAATTAAGAGCCTCTTTCTTTTCTTTTTTTTTTTTTTTTTCTTTTTTTTAAGGTTTAAGAAGTAGGTTGTTAAGGGGCATTGTGTTGTTAACTAATTGGTTTGTGGATGTTATTGGATATAGATTTCATTCTGCATTTTGATTGTAAGTCGATATTTAGGTCCCGGCATTAATTAAATCCCAGGGTAAACATTTCTAAGGAAGACTTTAGAAAAGAACTTTGTGAAATTGTTGGGACGAGCTGCCAAGGCACATTATAGAATGTTGGTGATTCAGAGTAAGGAGAGAGAGAGAGAGAGAGAGCGAGAGAGAGCGAGCGCGCGAGAGAGAGAGAGAGAGCGCGAGAGAGAACTCAAGAATGTAGAGCCCTGTGCAGGAACCCTGAAGGAGGAGACCAGAGATATTGTTTACTCTCAGATCTAGAGGTGGTTAATACAAAACAAAGCAAAAACTTGACTGAAATTTCTTGAACTTGATGAAGATCAATGAAAAATAATCTAACTTTATCACAATAAGAAATTGTAATTTCCTCCAATGATAGTAGCTATGTTTTATGTAATGTACCATCTTATTATAATTGTACAACATCCTGATAAAGCAAATATGATCATCATTATTATTCCCATATCACAGATCAGCTAACAGGCTCAGAGAACTGATGTGATTGGCCTGATTTTGCAGAGTTAGCAAGTGGCAGATTGAAATATAGGTCTTTGGTCAGTTAATAATCACACTTTGTTCCCCACTCCTTGCCAGTGAGTCAATACTAGTTCAAGTTTTCCTGTTAGAGATATATGGTTTAGATTGAGGTTAGGGTGAAGATATGACACTTGTGGTTTTAAAGACTATTCTTAATAGTAGAAATAAATGCCATTTACTTAGCAATGTATCAATCAGTATAAACTTTATTATACTGCAGTAACAAAAGATCCCCAAATTTCAATGGCTTAAACCAACAAAGGCTTCTTTCTTGCTCACCTTACTGTCCATTGGCTACATGTCCATTGTGGGTGGGCATTGGGCTCTGCTCATCACAGTAATTCAGGAACCCAGCTAATGGAACAGCTACCAGCTATAATGTTGCTATTCTCTATGCTGGAAGGATGGACTGCTATAGAGGGTCTCATGGCAACAGTGAAATGCTCTATACTGGAAGTGACATGTCACTTCTGCTTTCAGCTCATTGGCCAGATCTAGACATATGCCCTCACTTAATCACAAGTAGCGCAGTCCTACCTTGTGTATGGTAGGGAGGCAAAAATATTTGTCAAACAGAATTAATGATTGTCATTTGCACCCAATAAGCAACAAGTAGTTCATATGATGCTACAAGCCTATAAAATAATAATGAGAGCTAATGTTTATTGATTATTTATTACACTAGAGGCCTGGTGCACGAAATTTGTGCACTAGGGGGGGGGGTCCCCTCAGCACGGCCTGTGCCCTCTCGCAGTCTGGGACCCCTTGGGGGATGTCCATCTGCAGGCCTGCAATCCAGGATCCCTCACTCCTTACCACCCACCTGCTTGCTGCTCCTTACTGCTCAGCTTGCTGCTCCTTAGCACTGCCGCAGAGACAGGAGAGGCTCCCACTACCACCACTGCGCTTGCCAGCTGTTAGCCCAGCTTCTGGTTGAACAGCGCTCCTCCTGTGGGAGCACACTGACCACCGGGGGCAGCTCCTGTGTTAAGAATCTGCCCCTGGTGGTCAGTATGCATCATAGCAACCAGTCGTTCCAGACGTTCCGCCATTATGGTTGCTTAGGCTTTTATTATATAGACTAGAGGCCCGGTGCATGAAATTCGTGCACGGGGAGGGGGGTGTCCCTCAGGCCAGCCTGCACCCTCTCCAATCTGAGATCCCTCTCACAATCCAGGACTGCTGGCTCCCAACTGCTCACCTGCCTACCTTCCTGATTGCCCCTAACCGCTTCTGCCTGCCAGCGTGATCACCCCCTAACCACTCCCCTGCCAGCCTGATTGATGCCTAACTGCTCCCCTGCCAGCCTTTTTGCCCCTAACTGCCCTCCCCTGCAGGCTTGATCGCTTCCAACTGCCCTCCCTTGCAAGCCTGGTCCTTCCCAACTGCCCTCCCCTGGTGGCCATCTTGTGGCGGCCATCTTGTGTCCACATGGGGGCAGCCGTCTTGTGTGTTGGAGTGATGGTCAATTTGCATATTACTCTTTTATTAGATAGGATAGAGGTCTGGTGCACGGGTGGGGGCCGGCTGGTTTGCCCTGAAGGGTGTCCCGAATCAGGGTGGGGGTTCCCTTGGGGCATGGGGCAACCTGGGTGAGGGGCCTGTGGTGGTTTGCAGGCCAGCCACGCCCCCCAGCGACCCAAGCGGAGGCCCTGGTATCTGGGATTTATTTATCTTCTATAATTGAAACTTTGTAGCCTTGAGCAGAGCCAAGCCTCCTGCTTGCTCCATGGCCACAGCCATTTTTGTTGGGATTTATTTATCTTCTATAATTGAAACTTTGTAGCCTTGAGTGGAGGCCAAGGCAGGCCAGGGCTGCAAAAGCTTGGCTTCCTCCATTGCCGGGGGCATCTCAAACCTCCTGCTCTCTCCAGTTTGGTGGCTGTCGCCATTTTTGTTGGGATTTATTTATCTTCTATAATTGAAACTTTTTAGCCTTGAGTGGAGGCCTGGAAAGCTTGGCTTCCTCCATTGCCAGGAAAACCCAAGCCTCCTGCTCACTCCATGGCTGCAGCCAACTTGGTTGGGTTAATTTGCATACTTGCTCCTGATTGGCTGGTGGGTGTGGCTTGTGGGTGTAGCAGAGTGATGGTTAATTTGCATATTACTCATTTATTAGATAGGCTTACAAATTAGGTGATATAAATTTACTATAGTTAAATAAATTATATTTCTTTCAAACCAAGGTGATAAATACTCAAGTCATCACTTTCTATTTTTTTTTTTTTACTATATTTTACTATTATATGCTCTTGAGGTGATTTGCCTCTATCATACCAGTATGATTAAAATCCTCCTACCTATTAAAAGAGTAATATTCAAATTGATCATCACTCCAAGACACAAGATGGCCGCCCCCATGTGGTCAAAGATGGCTGCCCCCATGTGGACACAAAATGGCCTGCAGGGGAGGCCAGTTGTGGGCAGTTAGGGGTGACCAGGCCAGCAGAGGAGGTCAGTTGGGGGTGACCAGGCCGGCAGATGAAGGTAGTTGGGGGAGACCAGGCCAACAAGGGAGGGCAGTTGCGGGGGACGCAGGCCTGTAGGGGAGGGCAGTTGGAGGGGATCAGGCCTGCAGGGGAGGGCAATTGGGGGGTCCAGGACTGCAGGGGAGGGCAGTTGGGGGGGCCAGGCCTGCAGTGGAGAGCAGTTTGGGTAGGACCAGGCCTGCAGTGGAGGACAGTTAGGCAGGACCCAGGCCTGCAGGGGAGGGCAGTTGGGGGCGACCAGGCCTGCAGGGGAGGACAGTTAGGGATGACCAGACTGGCTGGGGAGGGCAGTTAGGGATGACCAGGCCAGCAGGGGAGGGTAGTTAGGGGCAATCGGGCTGGCCAGGGAGTAGTTAGGTGTCGATCAGGCTGGCAGGGGAGTGGTTAGGGGTGATCAGACTGGCAGGCAGAAGCGGTTAGGGGCAATCAGGCAGAGGCAGGCGAGCGGTTGGGAGCCAGGAGTCCTAGATTGTGAGAGGGATGTCCGACCACCCATTTAGGTCCGGTCCCGGTGGACCCCTCCAGTGGGATCGGGCCTAAACGGGCAGTCGGACATCCCTCAAGGGGTCCCAGATTGGAGAGGGTGCAGGCTGGGCTGAGGGACACCCCATCCCCTTGTGCACGAATTTCATGCACCGGGCCTCTAGTATTATATAATAGTGTACTACTGTACATCCCTTTCTAGCTCTGAGCTCAGTGATGTCCAGTTGGTTAGACTGAAGTTGGCTATGGTGGAAGTATTAACACCACAGAAATTGGTACCAATCCAAGACTTTTTCCCTCTGGAGAGTCTGTTGTTAAACATTTACATTCCACCTGCTTTTCCCATTGGGCAGCACCATTAGTGTCCATCCAGAATAAAGTAGCCCTTTCAGTGGACCCAGCTGGTTCTAGGGGTGAGCTAGCTTTCATGAGGCTACTGCACTGGACCAACAGTCTACATTCATCCTTAAAAACACCAGACTGATGTCCTTCCCTTTAAGCCAGCAGTCCTTGACCTTGGCTGCCCATTGGAATTATCTGAGAGAGCTTTAAAAAATACAGATTTTTTTTTTATGGGACCCACCACCAGAGGGTCTGATTTAATTGGTCTGGTGTATAGCCTGGGAATGAGGGTTTTTAAAAAGCTTTCCAGCTGTAGCCAAAGTAGAGAGATACAGTTGTAAGTAAACTCAGTGTGTTAAAAAAACAAACAAACAAACAAACAAACAAAAAAACAGTTCACCAAAGAAGGTAGACTGGAGATTGGTGACTTAATTCACAGAAACTTTCTCACTCTTCCCAACAATAAAAGAACACTATAGAGCAGGGAATGATAAACTTTTTTTTTTACTTTGTAGGCCATACTCTCTGTGCCCTACATACTGTCTGTGCCCAACTCTGCCATGATAGTGTGAAAGCTGTAGACAAAATATTAATGAATAAGCATGCCTGTGTTCCAACAAAATCTTATTTGCACATTGTGGTGAGCCAGATTTGGCCCATGGGCCATAGTTTGCCAACTACAATATATGGTATTCCTTTATTATTATTTTATTTGTTAATTCCCCCCTGAGAATATTTTTCCATTGCTTTTAGATAAAGTGGAAGGGAGGGAGGAGGGAGAGAGAGAGAGAAACATCGATGTGAGACACATTGATTGGTTGCTTTCCGCATGTACCCCGACCAGAGCCAGGGATCGAACCTGCATCCCAGGTATGTGCTCTTGACTGGGAATTGAACCCATGACCCTTTGGTGCGTGAGCCAATGCTCTGAACATACCAGCCAGGGCTGTGGTGTTCCTTTAAATGGTGGCCATGGCTGTCCAGAGAGTGTTCTTAAAATCTGTGTCCACAATCACTTTACGTGTTCCTGTTGAACTGACAGACTGTGTTGGTCTGTTGAGTGCCCCCTCCCCGCAGATTCTTCAAACAGTTTTTTAACTGTTCTCCCTCATCTGACAGGTGAAAATCGACCATTGCCAGACTGAGTTCTTTGAAGGCAAGGAGCCCCCTAGCATACTGCTTGACTCTTGGGTCTCATTTAATAAATATTTGTTGGATGAGCAAACTGATAAAATAAACAGCATTTACTTTTTAAAAACAAACAAACCCTGTACTATGGAGAATTTCAAATGTCCTCAAAAAGAATAGTGTGTAAAGTGTCTACATACCCATCTCCTACCTCCAGCACTGTATTGAAGTTGCTCACTTGGTTATACTTCTCTCAATTCTATAAGGACTGGACCCTCTTCATTATCCTATATATTGCTATATGCCCTGGTACTGTGAACAGGTCAAGCACATAGTAGGTGCTAAGTAAACATGTGTTGGATAAATGAAAGTTTGTGCATTTAGATGTGCTTTATGACTTCGACCGGGATGAACACTAGCTATTATTACGTTGACCTGGAAATATTATGAGTCAAAACTTGCACTTAAACCCACAAATAAACATGGTTTGGCATCTGCAGGGGACATCAAAATCCTTGGAGACATTCTTATTCCTGTTGGTTGCCAGGCCCCAACTTCTAGGAGTTAGGCTGTTGAAAGGAATTTCATTTGGGGAATCCTGGTAGAATCTTGCAGGTAAAAGAAAACTAGCTCCCACTCATCCCTGCACTGCCCAGGGTTATACGGACACCCGCTGTCCTGCAAGCCTTTGACACCTTCTCTCCAGTGCCCTGGTAAGGAAGAGGGTGATCACACACAAAAATCTGATCTAATTTAAACCCCTTGAAAATTACCAGGCTGCTGATGATTAGCTTAGAGAAAATATGTCAGGGTCTTCTTTGATTTGCAATTTGAGATAAATGTGGGAAACGTGTTCTTGCTTCCTAGGAGAGGATTATGTTGCTTTGCAAGTTGGGTCTTTGTCACTTTTGATTTTAGAACACTTACTGAGCTTCCAGTAATGAACAAAAACCCAGCCACATGGAAACCAGCCCAGGAGGTCCTGCTGTCTCAGAAGCCCAAAGTATTCTTGTTCTACCGAACTCCTGTCTGGATTTCTGCCTGTCACCCGTCAGACTTTAAAGGTTCTGCTCTTGGGCTGCATCAACACTGATGTCTTATTTAAGACTTTTTTTTAAAAAGTCTTGTTAAAGTAGCTTTTAAAAAAAATAACTTGGTATCTTATATTTTGGGGTGAATTGTTCTTTACCATATTGATTTAACATGTAATGTAGCACACACTTTATAAATCACCCAGGAGTCCTCATTCAGAGTAGCGGTAAACTCAGTCAAATTCAGTCAGTAAACATGATCCTGGAGCTTAAACTAGGAGGCAGACAATGAAATAAATGTATTTCCTATAAATAATTCCTTCTTGCTTTACTTTATCTATTAATTGATCGGTTAAGAGAGTCAGGGTTTTAAGATAATTTTTCCAATTGAAAAACATCTGTGGAAGCTCTAACCCAAAGATACTTACATCAGAGGTGTCATGACATGTGTTCCTCTGAAACCCCTTGAATGGAGGGGCGTTTGGGGTGAGGTCTTGCTTTCCAAAATTTTTAGGTTTACTCTTGGCACGACTCTGGCTTTGAACCTCTTCCACTGATATTTAAAATATATGTGCTATTTCCAGGTGTTGCATGTTCCTAAAAAATAAATCACTCCTAGGTGGTTAAATCCCTTTTGAGCTGCTAATATCAAAACGCCATCCTCCAGCCTGCATGCAGTCCCCTGCTGGAAGTTTCTGGTTTGGCTGCCTGAGTGCTCTGTGGTCTAAATATAGCCATTTGAAAGAAGATTACGGCCCATCCACTTGGGACTGCTAAAAAGCCTTTCACGGTAACTCGTGAAAGCCTGATGCCTTTAATCCTTAACTTTAATTTAAAGTAAAGAAATCTTCTCAACTCATATTCCATTTTCCACATTTTCTTCCCCCACCCTTGTCTGCCCCTACAAATCTTTTAATTTCCACTCCCTTCCATTATTGAGGAATAAGACTCTACAAGTAGCTTCTGGAGCAAGTATGGACTAAGCTGTTTTAATTTCTTGCGAGGATGTTTTTATAGAAGAAAATCAAGTCAACACTCAAGAGTATACACAGCCCTTTACGGAGATGGGGAGAATTAATCAGGCCAGAAAGTTCAGAATATAAAAAGGGAGAGGAGGGGGAGGGGGTATGGGAAGGATGTTTCATCAAACTGAACTGCTCTGGGAGATGCAAAGATAAAAGGATTTCCCTCTCTGAGTGCCTTAAATATTGGCAGGCAGTGGGGTCAAGATTTTTTCTTTTGTTGTTATGGAAAGCCATACAGATAATTAATGCTGTTGAAAGAAGATTGTTCTGTTGGCGTCTGCGAGGCTACCTCCTCCCCATTCACCCTCCCCACCCCGCCCCCACCCAGTCTAAGATCTTCTGGAAAAAAACAAGTCAGGGAAAAAGTTATGCATGGGGGAGATCCTGCCAATTTACACTAGCAATAAATAACGTAGAGAGAGCAAACAGCCACTGGCTAGTTTCTCGTGGCTGCAGATATTTGATATGGGGACACAAGTCTGTGCGTGCAGTGAACTTTAAATGGAGAAGAAGACCTATTCATCTGCTTACCCCTCTCCCCCACCGAATCCACCCAACCCCAGACTTTAAACAATAATTATTAAAGAAAGGAAGTTGCAACAGAAGCCCAGGAAGGTTATGCATCGGCTTTAATATTTACAGTTTTTATTTCTTCCTAGATAAATGGCTATTGCTTTAATTTAATGGGCAGGAAATGTTTGATCTCTTCCTTGGATGTCAGATGTAGCCACGTGGTTTGAAAATCCTGACTATCCCTGCTGGTCCCACAGGAGCCTTCTGGGCCTCGGGCCTCTGACTGACACAGTCCCAAAGGAACTGAAGAAATTCAACAACCCAGAGTGATAACAGGAATAGTTAATGTGTACCAGTTAAGAATATGTCAGATCTCGTGTACGTTCTATACTTTAGTTCACTTAAATCTCATAAAACCCATGGAGGGTGGTGCTATTTTTGGTTCCATTGTACAGATAAGGAAACTGAGGTTCAGAGGGGTGAAGCTCACACAGCTAGCAAATGTCAGAACTGGAATTTGAACCTGGGCAGTCTGACCCTAGTTGACAATTTTTGAAAATGAAATTCATATAACATAAAATTAACCATTTTAAAATAAACGATTCAGTGGCCTTTAGTACATGCACAATGTTGTACAAGTACCATCTCTATCTGGTTCCAGAACATTTTTGTCACCCCAAAAGGAAACCTCATACCCATTAGCAATCACTCGCCATCCTACCCCCATTACCCCCACCCCTGGCAACCACCTGTCTACTTTCTGACTCTATAGATTTGCTTATTCTGGACTTTTCCTAAACATGGAATCATATATGTGGCCTTTTGAGTCTGGCTTCTTTCTTTTGGCATAATGTTTTCAAGGTTCATCTAGGACGTAACATGTGTTAGTGCTTTATTCCTTTTTATGGCTGAATTATACTCCCTTGTATTCCTACAGGTGCCCAATGGGTAGGGTTAATGAGGGAGGTAGAGCAGATGTAAGACTATAGTGAGCCGTAGAAACTATAGCTAACTAAAGAGTGGATGCCCAGGCCAACAGTTCTAAATGATGATTGCCAGGCAGAAGTGCAAGCACAGTGTGCTCTGATATATTCCTGTTTTTAAAAAGAAACTGAAATTTGGGATATTTGTGTAAAATCTCTGATATTTAAGATACAGCAGAAACGAAACTAAACACACCTAAAGGGAAAATGAGCCTCCAGGTAATGAATTGCATCAGTCAGGGTTCTCCAGAGAAGCCAGAGACCCAGGAAAGCCCTGGATGTAATTCCAGTCCAAGTCCAAAGACACAAGAATCAAGAGAGCCTGTGGTTTAAGTTCCAGTCTGAAAGCTGGCAGGCTCAAGACCCAAGAAGAGCCAATGTTTTAGTTGAAATCCAAAGTCAAGGGGAAAAAACAATGCCCCAGCCCAACAGCCAAGAAGGAGGAGTTCCCCCTTACTAGCAGCAGGGTCAGCCTTTAGTTCTGTCCAGGCCTTCAACTGGTTTGACAAGGCCCACCCACATTGGGGAGGCAAACAGCTTCATTCAGTCCACCAATTCAAGTGGTAATCTCATCCAAAAACACCCGCACAGACACACCCAGAACAATGTTTGACCAAATATCTGGGTACCCTGGGGTCCATTCAAGTTGATACATACTGGGTGTACCGGTTAATAATGCGGATTTTGTAATCGAAGAAAACATGGTAATTTCAAAAGAAACATCAAAAGTGCTTTATTCAAACTAATGTCCGTTGCTAGCTACACATTTCCCCCATCTTTCAGGTAATTTGTGGGTACCGTCCCAATAGAACTTTTCTTGTTTTGAGGCAAACCATTCAGACACCCAATTTTCCACTTCTTCATACGTTTTGAAGTGCTGCTCAGAAAGTGCGTGTGCCATTGATCGGCACAAGTGGTAATCTGAAGGAGCAAGGTCTGGTGAATATGGCGGGTGGGTTGATACTTCCCAGGCAAGATCTTTTAACGTGTCTTTATGGTTTTGAAGTGTGTGATGGTACGTTATCATGAAGCAAAATTACTTTGCCGTGTCTTCTGGCCCATTCTGGGCCAAAGCATAGTTCAAATTGATTATTTGTTGTTGGTAGCGATCAATATTAACAGTTTCACCTGGTTTTAGAAGCTCCTAATACACCACACCTTCCTGATCCCACCAAACGCAGAACATTGCCTTCTTTCCAAAGCACTTTGGCCTTGCAGTCGATGTTGATGGTTGACCTGGATCAACCCATGATTTTGTGCATTTGGGATTCTCAAAATAAATCCACTTTTCATCGCCAGTCACAATTCGATGCAAAAAAGACTTGCTTTCGTGCTGTTGAAGCAACATTTTACTGATGACTTTTTCGGTTTTCCATTTGTCTTTCGTTCAGTTGATGTGGCACCCATTTTCCTTCCTTTAAAATCTTTCCCATTGCTTGTAAACGATCGGAAATTGTTTGCTGAGCAACGTTTAATCTTTCTGCAAGTTGTTTTTGAGTTTGACATGCATCTTCATCCAATAATGCTTGTAATTGTTGGTCTTCAAACTTTTTTGGTTGTCCTGGACATTTTTTGTCTTTCACATAGGAATCATCACTTTTAACACTTAAACCAGTGTTCACAAGTATCTTGAGATGGAGCATGTTCACAATAAGCTTCCTGAAGTATATGATAACTTTCAGCAGCACTTTTCTTCAAAATAAAGTAATGAATTAAAACTTCCTGCAAATGCTCTTTTTTTGGCACGAAATGCGACATTTTTAAGCGTAAAAATATTTATGATATTAACACCTTCAGAAAATTTGACATATGAAGTTTTGAAGTTTGCTGTCAATACAACAAAATAGCATACATATCAAATCGCATATTTATCAACATATGTGTAACTCCATCTATTGAAAAAAATCCGCATTATTAACCAGTACACCTGTAATATTAACCATCCCAAGTGCAGCCCTTATCAACTTGGTACCCCTATACATCTCCTTAAACCATACTTAATCTCTAAATACAGGCAGTCAAGTTCCTAAGTCCACCTAACACAATTCAACCATCCTGCACTAACTACTTCCCTAGAAGAGGAGGTAAAGTCCTTGAAGTAAACACTCTTCTCTTGTTCTGTATCCCACTCAAAATCAGCAGCTTTTCAGGGTCACTTGGTAAATGGGCCAAGCAACACACCCAAATATAGAATATGTTGCCTTTAAAATCTTAAGAGGTCCACTAAGGCAGTAGGAGGAGATAAATGCAGCAACTTACCCTTCACTTTGTTATTTTTGTTAATCCTCACCCAGAGATATTTTTTCCATTGCTTTTTCAGAGAGCGTGGAAAGGAGGAAGGGGAGAGAGAGAGAGAGAAAAACATCGATGTGAGAGAGAGACATCAATTTGTTGTCTCTCGCACACACCCCAACTGGGGCTGTGGATTGAACTTGCAATCCAGGTTTGAGCCCTTGACTAGGAATCAAACCCGAGACCCTTCGGTTTGTGGGCCAGTGCTCTAACCACTGAGCCATGCCGGCCAGGGCTATCCTTCACTTTAGAAGGGATATCTCTACATGGCCCACACCACTGGAGATAAAAGGGCCCTAAATTATTATCAGATTTATTTCCTACTCTGTATCACACAAGTCTTACCAGTGGGTCTAGAGTTGTTGCTACTTCTTACTCACGAGGTCCCGTCAGCATAATGTCATCACTGTAATGTACCAGTGTTGCTGTTTGTATTATTATTTTTAAGGTGTAGATTCTGCTTTTAGACTCTTGCCCAGGATTTGAGCTGCTCTGCTCAGACCTGCCATCACCCTGCCTCCCAATACCCTCCCCCCCCCCCAACTCCCCTTACCGCCCTCTCTGGACTGACCCCATGCTACCTATGGCAGGTACATACACATTTCACAATGAGAGCCCAGGCTGTGTGCTATGGTCTGGGAGACCCTAGGCTGTCACCTGGCTTCTCAGTGTTCCCATGTCTATGTTGAGATTGTCATGCCACCCACCCCGAGGGCTATTTTGCACAAATAGAATGAAGTACTGTTACATTAATAAAGGTTAGTACAGTGCTGGGCATACAA
Organism: Eptesicus fuscus; assembly: GCF_027574615.1. NCBI lineage: Eukaryota > Metazoa > Chordata > Mammalia > Chiroptera > Vespertilionidae > Eptesicus > Eptesicus fuscus. The sequence goes on along the minus strand of NC_072495.1, from coordinate 9,812,065 downwards.
TACCCCATAATTTTGGTTGGCACCCTCCCTCCAGAATTTGCTTAGTGATGAGCATGGGAGCAGGGCAGGAATTAGGTATAGGGCCACTACCCCCCTGCTCCTGACGGTGGCCACTGCCCAGTGGAACAAACTCTGGCCACAATACAGTCTGGTCATCTGCCCTGCTATGGGGCTTTGGACAAGTGTCTTAACTTCTCTGGGCACCTGTTTGAAAGGCTCTAGTCTGGGCTATAGAAATCTGTAGAGGTTGGGGCTCCAACTGTCGGGACTTCTGCACCCCTTTTCTCTCTTACCCCAGAACAGCAGCCATGGCCAGGCCAGCCGGCAGTGGGAGGAGCTTGGCATGAGGACCAGCAGATGCCAGTCTCGCTCTGTGCACAGATGTATCTGCCAGTTTCTGATGGGGAGAAGCGATCTGGGAATCGCTCACTTCATTGATAATTAAATTCAAATTAAGAGAGATTTGCATTTATCAAAAGCCTATTTGACAAGGTGTCACTGTTCCCATCCAGCACCCAAGCTCTGGAGAGCCAGCAAGGGGAGATGTAGCTACGTGGTGGTGGGCAGAGGGTATGGGTGGGGGCAGGGAGAGGGGGGAGATAGCAGAGAGGCTGCCTGTCAGCCCTCATTATTACAGAGGGTCATGGCTCGGTGGTAAATGGGATGGAACACTGTGTGGCCTCATTCAGACTGCTCAACCTTTCTGAACCTCAACCAGCTTTCCCACAGTAGCCCCCAGGGTCTCCCTCCAAGAAGATGGACTGCTCCTGTTTGGCTTTGGGTTAGGCAGGAATCCCCAACTCTGGCTCCCTTCTTAGTTGAATTCTAGGAAGAGGGAGGACCCAGATCTATGGAGGATGTTGTTGGTGCTCTCCCCCACCCCCCCAATCCCTTTACCTGCCAGCACTGCCAGCTGCTGTGAGTTGGCCGATAGCAGCTCTCCACTGCCACCTTTTCCAGGGCATTCTCAGCCTCAGGAGCTGCCTTCCCAGAGGTATTCCATCCCACCCCATTCTGGGGGCAGCCCCCTGCCATTGACTGACTGATTTAGGGGACCAACAACCTAGTCCCCTTCCCTCAAGGCAGGACCACCCTCCAGTGCACAAATCTCATGTATTGGGCCTCTAGTAGTTAATAATAAAGTAGAATAATTATAACAATATACCGTAAAAAAAGTTGTGGGAATGTGGACTCTCAAAATATCTTACTTTGTACTGTACTTACCCTTCTTCTTGTGATGATATGAAATGATAAAATGCGTATGTGAAAAGATGAAGTGAAGTGAATGAGACATTATTAAGTAAAATAAGGGACACTTAAATCCAAGCACTGCGATACCACAACAGTCAGCCTGGTAACAATGGCAGCTACTGAGTAGCTAACTGGCAAGTACCGTATGGATATGCTGGACAAAGGGATGATTCACATCCTGGGCAGAATGAAGCAGGAGGGTGCAAGAGTTCATCACACTACTCAGAACAGCCTACACTGAAAACATGTATGAATTGTTTATTTCTGGAATTTTCCATTTAATATTTTCAAGCTGCGGTTGACCACACGTAGCTGAAACCACAGGGAAAGCACAACCGTGGATGAGGGGGAGCTACTGTGTTTAGATTTTAGACACCTTTTTGGGAGAGGCAGCCCTCCCCCACTCTTCAAAGGAGACGTGATTGAGAGCAGACTCTGGACACGGACACCTGTGCCTGTCACTTACTTGTTTGATAACCCAGAAAAAGTATTTCCCTTCTCCAAGCCTCAACATCAATGGGCATGATGCCATTTTCTGGGTCAAATGGTATTATAATAGAAACTAACATTTGTTGAGATGCTGCATAGAGAAGAGTTTAGAGGGACCTAGCATAGAGGCAGCGCTCAAGGAGAAGCTGGGCTCATGCCCTAACCGGTTAGGCTCAGTGAATAGAGCGTTGGGCCTCGGACTGAAGGGTCCTGGGTTCGATTTCGTTCAAGGGCATGTGCAGGTACCTTGGTTGCAGGCTCAATCCCCAGTAGGGGGCATGCAGGAGGCAGCTGATTGATGTTTCTCTCTCATCAATGTTTCTAACTCTCTATCCCTCTCCTTTCCTCTCTGTAAAAAATCAATACAAAATATTTTTTAAAATTAAAAAAAAAAAAAAAGAAGCTGGGCTCATGGTCCAGGTGAGAGTTTGTGACGGGCCCAGTGAGCACAGCTATGAGGATAGTGGAGGCGAAAGGGCACGATTTAGGAGACATCTAGGAAGGAGAATTTTGGGGATTTATGACCCACAGGTTGAGAACCGCTGCTGTAGAGCCTAAGACCATCGGAAAACACAGATATTTACATGACGATTCATAACAGTAGCACAATTACAGTTATGAAGTAGCAACAAAAATAATTTTATGGCTTGGGGTCACCACAACATGAGGAACTGTATTAAAGGGTCGCGGCATTAGGAAGGTTGAGAACCACTGGATTATATGGAGGAGAGAGGAATGGTAAAGGATGACTCCTAGGGCCGGGGGACTTGGTGTAAGAATCCCCTGAGATGTCAAAACTTCCTCCCACCCCTCGGAGCCCTCCAGGTGGAGAGAGGCGTGCTCATGCTGGGGAAAGTGTAACTCTTACTTGCTGTGTGACTCTAGGCAAAGATCTTCCCATGTATAGTCCTCAGTTTGCTCATTGAAAACATCCCAAGAGTCCCTCCCTCCTACCGTGGCACAGGGTAGGCTAGATAAAGTAGTATTGTCATCACCACAGAAATTTCTCTAAGGAGGTGAGGTCTGGCTGCAGCAAGAAACATCAAGTTCAGACTCCATAAGGAACAGTCTGTGTAGTGGGTCTCTGGGCAGTTGTGAAATTTCCCTCCCTGGGAGACCTAGTGATCCAGGAAAGGAGCCCCTGCACAGTTGTTTCAAGAATGGGCTATTATGTTCAGAAATACTGGCGGGTGAGGTCGTAGTTACTGAGATTGTTGTTAGTCTACTTCTGCGTGGGGGTGAAGCCTCCTGGATCCTTGGAGGGTACTCTTCTAGGGCAGTGGGAGCTCCTGCCTTTATCTGATCCATCTCTCCACCACATCTCACACCCAGCCAATTGCTTTCTCCTTCCTTGGGAGGCTTTTGTGTTGTGGCAAAGAAAACCTAATATAAGAAAATCTATTATACAAAGGAATGAACAAAGGCATGGTGTATGCACTGCACAGGCTCTTCCATTCCTCCCATAGTGCTGAGCTTCTCAAGGTCATTTCAAATAGGATAAGATTTCAAAAGAACATTTTTTCCCCAAGAAACTGCCTTTTGTATCATAAGTGTGAAGGTGTGAAGCCCCCCCCCCCCTTCACTGAGCTGAAGGGTTGTTCATATTTATAGGCCTAGATGTTAAAATCAGACAGACCTGTGTTCAAATTTCAGCTCTGCCCTGAACTAGCTGTGTGACTTTGGGTAAGTCACTTAACCTCTCTGAGACTACATTTTCTTATCTGTAAAATGGGGATATGAACGGAGTGGTTGGGAAAAGCAGTAAGGTCATGAGGCCGGGCCCAGAGTAAATGTTAGGATTTGGCATTTCTAGTAACTTCTCTATTCTTTTTCATTCCTGTTTGGGTTCAGCTCCCCAACCCCTGCCTTGCTTCTTACAGAAATGTTTCCAGTGTTGAGACCATCCATGTGGACTGTACTTGCAAAGACAGCAAAATCATTGAGGTGAGCTGGAAATCCATTTAACAACTTTCCAAGCATCTGAGTAGGGCTGTCTCTACAAGTGGCCTGATTTCCTGGGCAGAGGAGAGCCGCAGCTCCCAGAGCCTGTTGATGGAGACAATTGTCATGGAGACATGCCTCACTTTTCCATTACTGTAGAGTGAGCTGGCAGCAAAAGATTTTGGGAGTTTTATTGAGGGTTGTTTTTGTGTGTGTGTGTGTTTTTAAAAATATATTTTATTGCTTTTTTTACAGAGAGGGAGAGGGAGAGAGAGAGTTAGAAACATCGATGAGAGAAAAACATCAATCAGCTGCCTCCTGCACACCCCCTACTAGGGATGTGCCAGCAACCAAGGTACATGCCTTTGACCGGAATTGAACCTGGGATCCTTGAGTCCGCAGGCCAACGCTCTCTCCACTGAGCCAAACTGGTTAGGGCTGAGGGTTGTGTTTTTTTATGAGTTATAGTACTAATGTCAAATTGAGAACCCGCTCTTAGTATAGAAAAATGTATACAGAGGGTAATTTTATTTTCCTGACCATGGAGAAGGCAGGTCTTCAAAAGTAGTCAGCCTCCATCTTCATGGTAGGGTTCATCCAGTTGAGTTCTTCATTTATATACAAAACAGGGTGTTGAGGGGGATGCCACTCCTAAATACAGCTCCTGCAAAGGTGGGCTGAGGTAGGCTGAAGTTGGGGGAACAAGGATTGGGTTCTATTTGTATAATCAAAATAGGAGGATCTTGTAGCCCTTTTCACAGCCTGGGTGGTGCTCCAGGGCTGCAGAAATCCTGAAGTGACCTAAAAAAAACCTGTGTGATTTTGAGCAGGTTATACACCTCTCTGAACTCAGTCTTCTCTGCTATAAAGTGGCATCATATCTCTTAATGATGTTTCAGGTTTGACTTTTCTGTGGCCGTTTTCCCGCCTGGGGACAGAGCCTGAGAAGGGAATGGGGAAATCTCAGGTGACATCCATGGGACTCATTTCTCTGGTTTCATTTGTGTGTGTGTGTCATCTCAAGGGATGAGAAGAGATAGTAATTGAAAGACATTTTTGTTGACCACTGAGCCTTTATTTCTTAGTTCCTTAGAATTAAGATTCTAATATAAATCCATATCTTAGGTACAAATTAAGGGCTCATAGGATTAGCTCAACATCCCCTCACACACAAGGACACACACACTTCTTGGTACAGTCTTTTGTGGTTGTTAAGTGAGCAATCTCTGGACACAGATACCTGTGCCTGCCACTTCCTTGTTCAGTAATTTGGGTAAAGTGTTTCCCTTCTCCAAGCCTCAGTTTTCCCATTTGGAAACGGCATAATACCATCTCCTTGAGCTAAATAAAATAATAAAAATGGCTGACATTTATTGAACACTTAATTTTTGTCCAGTTCCACCCTAAGCATCATCTAAGTATCTAAGCATCTAAGAACAGTTCCATAAGGTGAATACCAAAATTATCACCATGCTATACAGGTGGGGAAAACTGCTGTCCTCAGGTCACACAGCAAGAAGTAGCAGAGCTGTGACTTACACTCAATTCTGGGCAGTTTCAAGGCCTGTGCTCTTGAACCCCCCAAGTCATATGACCTCCTGATGAATGTCAAGGTCTCAGCTCCATGCCTGGTCCTAGTAAGCACCCAGTAAATGTCGGCTACAGTGACCATGACAACAATGGTGATGCTTGGGCAACCTTTGTTTGGGGGCAGGGGAACAGAATGTAGGATGCATTTTTTAGCGAGTTCTATCATGGATTCATAAATTACCGTCAGATTTCCAAAAGGGAAGGCTCATACTGAGATGAGCCACATGCAAAGTACAGCCTTCCCATCCAAAATAAAAGAGATACATTTATATATGCACATGCTCACACTTTGGTATCTCAGAAGCCAGGCAGAATATTGTAAAGCAATGTACAATGGCATAAAATATCATCCCAATTTAATCCATCTATCTAGTGTTCCATCTAATTACTATATTAGAAAAGTCTTCAGACCATGTATTGAACATTATAAATGGGAATAAAATGATTCTGGTAATGGCTTAATAAAACAGGTGAGGTAGCTCCGTCTGCCTGCCTGTATCCTTGGACCATGGCCAGATTGATTTGTCAGGGAAGAAAAAAAAGAAAGAAAGAAATGGGCTTGTGTTGTTGCACTTTGGAGATTGTCTCCATTAGGGGCCTTTGATTTTATTCTTGTTTTTCCTTATGAAAGTGGTTATCGGTTCCTTTTTTAACAGCAAAATATGTAGAACTGATGGAAAAACTGACAGCAGTCGTTTCATATTTTATAAAGCCATTCCCGGCTTGTAATTTGCCGGTTGGGATGAATCAAGGAACCCTGAAACTCCTAGTGAATGTGCAGCCGATGACTGCAGTCTTGTCTGAGGGCATGTTTAACCATGGGATTTAGCTGCTCTGAGAAGCTGCCACTGGGGGAGGTAGAAGGAGGGTCAAGAAATTATATTTCTATCCTTTGGGGCTGGAATTGATTAGTCAGAAGGGATCTGAACCCTTTGTGCATCAAATAATCTTTCCTTCATGTGCCTAGGTAGGTGTTTGCTTTTTTGACATCTCTGAGGCTTTCGGTCTAGATCAAAAAATGACTTGTCCCCTTCCATTTCTCCCAAAGCTCAATGTCTTTGTACCTTGTGCCCAGGATCCCTACCCCCTTTCCATAAAAGCTACCATTGCTACTGAAACTTGATACATCCCTTCCTTAATTTGCTCCTGTCTTTGGAACTGGTATGCAGCAACCCGAGGCAAGCCAGCTACATGACCCATAGATGTATATCCCTCTCTTCTGCGGCACTGCGCATGATGAAGGAGAAAAAGCACCCCTTTCCAAATGCCATGCATTTCTCCAGCCCCAAAATCTAATTTCTCGCTCCGAGTTAGACTAATAAGTGGGTGTCGGAGGTTAAATTCCAGCACACTAAGGAGGTGCCCATCCTTCACAGAGCCCTAGCATTCTCACCAGGCGTCGTCCGCGTTGTCATGGCTACATGGGCCCTGGACCCCAGAGAGGAGAGAGCAGAATTAATGGCAGTCCTGAGTAAAGGATTCCTGTCTTGGCAAAGTTGATGGATTACATTGATGTACCATTTGTCATACTGTAATTGTTCTGGCAAATGTAATACCCACTAGTATAAACATTGTACTGCTTTGCTAATAAAACCCAAAATAGGAAGAGAAAGGATGATACAGTGTTATGCTTACTTAAAGAGACAATGCCTCCTTTCCAAGTTGGAGCCCACTTCTTTCTGAGGCCTCAGCGCCCGACTCCTTCTGCATTCATGTGCATGCAAGTGCTAAGCAGCTGCCCAGCACTCGCTTTCCCTGCATGGGTGGCATGGGATGTGTGTGTAGATATATTCTCTGATACTCTTGGGACTCAATTTCCCTCTTTATTAACATCTCCCGTGATTTCTCTTCTTGAGGGTTGCATCCAGTTGGGCTGGGGGTGACTAGTCAAAACGTCTTTGCGTTTTCTGGATGGTGTGTCCCAGATGGAGCTGTTTGACCAAATTGACTTGGCAACTAAGGCTCTGCTGTAGTATGGCTACTGCCTCCAAGAAGGCTTCTGTGACCAGCCCTGCATTCTCTGAACTCTCACATCTCTCAGGCTTGTGACTCAGAGTGCATTCACCACTGCCTGGTGCCTGCACTGCTTTATAATCCCTCCCCTGGAAGATCATGAGGTCCTCCAAGGCTGGGACTGGGTACTGACTGTCTCCCACTCCCACCTCTGGTTATGCCTACAATGGTATTTGGCACACAGAAGGTGCTTAATGAATACTCAATGAATTACTGACTTACTAGTTCCCCACTGGGCATGAGGGGCTTAAATAAACAGCCTCATTTGCCCTGTCAGGTTCCAGAACTCCCTGACGTTCACCCTTTCTGAGCCCTCCTCGAGCTGCACTCCATAGGAGCACAGCACGCATAATGGGGAGGCCGTGTGCACTTCCTTCTCCAGCACTTCTCTGAGAACACCCTTAGGTCACAGTCTCATCCTGTTCACCTCTGGGGTCCCAGCATCCCTTTTGAAATCTCTAAATGCTTAAAGATGAATGAGTGAATGAACAAATGAATGAATGAATGCCCTCACCACCACCTCCATGGATTGAGCTGTGCTTGAATCCCCTTTTGCAGTGTGGAGCTGTTGAAGGCAGCAATTGGGGGTAAAATTCCTGGGTCTGTCCAAAGATATTTATCCAACTGTCTGAATGTCGGGGGAAACGTGGGCCATGGAAGCAGCTTTTGTCGCTAAGTCAGGCTGTGAATAAGCTGGGTACTGGACTCTCTGGTTATACCGTTTCCTTATGAAAGATTTCTGTGCCCCTGGAATAAGCAAGGCAGAGTCTTCTGTTGGGATCTTGGGAAAGAATGATGTCCGGGAAGGCCCTGTGGGCAGCTTGGCCTCCATCTTTAATCGCACCCCTTGACCTTGAGTTTGAGTTCCAGCTCTCCCAAGAGTTCTTCTGAGCCATAAATATTTATCTCTTTGACCACCCCACCACCTTCCCCCAGATTATCAGGGCATGAGGGCCCACACAAGATCTGTGATCTCATATAATGTCTGGCCAGGCTTTGCTGGCTTCCATGTCTTAACATGTGTGTTCCTCTCTACCCTTATGGGGTCCAGCCAGTGGCCCCAGGGCCCTCTGAGGTTCTGCTCCTGTGAGGAATGCACTCAGCGACAAGTAACTGAAAAGGGTGCTTTAAATTCATTAGGTTTACTTTTTATTTTTAAATGGACTTTTTTTTTAGAGCTGTTTTAGATTCACAGCAAAATTGAGCAGAACATACAGCAAGTGTACATATGCCCTCTGATCCCCACATATGCACAGTCTCCCACATCAACATCCCACACCACAGTGGGACATTTGTTACAATCAATGAACCGACATTGACACATCATTATCCAAAGTTCATAGTTTATATTAGAGTTCACTTTTGGTTTTGTACATTCTATAGATTTGGACAAATATATAATGTCATGTATCCATCATTATGGTACCATACAGAGTGTTTTCACTGCCCTAAAAATCCTCTGTGTTCTGCGGATTCATTCAGCCCCACCTCCAACCCCGGACAACCACTGATCTTTTTACTCTCTCCAGAGTTTTGCCTTTTCCAAAATGTCAGAAAGCTGGAATCATTCAGTATGTAGCCTTTTCAAATGGACTTCTTTCACATAGTAATATGCATTCAAGTTTTCGCCATGTTTTTTCATGGCTTAATAGCTCGTTTCTTTTTAGCACTGAATAATATTCCATTGATTGGATGTACCAGAGTTTACTTATTTATTCACCTACTGAAGGACATCTTGGGGGTTTGTTTTTCTCACATGACACAGTTCACAGGTAGGTGATTCTTCTGTCTTTCCATTTCATCATCTTGGCTTTCATCCTCATAGCTGAAAGATGGCTATTCTTCTTCCAACTGGATCTCATGTCTGTAGGCCAGGAAGGAATAAGAAGGGAATACCAAAAGGACAGAGGGGAAAAGGTTTACTTCTAGTGAGAATTCTAACTTTTAATTTGTGAAGCAAAGTCCTCCTTAGGGATATCTAATCTTCATCTCATTGTCTAGAACTCTCACTGGCCACTTGAAGCTGCAAGAGAGGCTGGGAAATCAGACCCTGTAGCTTTCCAGCCTCTGATTATGGGTTGAATTATGTCTCTTCAAAATTCATGTGTTGGAGTCCTAATCCCCCAGTAACCTCAGAATGTGGCTATATTTAGATATAGGTAATTATTTTTACCTTTAAGGGAATTAAATTAAAATAGGGTCATTGTATTGAGCCCTAATCCAATAGGACTGGTGTCCTTATAAGAAGAGGAAATTAGATATACGTACAGAGGGAAAACCACATGAAGACACGGGGGAAATCGCCATGGAGAATGGCCTCAAAGAAACAGACTCTGCTTATACCTTGATCTGCAACTTGTAGCCTCCAGAATTGTGAGCAAAATAATTTCTGTTGTTTAAGCTACCCAGTCTGTGGTACTTTGTTATGGCAACTAGAGGGAGTTGGGATAGTTTTGGGTGGGCAATCTGTGCTGTTTGCCTCAGATGAATACTCTTATCCCATTTTACAGAAGATTCATCAGAGTCAGAGAGGGTTAGTAACAAGTCTGGTGCTACTTGGCTGTCTACATGATGGCCAGAGTTTTACTCCAGAATCAGACCTCCAAATGCCCTTTGACAAATGAGTGGATAAATAAAGTGTGTATTTATATAATGGAATACTATTCAGCCTTCAAAAGGAAGGAAATCTCATCACATGTTGTAACATGAATTAACCTGGAGAACCTGGACAAACACTGTATGATTCTATTGTGTCATACTGTATGGTTGGCATGTAGAGGAGTCAAATTCATAGAGACGGAAGTAGAATGGTGGTTACAGGGGCTGGAGAGTTAGTGTTCAGTGCATATTGAGTTTCAGTTTTTCAGGATAAATTGTGGTAATGCCACTGAACACTACTACTGTTAATAATAATAATTAACACAGATTATTTTATGTAATCCCTGAATGATGCTCTTAATACGTAGGTAAAGTTCAGAGAGGTTAAGTCATTTGTTCAAGGTTGCCCAGTTAGTTAGCCAGTGGCTGAACCAGGCCTTGAATATAGGTCAGTCCAAAACCCAGTCTGTCAACCATACCAACCTAAACTGCTTTAGACTTTGATTAGAGTAAGGTTGAACTTGATACTATTGACATTTTGGGCTGGATAATCTTTTGGGGCGGGGAGGTGGGGCGGGGTCCTGTGCATTGTAGAGTGTTTTACAGCATCCCTGGTCTCAATCAGATTCCAGTAGTACGCACCCTTTCCCTAAAGTGAGATGACCAAAAATGTCTCCAGACATTACCAAATGTTCTCCAGGAGGCAGAATCACCCTGGTTGGACTCACTGGTTTAATTGGGGGCCTCCTGGTAGCAAAGAGATTGGGCAGTTGCTGCTACTCTCACCAAGGTGGATTTGCCAGCCTGCAAACAGCAGATGTTCGTGCTGCTGCTGCTCATAAGTTGTGAGTGCTCACACTTTAACGCTACATCAATCCGTGGAAATCAGCTTGTGTGCAAAAGATCATTTGAGAGGGTGAGGGGGCACAAGTGCCTTTTCTGCCCGATGAATTTTTTTCACAGGACTGTCCTCATTCTCCACACCCCCCCATCCTTAACTTGCCCAAACAGGTTGAACATCCATTTAAACATAAGGCTGGGCACATCCTTACTTGTAGCTTGAATAATGTTTATTTGTAAAATGGCTCATAATAGCATAAAAATGTCCATGCAGGTTTAGGTAGATACATAGTCCCCACACACAGGTTTGAATAGCCTTTCAGTTAAAGGTGTCCACAACACTTTGTTGGGTGAATAAAGCTAATAGTAGAATGGGATCCCACTTTTGAAAAACACTCCAACAAATGAATATAGAGAAAAGCCCAGAAGGGTGGACTCCAGATTATTCCAATGATTTTGTTTACAGCTATACCTCCTGGTCCCTGGCACAGAGTAGATGCTTAATCATTATTTGTTGATAGCTGAATGCAAAGTGGAAAGATAGAGCTGTCCAACTTTTTTCTTTTGTACTTCTCTGTCCATTGAAATTTTTTATAATAGCATATATTAACTTTGTGGTTAAAGGGGCGGGGTGGGGGGACGACATAAATTCCCACAAAGAAAGGAAATTTAAAAAGAAACAGAATCACTTCTTGAACTTGCCTAGCTCTTCCTTCTACGGAGCTCAAAATCCATGTCCCTATCTTGCCAGAGCCACACAAAGAAATGAAGCTGGTGTTTTATGGTCCTTGTTCAATCATGCATTGATAACATTGGATCCTGAAGAAAACTGCTTCTTTCTCTCACTTTGGTTTTTCCCTGGGGCTTTGGAGGGAAAAAACACCGACAGACAGCAGCCATGGACAGGAAGGGAGTAGGGGCTTGGAAGATTCAGTCTTGCTGCTGCCCCTGGCAGAAGGCAGAGGGCTGTGGGCCAAATGACTTCTTGGTAGGGAGGGAACTCCCACTCCTGTGACTTCCTCCTACTGTGGCTTTGAGATCCTTCCAGAGGTGCCCGAGCTCTGGGAAAAGCTTGGGGGCGTGTGAAGGTCAGAGAGGAAAAATACAGACTAGATTATTTGGGGAGGGGGCAGGAGGAGCGGGGGACAAGTTTCAAGACCACGAGGATACAGTGATGGAGGAGGGAGAAGAAACTCCCCCACACCATCCTTCTGATTTCTAAATATTCCAAAGGCCTTTGAGTTTGTACAATTGCATCTCAAATGTGTTTTAAAGTTTACAACTGACCCGATTCGTAGAAAAAGATAAACACCCTTCTTATGTTTGGAGTCATATGTAATTTTTATCTCTTGACCTTTAAATGTAAGCAGCAGTAAAATGAAGAACTATTGCAGTCATTTAACACTCTGGCTGTACTAACTGGTTCCTGCCTGAGAACCGTGGTTTTAAATTGGCTAATGCAGAATACTTGCAGAGCTAATAATAATTCAGATTACTCCTGTCAGCTATTCCAGTTTCATGGGTAATTTAGTAGTTGAATAAATTTTTAAAAAAATTCATTCGTTACCATGCACTGTTATGAATCAGTAGATGGTTTACCATTGGCAGCAGTAACTGTAAGAAGATTTAAATTGCTACTGAAAAGGATTTGAGTGAAGGTAATGTTTTATAATGTTCTAAGCCATATGCACTACTTTCAGGCCTCATCAGTTTTACATTGATTCCTAGTGAAGTGTTTAATTGCATCATGAATGCAATATAATTCAGTTCTTTCTGCTAATATGGTATATATCTCAAAGTGATATACAGCACTGACAGGGAGAATTCACAGTTTCGTCTGGATTTGGGAGGGCAGTGAGAATTGGGCGCCTACTGGATGCATGGAGGGCAGGTGCAGGGGGAAGGCTGGATGTTAGTGTCACCTTGCTGAAACTGGGGGCTGTGGGGAGTCATGAGTGTGTGTGGGGAGAAGTAGACTGTGTCATGAGTTCTCAGTGCTGACAGCCAGCCAGAGAAGGGTCTGGTGCTATTGGAAGGGCAGGGAGATCTCTTAGCTGGCTGAGAAGTTGTAGAAGGCTGGTCAGGCCCACTCCCACTGTCAAATGCTCATGGATTGGGTCTGGCTATCTCACTGGCCATTTCCAAGTGATTATTGAGAATTGGGCTTTCTGTTGTCATTTGTTTAGTCATGCAATGGATATTTGTTGAGCACCTAAGAAAATGGTGGTCAAGTGGGCATACATTTCTCTTGCCTTTTCTTCTCTGCATCTCACAAAGCAACTCAAGGTGCAGGGGCTCTTGCTGAGGTAAGCCCCTGGATTTTGTTTTAAGAGGTCTCTCTGCCTACCATCCTTCCAGGTAAATGGAGGCATCTTTCCAAATTGCAGCATGTAAAAGCAAAACTCATTCTTTCTGGCATTCATTCATTTATTCAATTATTTATTCTACAAGTCATGCACTATTCTAGTATCTAGGGATATAGTGGTGGACAGATATGCCTTACCTCATGGAGCTTTTATTCTAGTGGGGACAGATAGACCATAAGCAGATACATCATTAAGAACACAGATTAGCTTCAGATACTGGTAATGGCCACATCCCAGTAGGATCTACTTGATAGCTTGTTTCCTGCTTTTAAAAAAGTGTGTCTTAGTGTGTTCATTTGCTCAGGTCGCCATGACAAAGTACCACCGACTGGGGCTTACCCAACAGAAGTTTATTTTCTCGCAGTTGTGGAGGCTTCAAGTTAAAAGCAAGGTGTCAGCAAGGTTGGTTTCTTGAGGGCTCTCTCCTTGGCGAGGAGAAGGCCGTCTTCATGTTCACAAGGCATTTTTCTTCTGTGCGTAACTGTATCCTATTTCTCCTTTTTATAAAGACACTGGTCTTATTGAATTGGGGCCCAACACAATGATGTCATTTTAACTTCATTGCCTCAATTTTTTTTTAATATATATTTTATTGATTTTTTACAGAGAGGAAGGGAGAGGGATAGAGAGTTAGAAACATCGATGAGAGAGAAACATCGACCAGCTGCCTCCTGCACACCCCCTACTGGGGATGTGCCCGCAACCAAGGCACATGCCCTTGACCGGAATCGAACCTGGGACCTTTCAGTCCGCAGACCGACGCTCTATCCACCGAGCCAAACCGGTTTCGGCCATTGCCTCAATTTATCTCCAAAAAGAGATAAGTCCATTCTGAAGTCCTGGGGGGTTGGACTCCAACATATAAATTTGAGGGGCACAATTCAGCCCATAACAACCTGTGTAGAGAGAGTGTGTGTATGTGTGCATGTGTATGCGCGCGCGCGTGTGTGTGTGTGTGTGTGTGTGTGTGTGTGTGTGTGTGTGATTATAGTGGGGTAGATCAGTGCTCTCAGTGAAAGGAACAAGAAAACAGTGTTAAATGTACTCTAATCAGAGTGCTCTTTCTCTCAACTGTCACGTCTGATGTGAAAGTCAGACTTGCTTGTCACGTCAATCCCTTCTCCAGCAGGACCTTAAAATCAGAGTTCATGCATTTTCAGATATCTGATTGTCATGCAGCCACAAAGCAGAAGCCCGGGACCCAGGACTCCCCCCTCAGCCTGGCGCCTTGATGTAATCAGAGCCTCCTTTTTATCCCCACTCTCGAGGAAGGCCAGCCAGGCCACCTTTTTGATCATTGTAACCTTGATGCAGAAGAATAATTTATCCATGCCCCCGGATGAGGAAATTGCAAAATATTATTTATGAAGGTGAACTGATGCATTGTAATTCTGGCCCTGCATTTCTGGATGTGGCTGGCCAGAATAGGGAGATGCAGGTGGTGTTTGATGATAAAATGGGACATGGTCCCCATGAGATGGAGGTATTGGGAGAGCAGGGAATCAGTGGTCCCTCAAGAGAGTTTCCAGGGAATGAATTATTCCAGAAGCTGACCCACAGTGCCCGGCCATGACTCCTGGTCAGAAGTAGGAGGAGAAAAGGCTCCAGGAAAATAGAGAGACTCTGATGAACACCGGTTTGGGGAAAGGAAAGATACGGAGACCTTCCTTTTGAGGATTGTGGTCTTGGGAGGTTGTATAGTACAATGGTTATCAGCCCTGACTTTGGAGCCGGCCAGCCTTAAGTTTGAGTCTTGGTTCTATTGCTTCCTATGTAGTGTGTGACATTAAGCAAATTAGGTCACTTTTTGAACCTCAATTTGTTCATCTGTACAATGGGAATAATAACAAATCTATCCAAGAACTGCCTCGAGACTAACATGAAATAAAACGGGTAAAGTGTACTTGTCTGGTCAACAGGCCCGACTCCTTACCTAAGTGGCAGTTAAGTTGAGTGATAGGAATGCAGCTCTGTATCCAGATTGCTTGGCCTGGCTTCCCAGCTCTGTTCCTCAACTGGCTGTGTGACTTTGAATGAATCACTTCACTTCTCTGAGCCTCCATTTTCCTCATCTGTCCAACAGGCATAAAAATGGTTCCTACTTCATAGGGCCCTCTTGAGAGTTAAATGAATGAATGGAAGGAAAGTGTTTACCAGTTACCTGTCTCACAGTAAATGCTCAGTAAATGTTGGCCATTAATATTAACTTCCTGGTATAGTTCTTAGCAGTCTTCCTTTCAAGAAGCTGTTCCCAATCTTGACTCAGATCTGCCAACACTGCCCTATTGAACAACACACTTAATTTTAAATCCAAAAGGATTTGCAGTTCTTGTGTTTTGAAATTTCTTCTGAGCATTGAGAAGTCCCTCAAAGGGGACAGGATGTATATTTCCTGGGAGGACCCACCCTAGCATCTGTCCGCCACAGGAGAGATGGCAAGACCCCCAACATCTCTGATTACCCAATTCACCAAACAGATACACCAACTCCTGAAAACATCACCACACTCTCTCCAGCACCAGCCGGAAAGTTCAGCAGTAAATGTTTTGTAGCCTCTCAGCAATTTGGGGTTCTACTGAATTAGTGTTTGGTATTGAATTAGTATTCATTTTCTCTAATATGATATAAAAGTATAATCACATTAGCGACTTTTATAGGACATTAGATTATACATTTGGAACACGTGCCCGCCTCAAGCAGCTTTAAAAATTAAAAATAAAAACAGCCAGCAACAATAACAAGTGAACCGTCTTCCCCCCCTGGCTCATGAGCCCTGGCTTTTTCAGCTGGGCTGCAGCAACCTGGGTAGAAAATTCTCTGCTCTCTGCCTCCTGGTCCCTACAGGGAAAGAATTTTCATTCCACCGACCTGATTTGTGAAGCATTGAATTTAAGACCTTAATAGTCGTTCCAAATGAATGTTTCTTTAATCCCGGGGCAGAAACGTAGGCTGTGGTTGAGATGTAATTAATAGTACTAATTACTCTTCTCTCTCTCCATCTCCTTTTTCTCCTGCCATCAACCCCATTCCCCAAGAAACCTTGCGAAAGCAGCAGAAATATTCACCTTTTGCTTCAAGATGTCCCTGAACAGGGAAACCAGTCATCGAACCCAGAGCCCACCCTGACTTATCCGGTCCCCCGGTCTCCCTACTGGGAAATATTTTCCCTCTACCTCCCAGTGGTTCCTCCAGTTCTGGGTCTCCTGGGCTTTCCAGAAGTTTAGATTTTCTAGAACCTGTTTCCAACTATCTTGGTGACTCAGCGAGTTGTGAATGGTGATGACCTAAGCAAGCAGCAATATATGGCCTGACTTTCCTGAGCATCTTTTTCTACCACGCAGCCTCACTGATGCATTGGTTCAAACATGTGTGAATTTCCTCACGGACTCCCTAAGGTCCCTGCCAGCAGATGTCCAATGAGGGAACCCAACAATAGCCCTGTTGGGTTCAAAGCTCAACCCCACCAAACCATTTTCCACTACAAAATGTAAAGGACTGAAAGGTTTTCTACACATAATGAAAGTCAGCTGGTTGAGAGAGCTAAAATGATTTATTTGTACACTGTCACATTCCCAAATAATTAGAGGTGTGTAGACCCGCCCAAACGAACTTTGAAAGTAGGTTGCATCTGGCAGGCCAACTCCAACAATTCAGTGGTAGCTTACTGCAGTACCATTTTGAGAAGGATCATCAGACCACATTTTAGATCAGCAAATGAGTCTCATTCAGTCAACAAACATTTGATGTGCCAGGTACTGGGGCCACTGCCTTGAACTGGGCCACAAAATCCCTTCCCTAAAGGAATTCGCATCCTAGTCAAGAGAGGCTGACAGTGGATACTAGCAAGGCCAGCTCATGCAGGGCTTGGACACAGGATTAGTGCTTCTTTACCAATGTGGGTGTCTGTGTGTCTGGGCTTGCACACGTGTGTCACCTGTCTTGGGAGGGTTGCTCTGGGATCTGAGAGCTCATGTGACTGGAGTGTGGAGGGGCTGGGAGATGCGGGTGGAGAGCAGGGTGGCAGGCCGCTTTGGCCACATGAGGGGGCCCAGGTTTTTTACTCAGTGCCCAGGGAGCTGATGGAGGGGTATACATAGAGCAAAGCTCTCCTATAGCATTGTCGGGGTCCCTGTGAAACCGTGTTATGAGGACAAGTGGATGGCCCGGAGGAGGCTGGGTAGTGGCAGAGGATGGCTTGGGCTTCCTAGACCAGGAGCCGATGGGCCTCGCTTAATGTGGTAGAATGGAATGAATGCAAATGCCTCCAAGACTCCTGGCCTGAGCATCTGGGTAGATATGGTGCTGCTTCTTGAGAGGGGGCAGAAGCTGAGAGAAAGTGGGGAGCAGGCCATAGCGCAGGGTTCCTGTTGGCCACAGGAAATCTGAAGTGGCTTTGGCCTCCCAGAGGGAATGTCAGGTCTGCAGTGGGTGTACAAGTGGAGCTCAGAGTCCTGTGGGCTGAAGGTAAGACCCGGGCAAGACCCCCAGAGGACTCAGCCACATCCTTTTCTTGGCTCTGAGGTCCTGAGCCAGAGCACTGAGGGCGCCCCATCAGTTATCCCAGCACAGGCCATGAGCACTAATGTTAGAAACCTATTAGAAGGATGTCTCCTCTGGGGACCCAGGCCAAAACCACAGCAGCAGGGAGCTGCATGGAGTTTGGGTGTTTGCAGGGCTGGCTCCCCCAACATCGGGACCCTGAAACATTGGGTCACCTCACCAGCGGCTGGGACAGGCTTCCCTAAGGCCAGTTCATGTCCCCTTTAGCTCAGAAAATAAGGGTACATTGCATTGCTGAGACTATAATCTCTTGCATGTCTTGGTTGATAGTAATCTTAAAAGCTAAAATTGAGCATTTTACTGTGTTGGCCCTTAACCACCCACAGGCTCAGTTAATTCTCACAGCAACCCAAGAGGCAAGTTTTATAATGATTCCCCTTGTGTAGATAAGAAAACTGAGGCTCAGCAGAATAGCTGTTGCACAGCAGTGTCGTGTAGACAGGATTTGAAGCCAAGCCAGTCTAACTACAAAGCCCCATTCTCTTAGTGTTCACATTCTATGCCAAATGTTTGCTATATCTTGTCTCTTAAAGTCACAACTACCCTTCATAGGGTATTACCATTACAACCATTTTTACAGACAAGAAAACTAAGGCTCAGAGAGAGGAAATGCCTTGGGGTCACACAACTGGTAAGTTGCAACACCAGACTTTGAACCCAGACCCATGGGGAAGCCCTGAACTCTCTTTTTGGACATGAGCATGCTCCTGGCCACTAGTCCCTGCCTCCCTGGACTGGCAGTGTAAGTCTGTGACCCCTCAGTGACCCACCAGGGGCAGAAGATGGGACTCTATCTTCAGGGCTGTCCTAGCAGCTTCTTAGGCAAGGCTTCGCAAATTAATGAGAAACATCAGAGGCTTATAGTCTTCTTGGAGCTCTGTGGCCAAACCCGGTGGAGCCTGTTCTGAGAGAGGTGGGTTTATCAGTAGAGCCTGTGCCTAGAGCTGATGCTCATATTGGACTTGTGTGGCATTAAAGCCCCCACTTCTAGGATGTGCAGCCTTGGTTAGCTCATGGGTTTCGGACCACCCTGTCCAATAGGTAATCCTGATGGCTCACTGGCACAGCTCTGTCCATCAAAGCACTGACAGCACTAAACAGCTCAATAGCAGAGGAAGCTGTATAGGATTCGCTACTTTGCTTCAGCAAATGTGTGTGTGTGTTTCTTGAACCAGTAGTTGGAAAATCACACCCTGATTTAGACACCTACTTACTGAAGCTTCCTGAAGACCCTTGTTTAATTAGTAGAGCTGTTATAAGTATGGGATTTGGGGTCAGGCTGCTGAATTTTCGTTTCATCTGTGCTGCTGGCTGCCTGACCTTGAGTTGAGTGTGCTTAACCTCTTCACACTTCAGTTTCCCCACCTCATAGCATCGTTGTAAGAAGCAAACAAGTGCCTAGAACTGTATTTGACAT